>NC_045427.1:593328164-593999664 GCF_902635505.1 Sarcophilus harrisii | reverse complement strand
AGTAAGTGTAAGAGTTTTCTTAGGGTTCCCTCTCCACATTAATGATCTTATATAATTGATTCTTAACGCAGGTAAAATTCTCAAAATTAATGAAGCTATACAAAGCCTTCAACAAGACAAGCCTCGTTGTCTACTAGTAGAAATATAAAATCTTCACTCAAATTAGTGGCAAAATTTATGCCCTATTCTTAAAATGTCATTAATTCGGACCATAAATGGAAAGAGATAGTATCATACTAAGATCAAAAAAACTAAAGGCTAAGTTGTATGGATGTTTTTAACAGCAGCAAGGATCTTTCAATAAACTAAGGTGACCCCTAAACTTTTCATTTATTTGGAATTTGGGTGCAATATAATTAACTAGAATAAATCTAATTAAAAAGGAGGGCCAACACTAACATTTTCTTAAAAACCATCAAACAGTAGTTTAAACAAAACCTATATGCTATTAAACACAACAATTAGGGAAGAATCCAGAAATAGTCCACATGTTCTCATCACAAACATTAAAAATACTCACCATGGTTTTGAGAGAGCCAAATGTAGTGATGGTCTGACGCAGAGAAGCTGTATCAGCCTCAAACAGCAGGACAGTGGAATCTTCAGGTTTGAGGGTCAAGCTACCCAGCCTAGAAACAAACTTTTCTTTTTTAATCATTAAAAAACAGAGAAACTTTCCCATGACATACACACCATTCATTTCTGCTTTAAAAGAAAAAAAAAAATGTAAGCTACCTACTAAAAGAGGGTAGCTAGGTGGTACAATGGATAAAGTGCCATCCCTGAAGTCAGGAGGACCTGCATTCAAATCTGATCTCAGACACTTAACACTTCCTACCTGTATGATCCTGGACAAGTCACTTAACCCCAATTGCTCCAGCCAAAAAAAGAAAAAGAAAGAAAAACTAAAAGAACCAAGGGTAAGGAGACATAAGTGTTTTATACTACCAATAGTCATGTAAAATGTGCTGGGCAGAAAAATCTCAAATGAGGTTTAAAAAAAAAAAAAAAAAAGGAATGAAACAGCTAAAACTTCTATTTTCTAAGATACATTTAACAAAAAACAGAATAATTAAAGGCATTCAAAGGTTATTTACCTCTCCAAGCACACAGAAACTTGATTGGCTAGATCCTTACTACGGGTACATTCCAACTGGTGAATAAGACAATTGAATTGTCCCAGTAACTGAAAGAAGAATAAAATCATGACTTTAATCCTAGAGAAAATGTATCCAAGGTAAAAAGTCACATCTACATTTCAAACTGCATTTGAAATCTATTAATCTATAGCTACATATGCATGTATCATGTAAATTTTTATTCAAACAAATATTTTACAATAGGGAAAACCACAAAGCAGCATACACTAGTACAAAGAATAATGGACTGAGAGTAAGACCATTTGAATTTGAACCCCAGCTCTGCTACTAACTGTGTGGCATGGGTTCACTGATTCACTTCTATAACTTTTGATTTTCACATCAAAAAGAAAATTTGATTAAATGATCATTCTCAGTTCTAACAGGCTAGGATTAAAAGTAAGAATTATTTAAGTCCATCTGACCCAATAGAGCTGCTGAGCTTGCTGCTGAAGTGTTTCTTCTTTAAGCTGATAGATGAGATCCACCTGTTCATACAACCACACCTCACGGCTGCGCAAACATTCTAGGTGACGGCTTATGCAGCTGTGAATCTGAGCTTTAACCTAAGAAATATACAGGAGTTCCATTAGATCTCATAAAGCAACAATTTTAATTCAAAATGAATTTTATCTAACTAAATACCTGAACAAAGTCTATTAAGTTTAATTTTCCAAAGTCATGACTAACCCCTAAAACTTTATCAGTATTGCCCTTGGAAGGTTCAAATTTATATTAAAATTTGCAATGTTCTAAAAAAAAAAAAAAAAAAAAACAACTCAGCAACAGTAACAAATAATTATTATATCTAAGTAATTTTAGATGTTACAATTACAGTTATCTATGGAATGAGTCAAGGTCTAGAGCTGTTATCTTACTACCAATACCCACAGAAAGAGGATGATTCATAGTAATACCTGTTTAATCAAACATGCTACTGCATGTCAACATCTGAAGATGATTTATAAGACATTTTAAGCAAGATTAATTCAAAATGCCTAAGAAAAATTATATGAATAGTAATTCTAAGAAGTCTAAATTTGAAATGCCAAGAGACAAAAACTAAGCACTTTTATATTATTTATTAGCCTATAGGGATGTTAGCATAGTTAAACATATTGTTATATAACCAAGTTACACTTCAAAATCCTTAAGACTCAGAACGTAACTAATTCTGCCACTAACTACAGTAGATCTATGAGAGATATATTTCAATAACCTAGATTTCCATAACAGGCAAGATAGGTGATTACAAAAACATGTCACAAAAACTGTCATTATATATAAAATCGTGTTATCCTTTATATTTGAAGACAATACTTTTCTTCTTTCCTTCAGAAGTCTTAAATTCATTAGGTACATTCTTTGATTTATCTTTTGTATGTCCCACAGTACAGAAACACAGAAATAAATGTTCCTTAAATGAAATTTCTGCAGTGGAGATAGATTCTAGTTTCCTCCGGAACTAAATTTGTCACGAAGAATTAAAAGTAATCCACATAGGAAACTATAACCTGGGCTTCTTAGTTTCTAGCAAGATGCTCAAATAAATGTACTGATATCCCAGAGTAGGAAGGATACATTCACAAACTTCATACTTCTCTCAAGTTGTCTTTAATGTGCTGTTCAGCCCTGAGAACACCACCAATGGCATGCTCCAATTCCTTACGGGCTTCACAGCACCTGGCCAGGGGCTCTTTATTGCTGGAACTGCCACTCTGGTCCTGTGATATATTCATGGTGGAACCTATTCTTTAAAACAAACAAAAAAAGCATAGTAATATTAAGGTAAACATTAATGCTTCTCCTTAAACACACTATTTTACACATTTCAACTATGCAAAATTTACTGATTTTTCCATCATTTTCCTACCTACCTCTTAAGTACTATAAATTTTTGTTAAACCTCATGTCAGTGGACATTTGGTGACCATTTAAGTTATAATTTCCTTTAATCTATATAGCAATTTCTCATAAATTCAAACAATCTCACATATTCCCTCTGGTATATATATTTATGAATTTATGTGGTACCAAATATGTGTGTTTGAATTTCAAATATTTACCTACTAATAATAGCAGCAGGGCCACAAAAATGAAAATTGACAATTCATGTCCTCAAGGAGCTTAAAGTCCACTAGGAAGGATCCAACACATCCCAAAGCAACAAGACAAAGTATACTAAAAGTAAAAGAATGAGGGGCAGCCAGGTGGTGCAGTGGACAGCGCACCAGCCCTGAAGTCAGAAGGACCCGAGTTCAAATCTGGCCTCACTTAACACTTCCTACCTGTGTGACTCTAGGCAAGTCACTTAACCCCAATTATTTCAACAAAAAAATGAAAAAAAAAAAAGTAGAGGAATGAGAAATACAAAATGATACAAAAAGGTATTAATAAAAAAGTTCAAATTTTCAAAATTCAGATTTAAAAAATGAAATGTAAATTTGAGACAAATTGTGGAGTGCTTTTTTTTTTTTTAATCTGGCTAAGGAATTTTTATTTTATCCTAGATACAATAGAAGGATCATAATTGAACTGGAATAAAGCATTGTGAATAGAGAAGAGAGCAAAGAAATTGAATTCTTTCAAATGTCAGTCTTTGTATACTGAAATGGTTGTCTACTAATGAGTAAGTTCATAATAAAAAAAAGTTTTTTAAAGATACTGGAAAGATGGAATCAACAAAACTTGGCAACTCTGGGCTCTGAGAATGCTCAAGGTCCCTCCAAGTTTTAAAATTCTACTAAGTAAAAATTCTATGATTCCAAAAAAGCTGTTAGGATGGCTTAAAAGGGTTAGCCCAACTGTCATCTTACAAATTGAGTTATAAAAATGATTATGAAATGTAGGAAGCCAACTTGTTATTAAGACAAGACCACTATGAGACCCTATACGAAGTTGGTCTCTGTTATAAAGTTAGAAGCACTAATATAAATTTAAAAAACAGCAGATTATGAGTACCATAAAAGCAAATCACTCTAAATTAAACCAAGTTGAGACTTAAAAAGAAATATCACATCTAAATATCACAATGCAAATTACATAACATTAGGAAAGTCCAAATGAAATATAGATTGATGACTTGGATTAATATCAAAATTTTCCTGGCATGACCCTTAGTTTAAACGAGATTGAGATTTTTATCCAATCCTGAAATGGTAAAACATTCACAACCTAATCTACACTTGGGTTTTCTTTTTGGTCATTGTTTAGATATTGTATAATGAAGATGAGCAGGATTAATTTTTTCTTCATTTTATGCTGGAACCATATAAGAGCACTAGATAATGACAGGATTTTTTAAAAATCGGAACCAATACATTTTTTTATTTATGAAGATTTAAAAATTGGGGATATTTGGTTTGATTCAAAGTTCTAGAAATAGTCTTATCTCATTAACTCCCTGGTATTACAGACTCAGTTCAGAAGACTACCCCAAGGTTTAAAAGCCATTTGGAGGGACAGCTCGATGGTACAGTAGATGCAGCAGTGACCCTGAGGTCTAATCCACCCTCAGACACTTAACCCTTACTAGCTGTGTGACTCTAGGCTGGACAATTCACTTAATCCCAGTAATTCGAGGTAGGGAGGTAAATCCACTTGAGGGCAACCTTGAAAAAATACTTTACTGATTTTTTTTTTTTTTAAATAAAGAATGTTATTTAAACCTTTTTTTCCAAAAAGAGTTCTAACAATTTTTGGATACAATAGAATGTAAACTCTTTGAGAGTAAGGGAAGTCTTTGCTTTTGTATTTCTAGCTCCAGTGCTTAGCACACAGCATTTTTAATTCATTCTAGCAAAGGCCAATACGCCTTTAAAAAAAAAAAAAAAAAAAAAAAAAAAGCCAATTACCAAACTCTAGAATGTATGCTGAAAATACTTTCTTTCAATTGATCCAAAAGCTCTGAAAGAAATCTTTTGAGTAGCTATCAATCCAGAGAGAAGTAACCCAGCTCTAAATGTGTTATGAGTAATCCCTTTTTTATCCCAGTAAAATAAATTTTATTAAAATTACAATTCTAGAAAATGAATTATAAATTGAAATATGATTTTCTCCATAGAATTCATGATAAATAGGAGGTTGTATTCCAGACCCAGAACCTAGAGAAGGGAGGAAAAAAAAAAAAAAATCAACCTTCTCTTTCTACTACGAATTTACAAATTTTCATCTTCAAATGTTTAAGTCAATTTCAAAACCTCCCAGGCTGTTAAATTTCTATATGCATCTTTGCAGGTTAAAGAGTGCAAAGTACAATTTAGCAAGATTTCTTAAGAACTTACTCCATGCAAGGCACCAAAAGAAGTAGTATGGAATCAAAGATGAAAAAACAGCTCCTGTCTTCAAAGATTTACAATGTAATAGGGAAATATACCATATAAACAAAAGGCATGATATAATGTACAAAGACCACAGTAGGGGTAACAAAGATAAAAATGCTCCAAGGCAACTTGATGAAGATCACATGAGATCAGGAAAGACTTCTTAATAGATGTGTTTCAAAATTGTAGAAAATTTCAACAGGCAAATGAGAAGGGAATGAAAACTGTAGAAACATGGGAGGATGAGGTGGGGGAATGGGGGGGACAACAGGGAGGAGGGGAGAGGATCATGAAAAAAAGCTTGAATGGAATAGAATGCATTCAAATAGAACATACCAGGGAAGAACTTAAGTGCCAAGTTAAGGAGTTTTTGTATTTTTATACAGAAATACAGAATGAGAGAAAGGTTGTAGGCAGGTGAATAACAAGTCAGCCCAGAAAGCACAAAGAAGCCAGCTTTGTAAATGATGTTTAGGGTCTTCACAAAGGTACTCACTAACTAGTCTAATGCTGTTTCAAATACTAAGGGTTATTATGGAGGTAGGATAGAAAGGATTTCGTAACTAAATAGAAGCACAGTAAGAAAATTAACTGACACTGTTTGCTTTCACATTTTTTTCAAAGAATTTAAAACCATTTATGGCTAACAATGTTTGCACAACTTCACTTACAGTTAGAAGGCAGTGAAACACAATTGCACCACAAATCAAGGGATTTGAAACTGATCTTTCCTTTGGTTATAAAGGTTCTGATAATTACTTAAAATGATGACTTCATGTTCTCTACTTCCCCATTACAAATTGAGAAATGGATGAAAAACACTTAGAATAAATTCAATGAAACTTGTCCGTGTAAATAGCAGATTCATTATCAATGACAGAGACATTTTTCCCCCACCAGAGAAGCTTCCACTTGGCAATTCAATGATAGGATTTATTTAAAAAAAAAAAAAAAAAAAAAAAAAAAAAACACATCTGAAACTCAGCTGAAGGAGTTTAAAGGTCATTAGAGCTTGTGATGTTTTGGAAAGAGCTAGAGACTTGAATTCTAGTTCCAGTTTTATGATTAACTGGATGACACCGACAAGCCATTTCAGTGTAGTATAACATATTTATATCACAGAGTAGTATAATAAATATCCTTTACTGAATAGGAAGCCCTTGTGTTTCAGAATTGTTTCATTCTTTCTGCTGGCATAAACAGTACCTAGTAAAGTTAGTGCCTGGCACACTGTAGACACTTAATGAACCCTTGCTCACTTTAGTCACATGAAGGAATGGAGCAGTGGACACAGGAAAAACTTAAGTACAGAAGACCCAGAACTATTCAAAAGAGATTCTAAATGTATAAAGCCCTTTGTAATCCTTAAAGTTCCGCAAAAATATGAGTGATTATTATTATTCAAACTCAGGCTTTTTCCCAAAGCAAAGACAACTTTCAGTACCAAGGGGTACAGAGCTGTAGAATAAAGGAGAAAGGAGATTTGTAAGTAGTAGTGTGCAGTTTCCTTACCGATTTGAAATATCTTACTCCCTGGTGGATTAATTACTGGCAGGGAGAGCTGGAGTTAAAAGCAGATCATCTCCATCTGAGACTCATTTGAGCTAAACTCAGGTTAAATATAAATAAAAATTACTACAGAAAGAATTAAACCTAGTTGTTCATTCAAATGAAGAATATGAGAGAATAAATTATTACTTAAACTTTTCAGTCTGATCCTCTTTGTAATTCAGTTTTTAAAATCCTGGTCATATTAAGGTTGGTATAGGCCGGATCAAAAATCATTATTTGATACTTATCACTTAAAAATTCCGGCACTTATGTTAAGGATTTCATATCTTTCCCAAAGAAAAAATAATTCAAATCATTTTAAAATCCATTTAATGATCAATAACCATAATTTTTCAGGTGTTTCATTCTTCCCACACAATCTTATCAAAAATTCTTTGAAAAACAGCTTTGCTAATACTGATTATTACTTACTCTGGTAAGGATGTAGTGAAGCCAATATGACTAAACAGGAAAACTAAGTGGGTTTTTGTTTCAATTCTATCCTTAATTAGCCAAAAGACATTGTTAAAATTATTTACCTGGAGATAGAAAAGAGTCCTGTATCTTCACTTGTGAAAAGAGAACTGGATTAGAACAGGGTTCATGAACCCCTTCCTTCAAAAGACCTCTTAATTTGTGGGTTTGGGTTTGTGTGGTATTTTTGTTTGTTTTGGGTTTTTTTTTTTCGCCATTTTGATAACTCTCCGTATTTTGGTAAAAAATAAAAACAAAATATGCATTTAAAAGCATTATCCTTAGAAGGGATGCACAAGCTTCAATAGACTGCCAACAACCATCCATAATAGGGGAAAAAAAACTTTAAGAACTCCTGAGAATCTCACTCATTAAGACACCCTGATCTCAAATTATCCAATTTTAAATCTTAAAAAACTTTTGAGCTTTACTCCTTTTTTTAGTATCTTAATCTACTTGCAAGCATTTGAAAACTTAATATAGGATAAATATGTACTTAAAAGCCTTAATTCCAATTGTTAATATTAATTTGATTTTCCTGATTTATTACATGATATTTTGATTAGTACAAATTCGTCAGCTGAACAAAGACAAATGGGTCAACTTTTGGAACTGTTGTTGAATTTAATTTGTACTTTCTAAAAAATAAGATGTATATAATGAGACTTTTAAGTTCATATGTAAACGTTCATATATCCAGTTCAAAATATAAAAAATTTAAATATTTTAGGTGCAAAACTAGAAAATAACAATCATTAACATTCTTAAAATGCTTAAATTTACCTTCAAAAGGTTCTTTTTTACTTGAGGTTTTCTTCCTTCCAACTGTGGGATCTTCTGAAAAGAAAAAAGTGCCACAATCCATTACATTGCTACTACCCTTTCCAATTCTTTTTAAAAAACTGTTTCTTTAGATCACCAGAGGCAATCAATATTTGTATATTCAGCACAGATAAATATGCATATTATCAGCGCTGAATTTACAAGTGTAAATCTACCACTTCAAATTCTCAAACCCAAAGACTGAAAAGTGACCGCAAAATTTTGTTGCCCAGTGCCACGTAATGTTTTTCTATTTCAAGTTACAAACTGATTCATTCAACTTTCTAGGTTTCCAAGGACACTTTCTAGTAGTACTGCAGACTTAGGGAAAAACCCATCTGTCCCCTATTCTGTGGCAAGTCGGTCCACTGTCCCATCCTAAATAAAAAGCTTATCTATGAGGCGGAGGAGCTGGCTCTGCCTCCCACACCGAAAACCAGCCTCGGCCATTTAAAGCCCCAGTTCGGTGTCCCGACGAACCAGACCCGAATAATACAATCGCATGGCGCACACTGCCCCGGCCCGGACCCTCGACCTGCCCGCCGCCCTCTGGGGTGTCCCGGGGCAAGGCGCCCGCATACCGTCCCCGAGTGACCGCCGCCGAGCGCGCCGGGTTCTGCCCCCAGCCAGAAGAAGGCAGCAAGACAACAAAGCCTGCAGCAGACAATTTATCAGTTGAGGTTACTGGGGCGGAAAATTTATCCTGGAGCTAGCACAGCATTCGGCCCCGCCCCTCCTGTCACCTGTCACCTGATTCCTGCGTCACCAGGCCGCCACTGCCCCGGCTACAGCTCGCACGTCCGCACTCGCGCAAAGGACTGGGGGGCCCCCGAAGGGCGAGGCCGCCTCGCAAACCCGGATGGGTAAAGCCTCGGCATAGGCCCCGGACTGGGCCCGTGCTGGGGGCCCGTGCCGGGGGCGGGGTGGGGAGGCCCGCCGGACCATGTCATTTCCAGTGGTCAGGCTCGGCCCCTCTCCGGAGCGGGCCCAGCAGGCCGCGAGGGCCGCAGGCAGTGCCGCGGCATTAGGACGTCTATCCCGGCCCGGGTCAGGGTAACCGATGAGATACCTCCAGGGGCCGGAACGGGTAGTCTCGCTTTCTTCGCCAGAGAATACCCCCTTCTCCCCCCCAAGAGAAAGGCAGGCATTCGATGAGGGCCCAGGGAAGACAAGGCAGGGAGGGGGAACAGCAAACCCCGGTCATGGGGACGTACATATACGCACATACACCTATCCACACAAACACAGGCGCGCTCTATGTTCGCACACAAAGACGAAGCTCTCTAGCTAGACCTGACGCCCAGGGGTCTACAGGGAGGAAGGGCTGTTTGCCTTCCTCCGTATCCCCAGGGCTGGCTTAGCACAGTGCCGATCCGAGGTGAAGGGCTTAAGGACGAATATGGAAATCGTTTAGAAGTACACAAGTTTAGCCTATAATGGGGGAGGAAGAAAAATTTGCAACACAAGATTTTGCAAAGGTGAATGATGAAAATGTCTTTGCATGTATTTGGCAAAATAAAATACCATTTAAATGAATAAATGTTGGCTGTGCACAACATGACAAATATGGAAATGTTTAAAAGGACTGTACATATTGTACCTAGATCTGGTTGCTTGTTGTCTTGAGAGAGGAAAAAGAAAAAGTTGGACAAAGTCTTTAGAAATATAAAATACTATTGAAAAAAAAAGAATGTAACGTCATGTTTAACATATCATTACCGTCCGACTTTTTCAGTAATATTTAGATTTATTTAACCTTTGCACTTTTTTTAAACCAAATTAGGAGTATTTTTTCCTTTGAAGAGAGGATCACTCTTCATATAATACTAGTGATAAAAAGAAAAATAAGTTGTTCCAGAAATTTAGAAATAGATAAGTAAATGCTGACTGGCTGTTATAAGGACTTTATTCTCTCCCAAGTGTCAGAATGAAGATTGGTGGGCATAGTACATATAATGGATAAAGCACTGGGCTAAAACTCAGGAAAATGACTGCTAGTGTCAGCTCTGCTACTATCTCCTGATACCAAAAAGAATGTAAAAACAGTTTCTAGGGATTGATTACAAAGTATACAATAACTTTTATTTACTATTTAATTAGAAATCTGATCAGCTAAATTCAAAATTCACAACAAATTTCAAAATTAAATGACTAGAAATTAAGCTAGAAAATGTTCCATCCTGGTTTTTTCTCTAATGTTGGAGCTATGGGAACAATGCTCTTTTCTTGAAAGATGTTTATTCTAAACAAACAACAAAGATCTAGGACTTAACTTCAAATGTGAAAACTGTATCCATTGTAAAAATCCTCCAAAGCCATCCATATTGATACTAAACCTTTTAAAAATAAGAGAGCAAAGGGTGAAAAGAATCTAGGGATCACTTTGCTTCTAGTCATCAAACAATACCTTTTTTTAAGTTTTCTAAGCAATTATAGCAATAACAGATCAAATTACCACTTAAGTACCCGAATCCAATGTCACAATTACTAGAATGTCAGGCATTTCAAATTCCAATGATTTTAAAATTAGATTTTTTAATCTAATTTTTTAGACCCAGTATATTGAAGGGGGTAATGAAGTATTTAAATATGTCTCTCATCACTTTTAAAATAATGAGGGTTACAGAATTTAAGACTAAAAAAATTCATTTAATAAAAAAAATTTTAAAAGGTGGGTTAGAATTTATTTAAATTATAAAAGTGACTTAAGCTGTTCATACCTTATGACTCAAGTGATCTCAATACTACACATATAGCAGAAGACAGAATTAAAACAGTCCCTGCCTTCAAGGAGCTTACATTTCACAGGGCAAATAACATGCACATATATACATACATATATCTACATACATATTAAACATAGGTAATGAGGGTGAGGGACTACCAGTTGATGAGATCAGGATTTGAGCCAAGTTCTTGAGGGACCTAGATATAAGATGTATGGGTGAGAAAGAAGAGTATTCTAAGCACAGGCCAGCCTGTGAAAAGGCCCCCAAATGGAATGTTATATGTAAGGGCCAAGATGAATAGTTTGGCCAGACTTAAGAATACCTTAAAAGGTCTAATGTGTCTAGAAAGGGAAGCTGGAACCAAAGTGCAAGGGGCTCTAAAAACCAAAGAGAGTTTTTGTTTAATCCTCCAAGTGACAGGGAGTCACTTGTGCTTATTGAGAAAAAAAGTGACATGGTCAGGCCAGTGCTTTGAGAAAATCACTTTGGCAAGTTTTTGAATGACATATTAGAAGGGTAAAATACTTTTGACAAGGAAACTAATTATAAGGCTGTTAAAATTGCCAGAACTGAAGTGATGGCCCTTTATCTGAAGGAGATAAATCCCAGATTTAATGGGGGATGAGCAATCAAGGATAACTCCAAGGTTTCAAATTTATGTGACTAGAGGGAAAGTGGAATACTTAACAGAAATAGAAAAGTCTGGTCGAGGGGTGAGTTTTGGAAGGATGATTATGCAAAAAGTCCTTCATCTCATCAATTATTCACCAGCTTTAACTATCACTTAATTCAATAGAAGTGAAATTTCAAAAGTCAAGGGATATGGGGAGCCCTAAAAATAAACTAGAAACATGAACAACCCAGTCAATAATTTTTAGCAAAATATCATTTGCTTAATATTTGACAATTCAAAATAGATTAGGCTTTAAAGGATGTTAAATGAAACACAAAGAAATCTTCCAACATTAATTCTATTATTTACTAGCCCACTGTAGATCTGAATAGACAATTCAAAAAATAACCACAATACTGAAAGATAACAAGTAATTTAGTTTAAATATTCCATAGGTTCTATAATTACTAGATGTCAATATAATTCCATTCAACAAGCAATCAAGTATCTTACTAGATTCACAGTGCTACTAGGGATGGGGAAGACACAAAAATAATACAACATCCCTTATAGATCTTACAATGTTTGTTGGGGTGGAAAGTGGAGAGGGAAGGAAGCAATCAGGCCAGAATACAATATATTATATACTCAAATAACCAGGGAACAAAATAAATCATAAATACATAAGAGTTCTATGTGAAAATTAAAATAGTAGAGATCCCTTCTGAATAGAGAGGGGAGTAGAATTGGAGAACATTCTAGGTATACCAAACTATGTGAACAAAAAACATTTTTTTTATTACTTTGAATAGTACAGGAATGTCATGGGTTTCATCCAGTTTAATGTGAAGTGGAAACAAAATTGGGAAGTCGTCTCAGATAAAGCTGGAAGGTGGAAGAAATGGTGGGAAGACCTTGAATGTCAGACGAGGTGTGGATTTTATTAAGTTGTGAACGGCTTAAACCATAACCCAGACAAGATCAGACCTGTATAAGGACGATTAATATGATCAAAGAATCACTCGGCATTACCTATTCACTTTCTTTACTGTCTTCCCTTTATAATCTACCTGGCTTAGCTGCTCTCCAAGTTCAAAACAAAAGCTGCTGATGCTGTTCAACTAGGTTTCTATTATTTAAGCTTCTGAAAGAAAAACTATTATATGCAATTTCCAAGTTATTTTTTTTTCCAAAAAGACGCACTTTTAAAAAGCATCCTTCCTCAAACATATTCAATTGTAGGAATAAAGCCTCGATGTGATTTAACCCGCAAAGGGGACCCTCAACAGAGCAGACCCTCTATCAGGGCAGGCTGGCGTCTCATCTTTAACTTAGAAGCCTGTGTGGGTGAGAATACGGGAATCGTGAAATTATGACTTATTACCAATAAATGTTTGACTCGCACACCTATTTTTATATATACCACGGGGTCACGGGCGAAAAGGGGACGAAAATGGAAAAAGAGAGGCTCCGCTCCCCGGCACCCCTAACCAGCCCACGGCAGGAGCCGTCGAGGGGCCCGGGTCCTCCCGGTTTTAGGGTCAGCCCGGTGGTTACCGCCCCAGAATAACGGGCCAGCCGCAGCTGAGCGGCTTCAGACAGAAAGTCCCCGCCGGCTTGGGGTGTGAGAGGGAAGCCCGACTAGGAGGCCGCTCCAAAATCTGGGGGAGCGGTGGGAGCAGGGGCAGCAGAGGAGAGGCCGAACCCGGAGAGGCGGGCAAGCAGAAATGGCTCGAGCCGGCCCGGACCGCAAGTGCCGCGGGGAGGCCCCCTAAACGTCCTCCAAGTCGGTGCAGCTCCCAGGCTTGGGGGACACCTCACGGAGCTCCCCCCTTCCCAGATACCGCTGTCCCCGTGGGTGCTTTGGGGACCGGGCTCAACCTCCCGTCCCTTCCCCTTGGCCAGGGTCCGTCCTGCGGCAAAGAAGGGAGGGGTCTTTTCCTCCTCCTTCTTCTCCGCAGCGATCAGAACGAAGAGCGGCCCGCCTGCTCCTCGGTGACCGCCCCTGGAAGCCCGACCTAGACTCGGGCCTTCGACAAGGGAGAGGGTCCAGCCGCGAGAGAGAGGGGCCAGAGGCTGACAAACTTGGTCGGACTGCAGCTCGCCAAGGGAAGGTCAGATAGGGAGGAATGGCCGGCCGAGGCCCCGGCCTGTCAGTCGGGCGCGGGCGCGCCCGTCTCTCTCCACCGCTCCCTCGCCCCCGCCCCAGGGCGCTCTGAATACTTATATGAGCCCGAGCCGTTCTTACCGCTCCTCTCAGGCGCCGACGGCCACTCCCGCACCGTGCGCTGAATCCCGGCCGGACCGCAGCGGACAAGAAGCGGCGAGACTGACAGGAGGCTCCGAGAGCGAGTCTCGCGAGAGCAGCGCGTTTTGTGTCCTTCCACTTCCGGGGGGGAGCGCTTTAACTCCTCTCGCGAGATCTCCGCGCCAAGCCGGAGAGAAGGTCTTGTCTGCCCTCTGCCGGCGGCACGGAAGGATGTGTCTAAGACAGGGCACGTTACGGTCGATCCCCGGGCACGTGCACCTTCCCCGGATCCTAGAGTGCATCTGCTCTCTGGCCTTCGCCTCGCCCTCAGCATCGTGTGCCCGTGGGATATATGTGGTGCTCACACACTTCCGGTGTGAGGACCAGTGAGCCCTTTCACAGCCGCTCTGCCACCTTAGCGGTCCACCTGTGCCGGCTCTCACCCGGGCCTCCCTGAAGCCCTCAGCAGACCGGAGCGAGTGCGAGGGGAGGGGGAGGGGGGCAGGAGAGAGGAGAGAAGGAGAGGGGGGAGGGGAATCCAGAGGCCACCGTCCCTCCAACTGAGCCCCCCCCCCCCCCCCCCCCCCCCCGGAATTGAAAGCCGCAGAAGCAGGAGTGGTGGGGGCCAGGCCGTGCCCGGAAGTCACTTACATCAATTTCGTGAGTCAAGGTGTGATGTCACCGGCTCTCTTCGAAAGGAAGAGCCAGCTGCGGCGCCCGAGTAGCCGTTTAGGAGAGTGAGAAGCATCCAGGTAGGCGGACGGCAGAGGCAGGGCTCGCATTCATCCCCCATCTGTCAGAGAGAAGAAAGTTCCGAGGGACAAGCGTGAAGTAATATGTTGCTGCCCGCGCGCCGCGCGCCATCTTGCCGCTTGTGCCCTTGGGCGCTCCAGGCGCGTGCAGGCTGTAGGGCCTGAGAGGCAGCAAGGCGCGTCGCCCGAGGCAGAGGAAGCCCGGCGACGGGACCTCTGCCTACGTTTCACCCGGCACCGCCGGGGCGACATCTGCCCGTGACTGAAATGGCACCGGTCCCTCCTCTGTGAAGTAAGAGAGTTGGCGTAGAATCGGCCGTCTCTTTAAAAGCCCGCGAGGCCCTAGACGCTAGATGTACAAAACATAGCCCAAGAACTTCGAAACGAACCTCCCCAAGTTTCTTCCAGCTCTATGCAAAATGTTTCGTTTCCCTCAAATAGATACTCCCCGTTCCCTCCCCCTTATCGTAGCTGGAGATAAGCTAGGGACGCCGCTGAACTAGGATTAGTAAAGAAAAGGAAGGCTGACGGCGGGGAGGAGGCAGGAGTGAGAGGAAATTATGGGGTTTGCTAAACTCACCACCACCACATTAGAAAAATGCCTCCCCGTGGGGAAGGGGGGGAGCGGGGGAGCGGCGGACGGCCTTAAACTAAAGGCCCTTCTGTGGTTGTAGCGCAGCCTGATTTTTCCTGATCCCATTTGGGGTTTTCTTGGCAAAGACACTGGAATGGTTTGCCATTTGCTTCTCCCACGCGTTTTACAGAAGAGGAAACTGAGACTACCCAGCTAAATGACTTGCCCAGCTTCACGGAGCTAGTTAAGTGTCCGAGTCCAGATGGAGGTGACAAAAATCCAAATCAGTATTTCGATTGACTGAGGAATCGAGGCCCTTAGTGATTTTTTTTTTCACTGACCATCTTTGTTTGCTTGAACTCCCCTACTATTCAAAGGAGACCAGATTGATCTGGGGATTAGAATCAGCCAAATAGGAGACAAACTGAGAATCTCTTAAGCTGGTCATATTGTATCAGAAATCCTTTGCAGTGTGTTCCACTCGCTGAACCTAGAATTCCCTCTGCTGTGCCAGTGTAATGCCAAAGGTCCCTTTTAATGGGGTGACCAGTTCCTCCATTTGTCCTATTTTGTATTCTGCCTTAAGGTTATGACCGTCCCCTCTTAATGGTTGAGATAAAGGTGTTATAGACATTCCTTAATGCCATTAGAATATCAGTAACCTCCATCTATGAGGCTATCCCCACCTAGGTCTCTGCATTATGTTATTGTTCTTGTAATTCCATAAAAGGCTTGCTGTCCTGATACTCAGGGCTAGACGCTTTGAGATGATAGTCTCGTCTAGCCCTGGGATCCAGTGGTCCCAGTATTTCTCTCCATTTAATAAACTATTGAATTGGTCTCTAATCTCTGTCTTGCTCAGTTTCTTTGGCATTACACCAGCAGCTACAGAAACAACTCAGACTGGCACAGGTTGACTCCCAATGAACTAAGGCGTTCCTAGAAACCTTTCCTTCTGACCCACTTCCCTTTACTCAGCCAGTATCTTGTAATCTTTAAGAACAGTCCAGCCAGGGTACCAATGACCAACCATGATCAGACAACTTTGCAATTACCCCTACTCCGTGACTTGTGATTTTTGCCTTTATAACCCCTGTAGCTTAAACTCACCTTAAGTTCAATTCTCACTGTAGCTTCTAGCTATGTCTGCCTGCTTGAAGAGGAATAAAACCATACATATAACCTATTTGTCTTTCTTAGTCTGAACTCTGGGAAAAGGTTGACATTGATAAGGGATAATAAAATCCCAACAAAAGGCTAAGACCCTGCAAGCAACCCAATGTTTAGATGGGGTTGTAGGGAGGGACCTTGGCTGAGAGAGCCTGAATTAAATAATCTGAAAACCTAACTACTCCCTGAGACAAGCAGGGAAGAGCACTGATAGATCATCTTTTTTATTAATAGCTTTTTATTTTCAAAATACATGCAAAGATAGTTTTTAACATTCACCCTTGCAAAATCTTGTGTTCCAAATTTTTCTCCCTTCCCCTAAATAGCAAGTACTCCAATATATGTTAAACATGTGCAATTCTTCTGAACATTCTCACAGTTATTATGCTGCACAGGAAAAAATCAGTAGATCATCTCTTTAAGTGGACTTTTTAAAATTTTGATTAGACCCCTTTTTGTTATCCTAAGTAAACCTTTCTTACTATACGCTCCATGAATTTCTTGTTCAATTCCTGGAATTGACAAACTCTACAATTATAGTAGCCAATCAGAAAGCGAAGTTATGATATCAATATCATTCCCAACCCTACCTCCCCCCCCCCCATATTACTGATACCATAATTCTCTTCTCCTCCCACAAACTTTCTTTTTTAGAAATTTGGCCCATTTTATGGCTTCTCAGGTTCATTAGAAACTGCCAGAAAGTTCATTAGGACTTAGTCTGCCTAATGGCATCTTCCCCCTTGTTAATGGCAGTTTCCACTAAAGAACTTAAGCCTGCCACTGAAATCATAATAAAATCTTTGCCTCTTGATTTAGAAATGATCTAAGCCTACAAATTTTTTTTGAAACACTGAGAATTGGATGAGGGTTTAGTTTTCATAGTTATGAAACTTAGAGAACTGCAGAGAAATGAAACAAACCTAAGAAATGAAACCTAAAAGTTAGGCTGATGTAGAACAAAAGAAATAAAACTTATAGAGGGAAGTCATAAATTAAAATAAGAAATACACTCTTAGATGTAATCGGGGTGGGGACTCACACTCAATGGGGGAATTAAGTGCTTCAGATAGACTAGAACCTCAATAATACCCAATCAGTGGGGAATCATGGGAAGGACATACATTTCAGGTATAGGGTATTAAAAAAGCTTACTCAAGTGATTATAGGGTGTGCCTATTTCCAGATACCCAGTTTTGCAATATCTTAAATAAAAATCCTTCCCTGGTTTCATCAGCAGGTCTGTAGGGTTCTTGGTAAGATGCATGTCTCTTACAAATATGATCAAAACATTTTAAAACTTTTCGATATTCTTTTGGATATATTTTGCCTTAAAGTAGATTATTTGAGGGGCTAAATAGCAAAAACTTATTAATTTGTCCTTATCTGTGAAGTTTTGAGAACTTTGTGTTTTGGCAGGTCATGAGATCTTACCAGTTACCAACCAGTTTGGCTGACTTCATATTGTAAAATGCCTAAATAATGAAACTTGAGAAACTAGAACCATTCCCAAAATGAGGAAAATTACAGATATATTTTGGGGTGTGGAGACCAAATGAGCCACTGGGTAGATTTCCCAGATCCATCCAGGTGCCACCAAGGCTTCCTGGATACATCACCCCAAGACAATCCTGCCGTGATTGATTTCAGCCCAGCAGAGGAAGCAACCCTGATTAGCCCCTGGACCCAATTAAGTTGAGAAAAGAGCAATAATACACACACATATTGTGTGTGTACATACACATATAAAATATCCATGAGGGATTGGATCCTAATTATATTAGGGTCAAAAAAAGTGGCCAAAAAGCATTGATTGGTATTGGGATCCTTTCTTAGCTTAACTGAGTGCATGGGCTGATCAGGGGTTGCTTCCTCTGCTGGGCTAAGGTCAGTCATGACAGGTTTCACCTGAGAATGATGTATCCAGGTCATTTCCTAGGTAATCTTGGTAGAATCTGGATGGATTTGGGAAATCTACCCAGTGGCTCATTTGGTCTCCACACCCCAAAATATATCTGTAGTCCATAGGGAATGAGATCCCAATACTAATCGATGGTCTTTGGTCACTTCTTTGACCCTGATAATTTCCTCACATATAATACACACGCACACATGAGCACACACACACATTCATCATATATATGTACATATACACATATATTTATGTACCATGCATTTGTTATTTGCACTTTATTCTCTCTTCTGCCCTCTTGGGATTAAAGAAACAGAAGAGCCCAGTACTTATATGCATCTGATCCAACTTGCCAGCCATGCCTTTAGCTTGACCAACTGCTGGACATGTTTGCATGCCCCTTGTCCTTGGGAAAAGAGATGCCCCTCGTGGATCCAAGACTTGTGTGATTATTATTTTGCAATCAGTCTAATATAGATATAAAACAAATCAAATTGTATTGATAACAGGCTGGGAGAATGAGTCTTTCTACTCATTCACTTTTAATTGATTAAAAATCATTAACATTTCACAATTCTCACCCACTTTGAACTTGAAACATTGTCAGACCACCAGTTTTGTGCTATGAGCGAAACAGGACACAAGGTTAGTAAATAGAATAGCAAATGGACTATTTTATATATTTTAGAGTGTGTGTGTGTGTGTGTGTGTGTGTGTACACAAATTGAATGGGCAGGTATGGTGTGAGGCTGGTGCTGTTGATCTTTGGTCTACCTAATGCCTCCTAATACACACTTGTGAAGCAAGCATGTTCAGGTTTCTACTGTACTTCCCCCTTTAATGAAATATATTGTATATACTCCCCCTTTAGTGAGTGAGACTGAATGCTCCTTTTCATCCTATTAGCCATGTAGGGAACTAGACACAGTCTGGTGCTCCCAAATAAAATAAATAAAATTTTGCAAGTATTTGTTAATGAAACCATTAAGTGCAGTGAAGGACTACTGAGGTCCATGTACTTGAAACAGTGATCTTACAAAACAGGCCGACTCTAGATTTCCTCCCAGCAAGGGGGGGGGGGGGGGGGGGGGGGGGGGGGCGGGGGGCAGGGGTGTATACCCTCACAGGTCAGGTCATAGGTGCACCAGGTACCTGACAACATCAAGGACATCCATACTCACATGGATTGAGTTTGGAATGCTGGAACAAATTCTAGAAGGATGGAAAAGAATCCTGGTCCCCATGGAAATGGTTAACCTCTTGGCTCCCAAATGTCTCATGATGGAAATATCTCTTTGCAGGTTTTCTCTTGTATATCCTCATAAAGATTATGTGTTGCTTGTGTTTATAATGCTTCCCTTGGTGCAAAGAACTGATTCCCCAAATTGCAAGCAGCAGAAATTAGGATGATGCAGTTGAGTAAAGACAAGTCATACAGGTCTGACTATTGTGTTATACTATGAGTATGGTTAGCACCAAAGGGAGGATTATTGTGGTCAGTCTGAGTGACCTCACTGCCTTTAGACCTTGAATCTAAGGCAGCTAGCCAGCCTAAAATGAAGGAGCTCATGTGTACTAATCTCATCTGTCTGTGACATGGCACTAATCCCACCTCCTCATAAAATATGGACTAACTGGGATTATCTTGCCCTTAAGTGCAAGTTGGTGACTCTCATCTATAAAAGCAGAACGTAGGTTGAATTCCAGGCAAGCCTTACTCTAACTGCAAGCTGCTTTGGTGTACTAATAAAATCTTTTATCTTATTTCCTGAGTTGATCTTATTTGACAAGGAGGAAGCCTGAATATCTGTATACTATCCCTTTCAAATTCAGTAGAAGAAAAAATCACGGATTCTGGTGGCCTCAATCCATGGCCTATAGGAAGCAGTCCTGGTAAAGACGCTGGGCTTGTTCTCAGCCCTACAGCCAACAGGCCCAAAGCTGGCAATGCCGTGGACTTCCCACTCATTCTTTCCCATCTGGCAAAGCAAAGGGCCCCCTGAGTCTCCCTGCAAAACACCAAGGAGAGAGTTCAATTAGGAGAGTATTGATCGATCCATTAAAAACCTCACTATCCAAAGCATTATCTCAAGTCTGTCTCTTTTGGATAAAGACTATCTCTTAAGGGGTGGAAAACTTAGAAATATAGGGTAAAGGTAGCACAATATAGCTAGAAATCAGCCAGTATATTCACCACTTTTATACCCCACCTAACAAGATGAAAACAGGACATTGAATTTCAAGGGAATAAAAGAGATTAGGTAAGAAAATTTACAAGCTCATTTATGAAGCTTAACTTTTTTTAAGACTTGTCAAGGATTCTCTTTTCCCAAAATCATGGAGTAACTATGTGATAATCCCTGAATTTTACCAATATGTAAGAGTTGGTAAGTGCACAGAAAGCCAAGAGAATAAGGCCCATGATAGCATTCTGTTTCCCATAACGTTAGGAAAAATTCTGGTTCCATGAAGACCTTAAAGCAAAGCCCAATGATAATATAAGTGAACCTACTTGTTCCCAGAAAAGTTGGATGTGGGCTGAATTTTGATATACGGAATCTTATTTTTTAAAGAGAAGATGTGATAAAGTAAGCAGAACCAGATGAATGTTTTCATAATGAGCGCAATAAAGTAAACAATACTGGAAAATATCAGACCTCTGATTAATATGACTGCTCATGATTTCAGAGCACTTTGAGGGAAAAAAATGCCTCCTAGTTCTTGTTAGAGAGTTGCTGGACTGTAAGTGCAGAATGAGACATCTTTCAAGTATTTATTCCCCTATGCTCAGAATTTGGAAGAAGTGAAATCAGGTACCACTATGAGGTCTGAAAAGATGTCTCTGCTTCTCAAGCTACCTCCGCACCTGGCATGCAGCAGGAGCCTCCTGGAGATCTTGGAAGCCCACACATAACATAGTTGGGCTTACTCTATCTCCCCAGACTTTTTCCTGTTGACAAGTAGTGAAATCCATGATAGGCATCTGGGCTTGGTTCAGAACATTAGACAAAGTCGAGTTCTCCTCCCCACCTGACAGAAACAGACAGATATTCATAGGGGAATCCCACAGATTGCCAAGCATTAGAAAGGTTTTTTTGATTGAGAATAAGTTCTAAGAGCTTACTAGCCCGCTTATGGAAGGATATGGGCAGGGATGAGTTGAGGCAGGAAAATCCACTTCCACAGATTTAATTACCATCCCTCTACTGATGATCCTCAAATCTATTTGTCATGCCCCAATCTTTTTCCTCACCTCCAATTTCACATTCATACACATAATGCTTGGTATACTCAGTCAAAGAGAACTCCTTATCTTTTCCCCTAAACCTTCCCTAATATTGGACAACACTATTCCCCTAGACCCCGAGACTCACAACCTAGGGGGTCCTCCTAGATTCCCAACACCCAAACTGTTGTCTGGATCTGTAGATTTCCCCTCTGCAAAATCTCTTCTTTCTTCTGGCACCATTACCACCCTAGGACAAGCCCTCATCACGCCATACCTGGACTATAGTAATAACCTGCAGGTGGGTCTACCTGTCTCAAGTCTTTCTCCTCTCCAATCCATTCCCCATTTAGCCACCAAAGTGATTTTCCTTTGATCATGTCTTCTGCTCTTTCCTATTCAGTAAACTCCTATAGATTCCTGTTGCCTCCAGGAACAAATAGAAAATGTTCTGTTCAGCATTCAGAACCTAAACTAGCCTTCTCCTGCCTTTCCAATCTATACCTACCAATTTATACCTTACTTCTGGACAGATATTCTTTAATACAATAACAATGATCTCTTGGCTGTTCTAAGAACAAGATTCTCCATCTCCTGGTTTGGGGCATTTTCTCTGCCTGACTCCCTTACCTGAAATGCTTTCCCTACTCTATTCCCAACTAGCTCCCTTTAAATCACAACTGAAATTCTCAACTAACCTCCTTACCTTCCTTTAAGTCACACCAAAGTTCCCAAATAACCTCCCTAGTTTCTTTAAGTTTACAACTAAAATTGATTTTCTAAAAGAAACCTTCCCCAATTCCTCTTAATTCCAGTGCATTCCCTTTGCAGATTATTTCCTATTTATCATATATGTAATTATATATATATATATATATATTGCATGTTGCCTCCCCCTTTCCATTGTAAGCTCCTTGAGGGCTTTCACTTCTTGTATTCCAAGGACTTAGCACAGACTTGGAACATAGTAGGCATGTAATCAATGTTTTTGATTGATTGTAATAGCTCAGGAGAGATATCTCCTTTTCCCAATGTAATTACCTTGGGTCCCTCCCCAGCCAGTGACCCAGCAGAGCTGGCCAGGCCTGGGGTCCTGGCCTCCGGAGGCAGGTAGACAGGCATAGTGCACATAGGGACTGCTGGGGATGTCCTGCACAGGCCGGACCAGAGCAATATCATTGTTCAGCTGGTCCAGGTGTGGATAGTGGAAGTGCTCGTGCCGGTATATCCGTTTCACGTAGTACACTTTCTGCGTGGCCTCTGTTTCGTTGAGCCGGTGTTTGCCCAGCACAATGCGCCAGTTGGCAACATCATCCATCTTCCCCCTGACATGGGGTTATGAAATCAGCCTTGGCCATGACCAGCCCTGGGATTGGGTGAGGACCCAGGGTCAGACAGAGGGGGAGTAGAGGTTACAAAGCTGTAAGGGCTAAGGTCAAGGACAAAGAGAGGCTGTCTCGGGATAATAGAGAAGAAATCCCCAAGTCGGGAAAGAATGCCAATTCCAAATTCCTAAAGGATTCATCCATTTCACCCTGCCTGATCCAAGGAGATTTGGATATTCTCCCATTTTGAGCCCAGAGAAACCCCTTTATTTGGCTTTATGGACATAGTGAGCAGCAGTTTACTTGTGAGGAGTACTGGTAAGAACCATTCTCTCCCTAAATATCTCCCCAACCTAAGGACTGGGGGATCCAGAAAATCCACATTAGACATTCTTCTGGTTAAGCTTTAACCTTTTCCATATTCCTCTTTTAAACCCCCTGGGAGGGACAAAACCCCACAGAGTTTACCCCTTCAGAGGGGTTCTAGGAACACCTCTCCTTACTCCCAAGGTTCTAATCATGCATTACTAGCCTGCTAGGGAAGCACTGCCTTTGCAGTCAGGAGATCTAAGTTTAGAGATCCTACTTATGCAACTTCTTGCTGTGTGACCATAGTAAGTCGTATAGCCTTCTGTGGGACTCAGATATACTTTCGGTAAAATTAATGGTTCTGATTAGATGATTATTAAGACCCTATCTGGCTTTAAATCCTATAATATCTAAGCTTCTGAGTTGACTTTATATTCTTCAATCTAATCTCCCAGTTTAGGGAACTCATTTCTTCTTCTTTCCCTACTCATTCCCCACCCACACACACACATGAAACACCCACTTACCCAGAAAAGCAGTGAGCTGCAGTAAGGACCCAGCTGGGATGGATCAGGGTCCCCCCACAGACATGAACAAATCTGTGGCTCCCTTGAACTCGAGCCTGAAAGTAAGGAGAGGAGAGAAGATGCCCCAACATGTTTGAGGCAGCATAAAACACTTTTCCTAGGGTGATGAAATATTTTGTGGGTCAAGAGTCAAAGAGCTTTCCTCCCCTTGGTCAATAATGTCTTAGAGGGACTTGAAGGTATGTGTTATGGAGAGAAGATAGCTACCCGAGGAGAGGGATGAGGAAAGGAAAAAATGGAAGAGGGAAGGAAAGGAGAAAATAAAAGGACTCTAAGTAAATTTGAAGAGGATATATGTGAATAGTTGTGCATCAAATTCTATCATAACACACTATTTCACTTTCTATGACCTCTGGTACATAGTAATACCTCAATTATCCAAATACAGGTTTTCCAAAAAAACAAATCTTGATGCTACTTATGAGTCTTCGTTTTTATTTTTAATTGAATTCAGTTTTTAATTTTATTTGATAAGAAAGCCTGCAGTGAGCTCCTTTGCAGTGCATAGTGTCCTTCCTCTTTTAGGTAAATTTGAATTTTCCTCTTCTTGGTTTATATTAAGTCATCAGTGTCCTCATAAAAACTGGGCAAGTAAGAGATTTCAACAGATACCCAGTAGTTGAAATTGAGTAGTCTTCCTTTTTCCAAATACCAAAATTGTACACTTTTACTATGAATCTAATCTCACAGAATTAAAGTTCATTATTGTGTCAAGGAGACAAAAGACACGAAGTATCCATACAGCTTCTGTGAGGATAGGGAGGTAGCCTGGTCACACCTTCAAGTGACCAACTCAACACATTGCTCATTAATGAAGGAATAGAAGTGGTGTGGACCAGGGTTGGGGGAAACTGGGAAAGCATAACAAAGCCCTTCTTGTGGGCAGTCCCTGGGAAAGCACCCTATCCAACACCTTGTACCCTGTTCCTGTAACTCTTCCCTGGCACCAGAGTGTCCCAAGGAACAGACTGTACCTGCAAGGATACTTGCCAAGGCCATGAATGAGGTATGGCCTCCCTGCCCTGGATGATCCTCTCAGCAGAGCTGGAATGATGGAGTGGAGCCATACCACAGTCCTGGGGCCAGTCTGGAAGGAGGGCAGGTGGTCTCAGTGTCCCAGGTGGGAAGAACCCCTTCCCGAGTGCCCATGTCATCAAGACTCCAAGGAGTGAGGGAACACTTGAGATTATTGCTTCAGGATAGTGATGGAGCTCAGGATGAAATGGCAAAGGGCACAATTTCCAGTCCTCTGGGAACCCAGACTCCCAGATCCCTCACCTTTCCCTCACTCACAGGACTCTAAAGCGGTTCCTGGCCAGATTCCTGCCCCTGCTCCCTGCCCACCACCTCTCTACCTTTTCCACCCTCCTCTCCTCTTCCCTGTGGGCTGTCAGGGACAGCTTCCAACTTAGTAAATCGCTCCTTTATGCCGGAATGGCCTGGCCAGGTCCCTGGCTGCCTCTCTTCAGTCACCACTTAGGGGACCCTGAGCTTCACTACCAACCCATAGAGACACAGGGACTCACCCAAAGTCAGGTGCCCAGTGAATGGCACCCCATGGGCTGGCAAGAGCCAGCCCAGAAAGAGCAGCAGGGCCAGGACCTTCATGACCAGGTACAGCCTTGTCCTATGGAAAGTGTGGGTAGGAGAATTTATATCCTGCCTCCCTGGGGTTGAGACCTCTGGTTCTGATGAAATGGCTGAAACAATGCATGGCAATGCCAGCCTGGGCCTGGATGCTTCTGCCTGGAGCCAGCAGATCTGTCACTGCAGCAAGGCACACAAGCAGTCAGGCTTTGGCCATCAGCAGTTTTTCCCCAGAGAAAGGACCAATAGAATAGAAACTAACAGCCCATCCTCCTCCCCAACCCCATCCCCATATCTACTCTCTCCCCAGATAGCCCCATCTTAACTCTTAGGGATTGGAAATCTGGCTCCTGCTCCCTTCTGTGGGGAAGAAATCCGGATCAAAGAGACGGGGGATCCTGAGGGGTAAAAAAGCTGCCTTTGTGGTGTGCAGCAGATCGAGCACTGGGCCTGGGGTCAGTTAAACCAGAGTTAAATCCAGCTTCAGCAATGCCGGATAAGTCACTTCATCTTCATCTACTTCTCTGGATCAAATAAGATCATTGTAAAGGTAACATGGACTTCTTCAAATTGGATACCTCCCTTCTGAGGAGTGATTCCTTCCACATTTCTTCATGAAGCAATTAGATGTCTCAGCGGATAGAATGCTCAGCTTAGAATTAGGAAGATCTGATCTGGGGCCTTAGCCAGTTACTAGCTGTGGACAAATCATTTCGCCTTTGTTTGCCTCGATTTCCCCATCTGTAAAATGGGAATGATAATAGCATCTACCTCCCAGGATTGGGACTCCCAGTAT
The DNA here is from genome assembly GCF_902635505.1 of Sarcophilus harrisii. Classification (NCBI taxonomy): domain Eukaryota; kingdom Metazoa; phylum Chordata; class Mammalia; order Dasyuromorphia; family Dasyuridae; genus Sarcophilus; species Sarcophilus harrisii. Next base: position 593,973,528 of record NC_045427.1, on the reverse strand, counting down.
TGTTATGAGGATAAAATGGGATAATATTTGTAACAGATTTAGCATTGTTCCTGGTACAGAGTAAGCCCTGTGTAAATGTTAGCTATAGTTATGGCTAATGCAAATGTTGCTTACTATAACTTATCTTGATCCATGATGTACTGCTATCATGTCTTACATTAACATAAGACTATCATCACCACAGTTTTACTGAGTATTTATTGTGTTGGACATTAAAAAAGAATTTCGTATTGCCATTTCTTGTGTGTGTATACACACACACACACACACAAACACACACACACACACATATATATCACTTCTGTTTTCTCAATGTATGCACTTCCTCCCCTCTCCCAGAGAGCCATTTTGGGTGCTGGTTATTTTTTGTGTTCTTACATAAACTAAGTGATTTCCTTCACAGCAGATATTGCCACTTTTATTGAAGGGCCCTTCCCTGAGCATTTAGAAACTTACTCCAGCTACCTGTGACCTACCTGAACCAGATTAAAATATAACTGGGAAATATTTAACAAAATGAATCAAAATAGAGCTAATTCGTGATTTTCTTAAGTTAACATGTGGTCCAGCAGAAATGCACCTCTGTTTGACTTTGACACCATTGATTTAAGTGATTAGCAGACTGGGGCTTGGAGAAGTTGTTCCATGGGATAATGGAAAGAGCATTGAATGACGAGCCAGAAGACCTGGCTTGAGTCTCAGCTCTGCACCTAACTTGTCAGCATACTTCTTTTCTCTCCATTTCCTCTAAAAGGTTCGAATTAGATCATGAGATAAAGAGCTGGAAGCCTAAGAAGCAGACTGAAGATTCAAGCACAGGCCATCTGGAAAGATCTCTCTCTATAGAGTCCTAAGTTCTGGATTCAAATTCTCCCTCTGATGCTTACTTCACATATGACCTCGAGGTAAACCAGAAGGCTTCCAAGTTCTTTTCTGGCTCTAAATCTGTGATTTTTTTTACTACAGAGTTTTCTGGAAGAGAATATGGAAGGTGGATGTGGAATAAGTAGACTTGAGTTCACATTTCATTCATGTAATCTTGGACCAGTCATTAAAGCTCTCCCTAAGCCTCAGTATTCTCATCTTCAAAGTGGGGATAATATTATGTAACCTCACAAGCTTGTTATGAGGAAAGTTCTCCATAAATTTAAAAATGCTACATATTCTACATAAATTTTAAATGCCATATTTTCTATATTCTATAATAAGTTAGTCCAAAAGACCTGATTAAAATCAAATTGAGTATCAGTGAGTGTGTGTGTGTGAGAGAGAGAGAGGGAAAGAGGAAGAGGGAGGGAGGGAGGGAGGGAGAGAGAAAGAAGGAGGGAGAGAGAGGCGGGGGAGAGAGAGGAAGGCAGAGAGGGAGAGGGAGGGAGAGGAGAAGAGAGATGAGAGAGACAGAGATAAGAAAAGGATTTCTTCATATTACAGGTAGAGAAACTGAATCTTAGAGAATTTATCTGATTCATCTGCTCCTACCCTAACACAAGAAGCTATGGAAATTGAATCTTGACAGTCACTTCAACTTGATATAAGAGACTGGGAGGAGCTTATCCTGTGACCATGGATATATCTGGGACCATCCGTTCCCATCACCACCTGGTAAATTCCCACCAAATACTCTTACCAGATAGGATTTAAAGAGTTCAGAAGAGCCAAACCTTAATCAAATATGTCTCCTCCACTGATGCCTGAAAATTGAGCATTTAGAAACTCACTCATTCATTTGAGATAAGCCTGGAGATGACAAAGAATACTCCCAAATGACTAAAAGGAGGGATACTGGATCCACAAAGTGAGCAGCGGGCTAAAAAGGTGATATTTGTTAGAGAATGAGATTTGGCATTCTGCATCTCAGTCTGGAAATAAGAATAATGAATTCTTGGCAAGAGACAGATATGGCTTCACTGCATCCCCTGCTTCTGAGCGCCAGGAAGAAATATTTTCCTGGAGGCTAGCAAACAAGAGGGATTGCTGTTTAAAGAAAGATAAAGGAGAAAAATATCCAAAAGCAACTATGAAGCTAGGTACTATTTTTTTAAAAAAAGTACATCCACCTTGGAAAAATGGGGCAGCTAAGTGGTATTAGAGAGAGTGCTGGACTTGGAGATAAGAAGACTCATCTTCCTGAGTTTAAAACTGGCCTCAGACACCTACTAGCTGTGCGACTCTGAGTAAGTCACTTAATCCTATTTGCCTCAGTGTCCTCATCTGTAAAATGAGGTGGAGTAGGAAATGGCAAACCACTGCAGTGTCTTTGCCAAGAAAACCCCAAATGGAGTCATGAAGAATTGGACACACCTGAAAATGACTACCATTCTGAACATAAGGAAGGAACTGGTTGGTGAAATAGAAATGGCCAGAATATTGGGAGAATATATTTCAGACAAAGTCTGACGTATGTCCTAGAACTCAAACTTCATAGGTCTTGATATAGTTCCCATGACCAGAACCTCTAGGAGGGAAGTCAGCTCAAGAGAATTCTGCTGATGCAAACAAATGCTTCTGATGGGGAAGCAAAGGAGAAAGAAGGCCATATAAAGTCCAGCATAAATGCAACCCACAAGCTCAAAATTTTCAAAGATATTTAAGAAAGTTAGAAACGAGAGTAGGGGAAAGTAGATAGAAACAGACATTTATTTATTCAGAACCTATTATGTGCCAAGGATCTGTTAAGTGCTTTGCAATTATCTCTTTTGATCCTCACAACTACTTTGCAAGATAGGAGTTATTATTATTATTATTATTATTATTATTATTATTATTATTATTTTTACAGCTGAGGAACCTGAGAGAGGCAGAGGTTAAGGGACTTGTCCAGAGTATGGCAGCTAATAAGTATTTGAGGGTAGATTTGAACTCTGATATTCCTAATTCCAGGCCTTGTGTTCTCTCCACTCCACCTAGCTGCCTTAAGAAGTGAGTAACTAAAGAATACAAAAAGTAGCGTCTTTTTAATGTCATGGTTAATATGAAGTCCAGAATTAGCTAATTTCTGGAAAATGCCAATAACAAAAAGATATTTTTAAATTATCTTAGGGGGAGAAATTGGAATTGAATCTATTTTGTTTTTGTCTTCTTTTTCAAGGATAATCTTTTTTTTTTTTTTTTTTTTCTGGCTTGAAGGATAAACAGTGCACAGGGAATAGAAACCTAAGATAAGGAAAATGATAAGAGAGCACCTTGCTGACCCTTGCTGAGTTCAAGTCACCAGAGGCAGAAAAATTTCCACATGTGGTTATTGAACCGCTTTATCAGGAAGAACTAAGGAAAGTGGAACAAAGGTCATAAGCCTGGAGATGAGAAAACATTATCTCATTTTTCAAGAAAAAGGGAAGAAAGTTGATAGTCTATACCATCAAATTTGATAGACTAAGGGGCTTCACATCAAGTCCTGATAATATTCCAGGATGACTTGTTAAAAGGGATGGTGGAGGAAGAACATGCAAGGAAAGGATCTTAAACCCTGTCAAGTTGGGGAGTGGGGGTGGGGGAGATAGTCAGAAATGCCTCATGCAGTGGGGTTGGGATATGTGATATACAACCATTTCTTGCTGTTTGTCACTCTAGATAGAAAAAGGGGGGGAAAGGAGGCTCAGGGAAAACACTTTCAACAAGGAATAATCCACATGCTTCATTGGAAAGGACCTTTGATTTAGAATCAAAAAATGAATTAAAATCTTGGTTGTGCTAAGAAGCTGTTCTGTACTTTACTACATAGTCAAAAATGTTTTGTAGAATCTGATTCCCACTCAGAAGCTGTCCTGTAAGACTGTGGAGCTGGTTTCAGGGAGGGAGTTGCCTTCTCTTTTCAAAATAGAAAGAGACTTAGAATAAAGACTCCTCAAACTTTTACAAGATTGCCCATGTATAAACTATATTGTTAGGATTCTTACAAGGTACTAAGACAGTGGAATTGATAGAGACAATAATTATCTAATTTAGCATGGTACTTTACAGTTCTCTAGTTCACTAATATACTTAGTACTTATTAGAGTTCCACAAGATTTACACCTTTAAGAAAGCATATATAAGCTAGGAGCCTCAACCAGGATTTAGTCTGGGACATTCAAAAGTCATTTCTTCTTCCACCTTTGTGCTGGCTGGAGACATTTGGAGGGAGCTAGAGGCTGAAGCTGGCAAGAGGCAAAGGACTAGTGGCAAGAGCTCTCAGAACCAAGGAGAGAGATAGCTAACCAGGCCCAAGGAAGGAAAAGACTTGGACAGAGAAAATAAAGGATTTGGAGTTTAACTCCTGGCTGCATTTGAGATGATTATTACACTAAACTGAAACTAAGGCTGCTCCTAGAAGCTCCCCAAGAAACCTGCTCCCAGAGAATATTATATTTTAGAGAAGAACATTACACTATATTGGATTGCTTGACATTGAGATGTCAAGGAGGAGGGGGGAGAAAGGAAGGAGGAATATAACTTGGAACTCAAACTTTTAAAAAATGTTTAAAAAAATAAATAAGGACTCCTCTAAGACCCACGAGGTCATGCCTGCATCTTAAGAGGGCTGAAAGTAATATCTAAATATAAAACCCTATTGAGAGGCCCTTCTCATTAGTAGTTCCTGAAAAGCCTATCATGTTTCTAGATAAGCTTGTTATTTTTCAATTCATAAAGGGTGAAAGCAATTTCTGAGGCTTCATTATAGGATCTCTGAATTTACTTTTAAATTGCTGCTAAAGAAATCTTTGATACCTGTGAAATTATTGTTAATGAGATAACAGATGTAAGGTCCTTTGTAAAACTTAAAGCTCTTATAAATGCTATTATTGTCTCACAAGTCCTAGAATTTATGCTCTATATGGATATGAAAAGCAAGTAATCCATGTTTTCTGAAGAGGAAGAAAGATAAAAATCACAAAAAGATCAAGATGAATGCAGTGAGACAAAGGAAAACAATGACCAGATGCAGCCAGAAGAATAGACTAAAGAGACCCAGAGAGGGCCAGTCACAGAGAGCTTTCTCACCTGAGACTGGGCCTTTTAGGCAAAGTTCTTAAACTTTTTTTGTGTCATGTTATTCTCAGAATGTTTTTAAACATATAAAATAAAATACTTGGGATTATATGAAAACCAATTATACTGAAATACAGTTTTCAAAATATTTTTAAACACAATTTCGCAGACCCCAGATTAACAGATCTCTGCTGTTGTCCCTGCCCATTGTTCACAAAGGAATGAATCACAAATGGAGCACCTTGATCCAGGACCTTTTCCAGGAAACAGAACTCTATTTAAAGTTCACCAACAGGAAAAGGAATTGAAATCATTCTGGACAGAAGGCAGATAGGTAAAGTCCTGTTTCTCCTCAGCATTTTGGGCCACAAGCAGAAGCTCCGATTCTCTGGCAGGGTTCTGGTGAAGTGGTAAGTGGTCTTGATGAGAAAACCCAGCCAATACATGAAGTCAGCCCCCAAGGACCAGTCACCAGGATGATATTCAGATAGGGTGTTTCCAGTTAACCAAAGAAGAAACAAGTAACATTACACCCTTAAGACAGGTACAAGTAAAACTTGCAAATTCATTCCTTAACTTGGTCCCACATCTTAAGAGTTCTATCTAGAGAGTCTGTCTGGGCTGCTCGTTTCCTATGTGTCTCCAAAGCTTACAGCCATACCTATAATATTCCTCCGGGGTTTGACAACTTGAATTTCAAAAATGCTAGATATGGGCAAAAGTACAAGAGGTGGATTATTATCTTTTCCTTTAAAAGCCATTGTATTTTTGTCTTTAGGAAGAAGTCTTCACAGTGATGAGTATCTGCTCCCAGCAATGACCCAAATATAAGAGAATTTGAGCTAAGAAGCATCATGACATCCATGCACAAAGGTATCAAAAAAGCAGCACTCTCCAGTGTGGCCCAAACCAGATTAAAATGTAGTTCCCATCCAATTTTAATGTGTTGGTATATTAATTTTAAAAATATAAAAATGTGTGGTTTTTTAGTATGTAGGCTGCCAAGATCCCTAAGTAAAGTTTAGTGGTCTCTATATTTGAATTGAACACTACTAGGGTAATGGGTAAGACAGTAAAGTTAGAATCAGAAGGACCCTGTGAAAATCCTAAAATCCTGCCTCAGACACTTACTAGTGTTTGACTCTGGAAAAGTCAACCTCTCCTTTCTTCTCTGCAAAATGGGACAAGAGGTTAGACTTGATGGCTACAAAGACTCTTAATAGTTCTAAACCAACCTCAACAGTTGGTTGCTGCTGGAAAAAAGAATAAAGTGGGACTAGCACTTATTATCAAATTGGCATTTTATACATTAATTCAAAAATGACTGCCAGCTATAGTATATATCTGTGCCCTAAGATGTATGTAAATTGGGAAATCTTAGAGCCCATGATAGAACAAAGGATGTGGTGAGGGAGGAGAGAGAAAAAATGAAGGAATTTTTTTTTTTCATTTACATCATTGTGGTCAATGTTATATGTTCTTTCCCTGATTCTGACTGCTTTAATCCGCATCAGTTCTTATAAATCTTCCTGTTCTTCTCTGAATTCTCTATTAGAAATGAATGAATAAAACATTTATTATGTATTTGCCATATGGCAATGCACTGTGCTAACCTCTAGGGGATACAAACAGAAAACTAAGACAATTTCTGCTCTCAAGGAACTCATATTCTAATTGGGGAGACAAAACATAGGGCAGTTTCAGTTTCATGTCAGATGTTACTTCTATTGAAATGGAATAAAACGAAAACCATATTCTTAGTTTCTTATGGTGTAATAATGCTGGACAAGCATATCCATATATATATATATATATATATACACACACACACACACATATATATGCACATACATACATACAAATGTATATATATGTATTTCATATATGAAAAAGATGGAAAATTTGGCATTGTCAAAAATATATACCAAATGTATGTATGTGTAAAAACACACACAAACACATGTATACAAAAGAAGCCTCAACATAAATAAGAAAGGAAAAAATATAGGGATAGTTGGGTAGCTATTTTTTCTACCTAGCTAAGAACTGGTATTTTTAATGTGAATTTTGCTTTCCCTTCATATAACTCCCAGCATCCCAAGTGCTGAGATACTTAGATCTAGAAGAAAAAGATACCTGCTGTACCATCTGTTTAATTTAGTCCTTATTTCCTTTGAATATTGCCTCATATACAGATAGCACTGAAAAATGATTAATTTTAACTGAAATAGGTCCAGTTTCTTGCATCAACTATATTATTGGGAATCTTGAGAGAGAATGAATGTTTCAACTTAAAAGATGGGACATCTGGCATCATCAGCATGTACCCCAGGCTTTAGGAAAGATTTTTAAAAGCTAAGGGGGAAGGTAAGGAATTGCTTCAAGGCCAAAGTTTCCAAAAAGTGCTCAAGATGATTAAATAGTCTAAAAAATTGAGCAACTATTATACAAGAATAATTTCCATGATCAAGAACAGGGCCAGCTGTTTAAAAGAAACTAATGTGATTTCATAGCGAGTTCACAGATAACCTTTCTATTTTAAAAGGACAATGTGGTGAGGGGAACCTGCCAAGGAAGCATAGAAGCATGTGGTACATCCAATCAGGAAATCCAAAGCCCAGAATGAGCTAAAACTTGTTTCAAAAAGCAACAAAAAGCCTTTGTTCAAAACAAAAATGAGCCTTCAAGAGTAGGTCTTTCTCATCCCAATATCCCTCCTTTTACTAGACCAACTACTTCATTAAGAAAATCCAGGCTATGCATCTAGAACTTCCTCTTCTATATAAACTAATTTTTCTCTTTTTCATTATTTCTGTCCTCGAGAAAGAAGCATCTCTTCTTTCCAAGGTAAATTTTTAACCATCCTTTTTTTTTTTTCAAATGAATTTGACAAAAATAAACAAAACTATTTTCATATACAAAGAACAAAATGAGAATTCTATATGAGGCTGTGAATGTTACATACAGCATATTTTTTAAATCGATTAAATTTAGTGCATTGACCCATATTTTTGACCCCATTCTCCCCTACTTCCCCTAAGAACCCACTCCCTCAATTATTCTATATCTTCAACCTTTCCTTTTCCAATGGCTCCTGCCTTGTAATAGCCTATAATCATGCTCAGGTTCCTTTCTCCCTAGTCTGAAAAAGCCTTCCCTTTCTATTTTATCTCTGTCCTACCTACCTCTTGTCTTTTTTTTTTTTTTTTTACTTTCCTTTGCCACTGAGCTTCAGAAAATAATAGTGAGTATTCAGTGTCTCCACTTTCTATCCACTCCTTAATAAACTGACTTCTGACTCAACTTTGGGAAGTGGATAATCAATAGCTATAATAGCTTTCTAGTCAGTCATTCTCTTGAGAGTGACACTAATGATGACCTTCTCCCTGTACTTCCATGGCACTATACCCTTGACATCGTCTACTTTTCTGACCCCTCTTTCTCCCATTTGCTAGCTCCTCTTACTGACTCTAAGGAAATTAGAAAATATAGGAAGACTGTTATGAGCTGATAGAGTGAAGGAAACAATATGCACAAATAACTACAATATCATAAGTAAAAACATCACAAAAAAGCATTTACTCTGAATAAATGCAATGACCAGTATTGAATACAGTGATGAAAACTATCGATGGCAAATGTAGCATGTGAATAGACATTGTTACTTATACTGGTCATTTTAGATTGATTGTTTTCTTTGTTAAAACTGAGGGATAGGAGCAGAGAAAGCAGGGTAAAAAGGTACATTTGTTGTGATGTAAGCACATTAAGACATTCAAAGTTGGACAGGATATTAGGTTGTCCTAAAAGTAGCTAAAAATTACCCGAAGATACAATGACCAACAGGGAACAGTTGAGATTTGATTTCTATGGGAAAACAAGCAGAGAAGAGAACACCCCCATGTTACAAGAACCAAAAGACATTGATGGGTATACAACATTAAAGGTATGTGTTGTTTTTTCACGTGTGCTCTAGCCACACACATTCCTTGTTCATGTGCTTCAACTTGTAAGTGTTTTGGCAACAAGCATATCCCCAATGGTACATTATTCAAATTTACCCTTCCCCCTAAAGAGTATGATTATTTATGGAGAGTGAAATCAAGATTTATATCTAGAATTTCTGCTATAATTGTCATTATTTTGCTATTTTATTAAATGCCTTTGCTTTAGACTAAAAACCCTTCTGCATGAATAGTAAAAGTAAACATACTGGTGAACACCTATAAGCTATATTTTTGAAAGGAATCTAACCTACAAAATCTCTAAAACTTGGAGTAGCTTGGAGGAAGGGATGGTGTCTCAGGGTAAGGAGTCCCTCGAATCACTTAATTGTTAAACAATGGAATAGCCTGCCTTGCAAAGTAGTGAGTTCTATTAATGGATAATTTTTTTTTAAATTCTTAACCATTTCTCAAAAATACTATACAGGAAATTCAACTAGATGACTTTTAATATCGCTTCTAAATCTAAGATTGTATGATTCTAAAAAACAAATGATTAGATTTGTTATTACCAAAATTAATAAATAAAAAAATCCCCAGATTGTACCTTTTCCAGTCCTGTAAGTTTTCTTAGCCCAGCTTTCTCCAAGCCTACAGTTTTACCAGGAACACAAGGGACCTAGCCTATTTCACATTTCCCACTGTTCCTGAATTTCGATTTTCAAAAAAACCTTCACTTTAAAATCTTATCTGGCTTCTGATTTATGCTTATGTGGAACCCTTTTTGGCCTACCCCCCCAACAATGAGAGGTGGGTTTCCCTTGTCCCCTTTTCCCATCCCATGAGTGACACAACCCCAATTCCTAGACATGTGAATGAAACGAACCACCTTGATGAAGTTTTGGAAGCTGTCTTATTCATATAGCTTTAAAAAAAAAAAAACATACATAGTCATAAGGGAACCCAAAAAGTCATATTATAAAATCAAGTCACAACCAAATGACTGAACTAGTGACATTGTAAACATTAAACCACAGCAGGTGTCAGACTTGTGGCTGAATTGGACAAATGCATCTTCTTGCCCAAATTTAGTCATTAAGCCCACATTTGATAACTGACTTGCTGGATTTGGACTAATTAACTCAGTTTGAGCTTAGTGATAGTTAGGACAACACTTTGGGTTCAATCCCCATAGGGGCCGGTAACTTTGCACAGAAAAAAAGAATAATAACTCTTGGTTCTCTGACTAGAGGCTGAGATACTAACACTGGCCAGGGATTGATACTGTACCCTAAACCCAGCCATAAATTGACAATATTCCAACCCTAATTATATATCAATTGACTCCTAATCCCAAATTAATCCCTTAATACCAACAACAGACTGGGCTTCTAATTGTAGCCAAAGACTGATCCCTAAATTTGGTCACAGACTGACTCCCCAGTCTTTTATACAAATTGACTTTCTCCACCCCCAAACCCCAACCCTGGAGTCAGCCTACATCTTAAATCTAGTCACAGACTAACATTCCTCTGGTCCTGGATCCAGCCCTAAATACTGAGCTAGGACTGAACTAACTCCGATGACAAGCAGACTCTCTGATCCTGACATAGACTGACTCCTTAACTATGGCTACAAGTGGCCCTTGGTCTTGGCCATGGCCTGTAGAGAGAGAGCATGTATGTATATGGAAAGTGCTGGATTTGGAGCCAGGAAGAACTCAGTTCATAATTCACCTATGACACTTATGAACTGTTTGGCAAATGAGAACAGTTGGCTTATCAGGTCCCTTCCAGATCTAAATTTGTGCTCCTATAATTGAGAGCTAGCTAGAAACTGGGGCTTGCCTAACCTGGCCATAACCCTCAACAAACTCCCTGCTAACCAAATACTGAGCATTAATCCCAGGCGTAGATGCCTCCCTCCATCCTAGGCACAAATTTAGCCCTGGCCCTGACACAGAACTGACCTCCTTGATCTGGCCAAATTGAGTCCCTCACCATGGCCACAGATTGGGCTTGAGTCCTGGCCATGGGCTGACCCCAAGCTCTGGCCATGGATTCCAGCTCTCAGGGGAGAACAGGAAGAAAGTGAGGGCAGCTCAGCACAAGCCTGAATCAACTTCTGGAGCTATTATTTAGTAATGTCATCTTTGTACACTAAGGGTGGCACATTTTTCATGTTACCAAAATATTCCATGCACACAATACACTAAAATAGTATAAGGGACAACAACCTTACAGAGAAGAGAGGGAAAAGCATCGGAGGAAGCAGCGTGAACACATTTCATATTACTGGGTGGTATTAGCCCTTTCATTACATTTCAATTTTTTGAAAAAACAAAAACAAAAACACACAATGGGCATGTGCGTGCGCACACACACACACACACACACACACACACACACATGCATACACATACAAATCTCAAAACTAAGGCGCTATGCAGCATGGGCCAGTGCAAAAAGAATACAGATTGGGTTCACTTTGGTACCAGAATACTACGATGGTTTCTTTCTTTCCTTTAAAAAAAAAAGTCAAGAACCCAAGGCTCAGATCTTTCCCCCAAACAAAAGGGAAATGTGAGCATTAGTTTCTCCTCTAGATCCAATTTTCCCAGTTTAAAAACGGCAGATTTGCAGGCAGAGACTGGTATCCATCCATATTCCATGATCCACATGGGAAGATCCAGAAAGACCTTGAGAGCCCACTTGAAAACATGACAATCCATCTGTGGCCAGGACCATGGGAGACGCTTTACAATGCATGCACTCCCCCTGAAGTGCCTCTTGTGCCAGGGACCAGACCCTGCCCCACATTCAGCAATGTGAGCCATGCAATGTCAAGAAACAAAACAAAATCCCCACCAGCATCGTTAAAAAGGCAACACCTGGGGGTTTGCAGCTTGCTATGTAAAAGCTATGAGCTAAGTTTCTGTGGGGAACTACAAAAATGACAGGATGATACCCCTGGTCCTTGGACTTGGGAGAGTAAAGGGAGAGATTGCCCCTTTGAATGTAAGCTACGTTTATATGCTATAATTTCTCAAGATCGTGACGTGATCACATTTATGAAAGGTGGGACTTCCTGTGCACCCCAGCACTTTTGTCTCTACTTTCCTACCAAATGTGTTGTCCAAAAAGGAGCTGACAAACTTAATCATACCGAGATGTACACACTCACATAAGGCTTAATGTGTGACACCCTTCTTCAGGGAGCATTTGCATTTTAACAAGTGCCAGAGAGTCTCAAGCTAAAGGAATGATGCTCCAATCATGGAATTGCAAACTGGTTTACAAATATTAAGGGGACAGAGATTCTTTTCAGGTGTCTCTGAAATCAAACCACAGGATTTACTGATACCTCTGAAATCAGATATCACTAACTGTCCTGTCTATTCACAAAGTAAGTCCCAGGCACAGGTCACACATACTGCAATTAAATGTTTTCTGAAGCAGGCCTTTCTTTAGGAAACAGTTCATTCTACCTGTAGTGAAGAAATAACTCAGAACTAACAGAAGTCCCCGAGCAACTTAGTAATTCATTAACTGAGCAATGACGGAAAGGCAATCACAATCAGGTGGAGGGGGGTTATGGAGAGGGCTCACATTTGGTTTTGAGGTTTCATAAGACTACAGCATTAGGTCTGAAATGAGGTTAACCAACGTAACACTGAAAACAAAAAAGAACATTTTGAAGCTAAATTTGAAAGCTTAGTCCCCATTAAGTAGAGATGCAGTAACAGACTCTTTAAAAACCCAGAAATACTCCTCAGTGCTTATGGCACCTAAATAGATGAGCTGGAGTCTAGCTCCAGCACAGGAAGGCAGAGATGGGTGATGAGTCAACAGGCAGAGATTTTTCAATGGCAGTCAACTGACAATTCCCATCTCTTTCTTTTTTCCTCCCACTTGAGTTGACTGGGAGTGTTGCTAATTAAGTGACTGTCTCAGACACTTCTTATCCATCCAGGCTGGCATCCCAATCCCAGAGGGCTTTGTAATGATTTTTTTTTCCTGAATAATGCATCTTCTATAGCAGAGGGAACCAGTCATTCCCAGAAAGTCTGAGAATACAAAGGAAAGGGTATCCTTGTTATTCCACAGCTGTGCTTGAGTGGACACAGCAACTGGGACGTCTCAGGGACTGGATCATGGTTCGAAAGGGCCTTCTTTTCCCCTCCTTAATCAGGGCCTCCTCACCACCTGGTTGGGTACCCTCTTTCGAGGGAACTGTCTGGAACTGTTCAATCTGAATCTCCAGATGTTTCTGGATGGCCAGGCCCAGAACTTCTGGATCAACTGAAGCTCCATATACCTCCCAGGTCATCCCCTCTTCATCCCACCTGACCTCACGCACTGGGGACTTGGGCTCCTCTCTGCTGACCTCTAAGTTCACCTCTGGGAATACATGGGGGGGCACCTGGTCTTTGAGTGGAGAGGGACTGGTGGCCACAGCCTTGCAGGCTGTGGATGGAGCTGTCTGTACCTCAGCATCCCTGCACTGCAGAGAGCTCAACGGCCCCAGTGCTAGGTCGCCAATGGAAGTCATGGTGGACACATCTTTGGTCTTGGTGACAGGGTCTGGAGTTGATGGGTTTGCCAGGAGCGCAGAACCTGCAATGGATTCCTGCTGTGGGCACTTGTTCGGAGCATAACAATGGATGCAAACTGGCGCCTCTTCCGCCAGGCGGTGGTACCTAACCAAGTGCTGGTTATGGAGGCCAGATTCACTCACAGAGGACACCAGCTTGGGAAATGGCAGGATCTCTGGTGTAGACAGGACATGGCAGCATCCAGGGACGCCCATTTCATTCATGGGGCACAGCATCCCAGGGCCAACCTGCAGGGACGGGATGGGCAGGGGGTGGCAGTAGGCTGAGTGGGTATCATTCGTCCTCACAGCACTCTCTGCCTGCCGCGGGCAGTAGGGAGAAGAGGCGGTGTGGATGTGGCCAGGAGCCATGGGCACAGAGCAAGGCGGGGTGCTGCCTTGGGTCCTAGCCCCTGGGTCCTGAATTGAGTCACTCCTAGAGCTGTTCCCAGGCACAGAGGCGGGTAGGATGACTTCTGCATCCCCAGCAGCCTCACCACCTTGGGAGAGCAGATCCCCTCCCACATCATCAGTCGACCCTGGGAAAGGCAGCTGTTTGTCAGAGTCCGTACTGTCATAGTGCCCCAGGCCAGGCTTCTGCATGAACACGCTCTTGGGAAGGAGATTGCTTCTTTCACTTGGCGAGGACCCCAGGGCAGAGCAGCTCACGCTGGCCTCCATGGGAACGTTGAGGCTGAGATGCCGGCACCCCGAGGCTAGATCCGAATGGCTCCGCTGCACGACCACCCCTGGCACCCCCAGGCTCGAAGGGGACAGCTCCCTCTCCCCCATGGAGTACACATTTCCAACAGTGCTGCTCTTGGAACGGAAGGCGGAGCTCTTGTCCTGCCAGGGGCAGGGTGCCTGCTCTGGGCTCCCTGCTCCCAATGGACTTCCCACTTCGCATTCCGCTGCGGTCCCCACGACACCCTCTCCAGCCAACTGGCTCGGCTCAGCCTCCCCGGTAGGACTTGGGCAGACGGTACTACTGACACTCTTGCGGAGTTCCTGCCCACTGGCTGGTCTGTCAGTCAGTAGACTGGAGGAGCTCTTGGACAGGGGCTGGCCGTGGAGAGTCGACGTGGGCTGGCACTCTGGATGAGAGTCGCTGGTGGCCATGGCCAACAGAGGCTTCCCTGTGGGAAGAAGAGACCACTTTCAGAGCCCTGGCAAAAGGTAAATGGCAACGGGAGCTAGGGGGGGTGCAGTGGACAGAGCACCGGCCCTGAAGTCAGGAGGACCCGAGTTAGAATCTGCTCTCAGACACTTAACCCTTCCTGGTGTGTGACCCTGGGCAAATCACTTAACCCCAATTGCCTCAGCAAGGAAAAAAAAGTAAATGGCAAATAGGCATGATTCAGCTTCACCAGTCCAGAAATTCAATTTCCTTAAATTTATCAAGTTTATATTGAATGCTCAATTATAATAGGCCCTTTGGAGGATACAAAGAAGACTAAGATATTTTCTAATCTCTAGGAGTCTACCATTTGGCCAGGGTAATTAATGAAGGGAAGTCATGAGGAATAATGGAAAGAGCACCAGGATTCACAAGATTTAGACTTTAAGCCTAGTTCTGCTTCTTGCTTGTAATGTGACTTTAGATAAGTCACATAGTTTGAACCTCAGTTTCCTTATGAGCAAAACAGAGATAATAATCACTGTCTTGCCAATCTCACCAGTTTACTATGAAGAACAAACATAATTATTTCCAAGACATAGAGCATAGCAGAGAAGGAGAGCATACAACAGCTACTCTAAAATCTTGTGTGTTCCTTTGTTTCCCAACCAGTCTTTGTAATATGGATTTATTTCAATATCTTCTCACTGGAGGGAGTTGGATTGCATGATAGAATTTTATCCTAATTCAAATAAATATGTGGATTTATGTAAGTCACTAACCTTCAATTTTCTTGTCTGTAAAATGGGAGAAATGATTTCCTAATAGTTCTGGTAAAGTTATGAGCTTAAAATAAGATGAATGTGTAAAAAAATTTTTCACAGAATTGAGAATTATATACTGAAGTTCAAATAATTCCTTAGATTTAACAATGGGTATAGAAGGTATTTCTTAGGGAGTCACAATGGACCTCTTGAATTCCATTCGCTTTTCCTATTCTCTGAACTTGTTCTCATTCTCTTAGAAACACTTCCAAAAGAGAAGCGTGGGGGGGAGGAGGGGATGAGGAGAGGCAATGGGTTGGTGATGGAGAAGGTAACAGGATGTCCCTTTAAGACCTGTCCTAAATAAGATTTCATGTCTGTCATCAATCCATCCTCCAAAAAACAAAAACAAAAACAAAAAAATATGAGACCAGTTTTCAAAGGAAGGATTTAGTTTAAAGTAAATGTGGGCTTGTTAATTGTGGGCTTAACCTATCAAAATGTTAGTATTCTTTTCAGCACCTTCAGGTGAGAGAATCCAATGATTTTCATTCTTGTTGAGCAAGGATGGGTTCTGAAAAAGGTCATTCTACACAGACATGATTCCTGCTTCTAGAATCTAACCATCTCTACCCCATTTTTGAGCCATTGGTAGGAGGGTATGGAATTAATTAATAATAACCAAAGTAGTGCCCCGTAAACAAAATCTACCTATTTACCTTCCAGGATTTTTTCCAAAATCTCAGGTCAACTAGGTTCTCCCTTTTGGTCTCATCTTCTTACTGAGGCAAAACAGCTCAGGGAAACTTCAGAATGGCCTCTGGAAACATGAAAGAGAGAGTAGCTCAGTTTGGGAGGAGAAACAAGTTAGGAAAAGGATGAACCAAAAGCCACAAAGATCAACAAAGCAAGAAAGAAAATCAAAATTAAAGAATTAAGACTCAGAGTTTAGCAAGAACAGAATTCACCCAACAGCCAATCAAGGTTGACTAAGTAGGTACCATTTGCCATGTCCTGTACTGGACTGTGGGGATACAAAAAATAAAGGAACAGAAAGAGGGAGAAAAAGGAAAGGAGGGAGAAAGGAAGGAAGGGAAGGAGAGACATATACACACACACCGAAAGAGAAAGAGAGAGAGAGAGAGAGGGGGGGGGGGAAAGGAAGGAAACAGTGAGAGAAGGAGGGGGAGAAAGAGAGGAAAGGAGGGAGGGAGAGGAAGAAAGGAAGGAAGGAAGGAAAAGGAAGAGGGAAGGAAGAAAGGAGGGAGGGAGGGAGTAATGGAGAGAGGGAGGGAAGAAAGAAGGAAAGGAGGGAAGGAGGGAGGAAAGGAGAAGGAAGGAAGAAGGAGGGAGGGAGGAAGGAAAGTCTTGTCATAATGGAGCTTATGGGAGGTGGGGGGAACACTATATATACATATAAAAGAATATATAATAGTTTAAAAGTGAGTATAAAAGAATTGTAGGGAGAAGAAAGATTCTATCAAGCAATCAACCAACATTTATTAAGCATGTGAGGAATACTACCAAGTACTATTATCCGGGGGCATCAGGAAAACCTCATAGAGCAGGTAACCCTCCCTGAAGCTGAGCTCTGAAGGGAGTTAAGGATTCTAAGGTGAAAGTGAGGAGGGAGACCATCCCAGGTATGGGGAAAAGCTTGTTTAAAGGGTCAAGGAGGGAAGTGAATTGCTTTACAATTGCCTGCAAACACAGCACATATCTGTCTTCAATATACAAGTTCAACTCCTCATATCTTTCCAGTTAAACTGTAAAGTTCCTCTTCTCCCCACTCTATTTATAACTTCTAACTTGCCTCCAAACTGAGTGCCCAGATCTAGTTGTGCCCAGTGTAGGTTGGTAGGCTTCTAAGACCCTCTGACTCCTTGCTCAAATTAATACACTCACAGCTGTACTTTTCAGATCAGATTGCTGTGGACAACCTGGGCAACAGAAAACTTCCTTTGTAATCTAAGTGAGGCTGAGAAATCGATAAAATGACTGTTTCTGATAGTTACCAAGATGTTCTCACAGCAAACAAAACCAAACACATCCTGACACGTGGAGTATGCATGTGCTCAGAATTGCAAAGTAAACAGAAAAGGGATTACAACATTGGCTATGGATTCATCGAAGGCAGGATGTTTTCCCCCTTATCTTTTAACTTCCTTCAAGGAACAGTTGAGGAGAGGAGGTCTACTCTAAAACGTCTTTCTTTTTTTTTTTTTTTTTAATAGTATTTTATTTTTCCAAATACATGTAAAAATACTTTTCAACATACATCTTTATATGGCTTTGTGTTCCAAAATTTTCTGCTTACTTTCCCCTTCCCCAGGACAGCAAGTAATCTGATATAACTTAAAATTGATATATATAATCTGATATAGATTAAACATTATTTCCTAATTCCCAAATTTTTAGTGACCTCTCTTCTTTCTTTGTTACTTTGTATATCTTGGAATATATTTGGTATTTTCTTGTCACCACTAGGAACATAATCCCCTTGAAGGTAAGAACTGTTTGGATTTTGTCTTCATTTTAATAGGCCTAACGTCATGCCAAGTCACAGAGTAGGTGCTTAACCCATGGGCACAAAGGAAGGAAGAAAGGAGGGATGAAAGAAGGAAAAGAAGGAAGGAAAGAAAAAAGGAAGGAGGAAGGGAAGGAAGGAGAAAGGGAGGGATGAAAGGAAAGGAAGGGAGAGAGGGAGGAGGGAAGGAGGGAGGGAAGGAAAGAAGGAGGGAAAAAAGGAAGGAAGGAAGAGATAAAAGGAAAGGGAGGGAGGGAGGAAGACATATTTGCTGAACTGAATTTCACTCCTTCCATAGAACTGATTTAGCTAAAACTAATTTGTCTCCAACAAAATGATTGGCTTGTGATTAAAAGATAGTGACCTATTTTATGTTCTATAATTGCCTGCAATTCTTCCACACCCTTCACTAGGTTCTCCCTGCTCTCACTTTTTTTTTTAAACCAGACCTTTTTGCCAGGTTTTCCAGTACTGGAGCTAGGAGTAGTCAGTGATAAAATATAGAGGTTTCCAAATGGACTTGTGACTTATTTTGTTGTCTAATGCTATTACTACTGGATTACTTCTCCCAAAAACTGCTGCTTTGAATCCTCCTGGCTCCTCCTACTTGTCTGATTATTTACCAATCTGTTGGGAGTGTTGAAGACTTGGAAGACGCCCACCATTCCTCCAATATCTTCACCCTCTTATCTTTCACAGGTATTCAAATAAATACAGATAATTTAGGAAGCTCCTGTTTGCCAAAAAAAAGAGTTTTGCTCTTTGCAAAGCCCTTTTTAAAAAATTTCAAAAAACATTTATTAAGCATGAATCATGTGAACTACATTGAATTAGGAACATAAAGATGAAATAATTTATAGCACTTGCCCTCAGAGTGTATAATCTAACAGAAAGGAATAAGACATGAGCATGAACAATATTACAAGACAGACTATGACAAATAAAAAGGGAAGATCTAGACAAAAATACTTCAAGACATTTGAGAATGGATAGATCATTTCCACTTAGAGGACCAGCGGTCAAGATCATATGAATGAAATGGCACCTTGAAAGAAAGATGAGATTTTTGAGGAGAAGGAAGACCATTCTAGGAATAAACAATGGCAGACATGAGGGAGGGCAGATAAGAAAGAGAAATGGGAAATGAATATGTCAAATGCTTAACTAAGTAGTTTATTTTTTGTTTAATAAGCAAGGATGAGCCACTAAAGATTTTTTATGCTGAAGAATGGCCCAATCCAAGCAATCTATTGTTCATATGGGTAAAGGATAGATAGAGCATATGGGTCCATCCATTTTTTGATGAATGGAAGTTATCATAAAGAAGAGGTAAAAAGGGCCTAAGGTAGTTCTAAGGAGGAAAGGAAGGAGAACATAAAAGAAAGGAAAGATTGGGGAGAAGTGAAGGAAGAAGTAGGGGTGGAACCAAGATAGAAAAATAAAGGAAGGGATTCACCTGAACATTCCTAAATTCCCCTGTAAACAAATTTAATATAATGCCTTCAAATGCATGCTGGAGCAGTTGATCCAGCAGGACAGGGAGAAACAATTTTTCCAGCTCAAGACAACTTAGAAGGCTGGGAGGAAAAATTGTCTCACTAGGGTAAAAATGGAGCATAATCCAGCACAGGTCTCCGCATGACAAGTCAGCAGCAGGTTTTGGAGGTAACTGAATTGCCTGGAGTTCTCAGCCCTCAGGCTGTAAGGGAGTTGGACAACTGGTCAGAAGGAGATTAGAGGGAACCCTTAAGTGCTGGCATTATACAGTATTCTGTTGTGTCACCCATACTCATTTCTGTGTCATAATCCCAGAGCAAAAAGGAGCAACAGCATGTCAGAACTTTTGACCACAGTGGGACTGAGAACTCTGGTCATGGTTCCAAGCAGAATAGAATGCTCATTGTCTCTCACAGACCAGAACACAGGCCAAGAGAGCAGCAACCACACCTCTCCTTAGATCACACTTCTTTAGAAGTATTGAAAACTTAAAAACCTCTAGAATTAGCCCTGAAAATAGCAACACAAAAAAACCCTGAAGCTTGGGACGGTACCCCCTCCACCCTGGAAGCATAACTCTAGCATAAAGTTAAAAGTCAAGAAATATAGGCTGGGGAAATGAGCAAACAACAGCAAAAAAGAACCTAACCATAGAAAACTACTACTGTTGACAGGGAAATTCAAAATACAAATTCAGAAAAATAAAAAAAAATAAAAAATAGCTATATTAAAAACCTCAAAGAAAACTGTGAACTGGTCTCAAACAAAAAGAATGAATTCCTGGAAGAGCTCAAAAAGGATTTTTAAAATTAAATAATAGAGGTAAAGTTTGGGAAAGAAATGTTATCTTGTATCATTATCCAGGAAAATCATGGGAAAAAAAGAGTCAAGAGTTTGATAAAGGAGACGCAAAACAAAATACTGAAAATAACAACTTCATAGGCCAAATGGTAAAAGAGGCACAAAAATCCACTGAAGAGAACACCTTAAAAAGTAGAATCTGCCAAATGGAAAAAAAGAGACACAAAAACTCACTGAAGAAAGTAACTCCTTGAAAAGTAGAACTGAGCAACTAGAAACTGATGATTACATGAGATATTAAGAAATCATAAAATGAAATCAAAATAATGGGGGGAAAGAGAAATGTGAAATATCTTTCATTGGAAAAACAACTGACTTGGAAAACAGATCAAAGAAGGATGATATAAGAATTATTGGACTAACTACTGAGTTATGAGATCATGAAAGAGGAAAAAGGACCAGCATGTGCAACAATGTTTGTAGCAGCCCTTTTTGTAGTACCAAGGAACTGGAAAGTACAAGGAACATGGAGTAGATGCCCATCAATTGGGGAATGGCTGAATAAGTTATAGTACATGAATGTAATGAAATATTATTGTTCTATAAGAAATAATAAGCAGAATGATTTCAGAAAAGCCTGGAAAGACTTACATGAACTGATACTGAGTGAAGTGACCAGAACCAAAATAAAACTATACATAGTAATAGCAAGATTATGCGATGATAGATTGTGACAGACTTAGCTCTTCTCAGCAAAACAGCGATACAAGATAATTCAACAGACTCGGGATAGAAAATGCCATTCACATCCAGAGAGAGAACTATGGAGACTGAATACAGATCGAAGCATATTATTTTCACCTTTTTTGTTGTTATTTATTTGCTTTTTCTCTGATTTTTTATTTCACAACATGATTAATATGAAAATATGTTTTAAAATGATTATGCATGTACAACCTATACCAGATTGCTTGTTGCCTTGGGGAGGAGGGAGATAAAGGAGAAAGGAAGCAAAAAAATTATAACTCAAAATCTTTAAAAAATGAATGTTAAAAAAAATCTTTACATATAATTTGAAAAACAAAATGATATTGAAATTTTAAAAAAAATTTAAAACAAAGTGTAAAAAAAGAAAAAACTATTGGACTACCTGGAAGCTATAATCAGAGAGAAAAAACAGAGACACAAAGAGACAGAGACAGACACATACACACACAGAGAGAAAAAAAATACAGAGAGAAAGAGAGCGAGAGAGAGCACTAGCCTATGATATTCAATTTCAAGAAATTATGAAGGAAAACTGATCTGATATTCTAGAACCAGAGGGTAAAATAGAAATTGAAAGAATTCACTGATCAACTTCTGAAAGAGATCCCCAAATGAAAACTCCCAGGAATTATATAGCCAAATTCCTGAGTTCCTAGGTCAAGGAAAAATTATTGCAAGCAATCAGAAAGAAATAATTCAAATATTTTGGAGCCACAAAAGCAAGATAACATAAGATTTAGTAATTTTTATTTTTTTTATTTTTATTTTTATTTAGTAATTTTATATTAAAGGATCAGAGGCCTTGGAAAAACAATATTCCAGAAGGCAAAGGAGCTAGGATTAACAACCAAGAATCAACTATCCAGCAAAATGAGTATAATCCTTTGGGGGAAGAGGGGAGAAGGATATTTATTCAAATAGAGGACTGATGGAAAGACCACAGCTGAACAAAAAGAAAAAAATTAATTTTAAATATAAGACTCAAGGGAAACATAAAAAAGGTAAACGAGTAAGAGAAACCATAAGAGATTCAATAAGGTTACACTGTTTCCATTCCTAGATGGAAAGATGATACTTGTAACATCTAAGAATTTTATCATTATTAGAGCAGTTAGAAGGAGTAGACTTAGAGGATATTTAGTTGCCTCCAGTAGGAAGGAAAGGAAATGTGATTGGGAAAATGTTGGGATGTAGCAGGACCGAAGCAGAAAAGTTAGAAGGAACAAATTAGGTTGGAAGGGGAAGGGCTCAGGAAAGAAGAGTTCAGTTTTATACTCGGGGTTCAAAGCTTAGCTGAAAGGGACCTCTTCAACCTCTTGAATTTAAGATGTGGAAGGATATCAAGGTAGAGATATTTATCAGAGAACTGAAAGATTAGGACTAGGGCTCTGGGGAGATATGGGGTATAAAATGGCATATTTTAAAGCTTTAAAATGCAAAAATCAATCCTTTGTAGTTAGTCTTTGATGTTTACTGTATTTTTTATTATCTTGTATGTCCAATTTTCTATTAAGTTTAGGTCTTTCTGCCACAAAATCCTGCAAGTCTGACCATTCATTGAACATTCCTTTTTTTTCTCTTTCCATTACTCTTGAGGGTGTCACTATCCTTCCCAGTCATCCAGGCTGGTACCCTTCAGTGTCAGCATTCACTTCTTATTCCTACATACCCCACATATCCATCCTATTATCAAATCTTATTTCTACCTTCCCAACATCTCTCTTTTATATCCCCTTCTCTCTACTCACACGGCCACCCCTCCGGTGCAGGCCCTCGTTATTCTTACATGGAATTCTAGAGTAGCCTTCTAACTCAATTCCCTGGCTCAAGTTTCTTAACACTTTAGTCCATTCTCCACTAAGTTGAAAAAATGATTTTCCTAAAGTATAAGACTAACATGTCACACACCCTCTCTATTCCCCAAGGTCAACTCAATAAATTCTAGTGCCTCCCCCCCATTATCTCCAGAATGATTTCTAAAATCTACTGGAATTTAAGGCCCTTTACATCTTTATTCCTTCCTACTTTTTCAGTCTTCTTATACCTTATTCCCCCACCATGAACTCTACAAATCACTTACACTGCAACTGCTATTCCTCAAAATATCCTAACTGAACTTGAACTGGATGACTTGCTTCTAGCTTCCCTAACTTGCTTTCAAACAGGTCAAATTCCCACTTTCTGTACAAAGTCTTTCCTAGACTCTTTCCCTCCCCACCCTACCTCCAGTACCTTACCTTTGAGATTACCTTCCATTTATACTGTATGTCTTATATGTATGTAGACTGTATCTCCTGTAGAATGAAAGCCCTTTGAGGGCAGAGACCATATCTTTACTTTGTATTCCAAGAGCTTTAATTTGGTTCCTGGCCTATAATAAGCACATAATAAATGCTTATTTACTATCCCATATTTTCTCAAAATAATGCTGAGTCAAGACCAATATTTTTATTCCTATTTTATAGATAGAGAAATTGAGATTCAGAGAGGTTAAATGGCTTAGACTAAATCACACAGCTATGAAGGGGGGTGTTGACCCAAATCTAGTTCTTCTAATACCAGACACTTTTCCCACTGTCATATGCATATTATATTAATGGCATTCAACCTTTGTCATCAAAATAAAGGAAATTCCCTCTCCCTCTAGACTTTACTGAAGATTTCATTGAAGAATTTTTAGCAGCTTAAAAATTCTGGATAGCTTTCAAAATCCACTCTGGAACAAAGTCAAGAATAAACTACAAACATATTCCAAACTTTAGGTCACCTGTTGAGGTCAAGTTGAGAGTTGAGTAATGGAGGCAAAAAACACTATACCCAATCATGGTCAACTTCCCTGACTTTATTTTGCATAGCATAAGTGCTTAAGAGGGCTTATTAAATGGACAGTGCAGTGGGGAAATAGATGAAGCTAGAAAGTGAAAGTAGCAATAGGCTACTCTCCAAGCAAATGGTCCAGCCTATATAGAATTATCAGAAAAACTGCCTAAAGCCAAGCCAGAAATCTGCTCCCAATATTCAGTCCACTCCAGCACAAATAAAGGTAAAAGTAGCAAGATGTGTTTAAGGGAGAATGACAATAATTAAGAACACACATGTAAGTAGTTTTAGAGAGCTGAAGCACTTTACATGGATGATCTCATTTGACTATGAGGCAGGCAATACAAATATTATAATTTCCATCCCATGAATGAGGAAATTAAGGCCCAGATCCAATTAGTCACAAAGAAATTAGATGACTTGTCTAACATCATACAGCTCTATTGGTCAAAAACAAAAACAAAAACAAAGACAAGAACCTAATAAAATTTAAATTCCTTTGGAGAAAGAAACGCTTTGGTTTTGTCTTTGAGTGCCCAGCACATAGCCCTATACAGAGTAGGGCACTTAATATTTGATTCCTTCTTAATTGATTTCCTAGTTCACTTCCCAAATAAGCTATTCCAAACCTTCTCAAGATTCCCACATCTTCCCTATACTCAGCAGAGAATATTCTCTTTCATTTTACTGAAAAAAAATTCTTTCAATTTAAGCTTCTTGTCTCATTCCCACCTTAAAACTCCTTGACATCATTTCTACTCTCTCCCCTTTCCCCACCAGCCTTTGACAAGGAAATATATGTACACTTGGTTCGATTTCTTCTCCAGCAGGTAGCATGCTCAGTAGTTCCTCAAATCTTCAACGTCTCCCTACAAACAGGACCTTCAAACAAGCCCAAGTCTCTCCCATCCTTTAAAAAAGTCTTCATGAGACTCTACAACTGAAACTGCTCTCTCCCATTGTCAATGATCTCTAAATTTCCACATCTAACTGCCTTTTCTCAGCTCTAATCCTTTTTGATCTATTGCAACATGTGATGCTGATAAGGACCCTCTCCATTAAATATCCTCCATATTCTGGGATTTTGTGCCACTCTTTTCTTTGTTCTCTTATCTGTCTGACTACTCTTTCTCAATCTCTTTTGCTGGTTCATCATTTATATTATTCTTTTTATTTTTAAATATATTTTCACATCATTCTTTTTAATTATAGATGTTCTCCAAGATTCTTTTTTCAGGCTCTATACATTCTTTCTTGATAACTTACATCAACTCCCATAATTTAACTATTATCTCTATGCAGATGATTCATAGACCTTTAATACACAATTCAACAGGTTGATTTCAGAAAAGTCTGGAAAGATGTATATGAACTGATGCTAAGTGAAGTGAGCTATGAATAGAACATTATATACAGTTAACACTTATCAAAGACCTTACATTCTAATAGAGGAGACAAGAAATACTCACATAAGAGAGGGCTGACTAGGTGATTATCAACTGTTCTGCATTTGGCTCTTTTCAATATAGACTTGTGATGGAAAGAGCTATCTGAATCCAGAGAAGGAACTATGGAGATTGAATGTGGATAAAAGCATAGTATTTTCACCTTTTTGTTTGTTTGTGCTTGTTATGTGTGTGTGTTTTCCCCCCTTTGATCTGATTTTTCTTGTGTAACATGATGAATATAGAAATATGTTTAGAAAAATTGCACATGTTTGGTTGTCTAAGAGAGAGGGTTTGAGGGGAGGGAGGGAGAAAAATTTGGAACACAAGGTTTTGCAAAGATTAATGTTACATGTGTCTTTGCATGTATTTATAAAAAAAAATTTTTTTAACTATTTAAAAAGAGACACAGCTCAAGCAATATTTTTCAAAAGCTTTCCTGATCCCTATAATTGCTATGGTCTTCCCTCCTAAACAACCTTGTATTCACTATTTACACATTTGTATTTATTCACTTTGCATTTATGCTCTTTCTCTATATGTGTTTGTGAACATATATATGTTTATCAAATGAGATTTTATTTGTAAAAAATTTAGCACAGTACTTGGCACATGACAGAATGCTATAAATGCTTCTTTCTTCCCTCCCCTATAAGTATTTCTTGTCCCCTTTATTAGAATGTAAGGTCTTTGGTAAGTGGTAAGAGTTTCAATCTTAATGCTTATGTTTCTAGCATATACCAGACCTGAACTTAATACTTGTAGACTGATTGATACTTGTTAAAGTGGATTCATACTGAGTCTCCAATAACCGAGTTCAAAGTTCTAGGAGTTATCCTGTCCCAAAGGACAAGTTGCCATGACTTTTTATCTGAAGATAATAGCTAAAAACTGGGATTAACACAAAGGTATCCAGCTAGCCCCACCTCTTGCCCTGTACCTAAGTTCTGAGTTGGAGTTTCTGACAACTGCATCAGTATGATTTTTAATTTATTCATAAACTTTACGGGGGAAGAAGGTTGACAGAGCTGCTTTCTTAATTGTATTTAAATCTATTACCATAATGAAAACCTGAAAAAAATCAGTGTCAAGAATTTTGCCCAAAAAATTACACTATAAATGTCCCCTTTGCTTCAGTAAAAAAGGAAATTCATGCTTAGAAAGTATATGTGATAAGTCTGCATAAGCAAATAACAAGAGGATTGAAGATAGAGAATCTGCTCTAAATTTGACTTTGCTACTAACTTGCTGTGTGACCCTGAACAAATCACTTAACCTTACCTTCTTCCCTTATGAACTGAGGGGGTTGGACCTAGAGATCATCTAATCATCTTAAGGGTGAATCTCCTTGAACAAAGTTATTAACAAGCTGGTATGATGGTCAAAATCGAATATGATACATTTTAAAATGTATTCATCTAGAGTACTGGCTCTGAGTCAGGAGGACCTGAGCTCAAACCTCAGACACTTAATACTTCCTAGCTATGTGACCCTGGGCAAGTCACTTAATCCCAATTGCCTGGGGGGGAAGGGGGGGGAGAAATCTGTATTCATCTAAAGTCTTATATTTGAGTTTACAAATATAAAATACCCAAATACAAAATAAACAAGACTTGGCTAGATAGCGGTTCAGTCAGTCATTCAGCCAATAAACATTTACTAAATGATCATTATTTGCTAGGCTTTGTTCTAAGCACCAAGAGTTCAAAGAAAGGGGAAAAAAACATAGTGCTTCTCCTAAAAATCTCATATTCTAATGGTCTAATGAGGATGATGAGGGGGAGACAAACTGGAAAATAGAGAAGGGAGAGAGAGAGTATATACATACATACATATATATATAAAACTAGAAGGAACTAGTAACCTGGGGACTAGGAAAGACCTTCTGCAGAAGGTGGGATTTGAGTTAAATCTTGAAGAAAGCTAAAGAAGCTGAAAGGGCACATACTAGGGATTTTAGAGTGTGTGTGAAGGGGGAATGTCCATTTCTTCTGCCTCACAGAATGCTCTAGTTTCTTTCAAGGCTCAGCTTATCTGTCATCTTCTGCCTTTCTCAATCCCAAATTTGTTTTGCTTGGCTATAAATGTTTTAACAATTGCTTTGTTTTTCTTGCTTTCTCAATGGTGAGAATGGGAAGAAGTGGAAAGGAAAGACTTGAATATAAAATACAATTGAATTAAAAAAACTGAAGCTAGGAGGAGCAGTCAGGTGGTGCAGTGGATAAAGCACCAACCCTGAAGTCAGGAGGACTTGAGTTCAAATTTGGTCTCAGACACTTAAAGACTTCCTGTCTGTGTGACTCTGGGCAAGTCACTTAACCAAAATGGCCTCAGGGAAAAAAAAAAAAAAAGAAAGAAAGAAAGAAAGAAAAAGAACAAAAAGAAATGGGAATAAGTTTATTCCCCTTGGGCCTTGAGGGTAAAACAGGAGATATGCCGAGAACTGGAATGTGCTGCTCTTGATGCCCATATGATCAAGCTGGAAGGAACCTCAAAGTCCATCTAGTCTAATTCCCTCATGAGCAAAGAGAAGCCATGTTCACTCAAGCAATGAGCATTTGAAGCAAGACTTGAACTCACTGACTACAGAGCCAAGGTTCTTTCCCCTATACCAAATATTTAGCTGACAGTGAAGAGGAGATTTATGTTAAGGGCCACTTTATTCAGGAGGCCTTTCCGGGCTCCTTTCACTGTTGCTCCCTTCCCTCTGAGATTACCTTCTATCTGCTTTCTGTATCTTGTATGGACACATCTATTTATATGTTTCCCTCAGTGGACTTTCTCCTTGAGTGAAGAGATTTTGCTTTTGCCTTTCCTGATATTCTCAGCTCTTTGCTTACTCCCTGACTAGGTATATAAGCGCTCAATAAATACTTGTGACCCTGGATGACCTCTGACCAGGAAACTGATTTTTTTTAAATTCTATTTTATTTTGTTTTTAATTCTGAATTCCCTACCTCCCTCACTTCCTGCTCCCCCAACCACTGAGAAAACAAAACAAAACTGGTTACAAATATGTAGAGTCAAACAAAACAAATAACTATTAGCCTGTGTGTGTGTGTGTGTGTGTACTGGATCTCTGAGTCCATCAGCTCTCTATTTGGAGGTGGATAGCACATGAGTCCTCTGGAATTATGGTTGGTTGATATTTTGATAAAATTAGGAACCTATGATTTTATGGATAATTTCCTGTTAAAAGGTAAATAAACTGGACAATAGACATTCCCTGTTCTTCCAAAAATGTAAAGACAGAGCCTTCTTCAGTACATAAGCTGCTAGTATCTGTTTCCTAGGGAATTTGTAAAAGGCCTATCTCCTTGGGGAATTTAAATGGATCAAGCTTAGTGAGTCCCTTGGGCCCTGACATTTCTCCCAGTTCCAAGTATTAAGTATTGTACAGATCATCCAAGGGATTTATAAAACTAAAGGGGGTTAGGGAGATTATCTCAATTAATATATTGTCACCATTCGGCCCAATTATCCTCAGAGAAGACATGATCCCTTGATCCTTAAGCAGGTTTAAAAAAAAAAAAAAAAGTAAGATGGGTAGTATTACTATCTTGCTTTATTTAACTTTTTGTTAGTTAACCTTTTATATTGTTGTGCCTTCCCTCCCAGAAGGATAAGCTCCTTAAGAGAATAAGGACTTTGCTTTGTACACTCAAGCAGTAACTATGATAGGGCCTTGAACACTGACAGATTTTACAGAAATATGCTGTGGACCAAGTTCAGGAAAAATGAATATGACTATCTATTGGCTTGCCCCAGTCCCTCCTGGGCCACTCATATGTCCAGTAAGAAAACCCAAAGCAATGAATCTTTGCTTCCTTTGGCGAAAAAGTCACTCAGATTTATTGTCTCATTCTAGGATACTTTCCTAGCCCATATGACAGACATCATAAGGGCTCAATAAATAACTGTTGATTGATTACACCAAGTACAGTACTTTGCATAGATAGTTGGCGTGAGGCAAATGTTTATTCAATTGAACTGGACAACATGGAGAGGAAAGGCTGCCCCATTCCACAAATATTTTTTCCTATAGTCCGTTGGGAAGGAAATGTTTGGGGGAAAAACCAAACAATCTTAATAAACTATAAGAGGGACTAGGGCCATATCAGCTCTTTCTACTATTTCCCAAATTAAAATCTCTAGATTCAGCATTTCAGAGTTCTGAGTTAAGATTCTGGAGTGAGTGAAGGTTATTCTATAAGTGTTCCTTTGTCTCTGCTGTGACCCTGTCTTACACTTTCTAAAATAATTTTATAACATTGTTTTTATATATATACATATATATAGTTTACATATATATACACATGTGTGTATGTATATATTGTTATAATAATAACAAGGCCTTTTCATAATTTAACTCATTTTAGTCTCCCAACAGGCCTGTGAGGTAGGTGTTCTTTTTAACTCTATCCCATTTTACAAAAAAAAAAAAAAAGGGGGGGGGGGAAGGGGGCACTGAGAAGTTAAATGACTTGTCCAGGATCTAATAAGTACCTGATACAGAATTCCAACTCTGATCTCCTTGATGCCAAGTTCTGAGCTCTAATCACTGCACACCTACACAATCTAGTTTCAGTGTAATTCTGGGCCAAGCTTCTCTGGTTCCCTTTCCCATTCATCTGAGCCAGCTCTTTTTGGCAACATGCTTCTCAATGGGTCAAGTCTTCCATTTTTACTTTGGCAATTAATTACATTTAACATTTCCTAGGAACAAATAAATTATTTTTCCTTATAGGGCTGGTATCAAGGTACAAAAACTCATACAACAGATTTCTCTTTTTCCTCTACTGCCCCTCCCCCAAGTTACCTAACCACCCCTCTGATGATTTCTGCTGTGAATGCAGGGCAGATTAACCCCTCAATTTTAGCTATTAATCAGGGCCCTCTAGCTACCAGAGAGCAAGAGGATTAAGCTTAGGTCACAGGTAGGAAAAGATAAGCAATCACAAGTCTAATCTAAAAGTTAAAAGCTCCTTAAAACAAAGATATAGATCACTGGAAGGTAGCCATCCACACAGTGGAAATAGGAATGAGGAAGGGAGGGAAGAAAAGGTTGTCAGAATTTACTAAACTAGAGCAAGAATTGTTTCTTCCCAGCTGTTGAAGGCTGAGTCTCTGTGCTATCCATTTGTTCTTCCTGCTCTCACAGTGTAACCTCTTTCACATTTCTGAGTCAAAAATTCAGAGCATGAATACCAGCTGAACTATTTGTGTAACCTTAGACAACCCCTCAGCCTCAATTCCCTCATCTGCAAAATGAAGGGGATGGCCTTGATGGTCTCTGAAGGTCTCTGCCAGCTCTGAATCCTACAGTCTCATTATTAAGACTGAAATCTTACATCAGAAAAAAATCAAACCAAGCAAACCTGTTCAGCTTATTTAAGAAACATGTTTACATTTTTATTTCCAAAGTCAAATGAATATTCTTCTGGTTTGATTCTGAAAATACGTTTACATTTTCACAAGGAGTTCCTCTATTTACATGGAGAGGAGCTAGATTCAACAAATATTTTTATGTATTAATCAACATCGATAGTCTGGTCAATAAGCATTTGTTAAGGACTTTAATATGCCTTGTTAAACTACTGTTTAACAATGAGAATACAAAGAAAGGCAAAAGTTATTCCCAGTTCTGGAGCACACAACTAGCAAACAACTATATACAAATGAGATAATGGGGATAAATCAGAACTAATCAATAGAGGAAAGGCATTTGCATGAAAGGAATCAGGAAAAGGCTTCTAGAAGAAAGCCCATTTGTGATTGCTTATCTTTTCCTATCTGTGACCTAAGCTTAATCCTCTTGCTCTCTGATAGCTAGAGGGCCCTGATTAATAGCTAAAATAGAGGGGTTAATCTGCCCTGCATTCACAGCAGAAAGAAGTGTGCCAAAGTTCCCTTTTAATGGGGTGACCAATTCCTCCAATTGTCCTATTTCATAATTCTGCCTTAGGTTATGACCGTCCCCTCTTAATGGTTAAGATTTTATAGACATTCCTTAATGTCATTAGAATTATCAGTAACCTCCCTATCCTAGGTTATCCCCACTTCGGTCCCTCCATTATGTCATCATTCTTGTTATTCCATAAAAGGCTTGCTGTCCCACTCGTCTAGCCCTGGGATCAACATGGATGCATTGGTCCCAGTATTTCTCTCCATTTAATAAATTATTGAATTGGTCTCTAATCTCTGTCTTGCTCAGTTTCTTCGGCATTACAATTTTAGCTGGAATTTAAAGAAAGCCAGGAGTGGAGATGAGAAAAAGAATTTCAAGCATTAGGAAGTAGCCAGGGAAAATAAAACAGAAGACACTTAAACAATTAGCCTTGAAAATAGAAACATAAATAGAAGTACCATTTATGAATTTACTTGGTAGTCCCCTAACCAGTATATGCTGGTCATCATAAGGACAAATCAATATGGAAGCTTCAACATGTGAAATTGTATAAAAGGTGGGTGGACTTAGGGTTAGGATCAAATATGGATTCCAATACTGTGTCATAAGAAAGTCACTTAAGTCTCAATCATTTATAAAATGGGGATAATAATACATTGACTACTTACCTTACAAATTTGTCATGAGGAAAAGTGTCACGTTGACCTTAAAAAAAGGCATATAAATATGAATTATTACCATTATCCTGGAAATGTCCTGCCCATCAAGATTCAGCTAGAATAATAAGCCTGTATCAAATGCAGTGAAAGCTATCTAACAGTAATAACGTCATTCCATAATGCACAATTAATCTCTACTTGGCATTTTCCCATTTTAACAATTGTGTGTGTATGTGTGTATATGGCAAGCCAAAGAGTTTATATGCATGTGTATACACACACACACATATATATATTCAACACATATTCAAACACATATACTCACATATTATATCTATACACCCCTATAAATGTACATAAAAATATACATGTAGATAGATATATGTGAATCATAAGTATATATGTATTATGCATGTATAATAGAGATGTTACATATGTATATATACATACACACATTTATATACACATGTATATATTTACATGTGTATATATTCTTAAAAGAATGGAATAAATTAATTCACATTTTCATGACTGTTTCTCCTTGGATTCAGCTCCAGGGGCCTAACTGGCAGGGAAATTATTTACTTCAAGTCCACAAGGCAATCTGTTTGATGAATGAAAAAAGGCTCAAGGCATATTTATTTTTCAGGGGAAGCTAGATCCTATCTATCTTGTTAGTAGAGTTGCAAAAGAAAGAACAGACTGCCCCACTGGTGCTACAATTTCCTAGACCATTCTCATTCCATTTCCATCATGTGTCACCCAGCCATAAAAGTGACAAGCAAATAAGGTCTCAGCCAAGGGACAGGGCTGTCAGTTCTTTTTTTCTTTCTTCTTTTTTTTTTTTCAAATGCTCCCTCACCCTTCCCCAAAATAACTCAGGCAGAGCTCTATTTATATCACCCAAGTGTAAAATGAAAGCTGGCCCATTTGAGATGAAAGCCTGCAAACCCCTCAGTCCATGTTCTACACCCTAGCATTCCAGGACTCCCCAAATGAAAAGAAAGATGAAATGCTGGAAGAATTCCAAGGCTTTTAACAGCCCACTTAATGAAAACCCCTATTAGAATGCACGGCAAGGACCCACCATTAAGGAGTAGTAATTTGCTGAATGTGCCAAAAAAGAAGTGGGGGGCAAGGAAGGGAGGGAGAATAATTGATCACAGCCCCTGACCACAGCACTTACATTTCAGAAATATATTTCCCAAGCTCCTCAGGGAAATTAAGACCACTCTTATTCCCTAGATAAGGGGATCTAAGCCTGAGATGCGGCTTCTGTCAATGAAGACATCCTGTTTTCTTTTGCTTAATCCTTTGCTTTTTGGCAAATCCCAAAATCCTTTGGGATTTTTGGCCACCCAGAACTAGAGAGACAAGAGTGGAACCACCCAGCACAATTTTTAGAATGAGAAGGTCCCAGGTTCAAGTTCTGATGCTGACATTTCTTAGCTATATGTTCTTAGAGAAGTCACTTCATTTCTCTGACACTAAGTTCTCTCACCCTTAAAGGGGGGATTACATCACCAGGTTGTTATGAAGCAGGAAAACCCCCAAGAACTATGTAAAAGGGGGCAATGACCAAATAAGGTGACTAGGGTCAGCCTCATCTGCTCTAAAGCAGTCAAACAGCAAGAATCCATGAGGTTCCTTGGGTACAGGCTTCCTTGACTAACATTGTCTTCAGAGTAGTTGTGAACTAAGCTTGTTCTGATTGGCTCCAGAAAGCAGAAGTGTAAAACAGCACCTGGCACACAGTAGGCTATATAAATATTAGCTACACTGGCTATTATTATTATTAACTGGGAGCAATGTGTGGAAAGATCTCCCTCTTTTTCTCAGAGCCTGGTTGCAAATCCCACCCCTGCCCCTGACCATTTCTGGAGACAGCAGTTAACCTCTCCAGACCTCATTTCCTCATCTACAGAATGAGGGAGGAGGACTTGATGGCCTCTTTCTGCTCCAGAGTGATGATGATCCCATGATTTTACAGGGAAATATTTTTGCCAGATAGGAGGGGGGACAAAATTCTCCCTAATAATTAGAGCTGTTCTGAAAATAAAACTGGTTGCCTCAAGAGGCAGTAGGGTCTACTTTATTGAAACTCTTCAGGCCATATTAATAGCTAACACTTTAATAAACAGTGTTCAGTTCCTCAACAAGGACTGTTTTTTCATTCAATCTTCATATGTCCAAAGTCTTGTACAAAGTAGGTGCTTAATAAATGTTTGCCAGACTGGACTGGATTAGAGTGAATTAGTTTGTCAGCTCAATTTCCCCTAAGAAGCAGGGGAGAGGGTGGCACCCATGGGGAGCCATGGGAACTGGGAGAAGTGAAAGGAGGCGGGGTTAGGCGAGGGTGCCGAAGATAGATCGAGTTCACAATTTTCCCAAGGCCTGCACTCTCGGGCTTTCCTGCCCTGCCTTCTGACCCTGCTGTACAAACTGTGCCTTTCTGTAAAAATCAAAACAAACAAAAACAAATATTAAATCCCAGTCCTTTGGTGCGACAGGGGGAAAAAAATCCCTGTACTGCTCACCCAGGTGGGGAAGAATGAAATCTCTGCTGAGTAGCAGCCATATGCACGCCAGCCAGGCAACACCTGATCTCATTACCCAGCGGAACCTCGACCCACCCAGTCATTTTAGATATCTAATTGTATCCACTTACCTTACTTTAGATAGGGTCAAAGGCCTAATGGCCAGACTTCTTTCCCCTAAACTGTCACAAATCTAGTCTTTTAAAAATTACATTTTAATTTTTATCTTAGGGGAGTAAAATCCTATTTATATACTGATGTGATACTAATACCTTTCTGCCAATACATTGTGAAGCTGGCAAAGTTCTTTCCCAATCCTTTTCAGGCTGTGACATGTGTGCATCAGGATATGCTAAAAGGTGTGTGTGTGTGTGTGTCCATCCCAGCAAGTATATCTGTTAACAAAACCAAGAGATCCTGGAGTTTGGGGCTTGGGGGGCTTTTTTTCTTTTTCTTTTTCTTTTTTTTGCTGTTCTGTCAGCCTTGTCCCTTGTAGAATTTTCCATGGAAAATGCCATTGAATGGTAGGACAGAAGGCCTCTCATAGGTAGCTAATACCTAAATCCTAAGTCTATTCTTCCCTAATTCTTGTTTCCTGTGTAGTGGAAATGATCGAAAATCAGGGCTGGATCTGAATTCTGGTTTTCCCATTTAAGTGAAGTTGGGCAAGTCAATGTCCTTCTCTAGGCTCTGGTTTCCTCATCTGAAAAACGAGAAAATTGAATCTGATGATTTTAAGGATCTTTCTGGATCTAAATCTCATAGTCCTTTATGGCTACAGGACTAGAACTCAGGTCTTCCTGTTCCAAGTGCAGTGTTCTTTCTAAAAAATGGCCTCACCTCCTGGCCAGGAGCTCCTGGCTTTGTTCACTCATCTAGCTATCACATTTGGAATTTAAATCTTCAATCAAGGTTTTGAGCAGAAGTTTCAAAGACCCAAAGGAATGAATTTGTAATGGTGGATGGCCATTGAGGCATTAGTGGGAAGAAAATTAGGGTCAGGTACTTTCTGGCCTCCACAAATTACTTCAAGTAGCAGCTACTTATTGTGCCTGCAGCCTGACTCCCTTCCATAGCCCAACTATATACATAATACACACAACCTCGAATCTCCTCTAGACCATAACAATCATCTTTACCCTCTACCCAGCAGGTACCAATCTGCAAAGGGAAAGATAAGATGTAGGAAATCAATGCATCAAGGGCACCTTCATGATGCCCTCAAGTGTAATTCATGAAACCAAGAATGAGATCCATGACCTCATTTTAGATGGGTCCAGACTTTGGATACTTACTGCAAAAACAAAAGAAAAATGAAATCTGAAGTTTTGTGGGAAATCTTACACAAAAGGGCTGTTTTCATATATCTTCCTTCCAGTCACAGATGATAAGATGAAAAGTAGTCTTGCACAAATACAAGACAGAAGAACAAAATGAAATGCACACTCAAATTTACAACCAAACACCCTGAAATGGCACTTTTCTCTGACTTCTATAACATGAAGACAAGTGGCCATCTCCTTGGACTCTGAAAGGAAAGGCATCTGGGGATGGGGGGACTGCCATAAATCACAGCTCACAAAGAGAGCCTGAAGACTCCTGGAACTTGCCTGTTCTCTCCTGTCACTGTAACAGCTGTCCCCTGCATTTCCCCGTGTCTCTCCCCCTCACCCCTCCTCCCCCAAGAACCCTCAGCGCCAGCAGAGCCCTGAGGGCCCAGCAGAGAAGTCCTGGGACCAGGCAGCAGCTGCTTTTCTTTATGGGGGATTATTATGCTCTGTTGCCACTTCCATACGGATGGTTGGAGAGGATTTGGGAGAAGAAAGGAAAGAGGAAAGAAAGAGAAGGGAAGGATTTCCAACAATGCTATATCAAGGCAACTCCCTGCCCATCTGCAGGAGGTCACGCGGGCACGTGTGCACCCAAATCTACAGGAATCAGGACACACTTTTACACACAATGTGCAAATGTATGTAAATAGAATGGACACAACCCCACACGCACGTGCGAGCACACACACACAGGCACCCGCACATCTACACTCCAGGCACAGCGCGGGTCTCTAGAGACTTGCTTCTTTCAAGGCCTCGAGAAACGCTGCTCCGGGCAAGGGGGTCACCCCGGGATGTTACTCGGGCACACGCTCTCCTTCCAGCCCAGGCTGAGCACACACAGCCCATCCCTCCTTTCCTAACCGCAGGAAGAAGGGCGGAGGGTAAAAGGATGGAACGAGAAGAGCGAACCCAGAAGTTCTCCGACCATCCACTCTTCCGCATCCCTAAACCCGATCCTGGGGGGGGGGGGGGGGGGGGGGGGGGGGGGGCGGCGGGGGGGGGGGGGGGGGGGGGAGGGGGGCCCCCCCGCCTCTCCTCTCCCTCCCCACCCCCCCCCCCCCCCCCCCCCCCCAATCTCTTGCCCCACCCGGGTCAGGAGCCAGTATCAGAACCAGCCTCAGCATCCCTCCCTACCCAATTCGGGGTCGGGGGGCGGGAAGGCGGAGATATGGAGAGGGAGCCGGGGACTGGGGATGCATGACCCTCAGGTGTCCCTCCTCAGTCCCGAAGTCCCCCGATCTCAACGGGCTGGGCGAGCTAAGGCCGTCCCTTTTCTCCCCTCCCCTCCTCTAGCCTCTTACCTAGCAGTCGGAGGGGAGGCGCAGACGGCGACTCTTCCACAGGTGCCCGGGAGGCTGCAGCCCAAGCAAGATGGAGCCGGGGGCAAGGGGATGGAGAGAATGTGGGGGTGGAGGAAGAGAGAGGCTGAAGCTAATCCTGGAGACCCAGACAGGGCCGCCCGCCGCCGCCGCGCCGCCACCGCAACTCAGCCCTCCTGGGACTGAGCTGGGAGGTGGGGCCGGGCCGGGCCGGGCTGGCGGCAGCGAAGGGAGGAGGGGAAGGGGAGGAGGTGAAAGAGAGGAGGGGGAAAAGGAGCGGAGGGGGCGGGGATTGGGGCCCGGGGACGCCCACTGCTGTCTCACCTGGGACCCCGCCCCCTGCCCGCTCTTCTAGTCCGGGGCCCCCAGTCCTGCCCTGCCGCCTGCCCGCCGCTGCCCCCTGCCCCCTTCGTCCCTTCTCCAGCAGCCCCGCCCCGCCTCTTTCCCTCCTTACTCTGGCCTCGCTGTTCCCTGTCCATCACTGTCCCCTTCCCCTCCCCTCTTCCCTCCCGGCCCCCCTCCCCCTCCCGGCAGCCAGCTAGTGCCGGAGCCCCCTGCTCCCGAGGGGTCAGTGCGGACTGGACTCAGCACAGACCCCCCACCCTGACTCTTGGTGCTTTCTCCAAAAGACCTGAAACCGTGCTCGGTCCTCGTCCTCGTCCTCCCTGCTGGTCCCCCATCACTCAGTCCGGGGCCTTCCCGGGCGCTGGGACTCCAGCATCCCCTAAGGAGTTACACCGGCTGATAAACCCGGAAAGCTGCACTCCGCGATCGCCCGGGAAGCAGGGCGGGGTCTGTCACTCCCCAGGCTGTTTGCGGGGAACCTGCGGCTGCTGGAACTGCCCCCCCGCTGGGGCCTTCCAGGTCTCGGCGCGAGGAAACCCGGCAGTCTCTGAGCTGCCGGGGCTTCTCCTTTGCGAGAAGCATAAAGGCGATCATCAATTAATCAAGCAATGTTTACCCAGTGGTGCCCTGCCATCCACCCAGTATACGTAAGGGTGTGTGCTGCCCAGGCAAAACGCTCCAGGCAGGAAACCTGGCTCCCTTACGGAAAAAGCCAAAGCAAGGCCTTGAATCCTATGCGTAAGCCCCTCTTTATTTAAAAAAAAAAAAAAGTGGGAAAGTGGTAAAAGATAAAATATGTTCTGGTGGAAGGGAGGGAGTACCCACCCTGATGGGGCCGGCAAAGACATATGGAAGTATATTTATTGAGCATCTGCTGTGTTCAGCCTTGTCTGTGCTAAAAGCTGGAGGAGGAGGGGGGATGGGGCTAGTGTTTTGTTGGGGATGAGAAGATAATGATGCATAAACCTACAAGTATTTGCTAATTGCTTATTACATGCCAGGCACTGTGATGATAAAACTACAAACTAAAAGAAACACAGTTCCCCAATTAAAGGCTCTTCCATTTTGACGAGTAAGAACAACACATAAAAAAAAAGAAAATTTAAAAGAGGGTGGGGAAGAAGGTACAACAAAGTGCAGAGAATAAAGGATGACTGGTCTAGACCCTTCCTTAAATAGAGGAACTCACAAGTAGGAACTCATGAGTGGGAAAAAGAGACCCGAAGGAGCAGAAGAAGGTAGCTGAAGCATGGTGTCAACCTAAGACAAGCTTCTGCCCTCAAGGAGCTGACATTCTAAGGGAAAGGGGGAGAAAAAACTGGCACAAATATAAAAGCACTTGGCAAACTTCAGGTGAATTTGGGTGAAACAAGGGCATAAGAAAAGGGGAAGACGTTTTCATGTGAGCTGGCAGATTGGGAAAGGTTTAAGTGAGAATGTAAAACATGAGTTGAGACTGGAATTAAAGAATAGCTGGTATTTATAAAACTTTATCCTTATAGTTACCATGTAGATGGTGCAAGATGTTATGTTATTTTTAAAATTTGGTTCTGACCTGTGATTTAACTGGTATAAGGAACTCCCAGTGAGGAAACTCCCTTTACCAATGTTCATGTGAAACCATTTTGCAGTTTATAGTGTTGTCTCTGGGCACTGTTGTAGATGTGTCACGGAGAAGTCACTAGAACTAGTTATCTGATAGAGGCTGCCAGGCTTTTCATCTCCATTTTACAGATGGGGAAATTGAGGGTCAGAGAGAATAAATGGTTTTCCACAGTCCTACTTGATTTAAATTCAGATCTTTTGGATTTAAATCTAGTGCTCTTTCCACTACTGCATCAAACTGCATCAAAAGCTATAATTCCCATCACCAAGAAGTTATAATCAATCCGATCAGTCAGGGATATAAATATTTAACAACTGGTTGGTGGGAGAGGGAGGGAAATATGCCTATGTTATACACTTTAAATTTAACCTGCACTGTTAGCATTTTCTCTATCACTTTATTAAGTCTGGCCAATCAACAAAACAAATCCTGATATGTGGCATTTGTCAATTTATAAGGTATGAATGTTCATACTGAAAATTTAACAATCAGCCTCTCTCCAGTCTCTACAAGTGGTACAAGAAGTTTTCTCCTTGGGTACTGTTGTCACTATGCCACACAAGAATCAGATATTCATCTTTCCACTCTCAAAGAAGTCCTGATTCCTGTGGGTCTGAGTGCATATGTGCCTACGTGACTTCCTGCAGATGGGCAGGGAGCAGCTTTGATGTAGGATTGTTGGAAAACCTTCCTTTCTCCTTTTTCTTTCTTTCCTCTTTCCTTTCTTCTCTTCCAAATCCTCTCCAGCCATCCAAATGAAAATGGCAGCAGAGCATAATAATCTCCCATAAAGAAAAACAGCTGCTGCCAGTCTCTGGACTTCTCTTCAGGGCCCTCAGGTCTCTGCTGGCACTGAAGTTTCTGGGGTAAGAAGGAGGGGGACATGCAGGGAAGTGGAAGGGACAGCTGTTACAGACAGGAGAGAAGGCAAGTTCCTGGAGTTTCCAGGGCTTTCTTTGTGAGTTGTGATTTATGGTGAGCTCCCTCACCATCCAAATGCCTTTCCTTTCAAGGTCTAGGGAAATGGCTATTTGTCTTCTCGTTGTAGAACTCAGAACAAAGTGCCATTTCAGGGTATTTGGTTGTAAATTTGAATGTACACTTCAATTTGTTCTTCTGTCTTACATTTGTGGTATTTTTATGAAACAGTTTTCTTTGAATTCCCCTTTTTGTCTTATCATCTATGATTGGGGGGAAGGTGATGTATGAAAACAGAACTTTTGTGTAAGATTTCCCACCAAACTTTCCACTTCATGTTGCTTTTGTTTTTGCAGTATCAAGAAAGACTTTTTGAAAGAGGGGATATTGAAATTGACTCTTGAAGGGAGCTCCTCCTAGAGGAGCCTGTTCTATAATCGATAAACCTCAATACACCTCACCCCTTCTCTCTTATCAGTCTATATACCGCCATAGAGAGTCCATGAAGCAAAGATGAAGCAGGAGAGGCATGGAGGGGCTGAGTTCCAGGGTTACCCTCACAAATAGTGGGTGAGACAGATGATAAGTCAGCAAAGGAGCCTGAGAAAAAGCAACCAGGCCATAGGAGAACCAAGAGAAGAGCAATGTAACATAAGCCAAAAATAATTGAGAAGGAGTAGCGGTCAACACTATTAAATACTACTCTGTTTTGAAAGATACTAAGGATTTTAAAGAATAGTTGAGGAAGAGTTTATTCTTGCCATGGGGAATCACTTGTGCATTATCATGGATGGAGAGCAGGGAGTGGCCACTTTGGTTAAAACATAGAGTGTGAGAATAGAAATCTGGAAATCTGGAAAGATAGGCTACAGCCAGGGAGGGATGAAAGTTCCTTGAGCAATGAAGGGCTTAGCACAGGATTAATTCGTGGTAGGCAGTTAAGAAATTTTTACTGACTTAAGTGACCCAGCCAGACTTGTGCTGTAGGAATATTAGTTTGGTAATTGTATGGAAGATGAATGGGAGTGGGAGCTTAGAAACACAGAGACAATTTGTGAACTATTGAAACAGAGGTAAGAGGTGATGAGGGCTTGAACTAAGTGGTGAGAAAGGGAGGGGTATAAGAGATGTTGTGAAGGTAAAATCAGACTTGTCAGTTGGTTGAATATGGCAGCTGGGGAGTGAAAAGTTGAGCCTGACTCCAAAGTTTGCCAGTATGAGTGTCAAGAAAGGATGATGGTACCCTGGATAGCAACAGGGAGTTTAGGAAGAAGATTAGGTTTTGAGAGAAAAGATAAAGAATCCTATATGGATATGTTGAAGTTTACATTTCTATAGACAGCCCAGTGGAGAGGCTGAGCAGGCAATTTGTGATTAGTAATTGTAACTCAGGAAGGGGATGAAAGCTAGATTTGTAAATTTTAGAGTCATTTACATAAATGTTAAATTTGAACCCTTGGGAGTTAATGAGATCACCCAGAAAAATAACATAGAGAAGGAATAGAAGAGAGTCTAAGATAGAGTGTTGGCAAGGAGCAAAGAAGTTAGCTACATTGCTCAGATAGTCAGGAGAAACAAGAAAGAACAGTGTCATGAAATGCAAGAGAGGAAGAACTACATAGAATAAAGGACGATTGACAATGTCAATTATTGATAAGGGTTCAAGCAGAATGAGGATGAAGAAAAGGCCATAGAATTTGGCAGTTAAGAAAGTACCAGACAACTGCTGTGGTGGAATGGTGGGTTTGAAAACCAGGCTACTTAGGTATGGAGAGAGAAATAGACACAAATGTATAGATGATTCTTTCTATGGTTCTGGCTAAGAAAGAGAGTAGAAGCAATTTTTAAAGAAACATTTAAGTCAAGACAAGAGGTTTTAAGGAAAGGGAGCAGTAAGAAAAGTGGGCTTATTTATAGGGATTGGGGAAGAAAAAAATCAATAAGAATAAAAACACTGGTACACTCTGAGCCAGTGATTTCATTACTGGACATCACAGAGATGAATGACAGAAGGAAAAGTCATATGTACCAAAATATTCATAGCAGCCCTTTTGTAGTAGCAAGAAACTGGAAAGAGCGTATATGACTGATGATTGTGCTTATCCCTGGCACAGAGTAGGCACTTAATAAATGTTTATTGATTGATTTATTGACTGGGAATGATTGAACAATTTGTGCCAAGTATGTAATAAAAATATTATCAAATTCTAAAAAAACTTTGAATATAAATTTGAGAAACATGGAAAGACCTGTATGAATTGATATAGAAGACAGAAAAATCACAATAGACACAATGACTACAATAAACATTGCATACAGATATGGAGATAGTGTCAAATGGTTTTTGTTCACTGTTTTTCTTTGTTGCAAGGTAGGCTTCATGGGGAGAAGAGAAGTATTGGGAAATAAATGAGCAGCAGAGCTGCACTGGATTGGCAAATCTGTTTAATTGGATTGTAGCTTCCAGAGCAGTTATATCACAAATCCATTGAATTCTTAGAGTTATAAGGGGAAACCTTCTAACAATTTGAACTGTCCAAAAGTGAATTGATATAAAAACAAAAGATGTCAATTTTTTAAAATAAAGAAAATGAATCTATTGGCAGCCTGGGACTTCCACTTTAGAATGAGAGACAAAATTATCTCTTGTGCCTTCACTTTCTGACCTATCATAAGGAGCATTTACCCCAAGTCCTCAAGTAGTAGTGTATTACTTTCTTCACTGAATATTTTATTTATTTGATTTTGACTCGTGTCAAAATATGAGCCAGAGGCAGTCCATTGGATATGTATTATCTAGTAAATATCTGTTGAATGAATGAATAGGGAAATGGGCTCATAATGTCACAGAATCTCAGAGAAAGAAAATACTTTGGACTTTGTCCCAGCCCATTCCTAAACAAAAAATCCCTCCACAACATTCTCAATACATGGTCATTGAACCTTTACTTAAAGACATCCATCGAGGAGAAACTCACCGCTTCTTAGAGCAAGCTATTACTTCACTTTGGGACAGCTCTAATTGTTACAAAATTGCCCTCCCCTTAGTCTAAATTTGTCCCTTCAATTTCTCCCCATTACTTTTAATCGTACCCTTTGGGACCAAGAAGAAGGAGTCAAATCCCCCTACCATGTGACAGTCCTTCAAATACCCAAAAATTTTCATCATGTCCCACTGTTGCCTTCTCTTTTCCAGATGAAACATTCCAATTCCTTCAACTTATGACATAAATACAAAGCTCTCCAACATCCTGATTGCTCTTTTCATGATGGTGTGTAGCTTAAATTATACCCTTCTTAAATGGTGGCTTCCAGAAATGAATATAATATTCCAAATGTGTTTTGATTAGAGCATAGTTGAGTGGAAATGTTACTTCCTTAGTCCTAGACATTATAGTTCTCTTAAAAGCCTAAGCTTACATTAGTTTTGGGTTTTGCTTATTGTTGTTTTGACAGCCAAATTACATCATTAACTCATTTT
This sequence comes from Sarcophilus harrisii, assembly GCF_902635505.1. Lineage (NCBI taxonomy): Eukaryota > Metazoa > Chordata > Mammalia > Dasyuromorphia > Dasyuridae > Sarcophilus > Sarcophilus harrisii. The sequence goes on along the minus strand of NC_045427.1, from coordinate 593,930,177 downwards.
GACTTTGCTCTAAATTTTCTTCAGTGCTTCTTAACTAAGCCTCTTCCACCTTAGATTTTTGAAGTATGTTTTTTTTTTTAACCAAAATGTAAAACTTTGCATTTATCTCTTTTATTATCTTGTGTGATTCAGCACAATGATCTAGCCTGGTAAGATTTTTTTGAGTCCTGACTCATTTGGTAAGTTGCTTTTCCCTCCCAGCTTTGTGTTATCTGCAAATTTGATATGCATGATAAATGTATACACATATATATGTATATATACAAACATACATACATGTATATGTAAGATATTGATCAAAATGATCAAGAGCACAGAGCTAAGCAGAGATCTCAGGGACACTACACCAAATATTTCCAAATTAAGAGAGAACCATTACCTTTGGGTTAGGACATTTAACCAGTTCTAAATCCCTTTAATTATACTATAATCTGGCACACCCTATCATCTCATCTAGCATGAGACAGTGACTAACCTTGATTCTAAAAGTGTCATGATGAAACATACCTCCCTCCTTTCTATGTGGTGTATTGTGGGTCCAGAATGAGACATAAATTATCAGACATTATCAGTTGCCATTGGGTTTTGCTTAACTGCATTTCTCTTGCAGAGGAGGGCTATATTTTTGGAGAGAGGATGGTGTTATTGGAAAGTGGCAACAATTTAAAAAATAGAAGCATCAATAAAACATTAATTTAAAAAGAACAGAAAGAGAGGCTTTGTTAAATACTTTGAAAAAACCTGCACAAATTCTACCTATAGCATTTCTTGACCTATCAGTCTTGTCATTCTGTTGAGGAAAAAATAAAAAAAAGAGAAAGTAGATCCTTTAAGCTGCACAACTCACTATTAAGGAAACTATGCTGGCACTTTACAATTTTTTCTTTCTTTCTTTTAAATTATGAACTTGACAGACATCAACACACATGAACATTTCCTCACACTAAGAATAAAAAATGAGGACTGCATATGACATTTTGAATCACTATAATGTATGACTTGCTTTTGAAAAAGGGAGAGGTAACATTTATATGGTACTTAGAGGTTTCAAAGAGCTTTACACAGATTATTTCACTTGATTTAACCCAGTAGTTTCAACCTGGCCCCTGCTTATCTCAGTTCTCTTATAAACTTCCTTCAACTCCAATCTATATCTTTAAAACTATTTAATTGATGCTATTTATTTATTTTCTTTTTCTTTTTGGTTTTACTACCATTCTTCCTCATAGTTTTCTCCCCCCAAAACCCATAGAAGCTCTTCATTATTAACAAATGAGTATAGGTTAGCGAAATAAATTCACACATTTGACTATCTCAAAATATACATCTCATTTTATACCTATGCCAAGAGGTAAAAAATATGACATATCATTAATCTTCCAGAGTAATTGCATTAATCAGAGTTCTTAAGACTTATACAGCTTTTTTCCTTTATAATAAATACTATAGTTGTATAAATTGTTCTTGCAACTACATCAGTTTATACAAATCTTCCAGGTTAATCTGAATTTATCTCTTTTGGTCATTTTTCATTGCCCAATAATATTCCATTACATTCATAAGACAGTTTATTCAGTAATTCTTTAGTTAATAAACATCTACTTTGTTTCTAAATCTTTGCTGTAACAACAAAAAAAAAATTGCTTCTTTAAATATTTTTATCCTTCTGGGTCCTAACCTCTGTCTTTGATCTCTTTGGAGTTTATGACTAGTAGTGGTACAGCGGGTCAAAGAATGTGCATAGTTTAATCACTTCCTTTTTAAGATGCTCACTAATCATTTTTTAAATAATGATTTCTCTATTTTTGCCAGAATTTGAAGTCAAGTTCACTAGTTTCTAGTTAAGTTATTAATTCATTTGATTCTCCCCCTCCTCTTTTAAAATACTAGAATATTTAACGTTATCTAGTCCTGCAGCACTTCTTCCATCTGCCACATTTTTTCTTGTTCTTTAAAAAAAATTTCTGTTTATTTAAAAAAAAGAATAAAAAAAAAGAAAGACAGAAAAGGAAAAAAGAATAGAACATAACAGAACACTGTCATGTGCCCAGTAGAACATTAGGAAGGATTCAAAATATATTACAAATTTCCAATTTAACAAAGAATATATAATAGTAGAAGAAATTATATTCATGAGTGTACATCTTTTCTTTGCTTCCCTGTAGATTGTTCTTTTGTTCTTTGCTTTGCACTTTTTAAAAAACATTATTATTTCTCTCCCTTTTCATTCTCCTTACCTTCCCCAAGCAGGTTATAGGTAAGCACAGATATATTTAATACACAGACACAGACACACACACAAAGACACACACATATATACATATATTCACACTCATCCACAGATACACACATATACATAATCTATATACACACATTCACAGAGAGACATGTATACATATATATATATATATATATATATATATATATATTCAGACACTATACACACATTTACCCATACATAAATATGCCTCTAAAACAAGATTAGTATGGTTGATATATAACACAGATTTTTCTCTTGGTTGAATCTTTACATTTGACTTAGTCTGAGATCAATGATTACTAGTCGTACTTTTTTTCTAACAAATTAAACTCCTGATCCTTGTTGTAGTGTTTGTGTATATCTCTTCTTTCTTATCCCTGCTAACTTTTGTACTTTAATTCTGCTCCTTAACTTGCCTTGCTATTATTTGACCTCCCCCCATTCATGGATTCCTCACTTGTCTTCTTCCCCCATCTGCTCATCCCTCCCCTTATTTCATTATAGATTTTGGAGGGTGCTATATCCTTCATGGCATATATGTAGTGTTGCCTATTTAACTTATTCCTGATATCAGTAAGTTTTCAAAACTACAAACCCTCTTCCCCACTCTGTGTCTATCCTTCCTCTGCACCTCAATTATATCAATCTTTCTTTTGAGTCACCCAGTTACTGATCTCAATCTTAAACATATGCTATACATTTCTATGTAAAAAAACATCAATAATTTGTCCATGTTAAATTCCTTTAAATTAATCTTGGATATTGGCTCCTATGTGTTATATTGTCTTATTGAGTTAGAGTTTGTTTGAAAGAAAGTCCTGAAAATCTCCAAGTTCATTGAATGTCCATTCTTATTTCATTCAACATTATGGATAATTTTGTTAGATATGATTTTTTTTTGGTTGCAGGCCTACTTCTTTTGATTGTCAGTAAATATAATTCCAGGAACTTTGGTCTTAGTCCTATACAATTCTAATTGTAGTTCCAGCATATTTGAATTATTTTTTCTTGCAAAATTTTTTCTTTGATCTGGGAGTTTTGAAATTTGGCAATAGTATTCCTATGTGTTTTCCACAAAGTATTTCTTTGAGGTGGTGATGGACAGATTTTTTTTTCTATTTCTACTTTCCCTTCATGTTCTATTACTCCAGGATAATTTTCTTGGATAAGTTCTTGCATTCTTGTGTCAAGGTTCTTTTTTTAGTCACAGTTTTCAGGTAGTCCAATTACTCTTAAATTTTCTCTTCTTAATTTATTCTCTAGATCTGTTGTTTTTCTTATAAGACTTTTCACATTCTGTTCTATTTTTTTCATTTTTATACAGATTCTGTCTTGTTATTTTTTAATCTCTTACAACTTCACTGGCTTCTACTTGCCCAATTCTAATTGTTAAAGAGTTATTTTCCTCTTTGAGACTCTGTATCTCCTTTTCTAGTTGAATAACTTTTCCCCATCATCTTCTTGTTTTTCTTGAATGGTTTTTATTTATTTATTTAGTTTTAGTTTTTCCTCAATGTCTCTCTTTTGATTTTTAATTTCTTCTTTTGAGTTCTATAAATTCTCCCTGGGCAGGGAGCCATTTAACATTACTCTTTGGGGTAGAAGTAGATTTTTTTTACTTCAGTGTCCTCTTTGAAGATGAACCCCAGTCTTCCCTATTCTCTTAACTAAGTTTCTATGGGTGGGCTCTTTCTTCTTTGCCAATTCATTTTTTTTTTAAGTATTAATAAAAGCACCTTTAATCCTAGCGTCTCTAGCTTCACTTCAGCTCTCCCATCTGACCTGGAAACCCAAACCTAAAATTCCACCCTCCTGCTATTAGCAGCTATCAATGTCCCTGCCATACTGCACTTATTAGATGTTCTAATTCCTTCTCTCCCAAGATCATATCCCTGCAGTACAGCTGGGCCTGGTGTTTCTAAGTAGCTGAGGTTCACTCATCTTCCCAGGCTCACATCCCAGACTCCCGAGGCTGTCCTGCTATCCAGTTGGTGAAAGTTCTTGTGGTTCTTGCTGAGGATCCAGCCAAGCCCAGCTAGCCCCAGGGCTCCCCTGTTTCTGTGGAGCTAGCGCAGAAATGTTTGCATTTTACATGCTTGGGGTCTTTCTTTGAGTCTTTTTGGATTGTACCAAGAGGACTCCTATTCTGGTCCAAGTCTTCTTGATTTTCACCTGTCTTATGTTCACCCTGAGGTAAAAATTTGTTCTGTTTGTTGGGGAAATCTGGAGAGCTTGAAATTTACTGACTTACTCTGCCATCTTCCTAGAATGCCCCCCCCCCAATTTTTTTCAGGCTCATTAGCATTGGCTCAGCAATTACATTTACCAGATCTTTTAGGACCAGGGAACTAATCCATCAGCACTTAGTGACTTGAACTTATTTATCAAGGACAGGCAAGTGCTCCTTTATTTCTCCTTTCTTATCTTGGGAATCAGTACCCTAATTAATCATTTTTATTCCATCCACTGAAATCCAGGGAGATTCTCTTCAGCATGAATGAAAACAAATCAAAAAGTTGTTGAATAGCAGTGCCTTCTCTTTATTTTCTCTTATTGTAGACCTTCTCATTCCATCCACTTATCTCTTTTGTGATCTTCCTTCTTTTTCCAGTATAGCTTTTTTTTTTTTAATTCCCTATTCTTTTTCATTGTTCTTGGATTTTCTTATCAACTTCCTCAGTTCATTCTGAGTTTTAGTATTTCTGACATTATTCTTGCATGAACAATTGTATCTGGCTTTTATATATCTCCAAATTTATCTCATTATGTTTTCATCTTTGAAATGTCTTTTAAAACATTTAAGTTGGTTGGTGAATTCCTATGCAGAGTAGGAACAACATTTACTAAAACTGAATAGTCCCTGTTATGTTGGTGAGGCTAGTTTTTTTTTTTTTTTCCTAAGAGGATACTGGAATGTCCTCAAGACTTAATTTGTCCAGGGGACCTCAAAGTAGCAGCCTCTTTCATATAAGACATAAAATTCCCAATAGGGATTTATCAGGCCTCAATAATACTTTCTAGGCATCTCCAATTATGCCATTCACTTTGCTCATTATCTTCACTCTCCTCATTAGAAAGTGGACTTTCTCCCTGGGTTTCAATAGGCCAGTTTTGAGCTTGTCTTGCACAGTTCCATGGTTCTATAGTAGTGCCTAGACATTTCTAGCCATGTTAGCATATGTAGTTTCCATTCCTCAGAACCCACTTTCTGACTACCACTTGTATATTGTTTCTTCCATTATGGTATAAACTCTAAAAAAAAAAAATCATTAGAGCACAATACAATGTCCAATACATAATGCGGTAATTAATGTGTTCTTTCTCTCCTCTCTCTCTCATTCTCTCTCTCTTTCTCTCTCTTTCTCTCTCTCTCTTTCTCTGTCTCTGTCTCTGTCTCTCTCTCTCTCTGTCTCTTTCTTTCTTGTCTCCCTCTATATCTATATCTATTTGTCACTTACCTCTTAAATTAAATAAATAATCAAAAGACAAGGATGCTCACTGTTACCAATATTATATTGGAAATCCTAGCAATAGCAATAACAGAAAAAAAAAAGAAATAGAAGAAATCAGAATAGGGAATGAAGTAATAAAACTATTTCTTTTTGCAGATAATATGATAATATATTTGGTAAACCTCGCTGACTCAATTAAAAATTAGCAAAATACATGGCTATAAAGTAAATCCACATAAATAATCAGCATTCCTAAATATCACTAATAAGAAGTGATAGTTAAAATACACACACACACACACACACACACACACACACATAAACACACACCATTTAAAACAACTCTAGACAATATAAAATATCTGGGAACTATATAAACAAAATTATGAAAAAAATTTCAAACTACTTTTTACACATTGGGCTTAAATAATGGGAAAAGTATTAATTGTTCATGGATAGGCAGAGTCAATATAATAAAAATGACAATTTTACCTAAACTAATTTATATATTCAACATCATCCCAATTAAATTACCAAAAATTATTTTACTAAATTAGGAAAAATTATAACAAAATTCATTTGGAAGAACAAAAAAATTAAGAATATCAAAGGAAATAATGGGGATAATGTTGAGCAGTACCAGATCTTAAATTATATTATAAGGCCATAATTACCAAACTATCTAGTACTAGCCAAGAAACAGAAAGGTAAATCAACAGAAAAGAGTAGGGGTACAATTTACAGCAGCAAATAAATATAGCAATCTTGTATTTGACAAATATAAAAACATCATTTTGGAATAAGACTTCATTATTTGGTAAAAAATTGTTGGGAAAACTGGAAAACAATATGGTAGAAATTGTGCATAGACACCATTTACCAAGAAAAGATCAAAATGGATACATGACCTAGATATAAGGATTTTACAAAATATTTTACAAAAAAATTTGAAGGACATGGAGCATATTTATTAGACTTATGGATAGGTAAATTATGTATGAATAAACAAGAGGTAGAGAATGGAGTGAAACGTAAAATGGATAAAATTAAGCTTAAAAGGTTTTGTACAAATAAAATAAATCTAACCAAGACCAAAATAAAAGTAGAAAATTGGGGGGAATGTATATTTATAGACAGTTTATCAGATAAAGAGCTAATATCTCAATTATATAAAGAACTTCATAAAATCTATAAGAATATAAATTATACTCAATTGATAAATGGTCAAAGGATATGAACAAGCAGTTTTCTGGTGATGACAAAACCATTTGTAGTCAGGGAAAAAATGCTCTGGATCATTATTGATTAGATAAATTCAAATGAAACAACCTTGAAATAATATTTTACACCATCAGATTGACTAAAATTATTAAAGGTGAAAGTAACAAGTGTTGGAAGGGATGTGGGGACACTAATTCACCATTGATGGAACTGTGAATTGATCCAACCATACTGAAGAGTAATTTGAAATTATGCCCAAAGAATTATTAAACTTGTATATCCTTTGACCTAGCAATGCTATTATAGGTCTGTTTCCCAAACTGATTAAGGAGAAAAGAAAAGAACTTATATGTTCTAAAATCTTTATAGCTGCTCTCTTTATCATGGCAAAGAACTGAAAATTGAGGGGATGTCCATTAATTGGGAAATGACTGAATAAGTTATGGCATATAATTGTGATAGAATATAACCATGCTCTAAGAAATGATGAGCGGGTTGATTTTAGAAAAGCATGTAAAGACTTTTATGAAATAAGGAAGAGTGAAATGAGCAGAACCCAAAGAACACTATATAATAACAACAATATTCTTTTAAGAATGATTTTGAACAAATGAGTCATTTTTAATTTTATAAATAACAAAATTAACTACAAAGGACATATGAAGGAAGATGCCATCTACATTCAGAGAAAGAATTGATAAATAAACATCTATATAGAATGATTTATATATATATATATATATATATGTACATATATGTATGTAAGCAAACAAATATAAATATGTGTCTAATGTTGGACATTTCTAAGATGGGGGAGAGGGGAAAGAAATTTATGTAATAACATTATTACATACTTAAAAAAATACAAATTTTACATAACATATTTATAATTTCATGTGCAATCATCTTTTTAAATTTTTAAGTTATATATATATTCATTTTTTTAACATATTTCCATATGAGTCTTGTTGGAAGAGAAAAATCAGAACAAAAAGAAAAAATAACAAGGAAAAATACAGAAGGAAAAAAAAGGTGAAAATAGTATGCTTTGATCTGCATTCGTCTCCATCATTCTCTCTCTGGGTACCAATGGCATTTTCCATCCAAAGTTTATTGGATTTGGATCACTGAATTGCCAATGAGAGCCAAGTCTATCATAGTTGATTATCACACAATGTTGCTGTTGTTGTGTACAATGTTTTCCTTGTTCTGCTTGCTTCACTTTGTATCAATTCAGGTAAATGTTTCCAAGCTTTTCTAAAGTCAGTCTGTTCACTATTTCTTATAAAACAATAATATTCCATAATATTCATATACTATAACTTATTATGCTATTCCCCAGTTGTTGGGCATCCACTCATCTTCCAATTCTTTGAAACCCACAAAAAGAGCTGTTACAAATATTTTTGCAATTGTAGGTCCTTTTCTCTCTTTTATTATTTCTTTCGGATACTGATCCCATAATGGCACTGCTGAATCAAAGGGTACAGTTTTATAGCCCATTGAGTATAGTTCCAAATTACTCTCTAAGAATGATTGAATCAAGTAACAACTCCACCAATAATGTATCAGTGGTCCAGTTTTCCCACATCCCCTCCAACATTCATCACTATCTTTTCCTGTCATCTTTAGCCAATCTAAGGGGTGTGTAGTGGTACCTAAGAGTTATTTTAGTTTGCATTTCTCTAATCAAAACTGATTCAGAGCAGTTTTTTCATATTACCATAGCTGGCTTTAATTTCTTCGACTAAAAATTGCCTGTTCATAGTCTTTGACCATTTAATAATTGGGAAGCAAGGATCTTAAAAAAAAATTATACTATGGAGGCAGAACTAAGATGGTGGAGATGATGATACATGTTTCTCTCTGACCTCTATAACCCTCACACTAATTAAGAAATCCAGCTTCTGAATTAGCTCTGGACTGGCAGAACCCACAAATATTGGGAAGGCAACAAATTATCAGCAAAGGATAATTTTGAAGATCACCAGAAAAGATCTGTTTCAATTGGAAATGGGAAGGAGGGAGGCAGCCAGCGCAAGCAGCTAAGTACAAATGCCAGTGCAAACAGCACAGAGTCCTGGGACAGTGCAGACTCCACAGGCCTTGCAGACTCCACGTGGCAGAGAATCTATAGGGAGGAATCTACAGGTGTTGGTCCCTCTGCCCTGGTTACAAGTCAGTAGATCAACAGAGAAGTTATAAAACATCCAACACAAACACAAAATATCAATAGTGAATCCCAAAACTCATGGGACCTAGCCACACCCACAGCGCATCGGGAGTTAATCAGCATTGACTCAGTACAGTTGTGGCCCCTTGAAAAACCTCCCCCACCCTAAAGGCAGACCTTAACTTTTTTTTTTTTTAAATGAGTAAAAAAGTAAAGAGGACACTAATGATAGACAGCTTCTATGGTGAAAGAGAACAGATTTCAAACCCGGAGGAGACTAAAGGTAGATTGTCTCCAGATGAAGCCCCAAAAGGTGATATAACCTGATCCCCATCACACGAGGCTCTTCTAGAAGAAATTAAAAAAGATCTTAAAAGACAGCTAGAAGAAAAATGGGGAAAGAAAATAAAAAATTTACAAGAGGGCTTGGAAAAGGCAACAGAAACTAGCTGAAGATATTTCACTACAAAATAAATTTAGTGAAATGGAAAAAGCATATAAAAGATAGATTTGATAAAATGGAAAAAGAAAGCAACTCCCAGAAAAACAAAATTTGTGAAACAGAAAAAGAAAATAACTCCTTAAAAACAGAATTTGTGGAACAGAAAAAGAAAAAACTCCTTAAAAAACAGAACTTGTGAAATGGAAAAAGAAAATAACTCCTTAAAAAAACAGAATTTGTGAAATGGAAAAAATTCCATAGAACAAAACGACTCATTTAAAAATTCAATTGGACAAACACAAAAAGAAGTTAAAAAAAAAAGTAAATGAAGAAAATAATTCACCAAAATTCAGAATTAAACAAATGAAAATGTATGACTCAATGAGACAACAAGAATCAAACAAAACCAAAAAAAACCCCCCAAAAAACCAAAAAAACTTTAGTTAATTTGATTAGAAAAAGGAAAAAGGAAAATCAAAGGGTTAGTCTCAAAAATGAAATGGGAGAACTATCCACCAATGAAGAGGAAACTAGAGCAATTATCAGGAGCTACTTTGCCCAACTTCATGCCAATAAATTTGACAACCTAAGTGAAATGGAGGAATACTTACAAAAATATAGATTGCCCAGATTAGTAGAAGAGGAAATAAATTATGTAAATAGTCCCATTTTAGAAAAAGAAATAGAACAAGGTATTAATCAACTCCCTAAACAAAAATCCCCAGGACCAGATGGATTTACATGTGAATTCTACCAAACATTTAAAGAACAATTAACTGCAATACTATATAAACAATTTTTTAAAAATAGGGAATGAAGGATTCCTACCAAATTCCTTTTGTGACACAGACATGGTACTGATACCTAACCCAGGTAGGACAAAAACAGAGAAAGAAAATTATAGACCAATCTCCCTAATGAATATTGATGCAAAAATTTTAAATAAAATATTAGCAAAGAGATTACAGATAATCATCTCCAGGATAATATATCACAACCAAGTAGGATTGATCCCAGGAATGCAAGGCTTGTTCAATATTAGGAAAACTGTTAGCATAATTGACTATATCAATAACCAAATTAACAAAAAACCATATGATTATCTCAATAGATACAGAAAAAGCATATGATAAAATCCAACACCCATTCCTATTAAAAACACTAGAGAGTATAGGAATAACTGGATTTTTCCTTAAGTTTAGCATCTATTTAAAACCATAAGCAAGCATCATATGTAATGGAGATAAACTAGAATCATTCCCAATAAGATTGGGGGTGAAACAAGGTTGTGCACTATCACCATTGTTGTTCAATATTGTATTAGAAATGCTAATTTTGGCAATAAGAGAAGAAAAAGAGATTAAAGGAATTAGAGTAAGTAATAAGAAAACCAAATTATCACTCTTTGCAGATGATATGATGGTATGCATAAAGAACCCCAGAGAATCAACTAAAAAGCTATTAGAAATAATCCACAAGTTTAGCAAAGTTGCAGGATACAAAATAAATCCACATAAATCATCAGCATTCTTTACATCACTTACAAAATCCAATAGCAAGAGATACATAGAAAAATTCCATTTAAAATAACTGTTGATAATATAAAATATTTGGGAATTTATCTGCCAAGGGAAAGTCAGGAACTATATAAGCAAAACTACAAAACACTTTCCACACAAATAAAGTCACATCTAAGCAATTGGAAAAATATCAAGTGCTTGAGCAAATATAATAAAAATGACAATACTCCCCAAACTAATCTATTTTTTTAGTGCTATATCAGTCAGACTTCCAAGAAACCATTTTACTGAACTAGAAAAAATAACACAATTCATCTGGAAGAACAAAAAGGTCAAGAATTTCAAAGGAATTAATGAAGAGAAAAGCAAATGAAGGTGACCTAACTGTACCTGATCTGAAACTATATTATAAATCAGCTGTCATCAAAACCATTTGCTATTGGCTGAGAAATAGAGAAATTGGTCAGTGGAATAGGTTAGGTTCACAGAACAAAATAGCCCATGACTATAACAATCTAGTATTTGACAAACCCAAAGGCTGCAGCTTTTGGGATAAGAATTCACTATTTGAAAAAAAAAACTGCTGGGAAAATTGAAAACTAGTATGGTAGAAAGTAGGCATAGACTCACATCTAACACCTTATATCAAAATAAGATCAAAATAGGTTAATGAGCTAGACATAATGATATTATAAACAAATTAGAATAACATAGGATATATGTTTTAAAACCTTTCAGATTTGTGAAGGAGGAAGGAATTTGTGATCAAAAGAAGAACTAGAGACCATTATTGATCATAAAATAGATAATTTTGATTATATTAAATTAAAATTTTTTTGTACAAACATAATTAATGCAGACAAGATTAGAAAGGGAGCAATAAAATGGGAAAACATTTTTACATCCAAAGGATCTGATAAAGGCCTCATTTCTAAAATACATAGAGAATTGACTCAAATTTATAATAGTTCAAGCCATTCTCCAATTGATAAATGATCAAAGGATATGAACAGACAATTTTCAGAAGAAGAAATGGAAACTATTTGTAGCAACATGAAAAGGTATTCCAAACCACTATTGATCAGAGAAATGCAAATTAAGACAACTCTGAGATACCACTAAACAACTGTCAGATTGGCTAAAATGACAAGAAAAGATAATGACAAATGTTGGAGGGGATGCGGGAAAATTGGGACACTGATACATTGTTGGTGGAACTGTGAACGGATCCAAGCAATCTGGAGAACAGTTTGGAACTCTGCTCAAAAAGTTATCAAACTGTGCATACCCTTTGATCCTTTCTATTGGCCTGTATCCCAAAGAGATCATGGAGGGAAAAAGGACCCACATGTGCAAAAATGTTTGTGGCAGCCCTTTGTGTAGTGGCAAGAAACTGGAGACTGAGTGGATGCCCATCAATTGGAGAATGGCTGAATAAGTCATGGTATATAAATGTTATGGAATATTATTATTCTTAAAGAAACGATCAGAAAGATGATTTCAGAGAGACTTGGAGAGACTTACGTGAACTATGCTAAATGAAATGAGCAGAACCAAGAGATTATTATACATGGCAACAACAAGACTATATGATGATCAATTCTGATAGACGTGGCTCTCTTCAACAATGATATGGCTCAGGCCAGTTCCAATGATCTTGGGAGGAAGAGAGCCATGTGTACCCAGAGAGAGGACCGTGGGAATTGAGTGTAGAACACAACATAGATTCTCACTCTCTCTGTTGTTATTTGCTCCATTTTGTTTTCTTTCTCGGTTTTTCTTTTTCTTCCTTCTCGATCTGATTTTTGTTGTGCAATAATATAACTGTATAAATACGTATACATATATTGTATTTAACATGTATTTCAACATACTTAACATATATTGGACTATCTGCCAGCTAGGGGAAGGAGTCGGGGGAAAGAGGGGAAAATTTGGAACAAAAGGTTTTGCAAGGGTCAATGTTGGGACTTTGTATATGTATATACTTTGTAAATAAAAAGTTTTAATAATAAATATTATATATATATATGCTATGTTATGGAAATGCTTGTTTTATCCCATAAATTAAAAAGAAAATAACTAAAACATTTTTTAGAAAGAGTGGCAAAAATATACAGAATAACTATAGAAGGAAGATCTTAAACATCACCAATAATTGTGATGGTATATTTACTGATTTAGAGCCAGGTGTCCTGGAGAATGAAGTGAAGTGAACCTTAGGAAGCATTATGAACAAGGCTAGTAAATGGGGTGGAATTCCAGCTAAACTATTTAAAACCTAAAAGAAGATACTGTTAACAGTGCTGCACTCAATATGCCAGCAAATTTGGAATACTGGCCCTTAGATTGGAAAAGATCAGTTTATGTTCCAATCCTAAAGAAGTACAATGCCAAATTGACAATGTCAAATTAGCAAACATATTCATTTCACATGAACAAAGTTATCCTTTTTCAGATTCTGCAAGCTAGGCTTCAGCAATACAGGAAATGGAAATTACCAGAAGAGCAAGCTGGTTTTTGAAGAGGCAGAGGAACCAGAAACTAAAGTGTCAATATTCACTGGATTGTGGAAAAAAGATAAGGAAGTTCCAGAATACCTCTACATCTGCTTAATTGACTATTTTTAAGCCTTTAACTGTGTGGATGAAAACAAAATATACAAACTTTGCAGCTTGTTTATCCAACTGAGACTGAGCTCATCATCTTCCTCCCTAAATCTGTTCTTAACTTGCATACTTCTCTTGAGGGTACAACCATCCTTCTAGTCGGTTAGTTTGGAGTGTCAGTAAAACAGCCAGGAAAAAATGTGTACCTGGGTGACACAAGATTGAAACTGAGTTAAGAGATTAGGATTGGCTATAGTGTGTGTGTGTGTGTGTGTGTGTGTGTGTGTGTGTGTGTGTGAGAGAGAGAGAGAGAGAGAGAGAGAGACAGAGAGAGACAGAGACAGAGAGAGACTGAGACAGAGAAAGAGAGAGGGAGTGGGGAGATAGAAGGGGCAAGAAAGGAGAGAGACAAAGACAAAGAGAGGGAGGAAGAAAGGAGAGAAAGAGACAGATGGGGAAGGGAAGGAGGAAGGAGGGAGAAACAGAGATAGAGACAGAGAAAACACACAGAGAGAGAAATAGAAGAAAGAGAGAGAGAGAGAAAGAGAGAGAGAGAGAGAAAGAGAGAGAGAGAGAGAGAGAGAGAGAGAGAGAATAATGCCTAGAATTTCTATACTACTTCAAGACTTACAGAGAATTTTACATATATTATCTCACCATCCTCAAAATAACCCTGGTTATTATTATCCCCATTTTACAGATGAGGAATAAAGCAGAGTGACTTGCATAGAGTCATAAAACTAGTAAGTGTCTGAGGGAGGATTGAGCTCAGATTTTCCTGAACCACAGTCTAGCACTCTCTGCTGTGCACTTGAACTTCTTAGGATCAATTATAGAAGAATGATAATGGAAGTCCTGGGAGCTGAGATCACCAAGTGAAGAGAGAAGAAACATGGATCTGGTACAGAGGCTTTAGGAGACAGACATCTATGCTTACGAGGCAGGAGATGGGTAATGGGAGACTGAACAAATCAATGAAGAATGAGGAGTGTTTATTCAGGTGAGAGGTGAACCAGGAGAGAATATCGTCATGGAAAACCCAGAGAGGAAAGGATATCTAGGGGGTGAAAGAGTAATCGACAGAGTCAAAGGCTTCAAAGAAGCCAAGAAGCATCAGGAGTGAGAAATGGCCATCCACTTTCATAGCTGAGAGATCACTGTGGACAACTAGATGAGGTGATGGAGAGAGCGACCCTGGGTTCAAATCCAGTCTCAGACATTTAACAGTTACTTGGTGTGTGATCATGGGCAAATCACTTCATCTCAATTGACTCACAAAAAAATTTTTTTTTAAAGAGAAAAAGATCATTGGTAGTGATCTTTGGAAAGAACAGTTTCACTGAATGGATGTCCATCAGTTGGAGAATGGCTGAATAAATTGTGGTATATGAAAATTATGGAATATTACTGTTCTGTAAGAAATGACCAACAGGATGATTTCAGAAAGGCCTGGAGAGACTTACACGAACTGATGCTGAGTGAAATGAGCAGGACCAGGAGATCATTATATACTTCAAGAACAATACTAGATGATGACCAGTTCTGATGCATCCTCAGCAACGAGATCAACCAAATCATTTCTAATGGAGCAGTAATGAACTGAACTAGCTATACCCAGAAAAAGAACTCTGGGAGATGACTAAAAACCATTACATTGAATTCCCAATCCCTATATTTATGCACACCTGCATCTTTGATTTCCTTAACAAGCTAATTGTACAATAATTCAGAGTCTGATTCTTTTTGTACAGCAAAATAATGTTTTGGTCATGTATACTTATTGTGTATCTAAGTTATATTTTAATATATTTAACATCTACTGGTCATCCTGCCATTTAGGGGAGGGGGTGGGGGGGGGGTAAGAGGTGAAAAATTGGAACAAGAGGTTTGGCAATTGTTAATGCTGTAAAGTTACCCATGTATATATCCTGTAAATAAAAGGCTATTAAATAAAAATTAAAAAAAAAAAAAAAAAAAGGAAAGAACAGTTTCATTTGGATAATAAAGCTGGAGGCCAGGGGATTTAGAATCAAGTAGGATGAAAGGAAGTAGAAGCAGATAGAGCAGCAGGCATAGAATCAGCATTGCTTGAATTCAAATCCAGCTTCTGACACTTATTAGCTGTGTGATCCTGGGCAAGATATTAAACTCTTTTTGTCTCAGTTTCCTCAGCTGTAAAATGAGCTGGAGAAGGAAAAATCAAACCAGTAACCGTGCCAAGAAAACCCAAATAAAGTCATGAAGAGTTGGACAGGACTGAATAAGAAGAACCAAGGAGAGTACAGATACAAGATAGCAGCTAGTGAGGATAGTAGGAACATTCAGAGTCTTAAGGATTGAGGAAACACAAGCATGTGTGTATGCTACAGGGAAGCAGTCAGTAAAATAGTGATTAAAGATTAAAGAAGGGAGATAATAGAAGAACTTACCTCAGCAAGGAGAAGAATCATCTCTTCATGTGAAACAAAAGTGAAGGAGTAGAGAGTAGAGAAAGACATATGAGTGATATGAGAAGAGAAGAGAGTGTTCTAGATGGATGTCCTTGATTTGTTTAATGAAATAAAAAACAAGGTCTTCAATTGAAAGAATGGGAGGAAGATGCATCATACATCATCTCTGTGTTGCTCAGCACATCAGTCTTGTCCAACCCTTCATGATGCCATTTGGGGTTTTCTTGACAAAGATACTGGTTTGTCATTTCCTTTTCCAGCTCATTTTACAGATGGGGAAACTAAGGCAAATAGCATCATGTGACTTACCCAGGTTTCAGTCCCTCAACAACTATATTGCCTCCAGCATGGATCTCTTCTCCAACAGATTTAATTCAACTCTTTTTTAATGTATTCGGTACTTCCTCTGTAAGTTCTTTAGGGACTGGAATGTGAAGTCTGGTAATTCCATTATACTTGATGGAGAAAACAGTTTGTTTTAATGATTTTTGCAAATCATTTCCATTTTTTTCCGTTTCTAATCTGTTTTTCTGTTTTCATCCTCAAATAGTTTTGGAAGAATTTCATTTAGCTTGCTATCTAACCAAGCTTGATATGTCACTGTCAAGATTTATATGATTCTAAGGTCATGAGACAAGGATCCCATATTTAGAGTACTAACAGTCAAATTAAAGTTTGTTGATGGTCTAAAAGCAATGTGACTTAGCGCCTATTGCCCAGCTTGCTGGCACTGTTACTGTAGAAATAGAGGGAGATTATATAATAATGAGAGATTTAAATTTTCCCTCTGTTTCATGGGTTTCTATGGAGAAAATAATTTGTCACCAAGTGACCAGCCTGCTGGTGATATATCTTTCCTTCATTAGCTATGGTGATCCTTGGAAAACAGATTTAGTCTGTTCCCAGGGCCATCTTCTCTATCATGTGGAAGATAAATTAAATTTGTTCTGCTTTACTCTATACGGCAGGACTAGGAGCAGTGGGTGAGAGTTGCCTAGAGCTATATTTTGGTTCCTTTGTAAGGAAAAATTTCCTAATGATTAGAGCTATCCAAATAGGAGAACTTTTTTAGGGGAGGGGGCAATGTGTTCTCCATTTCCCGAGGTCTTTAAGCAGAGAAGAGAATAGATAATCTCGTACAGAAATTCCTATTTAGTTATACATTAGATGGTCTAGGGGAAAGGATATCTACAATGAAAAGGGCAAGGAATTTGGAATCATAGTCATAGACTTTACCAAACTGCCATAAGGGTTCTTGACCCCCAAAGGCTAAGAATCCCTGAGTTAAAAGGAGATTTCTTTCTCTCCTATCACAAGACAAATACCTACTTCCCTGAACCTTCCTCTTGAACCAGCTTTGCTGTCTCTGTGCCAAAGTGGAGGAGCCCCTGACCTCCCACAGATGTTTGTTCTGTAACTTGTTTGCTGCTGGCCACCTGCCTATATCACGCTCCTTAGCAGCCAGTCCTCCCCAAGGTGGAATCATGAGCCCAAAGGGACTCTCAGGCCAAGGCTGAGCATGGGCAGCAGGGGGCGCCTGAATATTGCTGATGGACAGCTCCCCACTTCCATCTTTCCCTATCCCCTCTCTTCCCAAGAAAACAGTCCTAGGGAGAAAAATAGAGAAGCTAAAAATCATCCTGTTTCCAGCTGTTCCTGCTTAGATAGCTCAGCCAAAACAACTAAATCTAAATTTTTTTATTTATATTTTATTTTTCCCAATTACATGAGAAAACAACATTCATTTAAAAATTTTTTTGACTTGCAAATTTTCTCCTTCCCTCTTCTCATCTCTCCTTGAAAAGGCAAGAAATTTGACATAGATGATACATGTGCAGTCATGAAAAGGATATTTCCATATTAGCCGTTCAACAGCTTCATGTAAAGAAACAGGTTTCCCTTTTATAGGATGCTTTCTGTTGAGGTTTCTGGCTAATACCTCTATGCTGCTGGGCAAATCTTTTCATTTCTTCTCTTCATCTCTTCATTTGTCAAAAGACACTTTAGAAGTATTAAAAATGATTTAAAGAGAGGGTAATAGATATAGATTTGGGGTATGTCAGCTTAGATGGGAAATATCCATTATACATACATACACATACATAATGTATATAGATATTTATATATAAATAATATGTATATAAATGTGTATATATGCATATTTATATATATGTAATGTATATTTCCCAGGTCTATTCCTATTATCCTGTCTTTGAATCTTATTTTATATGTCTGAGGTGAGTTCATAAATAAAGAAACAACACTAATATAAATAAATAAATATAAATGAGTGTGTATGTGTACATATAGAGATATGTGTGTGTTTTATTTTCACTAATCTTGGGTACAATCAATTATTCTCAGAAAGGTTTCAAAGACTTTACTAGAGGCAGGGAGCCAAGATAGCAGAGGAACTAACCAAGTTCTCCCCTAAACACCTCCAAATACCTTTAGACTCTGAACACGTTTTAGAAAGTCAGAACCCACTAAAAGATGGAGTAAAACAATTTTCTAGAGCAAAGAGGCTTGGAAGATTGGCAGAACGGTCTGTTGCATGAGGTAGATCTGGAGCACAATCTCAATGCTCCTTGAGCCAGCAGCACAGCCGGAGCCCCAAGAAACCAGGGGCAGGCAGTGGGGCCTCTGAAACTGCGGAAGTGGCGGCGATCTCCAGCCAACGAGCCAAAGAAAACTCAGCAGAGAAGGTTGGACACACGAGGGTGAGGGGAGCCCCAGCCCAGGACTGGGCTTTGGGAGCCACTGGATCAATAGCAACAGCAATGGACAGTCTCCAGATCTCAGCCCACAGATAGGAGGAGGTGGCCACAGCTGGTCAGAGGGAAATTGCAGGGACCCCGTAAGTGGCACTGAGGCAGGAGTCTATTGCTTTACCCATGCTCAGTTCTGGGTCGCAGTGCAGGTCCCTATAGGGATCTATGGAAATAATTACACAAAACCCGTGAAGCTTGGGACATTGCACCCTGTATAGAAGAATTGTATATTTAATATACATTGAATTACTTTCTGTCTAAGGGAGGGGATGGGGGAAAGGGAGGGCAAAAAATATGGAACACAAGGTTTTGCAAGGGTGAATGTTGAAAATAATCTATGCATGTGTTTTAAAAATAAAAAGCTTTAATAATAATAATAATTTTACATGGATTGGAGGATATTTTTAATGCATATAGATGCATCTATGTCAGGAGTGACAAACATCCAGTTTGCAAGCAGTATAATGCTCACAACATCATGCAGTCTGGCCCTTCCAAGGCAACAGCAGGTGATGGTGTTCTGAAAGTTTGGTACAACAACCTCCCACTGTTTGAGTTCTTCAAGCTCATAATTTTGTATGGTCTGTGAATGATGTAATAAATATCCAAATGGCCCTTGGCAGAAAAAACATTCCCCATCCCTGATCCGTGGTATGTAGCATCTCACCTTGCATAGCCCTCTTAATACATAGTAGAGGCTAAGAAATGTTTGTTAAATTGAATTAAAAATTAAACTGAGTTAGTGGCAATAAACTTTTTGTGTGACCATATATAGTTTTGATTTCTTCCTTGAAAAACTACCACTTACTGTCCTTTGACCATTTATCAGTTGGGGAATGACTCATATTCTTATAAATTTGACAAAGTTCTCTAAGTATTTGAGATATGTGGCCTTTATTTGAAAAAAATTGTCTATAAAATTCCCTCCCCCCCCCCAGTTTCCGCTTTTCTGCTAATAATCTTGGCTATATTATACAAATTTTTAAAATGTAACAAATTATCAAGTGTTTTCTATCTCTTGTTTATTCATAAATTCTTCTCCTATCCAAACTCTGATAGGTAATATGTTCTACTTGTATTATGATATCTCCTTTTATATCTAAGCCATTTCTTGATATATGATGTAAGATTTAGGTTTTTAAATTGCAGGTCATGACCACATGAGGTCTCATAACTGAATGTGGGGTTGTGAAATTATGATTTATTATCAGTAAGTGTTTGATTTATATACCTATTTTATGTACCTTAATTTTTATACCTATATTCCTGGAATCACATAAAAATTTCTTGAGTTAAAAGGTCTCACAAGTGGAAAAAGTTTAAGAAGCCCTGGTATAAGATATTACTCTATACCCAATTTCTTTCTGAATGTTTTCAAGTTTTCCCAACAATTTTTCCCAATTAGTATATTTTTATCCCCGTGATATAAGGGAGAAATGACAAATGTCAGAGGAGATGTGAAAACATTGTGACATTAGGAACTAATTCAGTCATTTTAGAGAGTAATCTGGAATTCTTCCCAAAGAGTTATTAAACTGTGTTTACACTTTAGCCAGCAATACCAACTATTAGTTGGGATTAGTGGAAGAGGAAAAGACCTCCATGTTCTAGCAGCTTTCTTTGTGGTGGCAAAGAACTGGAAATTGAGGTGATATCCTTCAATTTGGAAATGGCTAAACAAGTTCCGATATATAATTGTGATAGGACACTACTGTGTTATAAGAAATGTTGATCTAATTGTTTAAAAAACACATGAAGACTTGCAGAAAATAATGCAAAGTGAAGTAAGCAAAAATGAGAACATTATTTATAGTAATAGCAATATTGTTTGAAGAATAATTGTGAACAGCTAAGTTATTCTCAGTAATATAAATACTCAAATCAACTATAAGGGAATATAAAGGAAAATGATGTTCAACTCCAGAGAAAGAAGTGATAAATAAAAGTATACATAAAGAGAATTGTATAAAGATGTTTACACATATTGTATTTAACATATATTTTAACACATATAACATATATTGGATTGCTTGCCATCTAGGTGAGGAGGTGGGGGGAAGGAGGGGAAAATCTGAAACACAAAGCTATGCAAGGTTTTATAAATTAAAAAATTATCCATGCATATGTTTTGAAAATAAAAAGCTTTTTTAAAAAAGAAAGAAAAGAAAAAAATAAAATTATGCACAGTATGGTTTTACATATATTTTTTATAAATCTGCATCAAATGACGGCTATCTCTAGTGCACAGAAGAAAAGGAGGAAGGGAGACTTGTTTGGAATTTGAAATATAACAAAAATAAATAAATTTGACTTAATTTAAAAATAATTTTAGTACATAATTTAGTTCACTTTCTCAGTTCTAAGCATAAAATTACAGAATTTTAGTATTAAAATATTTTGGACCTTGGAACCGCAAACTTCCCATTTTATAGATAGTAAACTGAGGCTCAAATCTACATCAGATTTCTTTCTGATAAACTACACTGGCTTTCATCTCAACTCACCAAACACTGTGGTAGAGAAAAACAGTTTGTATTTATCTAGGAAGAATTCCCTTCAGTGGA
This sequence comes from Sarcophilus harrisii, assembly GCF_902635505.1. Lineage (NCBI taxonomy): Eukaryota > Metazoa > Chordata > Mammalia > Dasyuromorphia > Dasyuridae > Sarcophilus > Sarcophilus harrisii. Next base: position 593,908,715 of record NC_045427.1, on the reverse strand, counting down.
TAGAGCACCAGCCCTGAAGTCAGGAGGATCTAAGTTTAAATCTGGTCTCAGACACTTAACACTTCCTAGCTCTGTGACCTTGGGCAAGTCACTTAACCCCAATTGCCTCAGCAAAAAAAAAAAAAAAAAAAAAAAAAAAAAGAATTTCCTATGCTTCCTCAAGATTACTTGAATTTTCTTTTTTTTTTTTTTTCCTTAATAGCATTTTATTTTTCCAAATACATGTAAAGATAATTTTTAATATTCGGTTTTGTAAAACTTTGTGTTCCAAATTGTTCTTCCGCCTTTCCTTATCTTCTTCCTCCCATACATAGCAAGCAGTCTGATTAGATTAAATATGTGCAATCCTTTTAAACATATTTCCACATTTGTCATGTTGTGCAAGAAAAATTAGACCAAAAGAAAAAAAAACACAAGAAACAAGCAAACACAAACAAAAAGGTAAAAATTGTATCCAAATGGATATTTGCATTTGGATATTCTACTGACGTTTCCAGCCCCAGTCTATTGGAATTGCCTTGAATCACCTACTTAGTGAAAAGATCCATCACAGTTGATCATCACATAATCTTGTTGTTATTGTATATAATGTTCCTCTGGTTCTGTTCACTTCACTCAGCATTGATTTAAGTCTCTCCAGTCTTTTCTGAAAACATCCTGCTCATCATTTCTTATAGAACACTTATGTTCTATAACATTCACATCGCATCACTTATTCAGCTATTCTCCAGTTGATGGGCATCCACTCACTTTCCAGTTTCTGGCCACTACAAAAAGGGCTGCTATAAACATTTTTGCACATGTGGGTCCTTTGATCTCTTTGGGATACTGATAGTAATGAGACAGCTGGATAAAAGGGTGTGTACTGTTGATAACCCTTTGATCATAGTTCCAAATTGCTCTCCACAATGGTTGGATCAGTTGAATTTTCTTTAGCATTGCTATAGTTTGGGAAACAGAACCCTCAAAAAGGCATTGTGTATTTAAAGGTGTTGATGTCTGTCATTATATTGATGATGTCATGTTGATTGGGCTAGGTGAGGACATAGTGACATAAACTCTGGATTAAGTGTCCCTTCATATGAGAGTCAATGGGTGGGAGATAAATACTTTAAAATTTTTGGGGTCCAGCCCATTCAGTTAAGTTTGGAGGATGCTACTGAATAGGGAGGATTCAGTTGGTTCTCATTCTAGTACATGATAAGCTACTAACACTCCCCCATTGTCTACAAAGAAAACTCAGATGTTTATTGAATTTTTCAGGTTCTAGAGAATCCACATTCTGCGCTTGGACATTTTGATGGCTTCATTTACCAAGTCACTAGCAATCTGTCTCTTTGGGGTAGAACCAAGAATAGGATATAAAGTGAGTCATCCATCAGTCTTTATTTGTACTTCTCTATGATCCCATGGGGCTTATGGTTTTGGAGATCTTGATCCATAGGACCTGGTTTAGTAGGACCTTTGATGCATGTGAAGAGATGGCCAGATTAAATATTAGGTTTTTGGAGCTATAAATTTCCTAAATCATCCACTCCTATCACATTTGAAAAGAACTTTCTGACCACTTTCTGGGCCTTTGTTGTTAATCAAAGGATGATGTAGGGTCTTAGTATCATTCTTTATCCAGAAATTCCCACTATGACTTGGGTGATGCAAAATGGTTTCCTCTAATAAGATTGATAGATCATAGGAAGCTTCCATTTTAAAATATGTGATATATTCAATAGTGTGCTCCCCTGAGCTCCTTAGAGGCTACTATAATTCATAAATAGATTGTGACTTTTACAGTCCTAATCCCAATTCTTTGCTTTCTCTGCTAGTCCAATGAATTCCCACTTACAGGGACTTATAAGGAAAAGCCAGTTTGCCTGGTTTATTGACATCCCTGACAACTTTGTGTGAATAGACCTTGACAGTCAGACTTGAATCCAATATTAGGGGATGACTTGAGGGATAAAATTCCTAGTAAATCCTTTCTATGAGCCAAGATATGAAGTTTGAGGAATATAGTAGATAAAAATCTTCCTCTGTTCTGATTCATGACTGGAGGGGGAGAGTGACTTGGGGTCTGAAGTTTGGGGATAAAAAAAGTAGACAATCAAAGATTCTTCCTTTCTGAGTCAGAAGCAATGGAGGAATTTTGACATGGTTCCCACTATACACACAGTTATCAGTGGAGTACCTCTCAAAGTCATCAAACCTTTTCCATTGAGTTAAATAATCAGACACCCTAAAGAATGGCAAAGATTGGGGATTGGATTCATTATCACCCTAAAGTGAAGGTTATGAGACTATGTTGGTAGGCACTGGACCATACTCTTAGCTAAGAAGAAAGCAGATAATTTTGTTCAATGATACCTAATTCCAACTCCGGCTTCCTGCCAATTGGCACACAAGTCTTTAAAAGAGTAGTATATCTGTGATTCTTGACTTCTTGCTGGCAAATTAATTATATTGGCTCTCTTCCTTCATCCCTGGACAAGAGATTCATCCTTACTAAAATTGACATTTATTTACAAAATGGGATTTCTGTTCTAGTTAAGTCCATAACCACATCATCCCTCATCAAAGTTCTTACAGAACAAATCCTTCTTCCTAATGGACCCCCAAGCATTAGTTCCTCTTGTCAGGGAACTCACTGAAGCAGGCTCAATCATATTTAGTGAATTTGTTATTTTCTATATTACCCATAGTTAGCTGTTATTGTGGAACACTAGAAAGGACTTTGGAAAGAAGAGGTCTATCTTCATACTCTTGATTTTGGGGATTGACCATCATACCTCTTAAAAGTTGTATCTGTGATGAACTAGCACTATTCTGTGAAGGTGGAGAACTCTCAACTCCAGTGGTTTGTAAGTTTTGGCCTCCAGGAAGACATACCTGATGTAGATGGACTGCTTTTAGAAACTGATTTATCAACAGTTGATTGATCCCTTTAGCCATTCTTTATGAGGATCCCTAAACAGAGTTGCATAGGCCTTAATATTTTTCCCTCAAGAGAAGATTCTGTTCATACTAAGGAACTCTTTTAGGCTTTATTTAATTGGCAAGCTTTCTCCTCTTCCCCAATCCTTCACTCTTTGGTGTTGGTTCAGACAACTTCTTCCTAGAAAACACTTGGTCTACCTGTCAACTCTGCAGAGAAGGGAGGAATTTATGGCCAAAGAACTAGAGAACATTATAAAGTGCAAAACAGATAATTCTGATTATGTTAAATTAAAAACATTTTTCATAAACAAAACCAATGTAGTAGGAAGCAGAAAACTGGGAAACAATTTTTATAGCCAGTGTTTCTGATAAAGAGGCCTCATTTCTAAAATATATTTAAAAAACTGGTTCAAATTTATAAGAATACAAGCTTAATAACAATAATAATGATAGCTAACCTTTACATACCATACATAACATTTATACAGATCTTAGGGGGACCTTACAATGTGTTAGGCACTATGCTGAATGCTTTACAATTATCATCTCAATTGATCCCGTCAATAACTCTTAAGAGATAAGTTCTATTAATATCCCCATTTTATAGATGATGAAACTGAGGCAAACAGAAATTAGATTATTTGCCCAAGGTCACACAGTTAATAAGTATATTGGCTTGAACTGAAGGCTTTCTGACTCTAAGCTAGTCACTGTGTGTATCCACAGCACCAATATTGTCATTTCTACCTGAAGAACACGGGGACTATGGCAATAGCTTCTTAATTGTACTCTTTTCCTCATTTTCCTTCTCCAATCCATTTCTACTCAGCTGTAATTGTATTATTCTAAAGTATAAGTCTTACCTTGCCACTCACCAGCTCAAGAAGCTTCAATGTCTCCCCATCATTCCTAGTATCAAATATAAACACCTCTGTATCCACTTGACATTTAGTAAATGCTTGATAAATGCTTTTTCATTAATTCTACACGGCATTTAAAATCTGTCCCTGACCTAACTTTCCATTCTCATAAGATAGAAATTTTCTTCATGCACCTTTGGGTCCAGCCATATTATTATATATTTTTTTGGTCTTCCAACTAAGAAACTTGGCTGTTCCTCATGTTTGAAAGGTACATGTTCTTCACGTAGGTCTTTAAAAATCTCTTGTTTTCTGCAAAACTCATCTCCCGTGACATCTTCTACATGAAGGGTTCTCTATTTTCCTAGCTGCTAAAAAATTAGGGGGTGGGAGGGGAGAAGCAAAGAAGAGGAGGCATAAAATCTACAATCCAAGGTTCAGGTTTCTCTCGTCATTTTGCTCCCTTCTCCAATTTGTCTGGTGGCTGCTCCCAAGAGTTCTTGTAAATAAGGGATTTCATCATTCCCTGAAGGGTCATGTCAAAGGACTGGTGATCACAAGGACTGAGTGAGCTTAATCAAGCACAAATATCAATCTTAATGGCAAAGTAGAATGCAGACAAATATGAAGAAGGGATTGAGGGAGGTCCTAGCAACTCCAGGATTGGGGAAAGCCTCTTATAGGTGTCTGAACTGAGACTTGAAGGAAATTAGGCACTCCAAGAGGTAGAAGGTGAGGAGGAACATTCCAAGTAAAGGTACTCAGAGAAGAAATGGAATGATGAGGGCTAAGGCCCTTCTTCCTCAAGGTCAGCTCCTAGGGCACTGGGTTCTGGCAAAGGGAAATGAGGCCAAATGAAACTATTGTTGATGAAGAATTAGGAGACACTTAAAATCTGGCCATGAGTCAAGGTTAACAATGACAAAGAATTGTGGTTAGCAACCAATTAAAAAAAAAATCCACCACCCACCCCCTCATCCCAGCACCAACTGAAGGGCTCAGAAACATTCCACTTAATGAAAACAGTCCTTGTGGATTAGCTTTGAAGTTTCCCCCAACGCTTCCTTCCTCACAGCAGTCTCTGGAAAGCTGAAGGAAAACTAGGAACATTAATAGATGAAGTTTCTATTTTCAAAGATTGAGAGAAAATCACACCATGAAAAACAAACAAACAAATAAAAAACATTTTAAGGGTAGGGATGAGAAAAAAAAAGCAAAAGGTGAGACTCCAAAATGTCCCCACTAATAAGGAAGTCTAAGATTTAAAAACCTAGTTATTGCTGCAGGTCATTAATAATTCAATAACACTGATGATTCACAAGAAAGGCCACTTGCAATTAACCTTAAGAATCAGCTCTAGTCTGAGGAAATGTTATTTCATGTCACTGGGTGGAACAGTTCTGGCTGGGAAACATTTAAAAACACAGTCTCCATCAGCTTTGACCTAAACCATGCTGTTTTCAGATTGTAAAATGAGTCAGTAGTGTATACTTCCTAAGCATTCAACCTTTCAGAGCGATAGTTCCTCTGTGAAAATCTCAGTTTCCACATCTGTAAAATGGAGCTGATAACTCGACCTGCTTATATGGTTATTGGAAGGCCTGAATGAAATTATATATATATATATATTTAGCCCTTCATAAAACTTCAAAAGTATTTTAGAAACATTAGCTATTATTAAATCAATGCCTGATCAAAAAATGGAAAGGTTTGGGAATAGTCACCAGTTACTGACTCAAATGTTGGAGATAATGTTGAATTTTCATCTCCACCCTCTACTATGATTGTAAGGGACCCCAGTATTCAGAGGGAGGGTTGAACAGTGTAGGACCAGTGTAGGAAGGGAAATACCAAAGGACCCTGAATCCCAGACCTGAAGCCAACACATAGAACTGAGGTCTAGGTGTGGATAAGATTTACCCTTAGCAAAATTGTGAAATAGATGGAATATATTTTTGACTTTTTCTCAATTTTCTTTCTTGGATTCCCCCACGCCCAGTGCCTGCCATCTGTCATCTTTAGCTCCCACACACCCAATCCCCTCAGATTACCCACTTGGTCACCTCTCTCCTATTTTCCATTCCAGGATTTGTTTTTTCCCAGGTGTCCTTCATTTCATTCTCTTCTTTCTCATCTACTGCAATCCCAGTTACTTCATAGAATATCAGGAGTGAAAAGAATCTCATTCAATATAATTCACACTTAAATAGAAATCCCTTCTTTAAATAGAATGCCTGTAATGAAGAAGAATCCATCATTTCCCAGGGCATCCTTGGTAAAAAAAAAAAAAAAAAAAAAAAAGAAAAAAAAATTAGGGGGTGGGAGGGGAGAAGCAAAGAAGAGGAGGCTAAAATCTACAATCCAAGGTTCAGGTTTCTCTCTGTCATTTTGCTCCCTTCTCCAATTTGTCTGGTGGCTGCTCCCAAGAGTTCTTGTAAATAAGGGATTTCATCATTCCCTGAAGGGTCATGTCAAAGGACTAGTTGGTGATCACAAGAACTGAGTGAGCTTAATCAAGCACAAATATCAATCTTAATGGCAAAGTAGAATGCAGACAAATATGAAGAAGGAAATGGGTTCTTGTGTAAATTGGCTTGAGTCAAGTTTTCCTTTTTTGAAGGCCACTGTTGGGAAGTCACTGGGAGCTGGGACAACAAAGCAAGACTAAACACACATTCTTCAGATAAAGGAGTCAGCTCCAGAATTAAGGGGTCATATGAATGATAAAAATCAGTCTGATATAGTAGCTTGATTTGGATTCAAGTCTTGTCTTAATCACATACTAATATCAACAAATCATTAACTTCTCAATGCCCCAGCACTTTCTCATTCCCTCCTATATCCCTCCATCATCCTGAGACTGTCTTCCATTTAGACTGTCCATCCATCCATCTATCTGTCTGTCTGTCTGTCTATCTATCTATCTAATTTTGTATGTATTTAGTTATTTACATGTTGTTTCCCCTGGTAGAACATTAACTCCTTGAGGACAGAGTTCATGTTTTTGGTTTTCACATAGTAATGGAAAACCTTCATGAATACTGGTTGGTTGACCAACCAACTAGGCAACTTTCTAAGACTATAAACTAGAGATGATTTGTAGTGGAGGAAGTTTAGATACCTTATATTAAATTATAGGTCTGGTATAAAATGAATTATATCTCATACAATTGAATCAGTGGTACAAAGGATATGAGGTCTCCCTTGATTGATAATCTATTAGTTACAAAGAAGAATCTGACTCAGTAAAGTAACTCAGATGTTCCAGAATTTCTCTGAAACATTAATGTTAAAAACCTACAAGATTCTATGATGGGGTATAAAATGGATAATTTTGACAACATTAAGTTAAAAAGGTTTTGTACAAATAAAAATAATCTAGCCAAGATTAGAAGTAAAGGAGAAAATTGGGAGAAAAATTTTATAGACAGTTTCTCAAATAAAGGTCATATCTCAAATACATAAAGAACTTCATCAAATTTATAAAAATATGACTCATTCCCCAGTTGATAATGGTCAAAGGATATGAACAGCTGATTTTTTGATGAAGAAATCAAAACTACATATAGTCATATGAAAAGAATGAATAGAAGAGATGATAGATTTTCTATTCTATTCTTAACATCATTGAAGAAGGTCACAAAGAACCTCTACAAAGGGAGGGAGTCAAACATATGCTTTAGGAAAGGCCCTGTGGTTTCTCTTCCTGTTTCTTCCCCTCTTCTTTGATCAAAGGAAAGAAAGAGAGCCTAAGCCTGAGCTGGGGGAGGTATGGCTCTCATTCATGGCAAGATGGCACGATAGGATGTTTCCAAATTAAACATGAATGTACAGGAGTGGGAGTATTCAAGGTTCTTTCTGTAGTTTTGAGTAAGATCACACTGAAAGCACTTGATGTCACCAAGAAAATTCTGAGCTTCTCAGTAGCCGTAATGAAGTTTGCCATCTTTCCTTCTAAAGATTTCCTTCAGTCACTTTTATTTTTTGCTTTCTTTTCTGACTTCCCTCTGTAGGCGTAGTCTGAACATCAGATAAACTAATTTTTAATCAGTCTCTTGATGTAGCACTTCTATAGATCATAAGATTTGGAATTAAAAGGTGCATTAGAAACAGCTAAGTCCAATGCCCAAATTGCAGACAATTAAGGACACTGTGGCAGAGAGACTTGAAGAGGATTGCCTCACGGACCTATGGATTTATGGAAACTGGGCTTTAAACATAGGTTTTCTGAACTTAAATCCAAGGCTTTCCCCACTGTTCCAACTGCTTCTAGTCTTCTCTTCTAGATAAAAGAGATAAGTCATGATCACCCCTCCAAAAGCTCAGAATTTTTGAGTTGGAAGTGACCTTCGAGGATATCCAGCCCAATTTGCATTTAAATAAAAACATCCTCCAACAAATGACATATCTAGTCTTTCCTTGAAGACCTGTTAAAGGGGACTCACTGCTTCCCAAGATAGTCCATATCATTCACAGATGGCTCCCTTTGTTGAAAATCTTTCCTTACAATGACTTCCTGTCTACTTCTTATATTTCTGAATCTAGATGGTGCTGAACAGTCTCTTCAGAGTACCAGGAGGAAAAGTCTACCCCAAATGAGTAATTCTTTTTTTTTTTTTCAAAGCAAAGGCATTTAATGAAACTGCAGAGTAAGATCTGCAATAGAACATCCCCCATAATATGCATAGAGCACTCTCCCACAAGTAGATTCTCACCAGTGGATATAGTACTTAAGTAAGTATAATGACCTACAGCAATCACACAAGAAGGGCCCACATGAAAGGACAGTTGTGGTGTGGGGACAACTCATAGCTCCAATGATGCTTCTGGTCATGGCATCAAACTTTGCTTATTAGACAGGACAGTTGGCACATGACTCTACTGGACTCGCCACAGTTTCTGCTGTGAAGGGCTCTGACCGTTGCTCTTTGTTTCTATGTTGTCTATATTCATTTCTGTAATGTTCGGGCTGGCTTTCTGGAGGACCTCGGGATCAACCCTTGATCTTAGTGCAGGAGGCAGGAGAGCCACCACGAGGCTGGTCAAGGATGGAATGTCTCATTTCCAGTCCTTCTCAGCCCTTAAATATTCTATTACAATTACATCATTACAGCATCCTGATTATGTGTGAACTAGAGAACCATTACATCACCATGCTAAGTACTAAATATATATAAACTAGAGAACCATTGTCTCATCAATTCCACTGAGTTAACATGTTGTTGTAAGCATCCTTGTTTCAAGTATCCTTCTCCAGAGCTCTGGCCCTCTACACATTTCTTCATAGCCAGCTAAACCACCTCACCTACATTCACTTAAGATATGATGGCTAGAACCTCTCCATGATAAGGGAAAGTGATAGTTCTAGAATCACAGGCTCTACATCTCCCCCTTCCCAGAAGGAATATAGGCAGAGTGTCCCCAGGTAGGATCAGGTGCCTTCAGATTTATACTTTGCTTGGATTCCAGATAAAGCTTTTTTTTTTTTACACTTAATTATCTAATTTAGATTTCAGACAGCCTGATGCTCTTGCAAGTTTCTGAATTAGCTGATAATGAATTTAAGCCTAATCTGAGCAGTGAAGGTCAATGTTCTCTCTCCACCTCACCCCCGATGCTTTCATTATTGGGCATATCTGTCAGCAGAAAAGCTGCTTTGGTACCCTATTTTGCCCACTGAAAACCCCAATTTCCTTACAAATTCTAGTTAGTCTAGGATACTAACTGAATGATTCTTAAACTACAACCTCAATTTATGCAGAGAAACAACTTTTTGAGGTATCAGGCCATTGTCCACAGCTTGGATAGATGACTGAGACCTTGATATTTGTTAGGGACTCATGATAACCTTAGATTGCCAGCCTCCCTCCCTCAGGAGATATAGCACTATTAGAGTCTGGCTCATTCTTCCCTCCCTTGCTGAATGAGCCTGGGTAACCTAACAGGCCTTTGGGATGCACCCAAATGCCTTTTGAAGGTCTTAGATACTGTCACTTTTCAGTTTTCCCATCTGTCCGTTAAAGTAATAAATCTGGTGCTTTCTCCAACTGTTTGAAGTGTTATAAGAAAGGATGAGCTCATGTTTAGACTAAAATCTTCTCCAAAATAGCCTTTATATTAAAATCAATGCCATGAGTGAATAAGATCATCACTCAAACACTGGAGACAACGGTAATGTCTTAGAGGGAAGATGGCCAAGGTGATATCAGATATAAGACAATTAAATTGCTGTATGCAGTTTTAAAGCTAGAGAATTGTATTAGAGGGAGCAGCAGAAACCAGAGAGGAATGTTCTTCCTTTCTGGGTTTATCTCACATATTTGTATGAGGGCTTGTATATCATGGTGACAGGTCTTTCTAAGAGTGCCAATTAATAAAAAGACAGAACAGCCTTATTATATATCATGTCCTAGAGTGACAGTTTTGCCTCCCTCCCCTCCCTCAGGGGCTGTCATGAATTACAATCATAGGGTTTAGAGTTGAAAAGAACCTTGGAGATTATCTAGCCCATAGACTAGAAAACCTAGACCCACAGAGAGGAATGAGAAAAGTATTTAAATATCAGATTTTCTGAAGAAACTGAGATTCATTTCCTTCAAAGATCTCTGGTAGTTTATAGCATCTAAGGCCATATCTTGCTATGATTGTTCAATACCAAATCATCCTGGATGCCAGACCACAAAGATACTGGTACTTCTGTCTTACTTCACTATCATAGCTTCCCACAAAGATCATTTGCAATGGGAAACCAGAGAACAGAACAGCTACTGCACAGATACAAACTAACATAACAAAAAAACAAAAACAAAACAGCAAAAAAAACCCAGTCCTTTGGTTCTTGATTACCTCTAGTATAAAATCCAAACTCCTCTATTTACCATTTAAAATCCTACACCTCCTTCCACCCCCTCCCCCAGATGGCAGGTTGACCAATACATATTATATATGTTATGTATAATCTATGTATACATGTCCATACAGTTATTCTGCTGCACAAAAAGAATCGGACTTTGAAATAGTATACAATTAGCCTGTGAAGGAAATAAAAAATGCAGGCGGACAAAAATAGAGGGATTGGGAATTCTATGTAGTAGTTCATAGTCATTTCCCAGAGTTTTTTTGCTGGGTGTAGCTGGTTTAATTCATTCTATAATTTCTTAATAATGCTCCCTATATAAAATACAAAATGGATTTTTAGATATGATTATGTTCCTGAATAGTAACATTAAAGTGTGCTTTCATCTTTCTTTTTAGGTTCTCAAGCAAACTCTAGCTCTGTAATATTATTCAGTAATATTACCCAAGAAGCCTCCACAACTTGATACCTTCCAGACACAAATTAGAATCCTTTGGCGTCCATGATAGTGGTCACTTAAATTGGTGATTACTTATGAAGTTTCAGTGTAGTATCATTCAACAAGGATTTTCTTTTCTAGGGCAGGGCTTCTTAAACTTTCCCCACTTACAATCCCTTTTTACGCAAGAAATTTTTTTTTAAGCCAAGAAATTCTTACACAACCCTGGATATATAGGTGTATAATATAGGTAAATGAATCCAACATTTACTGATAATTAATCATAGAGAAACTTATTTTAAAACAATTCTTTGAAATACATATAATTTTACCATTTATTAAACATGAAAGAAAATTTGCATACTAATGAAATGGATAGAGTTGTTTGTTTTTAGATTTATTTTTATTCAGTTATGTGACCTCATGTGGAGTTGGCACTCACACTTTAAGAAGCTTTGTTCTACCTGTCAGATTGGCTAAGATGACAGGAAAAAATAATGATGATTGTTGGAGGGGATGCGGGAAAACTGGGACATTGATGCATTGTTGATGGAGTTGTGAACGAATCCAACCATTCTGGAGAGTAGTTTGGAACTATGCTCAAAAAGTTATCAAACTGTGCATACCCTTGATCCAGAAGTGTTACTACTGGGCTTATATCCCAAAGAGATTATAAAGAAGGAAAGGGACCTGTATGTGCACGAATGTTTGTGGCAGCCCTCTTTGTAGTGGCCAGAAACTGGAAACTGAGTGGATGCCCATCAGTTGGAGAATGGCTGAATAAATTGTGGTATATGAATATTATGGAATATTATTGTTCTGTAAGAAATGACCAACAGGAGGATGTCAGAAAGGCCTGGAGAGACTTACACGAACTGATGCTGAGTGAAATGAGCAGGACCAGGAGATCATTATATACTTCAACAACAATACTAGATGATGACCAGTTCTGATGGATCAGGCCATCCTCAGCAACAAGATCAACCAAATCATTTCTAATGGAGCAGTAATGAACTGAACCAGCTATACCCAGAAAAAGAACTCTGGGGATGACTAAAACCATTACATTGAATTCCTCAATCCCTATATTTATGCACACCTGCATTTTTGATTTCCTTCACAAGCTAATTGTACAATAATTCAGAGTCTGATTCTTTTGTACAGCAAAATAATGTTTTGGTCATGTATACTTATTATGTATCTAAGTTATATTTTAATATATTTAACATCTACTGGTCATCCTGCCATTTAGGGAGGGTGGGGGGTAAGAGGTGAAAAATTGGAACAAGAGGTTTGGCAATTGTTAATGCTGTAAAGTTACCCATGTATATATCCTGTAAATAAAAGGCTATTAAATTTAAAAAAAAAAAAAAAAAAAATACTATATGATGACCAGTTCTGATGGACCTGGCCATCCTCAGCAACGAGATCAACCAAATCAGTTCCAATGGAGCAGTAATGAACTGAACCAGCTGTGCCCAGAAAAGAACTCTGGGAGATGACTAAAACTATTACATTGAATTCCTAATCCCTATATTTATGCACACCTGCATTTTGATTTCCTTCACAAGCTAATTGTACAATATTTCAGAGTCTGATTCTTTTTGTACAGCAAAATAACGGTTTGCTCATGTATACTTATTGTGTATCTAATTTATATTTTAATATATTTAACATCTACTGGTCATTCTGCCATCTGGGGAGGGTGGGGGTAAGAGGTGAAAAAATTGGAACAAGAGGTTTGGCAGTTGTTAATGCTGTAAAGTTACCCATACATATAACCTGTAAATAAAAGGCTATTAAATTAAAAAAAAAGAAGAAGAAGCTTTGTTCTAGGGGATACCAAAATAATATACAGATCCTCTCCTCAAGAAACCTCCAGTTTTCAATTTTAAAAAAAGGCATTATACCATGTGAACAGACAACTAACAATACCAAGTAGTTTATGACAAGTGCCAGGTGAGTGCTACTGACTTCAGAAACTATAGATTCAAAAAGGGAAAGATCCTTGTTTTGACTATAGTAGGTGATGGCCTGAGAAAACTGTCATGGAGGAGGTAGAATTTTATAAGGAAAGTAGGATTTGGAAAGGAGATGAGAACTCTTTTCAGGCAGGGAAGAATGCCAAAGAGCCCAGGGGAAGAAGTAGAAAAGGGCATGGTTGAGGAATAGTGAAAAAAACAACAACATAACAATTTGACTGGAGTAGATAGTTCATGTATCAGATCCATTTAGAAAAGTAAAATGGAGATGTCTTGTGGAGGACCTCTAATGCTCTATTTTCAGGTATGAATTTTATCCAAAGGACAGTGGGAAATCATTGAAGATTTTGAAATAAGAAAGCGTCACAATAAAAGTGGTTTTTTAAAAAGATCAGTCCAGAAGGTATGGAGTTCTTAATCTTTTGTGTCAGGGACCCCTAGGTAGTCTAGACCTCCTCTTAGAATAATTTTCTTTTAAAAAATCATAATTGAAGGAAATATTAAAGTTCCATCAGAGGTGGTAAAAAAAAATTAAAATGTGGGGTTTTTTTCCAACTATGTCCATAGATCTTGAAATCTATTACCATTAGGGGTCCAAGAACCTCTGATATAGAAACTGAATAAGCCATAAATGAGTTTCCTAAAAAACAAAACATCCCCAGAGCCAAATAGATTTATAAATGAATACTGCCAAACTTTTAAGGAACAATGAATTTCAATAATGTGTTAACTATTTGGAAAAAACAGACAAAGAAGGAGTCCAATCAAATCTCTCATGACACAAATATGGTTTTGATACCTAAACCAAGGAGAACAAAAACCGAGAAAAAAAGCTATAGTCCAATTTCTCCAATGAGTATTATTGCAAAAATGTTAAATAAAAAAAATAACAAAGAAGGAGCAATATATCACAAAAAGCATGCACTATAACTAGATAGAATTTATGCCAGAAATGCAGGGTTGGATCAATATTTTTAAAATATATAAGCATAATTGATCATATCAATAACATAAACAGCAAAAATCATACACATATCAATAGATTCAGAAAAAACTTTTAACAAAATGAAGAACACTCATTCCCATTAAATACCCATTACTATTTTAAAACTGCACAAAACATATCTCTTAAAAACAGTAAAAGTATATGAATAAATGGAGTCTCTCTTAAAATAATGTCTTTCAAACCAAGAGCATTATCTATAATGGGGATAGACTAGAGATTTTCCCAATAAGATCAGGGGGAAACTCTTGTATCCTAATATGATGTCATATTCATTATTTGTGTTTTTACTGTAATTCTTTCATATGCTCTATGAGTTCAAGAAACCACAGTCTTACCTAAATTTTCTATCTGAGAGTCAGTGATGTTTGTATATACACACTATACATGAGTTAAAGTCTCTGATTCTAGCTGGGTAATCCTAGGCAAAGTCATCTCACTTCTGGGGCTTATTTCCTCATTGAAATAGTACTTATATTACCCATTTAAGAATTTTTGAAAGTGCTTTGTAAATAATAAAGCATTTTATAAAAATTTTAAAAAATCAGGAGAAGCAAAGATGTCCGTTATCATCACTATTATTCATATTGTATTGGGAATGCTAACTAAGCAATAAGAAAAAAAAAAGAAATTGAAGAATAAGCATAAGCAATGAGGAAGCACTCAGTATAGATTGTAAGATGATATACTTTGGGGAACCCTAGAGCATCAATTAAAAAGTAGTTGAAACAATTAACAACTTTAGCAAAGTTGTAGAATATTTATAAAATAAATCCTTATAAATCACCATCATTTGTATATGTTACCAATAAGGAAAAAATAGGATAGAAATCCCACTTAAAATAACAACAGACAATTTAAAATACTTGGGAGTATACTTACCAAGACAAACCAAAAAACTATGTGAAAGCAATTATAAAACATTTTCACACAAATAATGACATCTAAATAATCAAAGAAATATTAATTGCATGTGGTTAGGCTGAGCTAATATAATAAAAATAACAATTCTACCTAAATTAATTTACTTATTCAGTGCCATACTGCTCAAACTACCAAAGAACTGTAGATCGGGGTGGAGGGGGTGGGGGGAATAACAAAAGTCATCTAGAAGAACGAAAGATCAAGAATGTAAAAGGATCAATGAAAAAAAGATATAAAGGAATGTGGCCTAACAGATCCACAATTAAACTATATTATAAAGTGTTAACCCATCAAAACGGTCTGGTGATGGTTAAGAAATAGTGATGGAGGGGCAGCTAGTTGGTGTAATGGATAGAGAGCCAGCCCTGAAGTCAGGAAGACCTCAAATCTAACCTCAGACACTTAACACTTCCTGGCTGTGTGACCCTGGGAAAGTCACTTAATCTCCATTGCTTCAGCAAAAAAAAAAAAAAAAAAGAAAGAAAGAAAGAAAGAAAAAGAAATAGTAATGGATCAGTAGAATACATTAGATACACAATAGTAAATGATCATAATAATTTAGTGTTTGATAAACCCAGCGATCTAAGTTTTGTGGGGCAAAAATTCACCATTTGACAGAAAATTGCAGAGAAAATTGGAAAACAATTCAGCAGAAACTAGAAATAAGCAGTATCTCACACACTCAAGGTAACAGCAAAATTGGTACATGATTTAGACAGAAAGAATATCATAAATAAATTAGGGAAGCATGGAAAAATTTACCTGTCAGATCTATGGATAAGGTAAGAGTTTATAATCAAACAAGAGACAGAGAAAATCATGAGATGTAAAATATTAAATTAAAATTATTTAAAAGTTTTTGCATAAACAAAACCAATGCAGCAAAAATTAGGAGAAAAGGAAGGTGGAGAAAGAATGTACAGCAAGTTTCTCTGATAAAGATCTCATTCTCAAATTTAGAGAGAACAGAGTCAAATTTATAAAAATTAGAGCCAATCCCCAATTCATAAATAGTCAAATGATATGACCAGGCTCTTTTCAGAAGAAAAAGTCTAAGCTACTAATAGTCACATGATAAAATGCTCTAAATTACTAATAAGTAGAGAAATGCAAATTAAAACAACTCTGAAGTACTACCCTATCAAATTGACTAGCATAACAGGAAGGTAAAATGTCAAATGCTAGAAAGATTGTGAAAAAATAGGTACACAGTGCAATAATGGTAATGCATTACTAGTAGAGTATTGAACTGGTCCAATTATTCTGGGGACCAATTTGGAACTATGCCCAAAGGACTATGAAATTGTATATAACCTTGACCCAACAATATTACTACTAGAATTGTATCCCAAAGAAAAAGGAAAAGGTCTTATATGTACAAAAATATTTATAATGCTTCTTCTGTAGTGGCAAATAATTAGAAATTGAGAAAATACCCATTATGTGGAGAATAGCTGAACAAATTGTGGCATATGATTGTAAAAATATATTATTGTGCTATAAGAAATAATGAACAAGATGACTTCAGAAAAAATCTGGGGAGACTTATCTGAGGTAAAGTGAGCAGAATCAGAAGAACATTTTATACAGGAACAGCAATAAAGTGAGGATGATCAACTATGAAAGACTTGGCTACTCTGATCAAGATAATGATTTGAACCCATGATGAAAGATGCTATTTACCTCCAGAGAGACTAATGAACTAACTCTGAGTACAAAGAAAAGCATACTTTCCCCCCTTTTTTTCTTTCTTTTTTCCCCCCAATATAGTTAATATGAGGGAGAAGTTATTAGTAGGGAAACAAGTTATAAGTTAGCAGGCTATTGTGATAGTCCAGGTGTGAAGGTAATATATAGATAAACTTTCTCACTCGAGTCACTGACTTAATCAACCAATTCTACCCCAGAAATCTGTTAGAATAGGATAGTCACTTTTTTGGAGTAGGTATAAATTGAAATCTAAAGCAAGTCTCAGTTTACAAATGGAATGGTTGACTTACAGAACTTATTACCCCCAAGAAGTTGGGTTATACTTACTTATAAGGTTGTAGATACAAATGTAGGAGGGACTATAAAATCTGTCTCTCATTTATAGATTCCTTTCCCTCAATTATCAACTGTTTTCTCTGAGCCTTAATGTCTGAGCTAGGAGGAACTATCTCTACCTTCTTTTCTTGCTTTTGGAGAGCAATAAGTAACAGCCCAGGTAATTGCAAAACCTGGACCATGGCAGTATGGGAGGTTGGAAATATAAGGGGCAAGGGAATAAAGCTATTTGGGGGATGCTGATTTGGGCAGGAGGCAATAGTTGTAGTTCTAGGGGAAAGAGAAAGTCAATGATTAGGGGTTACAAACTCTCTACAAGCCATTATGAAGTGAAAGGCAAAGAGTGAAAGCAAGTTTCTTAGTCATCTGAAGAAATCTTTTGTATTAAAGATGGAGCTGTGAAAACCAGGTGTTCAATCCTAAATTTCAGCCAGTCTGGGAGTATTCTGACCTATGGAAGTGCTTTAACATGATTTATTAGAATTCCATCATAATCTCTTTCTAACTCACTTATCTAAAGGCTGGCACTATCATATGAAGATAAGAGGCTAGGGAAAGAACAATATGGTATAAAAGAGAAATTGAATATTGGAGGGTAAAGAACGAACATAATAGCAGAGCAATGACTCAGGGGAGTGAACCCTAAGTTCTTCCCCCTTTCTGGAGCCCCATCAAGAATAATAATGTGAGTCATGGGAGAGTAATTCCCAAGGGAGAGCACTGGTCTTTTCCAAGGGAGAATTTCTCAATTCCTTTGGGCTTGATTGTATGTTCTATATCCTTTACTATTACTACTACTTCTTTTTCTTCTTCTTTTTCTCCTTCTCCTTCTTCTTGTTGTTGTTCTGCTACTGCTGCTGCTATCTCTTCTTCTTTTAAAGAAAATATTGTATCCTTTACTTCTAAATAAAACTGATACTTTGAAGCTTTGTGAACCCATGTGGTCATAAGAGGAGTAGATGACTGCTTGTGGGTTAGTGAAGATATTGAAGTTCCCAGTTCCATCCAAGTGGGAGCATCACAGTCAGGCAAGTGTCAGGAAGAATTCTCTGACACAAGTTATAGAAATATATACAAGAAATATTTACATAATTTTTAGATGAGATGTCATAATAGGTTATTGAGGAAAACTAAGTAGTTGGAGATGTCCCTGATATTTAGAGATTCATATCAAACCGTTTCCTCCAACATGATGTCCATTAGTACCCTTGTTACCTAGGTGTATTGTACCTCTATTAGTATCCCTAGGATAGGGTTTGGGTCTGGCATTTACTAGATTGGTTAAGGCACTTCCATTTTCATTAAGCCCGCACAATCTTACGGTTACTGTGTACAGTGTGTTGCTGGTCCTGCTTGTTTCCCTTAGCATCAGTTCGTGTGGATTTGTCCACGTCTTTCTAACGTCAGATTGTTCATCGTTTTTTATAGAACAATAACGTTCCATAACTTATTAAACCATTCTCCAGCTGACGGCATTTCTCGTTTCCCAATTCTTTGTCCCACGAACATTTTTGCACGTGCGGGTCCCTCTCCCTCCTTGATCGTTTCCTTGGGATCCGTCTCCACCAGCTCCCCCTGTTTGGTCCCCGCCGGCAGCTCTCGGGACTCGGGCCCTTTTCCAGCAGCATCAGCGGGGAGCCGGTGGCCACCAGACGGCACCTGCCACGGACTCCTTGCGCCCGACGGCCCCCAGCTAGCAGGGAGCAAGGCACGCGGAGGGACGCGGAGGCAGCTGCGCCCTGGCCCGGCTCCCGGGGCGCGGTGCTGGGGGGAGGCAGGAGGGAGGGAAGCAGGGAGCGCGGCCCGCCCCTTCCCCCCTTCCCCAAGGCTCTCCAGCCAGCGCAGCCTTTAAATCCGCTGGCGCTCCCCAAGTCCGCTCCGAGGGGAGGAGACTGAGCGCGGGGCCGGAGCCGGAGCCGGAGCAGGAGCAGGAGCCCGGATCTGGCGCTGGCTCGTCTCACTCAGGTCAGCGCGCGGCCGAAGGTCCGGGACATCCACGTGTGTGGGCAGCCCCCCTGGCGCTTCTGCCCGCGCCGGAGCGGGGGAAGCCGGGGCCGCCCCCCGTGCCCCGCTGAGGTGGGAGCCGCAGTCCTGGGCCCCGGCGCCTCTGGGACCCCGGCTTTCCCCAGACCCATGCCTGGTAAGTGCCCCGGTGGCTTCCCAAAGAGGGAGGCGCGGCCGTGCGGGGATGCTTTCGAGCGAGAGGCGGGCAAGGACCCTCACGGTGTCCCCCCACTTGGCTCGGGCGAGTGAGTGAAGGGCACTTTTCTGGAAGCCACGGCTTTGCCCTCGGGGGTATCTGCAGGGCTCGCTGGGGGGGCGTCCGGGCCCACCCCCTGCCTCCCCTCCCCCAAGGACCCTGCGCCTGCTTGGCCTTGGGGTGCGTGTCCGGGGCCGCCCAAAGTGCCTGTGGGAGTGCAGCAGCTGGGGAGGCGGCCTGGCAGGAAACTGGGAAGGGTCCGGCTGGAAGAAAAGTTGTTCTCTGAGCTCACACATCCCTCTTGTAAGAGGCGACTCGCCAGGATTCAGCAGATTTCTACCGTCCTGCGCCCGGACTAGCGGGTGCGCAAGAGAGGGACTGGGGGAATCTCCTGTTCCTACAGGGACCCCAACTAGATAAAGCGTCTCTACAAGTTGGCCTTCCTCGCTTCTCCAGGTCAGAACCGCTTTGAGGGAGGGTGAAGAAGGAAATAAGCATTTGTTAAGCCCTACTATGTGCTGGGCACTGGGCTGAGAGCTTTACAAATATGACCTCATTTATTGTTGCTGTAGAGGACCATGACATCATGGAAGGGATGCCATGGACTGCAAGTGAATTGGATTTAAGTGAGGGAGGGCTGTGCAAGGTCTCGGGCCTCAGTTATTACAGCTGAAGAAACTGAGGCAGAGGGGTCACCCTGCTAGCAAGTGTCTAAGGGAAGATTCAAATTCAAGTCTTCCTGACTCCAGGCCCAGTCCTCTGTGCACTGTGCCATCTATCCAAGACTTCTTTAGGTACCAAGTATTCTAGATCCTAATTGGAATCGCTGCAGTGACAGTTTGACATTGGTGTTCTCGGCAGGAGGGACAGATGTGATTTGGAGTGTGGGGGGGGGGGGAGTGTTACAGTGCTGTTGTCTAAGAAGTAGAAATCAGCCCCTTCCCAAGAAATGACTCCTTTGGGCTGGTCCTAGGATTAGGAGAACAGTGTGTGTGTGTGTGTGTGTGTGTGTGTGTGTGTGTGTGTGTGTGAGACAGAGAGAGATAGAGAGAGGGAGGAAGTGTGTGTGTGTGTGTGTGACTGGAGGATCCAGAAAGGACAAGTTTTAGTCATATCCAAACAAAGTCTCCAAGACTGCCAGTGTTAGACATTGCCACCCACCCAGGGGGACAGTTTGTGTTAAGGAAATGTTTAAGTGCTTATTTGTCTATAGCTAGAGCTCTTCAACTGTGTGTGGAATAGCTGTCATTTTTATAGGCCTTTACATAAATCAAAAAGTTTCACACTACAGCTCTGTGATGTAAGTAAAACAAATAACCCCTTTTTTGACTGTTGAAACTCTAAAGGAGTCAAGATAATAAGGATGTAATGAAATTCTGACTTGAACCCACCTTTGAGAGTCTAAATTCAGTCTTCCTTCCTTTGCAAATTGTCTTGTATTTCTTTCTTTCTAAGGTGCTTTGAGTCCTTTGGGAGAAGCTTCTGATTTAAGCTCTGGAGAGAAATACTCTAGTCTGAAAGCTAAAGGATAGTTCTGAGTCTGGGAAAGGAAAAGGAAGGGTTATTTTGATTGGTGGGTGTGCCTATAAAAACAAAAAGGCAGACAATTAAGTCCAAGTTCATTTTCATTTTCTGAGCATTTTCTGAGCCAGGAATGAACTACATACAGAGAAGTCATTCTATATCCCATGTATTTTTGTAATGTCAGCACTTAGTAGAATGTTTTGTACTCAGTAGGCACTTAATAACTAGTAATTTGAAAAAGATTTAGGATTTGCAAAATGCTTTACATAGGCTGTCTTCACAAAAATCCTTATTTTTGTTTTATAGATGAGGAAATCAAGGCTGAGAAATTAAGTGACTTGGCCGGGAGTACATAGTTAATAAATGTCTGATGCAGGATTTTAATTTGATTTTTCATAACCTTAAGCACTAAATCCACTCCAACACCTGGATTGATAAATGTTTGCTGTAATTGCTTATGCATAGCTCAATTTTTCCTTCTTATTAGTAAATTCAGGACCACTCCAAATGCTTGGAGATAAGGGCCATTTATTTGTAGCTGGGGCATTAATTTATTTTAACCACTATGTATTAGAAGGAAGACATGAACCCAGGTCTTGGCTCTAAGGTCAGCCTCTCCATCCACTATACCATAGAGCCTCTCAGGAATCATTTAATACCAGAGATTGGCTGAGACCAACTTCCCCATGAAGGGAAAGAGATCCACAAAAGGAAAGGCAAGGACGAGCATCTATATTTTGCCTGGATTGTAATTCCTTTAAAATACAATCATTGACTATTTGAGTGTTTTCTTGCCCCCCTTCTTTTTTCTTTCTTTCTGTCCCCCCAAAAGAAACATAGACACATTTTCTGTTTGCTGTGACTCAAAAGGCAACGTTAAGGGCATTGGGAAGAGAGTTTTTTGAGAATCTTATTTGATTTTTTTCCTTTTCAACTCAAAATCCTGTTCCTTGCTTAGCAATTTGGTGGCCGGGCAAGGCTGGGTGGTAGAGACATGGGAGAAAATGTTAGAGAAGATCCCCTGGGATGAAACGGAGGGAAGGGGCAGTATTTGAGCTTAAGGAAATATTTTGGAACCTTAGAGCTCTTACTTAAAAGTGAGCCCTGCCTGATTCTGTGTGGCCTTAGCACAGGTAACCCTAGTGGCCGGAGGAGTGATCGCAGGGCTGCTGTTTCTGGTTCTGATTGGGATCATGGGCTATTGTCTCTGGAAGAAGCTGTGCGTCGCCCCTGCCTATGAGGAGCTGACTGGAACGCGGTCTCTTGCTGGGGGACAGGAGAAGCAGCCTTCTCAGTCAGCAGTGATCCAGCCCAACAGGTGAATGGTCTTCAGCCCTCCTAATGGCACGGGAATGGAGAGGAAAAACAAGGGAGGAGGGAAGAAAGCCTAAATAAAGCAGACTAAGGGAGTAGGCCGGAGTATCTCTGACCTGCTGTAGTGAGTTTGTTGTCCTGGTCATTTGGTTTGGTTTGCGACTTTGGTATTTTCCCCCTAAAAGATGAGGTCTTGGATATGAGTGAAGAATATAGAGCTTTGCTTCTATTCCTGAAAGAACGAGATAAAGAAAAAAGAAGCATTTATTAAGTATTTACTGTGTGCCAAGCACTAGGAATAAGTAGAAGAAAATGAGTCAGTCCCTTGCTCTCAAGGAATTAACACTCTAATTGGAGGAAATAAAATATTTATAAGAGTTCAGCTTCAGGGAAGGTGGCAAAACTCAGGGATACTTAAGGAGCAGCAAGTCAGATGGTGGTTTGGGTCTGAAGAGTCTGGAGGATGTAGTGATAATAATAATAATAATGATAAGCATCATTTATATAGTGCCAGTCTTGCTAAGGGCTTTGCAAATATCTCATTTGATTATTACAATAATCCTGGAAGGTATTATTTTCCCCCTTTTACCATTAAGGAAACTGAATTAAAGTGACTTGTACAAAGTTAACACAGATATTAAATGTCTGAAGCTGGATTTGAAATCAGGGCTTTCTGACTTCAGTCCCTGTGCTCAGTCCACTGTGCCACCAGCTGTCCCAGTAGGAAGGCAGCTGGTCAAACCTCAGGGTCTTTCTCTTTGATTTTATTTGGACATTCCTGAGGAGTTGCAATAGGAGACCCTGAAGTAGAATCAATACTGCCTATTTACATATTTATTTCTTCCACGGCCTCTTCATCCTCCCCTCTCCTCCATTCTTGTTTTATGAACCTATTGCCTTCTTTTATTCTGGTCATTTAATTTTTTCCATCTTTACTTGATTTTGTAAACAGGACCAAAGGTATCCCATTTGTTGTTCCTCCCTCCTTCCATGGCAGGGATTGGATTACTCTGACCAAAGGAGAAAGAATCCAGGATGAGAGTGATCCATACATTGCCCCAGAATTCCTGCCTCGATCATCTTTTCATTCACTTGGTGAGTAGACTGCACTCAGGCTCTATTCAATCAGTAGACTTTTATGATGTTCTCTCTGAATACTGAATTCTTTGATGGTGGCCAGATAGATTAAGGTTTACATCCACTGTGATCCCGATCCTCATGGATTTAGTCTAATAAAGTGATAAGATATAGACCAAATTAACTGTAATGCAAACATTTTCTTTTTTTATTTCTTTTCTTTTAAGTTTCAGCTTTTTATTTTTAAAACATATGTAGGGATAATTTTTCGACATTGACTCTTGCAAACCTTGTGTTCCAAATTTTTACCTCCCTTACTCTCATCTCCTCCTTTAGATGGCAAGTAATCCAACATATATGTTAAACATATATGTGCTAAATGCAATATATGTATACATATTTATACAATTATCCTGCTACACAAGAAAGGTCAAATCAAAAAGGGAAAAAATGAGAACGAAAACAAAATGCAAGTAATGCAAAAACATCAGAGCATTGCCAAAATACTATTGATTGTCTGGGGGGAAGATTGTAGCTACTCAGAAATCGAAAGGGCTTCATGGAAGAGGCAGCATTTGAGTTGGGCTTTAAAGGATGGGCAGCCAGACACTGAAGGGACTGAGAGCATGCCAGGCATTGCGAACAAAGTAAGACACAGAGGGAACAAGATGTTTTTAAAAGTATTTTATTTTTCCAAATATATGCAAAAGTAGTTTTCAACATTCATCTTTTCAAAATCTGTGTTCGAAATTTTTCTCCTTTCTCCTTCCCCAAGACAGCAAGCAATCCAACGTGGTTAAACATGTGCAATTCTTCTAAATACATTTTCCCATAAAATGCTGTAGAAGAAAAATAAGATTAAAAGGGAAAAAATATATTAGAAAGAAAAATAGGTCAAAGGATATGAACAGACAATTCTCAGATGAAGAAATTGAAACTATTTCTAGTCATATGAAAAGATGCTCCAAGTCATTATTAATCAGAGAAATGCAAATTAAGACAACTCTAAGATACCACTACACACCTGTCAGATTGGCTAAGATGACAGGAAAAAATAATGATGATTGTTGGAGGGGATGCAGGAAAACTGGGACATTGATGCATTGTTGGTGGAGTTGTGAACGAATCCAACCATTTTGGAGAGTAGTTTGGAACTATGCTCAAAAAGTTATCAAACTGTGCATACCCTTTGATCCAGCAGTGTTACTAGTGGGATTATATCCCAAAGAGATTATAAAGAAGGGAAAGGGACCGGTATGTGCACGAATGTTTGTGGCAGCCCTTTTTGTAGTGGCTAGAAACTGGAAACTGAATGGATGTCCATCAGTTGGAGAATGGCTGAATAAATTGTGGTATATGAATATTATGGAATATTACTGTTCTGTAAGAAATGACCAACAGGATAATTTCAGAAAGGCCTGGAGAGACTTACAGGAACTGATGCTGAGTGAAATGAGCAGGACCAGGAGATCATTATATACTTCAACAACAATATTATATGATGACCAGTTCTGATGGACCTGGCCATCCTCAGCAACGAGATCAACCAAATCATTTTCAATGGAGCAGTAATGAACTGAACCAGCTACGCCCAGAGAAAGAACTCTGGGAGATGACTAAGAACCATTACATTGAATTCCCAATCCCTATATCTATGCCCACCTGCATTTTGGATTTCCTTCACAAGCTAATTGTACAATAGTTCAAAGTCTGATTCTTTTTGTACAGCAAAATAACGTTTTGGTCATGTATACTTATTGTGTATCTAATTTATATTTTAATGTATTTAACATCTACTGGTCATCCTGCCATCTGGGGGAGGGGGTGGGGGGTAAGAGGTGAAAAATTGGAACAAGAGATTTGGCAATTGTTAACGCTGTAAAGTTACCCATGCATATATCCTGTAAATAAAAGGCTATTAAATTAAAAAAATATATATATATATAGGAAAAATATGCTGAGGCAAAGGGAAAATGAATCAGCCCGCTGGGGATCCTGTGGATTATCAAGAGAGCATGAATCACAATGGGATGTCTTTGAATGCTTTGAGAACTAAGAAAGAGCAGCTAGGGGAGCACACTGGATAGAGCACCAGCCCCGAAGTCAGGAGGACTTGAGTTCAAATTTGGTCTCAGACACTTAACACTTCCTGGCTGTGTGACCCTGGGCAAGTCACGTATGCCCAATTGCCTCAGCCAAAAAAAGAGAGAACTAAGAATTCTGAAAGCAAATTTTTTTTTTCACTTTTTCAGAAGTAATTGGCAGAACAGAAAAATGTAAATTTATGGTGATTGATTTCACAGAAACAAGAGGGAGTGGCAGATTAGAAATGCAGATATACAGAAATCAGGGACAATCTGGGAGAAGAGAAGCAAAAATCAATAGCATTAAAATAAAACATTTCTATATAAGCAAACATCAAAGACAGGAATGCACAGAAACAACCGAAGGATTTCAGATTTCCCAGAAGCATTCACCAAAACAAAAACTTGAACATAATGCGAGAAATAATACAAGAAATCTTCTCAGAACTTTTGAACCCAGAAAAGGAAATGCCAGTTGAAAGAATCTACAAATCGCCTCCACAAAGAAATCCTATGCTGCAAAATTTCAAGATATATAATGATTAAAATTTAATAATTTTAATGTCAAACAACAAATTCTGCTGGTGATTTGGGAAAAGACCTTTACATATAAATATTTTGCATTCACCTTAGTGGGTTCTTTAAAATATTTACATTTAAATAGAATTTGGAAAACTTTCTATGAGCTCAGATGGCTCAAGGCTTCACTGAGGAAAACGTCATTAAGTAGAAAAGAAAGAACTTCACATATACTTCCAAATATGTTTGCTATCAGTTGCTTTTTATCATAAGAGGAAGGATCACAAATTGAAGGGTATCTCTGGAAATTACAGGGCCATTCTAGGAAAGAGGAATAGTGTGAGTAAATACAGAGTAAAAACAGGAGCTTTGAGTGGAAAAATTTGGTTGAAACATAAGGACCTTTCTTCCTTTTTCTTTTTTAGGCTACACTTGTGATTTTATTATTATTGGGAAATCCCAGTTAGGAAATTCCCTCCTCCAGAGCAAATCAGCAACTGTTCTGCAACTGGTGATCATGGAGAGATGCCAGTAATAATCATGATAAAGTGATTTCTCCAATGTCACATGATTAATATATATTATTAGATGGGACTTGAACCTGGGTTTACAAACCTCCTTGGAGGCCAGGTCTGGGCCTAGACCTGACTACCTGTGTATAATTCTTCTGACTTCTAAATTCTGGAGCTGCCTCCTTTATCCAGTACAGAAATTGGATCCAGAGGCACCTTTCTGTCAGGCTCTGACAATTTACAGGTCTGATGGATGTGGAAGCCTAAAGCTTCTAGTGCCCACTCACCCAGCTCACTTAGACTGGTTTCCTTGTTGAAAAACAAAAGTAATCTCAGGATAGGTTTTCCATCTATGGGTGTTTCCTTCTTTTGAAGTCCATGATGTGTCTGTTTCAGGGGGTGCATATGTGGTCGGGACAATCAATCCAGAGCTTTACAAGTTTCCTGAGGACAAGAGTGAGACTGACTTCCCTGAAGGCTGCCTGGGGAGGCTGTGGTTCACGGTGGAGTATGAGCAGGAGGCCGAGAGGCTCCTGGTGGGCCTGATCAAGGCCCGGAAGTTGCAGACCCCCTCCCCATCAGAAACTTGCAGTCCCTTGGTGAAGCTCTATCTGCTGCCTGACGAGAGGCGCTTTCTGCAGTCCAAAGTGAAGCGGAAAACATCCAACCCACAATTTGATGAAAACTTCATTTTCCAGGTACCGACTTCCCTGGGGAGCAAAATAGAGGAACCTAGAGATCCATCCTGGAAAAGTTTCGGGCTTGTTTGAATAGGAGCTTGCTTCCCTTTTTGTCCATTCCTCCCCCCCCCCGACCCCCCCTCCCCACAGAGTCAGCTTTATCACTTGATTGCAAAGGAATGGACCCTGTGAGGGTTCAATGGAGAAGCTTTAGTTCCCCATGTATGCAGTGGTTCATCTGTTGTCCTCAGTACATCAATAAGCATTTATTAAGAATGTTTGCATTGGGGATGCAATAAAAGGTGGGGGGAGATGGGGGATGAAAAAAATAATTCCTGCCTTCAATAAGCTCATATTCTGATGGAGGAACCAATATGTAAATATAGACAGAGATTACTAAAAGTAATCTCAGGAAAAGGCACAAAGTAGACGAAAGAATAGGGTAGAATGGCCCTGATACACTATTGCTTGATTTAAAAAAAAATTCTAAGTGTCATTTAACATAATTAATAGGCACGTGAGAATTTTTTTCACTTGAATTACAGTATTAGAAATTAAGATTAGTATTATAAAAATGTTGAAGATAGGAAGGCCCTGAGATCCTCTGTTAAACACCATGAAAGTTCATATGCATTAATCAATACTTTGGGTGTAGTTATCAAAAGGAGCCTGAGACTGGACTAGAGATTTCATTGATCCCCGGAACTCTTCTCTACTAATACAAATTGACATCTCTCTGCAATTTATAGGCTTAAAGGATTATTTAGAGAAGGTATCAGACCTACTTTGTATAGCCCAACTCTCCTGAGTATGGCCCAGACAGATTAAAATGTAACAGGAACTATTTAACAAAATAAATAATAATACAATAAAGCATAAATAATATTATGTTTTAAAACTAAGTTAAAATATAGTCCACAGGGATCCTGCTGTATGGATTACTGATCCCCATTTCTGATGAGTTTTGATACTGCTGGATTAAATTTGGTACAACTTGCCCAGAGTTAGTTTTTGAACCTGGCCAATGAGGGGATTTGTTGTTTGTTTATGTGAATTTGTTACAAGATTGTTTCTACTTGCTTCTCTCCACTTTTCCTTCCCCACTTTTAATGGAAAGAAGGTAGGTGAAAGGGAGAAAAAAATGATTAATTGAAAAACCAAAGCAATTTTCCAGACGCCTCTTTGGCACTTGACTTGGTCCTGGGTCTCCATCCCCTAAGGTATCCAGTAGAACAGTCACTCGGAGGGTGCTGAAGTTTTCAGTGTTTCACGTAGACAAGCAAAGGAAGCATCACCTCCTGGGCCAAGTGCTCTTCCCACTGAAAGATGAGATGCTAACAAGCGACAGTCGGTCCATTGTCTGGAGAGACTTGGAAGCAGAGAGCCTGGAGGTAGGTGGCTAATTAAAGGTTAAGTTAATTAAGCAAATATCACCCTGTGTTAGTGCAGCAACTTCTTAGGTTATGGCAGGATTCCAGTAGAACACGGAGGTAGATTTGGTAAAGATCACTGAAGCTTGGGAAAGACACCTTGCAAATCATTTAGTACAACTCCTTCCTTGATGGAGAAGGAAACTGAGGGCCAGAAAGATTTTTTTTCAATGATTTACCCAAACTCAGATTCCTTTGACTCTAAATCCAGTGACATTCCCAGTGCACTATGCTGCCTTGGACTGACGTGTAACTGATTGCTAGAGGGAAGAAGTGGCTGTGTCATAGGAGCTCTCCAGCTAGGTATCCAGGCAGTTAAAAAAGCCCTTCCTTCAATTTGCCTTTTTAGAGTATTAAGAATTAGTTTGGTGTAAATGGAAAGGAACATAATTAGAAAACAATAAAAAAAAATGAGAATTGCAAAATTACAAAGAACAATTTTGGCTCCATAAGAGAGACATGAGAGGACATCTCTCCCCTATGACTTTACAGAGGTGGGGAGAGGGCTTCATGAGAATATACCGCATCTTCTCTTGTCCTGGTTGTCAGGGTAACATAATGAAAAAAAAATCCAACCCCCAAACTACAGATTTTCCCTTAAGGGATAGTCTTGTAAAACAGCATCCACCATGGATGAGCCCAGGAAACCATCTGACCATTGTGCCGTCTATAAAAGAAAATATAAGAAACGGTGAAAAAAGTCAGCAAACATTATCTACAACATCTATTTCTCAGAGAGGCAGAAATTCTGTAAAGAATATAAAGGCTTTAGGAAATCGTCCAGAAAAGGATTGCTCAGATGCAAGTGTTCTGACTTCAAAGTCTGCTTTGTTGGCCTGATTGTGATCAGGACATCATAGATGTAGAGCTAGAAGAGATTGAAAAGATTATCTATCAATCGGCAGTGTCATAATAAAACACCTACTATGCTTCTGACACTGCTCAGTCCTATGAATCTAAGATAAAAGTAAGAACTTTAAGTTTTATTCAGGGAAACAACATTTGCACATATAAGTATATATAAAAACAAAGAAATCATACGCATTATATGTAGCCATATTGGGCTAAAGAGAGACATGAATATGGGGGGAGGGCGCTAGAATGGGCCTCATCTAGAAGGTGGTCCTTGACGTAGGCTAGGAGGGCTCATGGGGGAGGGAGGGAGGGAGGGAGCACTCCGGCCAGGGTGGGCTGCCTCCCTGTCTGGGGTAAGTCACTGGCTGCTGGGGAAGGCCGAGGCCTCGGTCCGGGGGAGCCACTTGCTGCGCCTGCGGGTAAGTCTCTTCCCTGAAGCCGGCTGTTCATTCTGCTCTCCACAGCCCCCTTCCGAGCTCGGGGACATCCAGTTCTCCCTCAGCTACAACGACTACCTGGGCCGCCTGACGGTCGTGGTGCTGAGGGCCAAGGGCTTGAAGTTCCGGGAGGACCGGAGCGTTGCCAGTGAGTTCTGCCGGCCTTTTGCCGAGATGATGCCCCCCCCCCCGGGCTGTTGGGCAGCCTGGCGAGGCCTACGGGCCGTCTCTCAGACTGCTCTTGTCGCCGGCGCTCGTCATGAAAGGAAATGTCCCGGTTCAGTTAGACATCGGCGGGGAGAGGGAGTATCTGTCCCTGTACACGTTCTGGACCCCCAGAAATCTGGAGCCTGTGGGGCAGATAGGCCCAGGTTCAGAATCCCTGCCCTAAGGGACCAGCTCTCGGCCAGAAAAGTTGCCTCTAACAAGGTGGTCCCCCTTCGGAATCTTCTTATTCTTCTCTCTGCCAATTTACACGCTGGGGGTGGGGGTGGGGATCCCTTTCCACACCCCATTTCTTCAGGTCCCACGCAATCGTAAAGCTCCGCAGGCAGAAGAGACCTCAGAGTGGGTCTAGCCCAGGCTTTACCCGAGCAGGACTTTTCTGCGCCCCTCCCGATTCTCGCTGCCAGACGCTGGGGGCAGAGCCCGGCCCCTGCCCCGGCCCCTCCCGTTTCAGGACGGCCCCGGTCCCAGGCTAAGCTCTCCTCACGCCCGACCCGGGCAAACGCCGCGAGGGTTTGGAACCTCCCCCGTCCCAGCCCGGAGGTTTCTCAGGCCCAACATCCCCGGGCCCCCCCCCCCCGGCTCATCCGGAGATGCAGTTTGTTACTCCCCTTACGGAGGACTCCGACGCCCCCTGGTGGCCCCCGGGGGCCCCGGCTCATCTCCCGGGACTCGGTCTCTCAATCTGCGAAGTGAGAGCGCTGAGGGAGGCGGCCGGTCCGGGAGGGCCGGGCCCGGGGTTGGTGGGAGAGCGGCGCAAAGATGGCGGCTCTGAAGGCGCCCCCTGCCGATGGAGGAGACAAGTACGCGGGTGATGGGAAATAACCGGGAAGATGTTAGCTGCAAACCAATACAGTCTCCTCCTTCTTTATCCACCCACACGGGCCGGGAGCGCCCCGCCCCCGGCCCAGACGGACGGTCCCTGGGAACGCGGCGGGAGTCTCCAAGTCTCACATCTCCCGTTTCTTCCGGGCTAGTCCTACCCAGAGACGCATCCCTACACACGCACGCGCACGCGCACGCGCACACACACATACACACGCACGCGCGCACACACACACACACGTCCTGTTCGGGGAGAGCTGGGCCAGGTCCGGCTTCGCGCAGCGGACACCGGGGTGACGGGCCGTTCCTGCCCCGCCCATGTTAGGGACGAGGAGCCCTGGGCATAAGTCCATGAGTGTCCGGCCCACGTGCGACTCTGTCAGACTTGGGGATTCCAGCCTCCCGCGCTCTCCGCTGCGCCCCCTGGTGGCGGAAGTGCGCGTGCGCAGACAGCATCTTACACGTCCCTGATCACGGTGCCTTTCATACGGGTACTTGCCATCATCTTTCTGAGGAAGGGCCCTTAGATTTTTCCAGATGCTCCGCGCCGCAGAAAAGAAGGCGGAACTTCAGCTGCTTTGGGGGGGAGGGGCAGACCCCCAAGCTCCCACAGCGCTGAGTAGGGTCAGAGGGCAGCCTTGACCCCAGATCTCCCCGCCTCCATGTCGATGCTCCATCCGCCCTGCCACGGAGCTTCCCCAGTCTGAACTGCTTCTAAAAGGAAGCGGGGCTTCTCTGAGCTGGGCTACGCCGAATTGGGCGCTCCCTGTGCCCTTCCCGCGCCATTTCCCATCCTCCTTTCACGCCTGTCACTCCTTCCTTTAACCTCCTCCGGGAAGCCTTCCCTGACCTCTGGGTCACTACTTATCTCCGCTCCCCCTCCCCGCAGCCTCCCGAGTCTCCCCGACCCTCCAGGAGCCGCGGGGAAGGGCCCAGGGCGGAGGGATGGCGCGGGGGCTCCGACACTGAGGGCTGTCTCCCTCTTTCTCCCTTCACTTCGGGTTTGGGAGGTTCAGGGAAGCAGGGGGTGCCCCCGGACCAGGAGCGCTGGGGAGCGGGCCGCTGGTGGGGTGGGCGCGGCTGCCGCCGTCCCGAGACTGCTGGCCGCTTGGGCCAATGCGTGCCGGGGCGTGCGATGTTTTCAGATACGCCGAAGCCTTGTCTGGGACGGTGCTGCTCTCGGCAGCCCGGGAGGAAGGGAAGGCCTTTCCCTAAGACTGGCTGGAGGGTCAGGCTGGAAAGCCCCGGGAACAATTACCCCGCTTCCTTTGGCTGATGGCCCCCGGCTGCGCGGTGAGGGGGCCCAGCGTGGGGGAGGGGGGGAACACTGGCTTGGCCAGCTTGGGAGCTCTTGTGGCCTTCCCAGGGAGGAGAGAGGTGGGGTTGGTTCTCTCTGTAGTCTCCCCTCCGCGGTTTGCCAGTGATTCTCCCCCGGGTTTTCTTAGGCGTGTCGGTCAAAGTGTCGCTGATGAACCACAACAAATTCGTCAAGTGCAAGAAGACTTCGGCCGTGCTGGGCTCCCCCAATCCCGTGTATAACGAGACCTTTAGCTTCAAGGCGGATTCCGAGGAGCTGGACACCGCAAGTCTGAGCCTGACGGTGCTGCAGAACACAGATGGGGACAGTAAGGGTTTGTCTTTCTGGCCCAGGCGGAAAAGACCTTCTAGTAGCTGTAGTAGCAGCGGCAGGGATGATGATGATGATAGTGAGGATAAGCATTTTGCAGCCTCTGTAGTAGACGCTAGATGCTTTACAATTATTCTCTCACCTGATCCTCACCACCATCCTGTAGGGCGTTCTCTCCATTTTACCCCTTGAGGGAACTGAGACAGAAGGTAAGTGGCTCTCCCAGCATCACCATCTCCATGCTGTCTCCTGCACCAGCTCTCATCAGGAAGCAAGGCCGGGAGGACGGGGGTCTGAGGAAGGATAGTGCCCACCGTTAGCAAAGAGGGGCCCTCATTGGCTAATTGAATTTTGGAGGACTCTCTACTATGAGTATTCTGTAGAAGACAGGGCTATAGATAGCGGAGTCCAAGTTCAAAGGTTGTAGCTGATGCCTGTTTTCCTCTCTGTGGGGAGAGTGAATTCGCTACTTCCTTAAAGCGAAGGTGAGAAGTAACTCACATGGGTGGCTGCAGTATCCCCAACACTACAGAGAGAATAACTAAGCTGTTCCCCCACCCCCACCCCTCTTTTTCATCCAGAAAGCCACCAGCTGGGCCGTGTGGTAGTAGGACCCTTCATGTACACAAGGGGGAAAGAATTGGAACACTGGAATGAGATGATCAATAAGCCCAAGGAGCTGGTGAAGAGATGGCACGCGCTGTCTGGAAGCACCTAACTACTCCGGCCTACAGGGACAGCGACTTCCCTGCTTAGAAACTGCTCCTCTTCCTCTAGAGATCCGGGACAGGAGGACAAGATTTCCCCGAAAGCTAGCAAAATCTCAGTCTGGTCTCATAGTGGAGCGTGTACCCACGGGAGCCAACTAATGGGATAAGGGAAGACGTCCTCTCTAGTTCTGACAAATAGAATCTCATCTTTCCTTAGTTAGCATAGGGAAAATCCTAATCAAACGCTCTCTTCTCCCTTTTCTGGAACACTCCTACGAGTCCTGTTTGGGACCCTGATCACTCTAAAGCTGGAGTTGTCAGAATTTCAGACACTCAGACTGTCTGCTGAATAGTGTACAAGTCAGTGGGAAAAACAGTGGTTTTCTCCCAAGATTAAGTTTCTAACAGCACGTGTGAACACTTTTTTGTAGTATGCTGGTCTCTCTGTATTCAGCACAAAAAGGACTAGGAAGAAGCTAAGAAAATATAGCCCAGTGTATTTAAGCCATCGTATCAATGACTGCATATGGACTGGAGCAGCTGATCACAGGAAGAGATGTATGATTTATCACTTGTTTACTTGAAACTCCTGAGAACCCTACCTCTGGATGCGGGCCTTAGGGATCTTAGCCTGAGACTCATCCTAGCGACAGAGTGACCCCAAGGTGGAATGAAGTTCCTTGATGACAAGAACGTCTTCTGAACTAGTTGGAAGATAATCTCTTTGGAGCAAAGAAATCTTGTTATAAGCATCAGCGCTAGAGGGGAAATCTAAGCTGGTCATAGTAGATTTGGACATTGTGACACTGAGATAGGGGACGGGACTATTACAGTGTATAACCTTTACTGTGAGGGTTCCCCAGGCAGATGTTGTTCAAAATCTTTGACTTTTTGTGCTTTCCTATACATTAACTATTTTAAACCATTGCATATTCTCATACTCTTCTGGTCATTAAAACACTTGTGAACCAAGACTGGTTGTCATTTTCTTTATTATAGTTAGTAGAAGCCACCCATATTGCATGTTTTTGGAACTTTGTTTGGAGCAGGTTCAAGTCAATGAATATTTATTTAGCTCACACTGCATCTGTGAATCAGGATCCAATGGAATGACCCAGCAAAAATGGCAATTCAGTTAAGATTTTCTAACACTTTGTGTTAATCCAACTAAACAGCAAAAGCATCTTTGATATTTACTTGAAGTGAGGTCTAAGTACAGTTTTATTTGTCACTTTTCTGTGTTGCCAAGGAGGGAAGAAAAACAGGAGATAACAATGGAAAGCTGGGATAGGATATTTTTATTTTTACAATTTTTTATCCATTCCAT
The DNA here is from genome assembly GCF_902635505.1 of Sarcophilus harrisii. Lineage (NCBI taxonomy): Eukaryota > Metazoa > Chordata > Mammalia > Dasyuromorphia > Dasyuridae > Sarcophilus > Sarcophilus harrisii. The sequence continues at coordinate 593,874,328 of NC_045427.1, read as the reverse complement.
TGTTTTATACCTAATATTTTCAAACAAATTTTAAGTCACCATCATAGATGAATTTTGTATTAATCATTGTGCTAATTATCTCTAAAGAGTCTTTAAGAACAGAGAAGATGGCACAATACTTGTCATAATATTGGTAAAAATAAGTTATAACCAACCCTTCAGACTCTATTGCTGTTTATTTCTAAGAATTAGCCTGACAGACATAATTGGTTATTTCTTAAGCTAGATAGGGGATGAAATCTGAAATGGAAAATTTGCCTGTTTGAAGGTTCCTATCATACTTATCTCTCCATCTCAGTGACTGGAACAGCGGCTCTGGATTCCGGAAATGGTCCAAAGGAGAGAGATTTTGTAGATTGGTTCAAGGCTTCCTGAAGATGTAGCATATTTCTCTGCATCCAGTTAGAAGGAAGACTAATTTTGTGGCTTTTCCCAAACCAAAACCACACAAGGCTAAGTCTAATTCCTAAGTCTAATTCTAATTCTTGCTCTGCTGCTATTTCCCTCCATCCTATATTTCTATTTTTAAGGCTCAGTTTTTTTAGGAACAAACTTTTCTGCAGGATTACTTTTTGCTTTTAAATACAGTCTTAGTACTGTCTCTTCCTTAAAGCTTGTTATTATATTGCTTTGGTTGAAAGACAAGTCAAAAGTCATTAACTCATGAAAAGTGGGCCAAGAAGCTTCTGGGTCTCCTCCTTCATGTCTTTGGGAGTAGCATTAATAACAGGCAGCTGACATCTGTTCAATACCTATTCAACATATGAAAGAAGAAAGGGTTTCTATCAACATAAAAAGACTGCAAGGTAGTTAGGCTCTAAGCTGGCATGTGTAGCAAACACCCTTTAAATCAACTTTTTAGTTGATCAGTTTAATCAACTTTTAGCAGCAAAAGAGATCCTAGTGATCTATAACTAACTGTATACTTATAACTATATATACATATACATATATAGTTAGAGTTATATATATATATATGTATGTATATATGTATATATATGTAAACTTGTAGTTTTGACACTTTAGGCAAAAGTGTAATTCCACATTTACTGATAAAAAGTCAAATATTTTTTCTTCTCTGTGTGACAATTTGACACTGATTGCTTTGAAGGATTTAACTGATTCCACTTCTACCTGGAAGCGAAGAAGCCATTCTTAGCAAACATGTTTTTTGGTGTGAAGGAATTGTTGTAACTGATGACAAACCAGGTCCAAGACCTTTAGAGAGAGTGAAAGGAAGCTAATATGGGAAATTACATTTCTTGTCACAAGCTTTCTCCCTATAAATCAAAGCAGGGGTCAGTCACTTTTCACCTGACAGGAAGGATGGCTTCTAATCATCCTATGAATCATAGTTTGTGACACAAGAAGCCTACTAAGATACCACTTAAAAAAAAAAAAAAAAGTTGGGGGGGGGCGGGGAGGTGGATAGGGACTGTCAGGGTAAAGAAAAAAGTTTTTATAGGAAGGAGGAGACTGGAGAGTGTTTAGAAACAACAGGGAAGGAGCCAGTTTCCTGATAAGAGAGGGAAACAGAGATTTAAAGGGAGAGAGAGAAAATGATGGATGAGTAGGCCCTTGCTGGAGGAGGGAAGGAAAGAGGGCAGCCTCAACAAGAAGGGCCATCTTTTTCTCAGGGTACAAGGGAGGAGGGGACAGGTGAAGGGGCAGAAAGAGGGCTGAGGGCCAGAGGAAGAGAGCTCAGGAGGGATGGGCTCAGTTCTTTCAGACCTGGTAAGAAGCCTGGCCCTCTTTGCCAGCTGAAAGGTGGTACTGGCTTAGGGGCGAGTCCCCACCGCTGCATCCTTTAAAATCTCCCCAGACTGACTCAATCCTGTTCCCTGGGCCGGCTGGACCGCAGCATCTCTGTGCAAACCACCCTCCTGTTCTTTCCCACCACAGAGATAGAGGGATGGGCCCACTGAGGGTCACTGATCCTGGGGACTCCTGAAGGAGGAAACCCCCTGCACCAGTGCAGGTCAGCACCCTGGCTGCAGCTCATAGTCCGAGAACTGCCCAGGGCGCGGCCGGCTGCAGTGACTTGCCCAGAGCCTCGTAGGGCTCAGGAGTGGCCCCTCTTCCCCAGCCAGCTGGCTTTCTGGCCATTATTCTCAGCTGCCTTCTCAGGAGAGAACCTTCTTCTGAGTGAGCGCTCATGGAAGCCAGTAGAGAAAAACAGACAATCTCTGCAGAAATGCCCGCTCTCCTGATAGGGGATGGGGGTGACGCCAAACAGTTAAGGAGTAAACACAAAGCACACAGAGAGAAGCCGAGTCATGGAGGACAGGCGGGCTCTGACAGCTCTTATCTTGCGGAGAGGCCATCCAAAGCTCCCTCTTCTCCCCAGTTCGGCAGCTCCAATCTTCTCATCATTATTACCCAGCTTGCTCCACCTCTGCTTCGTTTTTCCCTTCCATGTAATTGTCATTCTTTAGAAAATCCCTACCCCCATAGGAAATGGCCATTACCTTGTAGTAATTCTAGCTGTGTGACCTAGACGGGTCACTTAACATCTTTAAAACTCAGGATCTTCATCTGTTAAGCTAGGATAAGACCTGGATCATCATTTACTCCACAAGGTTATCTTGTGGGAAGAAGTGTAAATTATAAAGTGCCACACCGACATGTGACACTGTAATTATCTACATTATATTTCAGCAGGAAAATTGGGAGAGATGATGGGAAAATAATTTATTCTTCAATAACTACAAAGTTTTATTAGAAAAATAAGAATATGCTCAAATTACCATTTCTGGAGCCTGCAAATTCTTTTTGTTACATTTTTGGGTTTTGGGTTTTTTTATTTTTACTATAAACCCAAGCTAAAAAGCCATGTTACTCCATTTCAGAAAACAATAATTTCATTTAATTTCTCCTCCAATTACTGACAGTTTGTTCTTCTGATCACTTATACAATTATATTCATGCTTCAAAGTTGCTGTGAAAATCTAGCAGATAGAAGTCTTGTTGCAAAGGGTAGCTGTTTTCATCTAGAATAAAAAGGCTTTGAATTTTCAGTGTGTAGACTCTTTCTCTGCTTGCTAGCAACGAGTGGCACAGGTCTGCAGCAACCATCCCATATGTGATACCTGAGGAAGGGACTGCCAAAAAAAAGAGACCACAAATATAACTTTTTACAGTGACACAATCATCTTCTACCATTCCTTTTTGCTATGCAGCAAAAGACTTTGATTTCCTTCCCTTCTTTTCAGCCACAACAACAAAGACATGGCATCTGAGAAACCAATTACTTCATTTCTCTCAAAGAAATGGTATCACTTCATTGTACACGGCAACAGCAAGATTATACAAAGATCAATTCTGATGGACGTGGCTCTCTTCAACAATGACATGATTCAGACCAGTTCCAATGGTCTTGTGATGAAGAGAGAGGACTGGGAACTGAGTATGGACCACAACACAGCATTTTCACTTTTTGTTGTTGTTTGCTTGTATTTTCTTTCTTATTTGTTTCCTTTTTGATTTGATTTTTCTTATGCAGCAAGATAATCATATGAATATATTATATTATTATTTGCCATGTTTAACATATATTGTATTACTTGCCATCTATGTGAGGGGGTAGAGGGTGACAGGGGAGAAATTGGAACAAAAGGTTTTGCAAGGGTTAATGTTTGAAAAATTATTCATGCATATATTTCGAAAATAAAGCTTTAATTAAAAAAAAAACAAAAAAGAATAGGTGATTAACATGTATTACTCTGTATCAGGTTGCTTGCTTTCTCAATGAGGGGAAATGGGAAGGGAGGAAGGGAGAGAATTTGAAACTCAAAGCTTTACCTATGATAAAGTATTAAAATTGTTTCTACATATAACCAGGAGAAATTCAAAATTTTTAGTTGTTTAAAAAAGAAAGAATATATGACTCTGAATAATTCCAATTTTAAAACTCAAATTATTAATATGTTGTATTATTGCCTAATTCCCAAGAGTCATCTCTGATGACAAAGAATAAAAAGGAAGAGGGAAAAAACCAGTGTGAGAAAATTAACCAAGCCACCAAGGCAGCCTGGCAGTTTGAGCAATGATTCCCTGTACCTACAACATATCATGTACTCTTGTCTTTATTGAGCACAGAATTGGAGCTTTTTGGTTTAGTTTTTAAAGCCAATTCCAATCTGGTTCTATTCTACCTGTCCAGCCCTCTCCTCATTGTTCAGGTTCCTTATGATTCCTGTGTACTGGTTCTACTTTGCAGCTTCCTGCTCTTAGGTCCATGGCTCAGCAGCTCAGAAAGTTCTCTCTCAGAGTTTCCCATAGGTGACAGCGAGCAGAGTTGGACATACCAAGAGAACAGCCCAGTGTACATGAGGTTGCCTCTCTTTGACCCAATGTCTGCCTTTTCACTTTTTTCCCCCTTTGCTGAGGCTTAGGGTTAAGTAACTTGCCCAGGGTCACACAGCCAGGAAGCGTTAAGTGTCTGAGGCCACATCTGAACTCAGGTCCTCCTGACTTCAGGGCTGGTGCTCTATGCACTGTGCCTCCTACCTGCCCCAATGCTGTTACTTTTAAAAACGGAGAATTTAAGCACTGACCAGAATGGCTATTTCTAAGTTAAAGACTTTGACTGAGTTTACACACTGAGATGAGTTGAGGATTAAATCTCATTAACTTATAACTCCTGTGGTTCGATCAAACCTTCCTTCTTTATGAATGCTGGAACAGAAGCCGAATAGGATGAGACTCTTAATTCATGTTTGCTTGTTCTAAAATAACAGTATCCCTTTTCACCTGTCACTGACACTCACCTCTGATGAGAACTAAGCTTACCAGTGAAGAAGTTAACTGAAATAAACTGAGACTATGGAGGCATACAAAGCTTTCCAGATCAGAGGAGATCTGGTGATTACACATGAACTGGAGCTTTTTACCAATTAAAAAAAATCTTGACTGTACAAAACGTGATCATGTTGCTAGATTATAGTAAACATTTCACTTGTCCAGAAACCTCTATCGAAACATATACATAGATCATTAAGAAATATTTACATTTTAATATTGGATACAATACCTACAACTCTGCTTAACCAATCAGGTGGAATATTGAGAAGAATCTTCTGCATTATCTCTGATCCTGCATGAATTTGAATTTCATTCTTGCCATCAGACACAGTCATTAGTGCTGCTCTGAAAAAGGAGACATAACAGGAGAAGCAAAAGTCAAAAAAGGAAGCTTTGAAATGAAAGCAGTTTCAGCAAATTAATGGCATGAAGCGTCACTTTCTAAGTCAGACTTGATTTTAACATGTTGACAACATCAGAGAGTGCTCCTATGTCACCATCTACCTTTGGTTCTTATGGAAGAGCAGAGGAAAAACCTGTGCCTTTGGGAAAATGATACCCATGTTAATATAATAAGTAAGAGAAAAATGAAACAGTTTCCAAGATCAAGTTCCAGTCTCCTTGGAAAATTATACTGTTGGATTCAGTTATTCATTAGTGGCACTAGCAGGAAATATACAATTGAATAGGTAATTTTCTACAGAGAAATGTTTTCATTAATTAGCATCCTGTTGCTCTGTAAGACTGGGGATAATCCTACCAGTGTGAAAAGAGTAAACCCTTGGATGTTTAGTGACTTTTAAGGGCCAAAGCAGACCAATTTAATATAAATCTGCTATACTCATTTGTCAGTGAATAAGGTGATCCCCACACATTTATTAAGGACTTGCTAGGTGTTGGACACTGTGCTAATTGCAGGCAAAGAAAGACAAAGACACTATCCATGCCCTGAAGGAGCTCACACGAATGGGAAAGATAACACACAAGTAAATGCATACACAGTGCAGCTAATCCCAGAGGGAAGCCACTGCCAAGCAAGAGACCCAGGAAGCCTCCTGCAGGGCACAACATCCTGGGAACTGGGACAGCCAGAAATGGCAGAAATGGGAGATGGCGTGCTGGGTTTGAGGACTGCAAATAGGCCAGTGTGGCTTGATTGTGGAGCACTCATAGAAGGGAATAAAGGGAAAGGAGGCTGGCAAAGTAGGAGGAGGCTGGATTGTGAAGAGGATCATGCGGAGGAAGGGGAGAGTGTCAGGAATTCACTTTGGCAACTGAATGGAGGAAGAACACAAGGAAAGAAGGCCTGGGGAGTGGAGGGACTGTAGAGGTAAAAGCCTGGATGTGGAGTGAGTGGGAGTGAGGAGCTGGCTTTAAAGTTCTGGCTGCAGCCTAGACAAGGAAAGCAACATCGGGGGAAAGTCCCCAAATTCTATTTCTTATTCTCCAGGCTCCACTCCCAGCCTTGGCTGTCTCCTCCATCCTGCAGCCTTCTCTCCCACTGCTGGATTTTGTGCAGAGCCTTCACTCTGAGCTGGGTCCATTCCTGCCACTCATCCTTGTCCGGGGATCATGGCCATGACTCAGCCAGGTAGGTGGGCCTTCTCAGCACCTCTACTTGGGAAAGGGCCTGGGGGTCCAGCAGGCTGAACAAGCCCTGGCAGTGGGACATGGCCCCTGAATGGCCCATGCTCTGCACTTCCAGCAGGGGTGAGACAGAGAGATCTAGTTAACTTTATTTTTTATTTTTTTTTAAATAACTTTTTATTGACAGAACCCATGCCAGGGTAATTTTTTTACAACATTATCCCTTGCACTCACTTCTGTTCCGATTTTTCCCCTCCCTCCCTCCACCCTCTCCCCAAAGATGGCAAGCAGTCCTATACATGTTAAATGAGATCTAGTTAACTTTAAAAAAAAAAAAAAAAAGACTACAAGAGGGAGAGCTTTTGTTTGTTTTTTTGGGTGAAGCAAGAAGAGGGAGAATTCTGGGTCCCATGACAACCACACTGAGAACGAGACATTGGAAAATGGAGGACATCCTCATGATCTCTCAAACCTCTGTAAAACTGGAATGACAAGCATGAGATAAAGATACCAACAATCCAAAGGAGGCAAAAATCCAATTAACTAACAACGAGAAGCCTAATAAGCCCTAACATGGGTTTTACACACCCTCCCTCCCCCACTGCCCAAAGTTGGGGCACCCAAGGCCACACAAGCTGACCCACAAGTCAGTTATATTTCCTCCCTGAAAATACAAATGGCAGAAGCTGGCTCAGGCCAGGGCAGAGTCCAGCCAGAGAAAGGAGAGCAAAGGGAGCTAGGGCAGGAGATGTGTATGGCTGGGTGGCATTCCATTAAACCCAAGGAAAGGAGCCCAGCATCCAGGGATGGTGGGCTCCTTGCATGGGAGAAAGCTCCTGGTCCATAGGGAAATGACTGTCAAAGGGGAAGGAGTCAGAAAGCGGTGGGATGGGGGAAAGAAAAGTGCCCAGCTAAGCCCTTTGCAAACATCTCATGTGACTCTACAACAACTCTGGGGGTGGGGAGGAAGTGCTAATCCTATCTCCATTTTACAAATCAGGAAACTAAGGTAGACAGAAGTGACTTGCTCACAATCACACAAGTGTCTGAGGCTGCATTTCAACTCAGATCTTCCTGACCCCAGGCCCAGGGTTTTATCCAATTTTTCACTTTGTTGTCTAGTGAGCATTTGGGAGAAAAACTGACCAAAGATCTCAGAGGAAAGAAGAAGGCAATTAAATCCCTTGAGCAGAAGCAAATAAACCAAGTATTTTCTAGAATTTAATTAGAAAGAAAAAAGAGACTATAAATTTAGAAATAATTTAACAGGGCAAATTCCTTCAGGCTCCAAAAATCAACCCTGATCCTGAAGCTACCCAAAGTTCCTCTGGTTCAAGGTGGCTCCAAGCTACACCTGGTTCTCTTGCAGTCACAAAAGAAGCCAATATCTTATAGTCCCAACAAAGCCAAGAGAGGGTTGGCCTCCCTCGATAATGAATCCGGACGATCCGTCCAACAACACATAAGGCTTGCTCTGTTAATGAGGAACTCTCCTGATGGCATGCCAGATTTGTCAGAAAGTTCTGGCTATTTGCTGAATCTCTTCTCTAGCCAAGAAGAAGGGACGGCCCCAGTTTTATCACCAATCCCTCCCACCCCACACTCCCTACCCCTGCCAGACACCGTCCTGCACTTCACATAAAACTGACTGGCACTTGCAGATTTGTTGAACTATGTGGGAACTCAAGACTGGGATAGTATTTTTAGCACTTAAAAAATAGAATATAAAACTTCCCCCTAAGTATAAAGAGCAACCCCATCTGTCACATAGTTGCTTGTTTATTGATACTGAATAGAAAAAAGAATTTTACTATCTGGCTCAAGCCTGATTTTTTAAAAAAATCTTGATATATGGCTAGATGCTAAATTCATCAAAAACGGTGATTCTAAAACTGTGCTGTGAATATATAATTTATAATGAAGAAGTTAAATCCATTTCTGTGCTCTTACATTCTTTAGATTTAAATGGATCTCAGTGGCTAGCATACTATTATTAGAAAACAAATTAATGTAATATATTTTTAAGGAGTCTGTTTATTTGAACAGAGCTGAAATTAAATGGCTTTCTTGTAAATTATATATGCATTACTTTAAACTTTAAACTGGGATTACTTTAAATTGTTACTCAATATATTTATGTATCCATCCCAGAATCTTTTGTAAACTTTAGATAAATCTGGCAATTTTAAATGAATTCTTTTTTGTAATGGAATACATCTTACAATATTGGGCTTCTGATTTCTGTTTATAGATAGGTGTTAGACAGGTGATGGATATTGGTGATAGATGAAATTATGAGTTCTCTGTTCTAATAAAAGATTCCATAAGGTTTGAGTTGACTTTCATTATCTTACCTGTTTATTGGCAAAATAAACTGGAAGTTTGTATCTAGATCAATTTTGTAGGAAACTTCTACAAGTGACTTGAGCTGGAGAACAGATCAAAACCACAGGACTGCATCAGAAGTATGTAGAGGAGAGGAGACAACTACTTTTTACTTTGTGTCTTTTATCTGTAAGATCTACTTATCAAAGGGGACTATCCTCTTCAATTTTGTCAATGCTATCAAAGGGGATTGCCCTTTCTGATTTTTGTCAACCATTTTCCCTTTTTTTTCCCTTTCACTTTGTGTCTCCCCTCATAAGTTCTAAGAAATCCTTATAAAGTATTTTTCTTTGGTCTAAAAGAGATGGCCAAAAGACCATTCTTTTTAATAACCTATTGGCCTTGTTAATAAAATGGTTAAATTGCTCCCCCCACCAAAAAAAAAAGAAAAAGAAAACCTCAAATTAACATTATCTATGTTGTGCTGTCTTTTTAATTTATTTTGTTAAACATTTCCTAATGACCTCTGAATCTGGTGTGAGCCATACTGTGAAGGCCTGCCAAGTTTGATATGCCTGGTATTTCTACTATTAAACTATTTCTGGATTCAAGATAGTCAACTTTAGCAGCATATGCAAAAACAGGGCACATTTTTATTAACAAACTGGACATCCTGGATTTTTTACAATCTCACTTTCTGCAGGTGTTTCCTGAATAATTTAAAAATCAAAGAGAAAGAGGGTCATGTGTTCCATAGAGAAATAAAAATTTTAAAAACTGCATGGCATTATAAATTCTAATTTGCAGCTTTTTAAAGTATTCTTTCTTGAATATAATTCCTTAATTTCAGTTCTTTACAAATGATTTTTAGTGTTTTAAAAATGTAAGGAAAAAGGAAGGGAGGAAGTGAAGGAGAAAGGAAGAAAATGTAAAACTCAAATTTTTTTAAAATGTTAAAAATTATCTTTACACATAAATGAGGAAAAATATTTCTTTTAAGAAATGTAAGAAAAAATAGTATATTGTCAATCCTTAACTTCCATAGATGTAATATTCTTATAAAATAGTGCAAAAGCAAAAAAAATGTGAATGTTGATAAATTGAACCTATGAGAAATAGGTTCCCGCAACCATCAAAAAATGTAATCTTTTGCTAGAGAAAGCTGAAAATATACTTTTCTGCATACAAATCTTTATAACAAAACATTAATTCTGATACATGTACTTTTCCTTACACAGTAACCATGAAATAATTCAGAAAATGCAGTATACAAAATAAAAGTGGTAACAGGCAAAACATTTTTTCTTGCTAGATAATTCCTTAGAATTCCATAACTTTTTGTGCTAACATCTCAATTAAAAAAACTGATTTAAGACAATATTAACTTTTTATAAAACATGAAATCTACAGTACCATAAATATCATACGGCAAATAAACTTCTTAAAACTAAAACATTTTTACACCTGAATCTTACCTTTCACTGTGTCAGAAGGCAACGTGAGAGCACTGTACTGTATGCTATACTAATGTCCACCCCTCTATCTTACTCGCTCTCTGAAAATCCAGAGAGAGGTTGCTGAGACTTTAGTTTTTGCTGTCAAAAGATGCCAGTCTGGCAAGATGACGATATCACAACCAACACTAGCGGATGGTGCTGCAGATCATGAAGGACACCATAGGTCAATCAGATCAGCAGAGATATAATTGTAACACAAAACTTGAGTTTTTAGGGCAAACAATAAAAATATGAGATGCACAGAGAGTTCTTTATTTTACAGTGGTAGGGTGGACAAGAAAAGTGAATTCTCGAGGTCATGGACCTCAAGAAGAGCAAAGTGCCTGAGAATTCTTACACACACCTACCAAAAGAACACCCAATAATGTTTAGTAGAAGTGATAGAGAATTTCCACAACTACGATAATATGTTTTCAGTATCATTTCAAACAAAATACATCAAAGCTATCCAGAGTTCCCTTTTTGCAATGATGCCTAACTTAAGAAAGAGAAAATTCACAAAAATGACTCAAGGGTCTGATGTTTTAACATATTAATAAAACACATGAAAGTATCAATCTAGTCAAAAAGTCAGAAAGGGAAAAAGTCTAGTGACTAAATCCCCTTGATATTGATTTTTACCATACCTCTAAAGGCCATTACTATATGGAAAATTCAAATCTACTTTAAAGATTAAACTTATGGTGACCCAAAATTAACTTACAAAAAAGTAACAAATAATAATTTTTGTACTAAGTAACCACTAAGAAAGAGAAGGAACTTTGATTTACTACTTTATTTTCCCCCAGTTACATGTAAAACAATTTCTTACGTTTGTTTTTAAAACTTTGAATTCCGGATTCTCTCCTTTCCTCCCTTTCCCCCCCCCCCCCCCCACTATTGAAAACGCACCTGTAAAATTATGCAAAACATTTCCATAAAAGACATGTTTTGAAAGAAAACAAAGAATTCTGCCCCCCAAAAAAGACCCGCAAGAAAAATAAAAGTTAAAAAAAAAAAAGAATGATTCAATCTGTATTCAGATTCAATCAGTGCTTTCTCTAGATATGGATAGCATGAGAGAAGGAACTTTGAAGAAAGATTATTCAGCATGAGAAGAAGGGAAATAATTAAAGTGAATGAGATGAGATGAATCTAAGAAAAAGAAAACCACAACAGAGTATAAAGGCAAACTTTTCCTAGTGGATTAGAACTTTAGATGAATAAGATTCCTTAGGTTGCATTAACGATTCATGTAGTCGTGTTCCAAAGATACTGGAAAAATCACATATTTGCCAACTGAGTTACATTACCATGAATCACAAATAAAAACTGATAATTGGATAACTATTAATACTCCAATGAGTTAAAGTGGATTTAAGATCTTAAAAGTTCAGAAAAACATCAGTCTAAAATTATCAAAAGTCAAAATCAAACATTGGGAAACAGCTGACCTGATTTTAGATAAACCTCTCTTCTCTGACCTCAGGCCCTGTTGGAGTAGAGGCTCTCATAACTATTTATTGGGTCACTAAAAGTAAAGTCTGAGTTGGTCTTGGTATTCCCAGCACAGAACTTGGAACGAATAATCCATTTAATAAATATTTAACGACTGATAAGTCTTCCCAGTCAACTCTGTTGACCACTTTTTCTTCTGAATATTTTATTACATTGCTGTCGAGATTCTCTTTCTACCTGTCTAACCACACCATGGTAACCTCCTTTGTGTTATCATTTCTCAAGGATATTTTTTTTTCTTTTTGCTCTAGACCTACAACTTCATTCATTGGTGCAGGAAACTTCTTCCTCCAAGGCAGACTGGCAACTCTTCAGCCTCCTAAAAGTCTGAAAGAGTGAGTTCCCTGATCAGGACACTAAGATGTTAGGTGGTCTGTCCAAGGTGACAGAGCTACTCCTCAGAAGTAGGACCTGACCTCAAGCCTTTCTGCCTTCAAGGCTACTCCCGTTCCACTAGGTAATACAACCTTTTCAGAGAAATTTAAATGATGCATAATTGTAAAAATAAAGAGGCTAACAGATCCTAGAAGCAACATTAGCCAGGAAACCAACAAGTAGAAGGAGACAGCTTATAAGAACAACAATCTATTTAGAGCAGAAGTTTATTTGAAAGCACAGAGTATGACTTAATATGACAATCAGTATTGCTTCACAAAACTGTGAGAAGAGGTACAGGAAAAAACAAATTTCCAAAGGATTTGGTTGAAACCCAGTGAAGTCTTATCACTACAAGGGCAGTTGCAAACAAAAGCAGAAGGAAAAAAAGCAAACACATGTGAAATGGTGCAGATCACCAAAACCCTGATGGCAAAATACACTCATCAGCAATAATAATGTAGCTGCCAGACCATGACTCCACTGCCTCAGTATATGACGTATTGTAGCTAGGAACAAATTAATTGACTGATAACAAATAGCACATGAAAAAAAAGGTTTGAAGGCTATTGATTTAGTCTGCATAAAATCTAATAGATCAGTTGTGCCAAGCACTGTGCTAAGCTCTGGGGATATAGAAAGAAGCAAAAGGCAGTCCCTGCCCTCACAGAGTTTATAATCTCATGAGGGAGACATACAGTCACATACAATGCATGTATATATAGAATAAAAAGGGAGTAATTAACATTCCACCTAATATTTATTAGAATATAGCTTTCATTACTGATATACACACAATAAGTTCATCCCATTTAAAATCTGGAATGGGAAATAATTATGACCATGTGAAAGTCAATCAGTTTCATGAGACCGACTACACCACAGGGATCTCTTCTACAGAGGAAGCTAATATAGACTAAAGGCTAAAACTGCATATAATTTTTCTAGCATTCTGGGCCAAATCTCTAGCTCTGTGAATGCACACACATACATAATCACATACAATTAATTTTGGGAAAGATCAGGAAGGGAGATGGCAGAGGGGTGAGCCTTGAAGGGAGAGGTTGAAATTAGGGGGTGAGAGGCTGAGGAGAGTATTCCAACATGAGGGACAAGCCTGTACCAAGAGGCATAAAATGGAACAAGGCACAACAAGCATGACAATTTGCTGGGAGATATATGCAGATGAGTAATATGGGATAAGTTTGGAAAGGTAGGGTGGGGCCATATTATTAAAGGCTTTAAATGCCAAACAGAGGAGTTTGTATTTTATCCAAGAATCAAGAAGGATTCAATCCTCTCTACAAGCCTCTGATCTTTCTTATTTCTTACTTCTGTACTCTATTTTCCAATTCATTCTTCATTATTTTCGCTTTTGCCCATCTATGCAAAGAAGTCATTGTTACACATATTCATTTAATTTGGAGAGAGGCAGCTACTAAATTCTTCATAGAATCCCTTTATTTTCTTGTTCTCTGTAATAAATACCAAAACATTCATTACAATTATCCTTTTTGTAGCTTTGGCTTTTTTTTTTTTTCAAATGCTTATTTCCTGGGCAGTCCAATATGACAGATTTGAGATGGGGGTTTTTTTTTTGCCTTTGGGCTTCTGAGAAAGTCATCTCTGCCAATATCTTTGTTGAAGGAGAACCTGTGAGCTTTCCTTCCATTTCCTCCCCTTTATTCTTTGGCTTTATTCACAGAGACTGTCAAGAGTGATATGATTCTGTTTCTCCAGACACAGACTTACTTGCTCACTGGACAATTTGGTGACTTTCACATGGGTAGTATGAGCAGCTAAGTTACCATTTGTAACTGGTCTAAAAACAATAGGATTGCTGGGCTCCATTTCACCATAGTGACTACAGAAAAGGGAGTAGAATGCACAGATTTGAGAGTGGAGGTAGCCCAAGATTCAGGACCCAATGCTCCATGTTTTTGTGAGCCGTTTCCCAGCGGGCTGGTCCCTGGGAGGCCAACGTGCCCTGCTTCCAGTGTGGCACTCTGCAGACCGTCAGAGCAAGTGCGTGGCTGGCAAAGCTTGGGAACCCAGCCTCACAAGACCAGTCAGGCCAGGACAGGCAGTACAGGAGGAGGAGCTGGGCCAGCTTAGCTTCCCTAACACGGATTTCTGATTAGTGCCTAACCAAGGAGAGGTCAGAAATCTAACAAGCCACAGTGGTGACCTTTCCAGCACAAAATTAAAAATTAAATCCATATGCAAGTGACCTGAGCAAGATCTGTGGGATGGGGGTGGCAGGACCTTGGAGCAGAACAAGGGGATTCATCTTGAATCAGCTCCTCATGCAGGGACCCAGCTCTGTCCTGCTAACCCATGAGAGATAGCCCTGAACATAATCTCTAACAGAGAACAATTTCCAGAAGTCCTATCTAAGCTCCTACTTAGGCACAGAGGGGGTCCTAAGGCGCCATTACTCACGGCCAGGGGGTTCTTCCTTTGCCTGGGAGAGAGGATCTCAGACACAGATCACCAGAACAGGCCATGTCTCTCCCCCAGGGGAGGGGAGGGGACAGCCAGTCCCTGGGAGAAGAACAAGGCTGCAGCAGCAGGTTTCTGACCTCAGTGGCAGGACAGGAAGTAAGAGAGAACAGAATCATACAATACCACCAGAAATGGGGCAGAGTAAGGCTGGAGGAATGAGCAAACAATGAAAGAATAAAGAGCTGATGATGACGCCAGGTATATCCAAGACAAAATTCCCAAGAGGAGAATAGCTCCAGGATATCTACAAGCAAACCCTCAAAGAAACACATGGCTTGTTTACAAGATCAGCTAGAATTCCTAGAGAAAATGATGCAAAAATGAAATATGATATAAATGAGAGTGATAAAAACCTGTACAAAGTACAAAACTGAACCCAGGTAACACTCTCTAAAAATCAGAATGAACCAAACAGAAGTTAATGACTCTTTAAGATGATAAGAAATAATAAAACAAAACCAAAATATTGGGAAAAAAATTGGGGGAAAAGTAGGGTATCTCATAACAAACACAATTGAGCTGAAAAAGAGATCAAAGAGAGATCAGTTGAAAATCATTGGGCTACTGGAAAACTTAGATATCATATTTCAAGAAATCATGAAGGAAATCTTCCCAGACATATTAGAAGAGGGCAAAATGAAAATAGAATCTACAGGTCTCTTTCTGAAAGAAACAGCAAAATGAAAACATCTAGCAATATTCTAAACAAGATCCAGAGCTTTTTGGCTTAAGAGGAAAAAAATACTGTAAGCAGCAAAAAAACCCAAAAAAACAAAAAAAAAAAAAAAAAAAAAAAAAACCACAGTCAAGATTCACACAAGATTTTGCAGCTATCATTACAAGGGAAGGGAAAGAACAGAGCATGATACAGACAGTCCTTATTTTACCTAAGTGCAGACCTCTACATAGAGGGATTTTTACATAATGTGAATTTGCCCACAGATGTGGAGAAAGAAAGGAGAAAGAAGCATAATACTATATGGTAAAGTTTACTTAGGTGTTTTTTTTGGAATTTATATTTTTTTAGAATTCTTTATGTAAAGCTGAATTTGCTTAATACAAATTTGTGTAAAACAAGAACTGTTTGTATTCTAAAAGGTAAAAGAGACAGGCCTACAACCAAGAATAACTTACCCAGCAAAATTGAGTAAAAAAATACAGGGGGAAAATGGATCTTCAATGTAATAGAGGACTTTTAAGCTTTCTTGATAAAAAGAACGGAGCTGAGTAGAAATTTTGAAATGCAAACAGAAGATGAGTTAAGAGAACCATAAAAAAGGTCAATACAAGGAAACATTAGAAAGAATTTTCTTAAGAACTGTTGGGCCCTGAAACCTTCTACCCCACCTGTGTCCATGACCCCTATAACACAATGCCTTGGCTAACAGTACAAACCAGAATTGAGTTGAGGCACCCAGGCGTGTGTTCTGCTGACAGGTGTGCATTAGGGATTCCAGAAAGAGAATTATGACACAGTCATGCATCGAGTACGTGCCAAAAACGGGACAAGCACTCTCCTCCATTGGAAGGACTATTGCCAAGGCATGTGACCTGGGGGAAACGGAGGATGGTTGTGGGGAAGATATAAGGGACAAGGGATGAGGGAGGGGGAGAGACATCATGGGAGACATCATGAGCTGTACCAAATATAAAGTGTGCCTGCTGCAGCCTCCATTGGGTGTGGTAACTGACTATCTCATCTCTTGTATCCTGAGACATAGGAAGAGTCTTTGAGGCGACTGAGTAAGGAAAGGTACTGCCCAATTAGGAGTAGCCTAACAAGAACTCAATGATTGCATTTTAACGGGGAGGAGGGAAGGAGGTAATACCAGATTCTCTCCAGAACTTGGTCATCAGGAGCCAGAAAGGAGGGAAAATAAAACCAAAGACCTGAAATTGGTGTTGTTATATAGTGAGGTTCTTGAAACAAAGGAAAGGGAGGGGTGAAAAGAACACATCAGGAAGAGATGAAGGGGAATTAATCTCACATATCTGTGCAGGCAGAAGTTTATACAAACATGGAAGTGCTGGGAAGAATGGGTGTCACATGAGCCTCACTTTTCTTTGAACTGGTCAAAAGAAGGTATAGATAAAAATAAATATATACAAAGAATTTGATATAGAAAGAAATCCAATTCAATAAGGAAACAGGAAAGATGAGGGAGTGGGGAAATTGAGAAGAGATTAGTCTTAAGCAAAACAAAGCCCAAGATCAGTATGGACATCATGAAGAGAGATTTAAAAGACAAGCAAGAAAGGGCAAAAAATAAGAAAAAGTGTAAAAGAACAGAATGGAGGGAAATAAAATTAGTGATCATAATTATGAGTGAGACAAACTCATAAAATGACAGTCTGTTGCAAAATGCAGAAAACAGAATAAAACAATGTCATTGATAAGAAACTCACATAGAAATTACTCACAAATGAATTAAAACTCACTGTGTCCTCAGCATAATTTTTTGAAATAGGCAGAAATTTTAGACAAAGCAAAAATAGACAAAAAAGGTAAATAAGGAAACTATCTTTGTTGAATGGCACCATAGACAATGAAATAATTTTAATACCAAACATACCAAGCATGTGCCAAATAGCAAAGCATCTAACTGCTTAAAGGAGAAGGTAGGGAAATAGATGGTAACACTATCATAATGAAGAATTTGCTAAATGTATCCCTTTCAAAGGTAGATAAAACTAATAAACAAATAAAGGAGAAAGAAGCTGGGGATCTGAACATAATTTTAGAAAAGTTAATTATGATAGGTCTCTGGGGATTATTGAATGGGAAAAGAAAGGAGTATAATTTCTAAGTTGCACATTCAACTAAGAAAATTAACCATATATCAATATATGTAAAAACCTCACAAACATATGCAGAAAGGAAGTAGTATTAAATATATCTTTTATTGATTACAATGCAATACAATTACATTTGATAAAGGGGTACTAAGAGAAAGGATTAAAGAAAATTTAATACCCAGAAGAAATGGATCAAAGAATAAATCATAGAGACAAATAGGTAATAGGCAGAGAGGTGACACAGTAGGTACAGCAAAAGAAGTCAAGAAGATCTGAGTTCAAGTTTAGCCTCAAATACTCTCTGGGTGACCTTGGGATAGTCCCTTAACCTTGTTTGTCTCAGTTTTCTTAACTATAAAATGGGAGTGATAATAGCACCTACCTTCTAGTATTATTGTAAGGATCAAATGAGAAAATAACTGTAAAACACTTAGCATAGTGCATGGTATATAGTAAATATTATTCACATAAATGTATATTATTATTATTATCTTCATTTAAGGTAATAACAACACTGAGGCTACATACACCAAAATTTTGGGGATAAAGAAAAAGAAGTCCACCAACAAAGGAGAAAACAGATTACTGAATTGGTTATGCAAGCCCCTCAAAAAAGTCCCCCCCCCAACAATCCAGAAAACCAACACATTTCTCCCTCAATTTAAAACCAAAATAGAAATCCTTAAAAAAAAAAAAAAAAAAAAAGAATACAGAAAATTGAAAGCAAAGAAACCAATAAATTAATAATAGGAGCTTTAAAAAAATTAACTCATTTTACTAAAAATAAGTAAGAGGGAGACCAAACCACCAGTATTAAAAATGAAAAAAAAGAATTCATAACAAATGAAAAAGAGATAAGAGATATTATTGGAAATGATTTTATCCATCTATATGACAATCAAGCCTACAATTTTAGTGAATGAATATTTACATAAAAATAAAATACCCATATTAATAGAACAAGAAAAAGACAATTTAACCCAATATAAGGAAAAAAAACTGAATGATCTATAAATAATTCAATCTTTCCCCCATTCTCCCCCCGCCCCGGGAAAAAACAACTTAGAACCCAGACAGATTCACAGCTAAATTCTTTCAAATGTTCAAAGATAAATTAATTACAACTTTAGACAAACCGTCTGAAAAAATGCCAGATCCCTTCTATGACACAAAAATCCAAAAGCAGGGAGAGTCAAAAAAGAGAAAGAAAACTACAAACTAATATTCCTAATTGACAATGAATCAAAAATTTGAAAATACATATATTTATAAAGTGGCTATAACAATGTTTTAAAAGATTATATACCCTATGTAACCCTGGGCAAATCACTTAACCCCAAGTGCTTTAGCAAAAAATAAAAAAAGACCAGATTACATTTATACTATGAATGCAGGGTTGTATTTGTAGTAAGAAGATATGAAAAAAATGATCATAATCGACCATATTTATGAACAATAAAATCATCTAATTATATTAACAGATATAGAAAAAGTTTTTGATAAATTACATTTCTGTGAAAACAATAAAACCCCATCAATCTAACAAAACCAAGCACCAAAATTGTACATAATGGACATAACTAAAATAATTCTCAGTGAGACCAGGGGTAAAGAAAGGATGTCTGTTGTCACTCTTCTATTTGATATAATGCTTATGTGTTATTTATAGTAATGAGGTAAGAAAAATAAATTGAGGGAATAAGCACAGGCAGAGAAGAAACAAACATTGTTTTCTGCAGATGATATAGTAGTTTACTTAAAAGAATCTAGAGAATCAACTAAAAATTAATTGTAACTCCATCAAAATTATAGGATATAAGATAAATTCACATAAATCATCAATATTTCTTTGTTACTATTAAAATTCAGCAGGAAAAGTGAAAAAAGGAAATTCCACTTAAATAACTACAGAATATATAAAATATTGGGGAGCCTATTTACCAACATGCACATAAAAGCTACATGAATATAAATAACTACAAAACACTATTTTACAGAATTAAAAACTGACTTAAATAATTGGAAAAATATTATTCATAGGTAAGCCATGACAATATAATAACTGAAAATACTACCTAAATTAATTTACTTATTTAGTTCCATATCAATAAAACTACCAAAGACTTTTTATAAAGCTAAAAAAATTAATGAAGATTCATCTGGAGGAACAAAAGGTGAAGAATCCCAAGAAAATTCTAAAAAAATAAAATAAAAATAGAATTAAGCAATACCAGTTCTCAAACAGTATAAAACAGTAATTCTTGAAACAATTTGGTACTGGTTAAAACTAGAGTTCTATCAATGGAGCAGATTAAAAACACATATAATGAAGCAAATAATCTTCATAACTTAGTGTTTGATAATCTCAAAGACTCAGCTATAGGGGCAAGGACTTGCCATTTTATAAAAACTGACAGGAAAATTGGACAAAGTAGGATTGGGAGAAAAAATATAAATGCTTATAATAAGTGGCCAAAAAAAAAAAAAAGAAGAAGAAGAAGAACATATAATCATTTTAAAGAGGATGCAGTGCCATTCCCATGCCACAATGAGATGTCTAGAAAAGGGTTTGGAGGAATCTGGCGCTAAATAATTTGCAGATAATCTTCTGGAATGGGATTGGATAAGAAGCAAAACAGCAGCTTCATTGAAAGATACTGAAAGTGTTATAAAATTGGCAAGGCAGTTTCACAAAAGTGAGATGCTGTTTCACCTATATAAAGGTTTAAAAAATTATTTCAGACCTAACAAAGGTTCTGTATCCATTAAACTAACCAATATATTCTGTAATGTAATATCGTTTTATCTATTCTGAAAATAAAATAAATTCAAACTCTTAAGATGTTTTATGTTCCCTACAATACTTTGGCAGTGAGCATAGAAAAAAATTTTCATTTTGACTACCAACCCCCTCTTCTTTCTACATATATGTATTTTAATTATTTTTACACATTCTAACACATTTTACACATTCTATTTTCTTTTTGAAATGGATGGAATGTTTAGTTATAGTTTTTGGTTAGATACAAGAAACTGGAATCAATGACTCCTTAAGATTATTTCTTGTTCTATCATTCTAAATATAGTCTTTTTAGATAACTTGTTTTTTGGCTTTATTTACCTGTAGTACAATTTCACCATAGTAAATGGCAAACAGCTGACACATTGCTTGTATATTTTGTTCTCATCTATTTCTAATTCCAGTCCACATTTTCCACATCCTGAATATATAATGGTGGAGAGACACGTAAGAATATCTTCCAGAGAAGTGCTGGCATCTAGGACAAGCTGCCGGCTCTCATGGG
Source organism: Sarcophilus harrisii (assembly GCF_902635505.1). Classification (NCBI taxonomy): domain Eukaryota; kingdom Metazoa; phylum Chordata; class Mammalia; order Dasyuromorphia; family Dasyuridae; genus Sarcophilus; species Sarcophilus harrisii. Next base: position 593,853,618 of record NC_045427.1, on the reverse strand, counting down.
TAGGAACAGGGAACATTAATGCTAAAATCTGGGCTTCTATTTGAACCACTCCTATAGAAGACAAAAAATTATATATTTAGAATTAGAATTGTTGCATTCCCTTAAATTGTCTAAAAATATCATGATGGCTTCCTAATTATTAGCTCTTTGAATTCAACTCTTTAATCCCAGAGCCCATAACACAAAGCTAGAAACTACTTAGAAAGTAGAAAAATGTTGACTTCACCTATCCAGTTCTACACTTTTAAAATGTTGCCCCTGAAAATTTCCATGCAGTGATGTACCAAGTGATCTAAGTTCTAAACTGTTCCTTTGGATGACTGAAAGGGAAAATTGCAAAGATTCAATGAGAACCATAGCATTTAACTTTTTAAGAATGTCAGTTATTTTAATATTCTCCATTTTTTTCAAATAATTCTAATAATCTTTTTTTATCTGCAGAATATATGAAATCTTGAAAAAATCTGAGAATATGAGACACGAATCAGCTAAAAAAATGAGTTATTAAAATGTTATAACTATAAAGTTTTAAAAAATAAAATGCAAAATAATATATAGTACAAATATATATAATTATGTAATAAATATAACCATAATAGTTACAGATATATTACAAATGTAATAGCCATAAAGTTATTTAAATTTCAATCTTAAGACCAAAATAGTCTGATTTAACTTTTAATTACATATTGTGCAAAATCTATGAATACTGAGGACTGTGGGGACTGAATGTGGTTATTACAACACAGTATTTTCACCTTTTTGGTTATTGTTTGCTTACTTTTTGTTTTCTTTCTTGATTTGATTTTTCTTGTGCAGCATGATAAATGTAGATTGTACATATTTAATATATTTTGGATTACATACTGTCTAGGGAAGGCGGGGAGGAAGGGAGGGAGAAAAATTTGGGAGACAAGGTTTTGCAAGGATTAATGTTGGAAAATATCTTTGTATACATTTTGAAAATAAAAAGCTATTATTAAAAAAAGTTATGAATACTTTTGTTAGTATTAAATTTGTTTGTTAGTGTTAAATCATAAAGACACAAGAAGATATTCCCCAATTTTTCACCTTCTATTTCTTCTCTTATTTGGAATAATAAATATAGGAATATTTTTCTTAAAATTTCTGAAAAGTTCAGAATAGTTTCAGTAATATGTAGTTACATTTAAGATGTCTTAACTGCCCATACTGTATCTATGCCAACTAATCCAAAAATATTTTCTAAATAATGTTTATCACATATCATCTAACTTATAAGTAATAAAAACATTTGAATAATATTTAAAAGATAGGTAATGATTGATAGAGAAAAACAAAAAAATGTTTTTCCATGTCATATGGTTCAGTATATATTTCTGTTTGTTGGGGGTAATTCCAAAGAACAATACCATCAATTAAGAGATTCTTAAAATGCTTTTGATGATGAATTATATATTAAAAAAGAGAAGTTCAGGGAGCAGATACTTACAGACATTTTTTATAATAAAGAATTTTCACATATCATAAATGATCAATTCGAATAAAAGCATCTAGATGGTTCAAGTGATTTGAATAAGCTAAAAGATATCTGAAATTTATTATATATAGTATCCAGATGATGGGGTAGTGCCTTGTGTAAATATTTAGCAGAAAGCAGGTTAAATTACTGAAAAGTTCTCCAATGATTAGTGCACCAATTTTTTATTTAGCATTTATAGAAAAATGGGTTACCCATGGTTGAAGCTATACAAAATATGTGTATTGAAATGTAATGTCCCAGGAAAGACAACTTAATCTGAAGTGCCTCTTTATCAGTTAGAGTATTCAAACCTCTTGGGGCCCAGCTAAGACAACTGTAAAGCAGCTTAAATGTACTGTTCCATTCAAATCACAGTCAGCATTAAGAGGTCATTAGTTGTGCACATGTTGTGCACATGTTGTGCACATGCACAGACACTTACCCGAGCGCTTCTCTTCCAGAAGGGCAGATAAATGTGAGATCTTCATAAGGTGACTTTCTCTTTTTTGGAACTTGGCTTTAAAGTCAATTGCCCTCATGTCATCCTCAAAGAGGCACTCACAGGAAGACCATGGGGTTGTATGCAATTCTAGATGTCCTGATGTGGAATTGTACTGAGTAAGGAGATACTTAAATTCCCAAAGATGATCTTAAGGCAAGAAAATAAAAAAGTCAATGTAAGGAAAACATTCAAGAACCAGAACCAATACTAAACTCTTCAATTCTAGGGTTATGCATAACTGCATAAAGTTTTAGAGTTTTCAAAGTTCTACACATATAAAATCTAATTGATCAAACAGACAAGGTTGTAGATTTATCCCTTAAGACTCAGGCGTCCCTTGCTCAAAGCTAAGTGGCCAGGAGGGAGCAGAGACAATTCAGAATCCAAGCTTTCTGTGTTCTAGTTCAATGTTCTTTCCACTACACATACGATCTATTATATAATTAAATGTGTGAGCTTTATTTTGTCATCAAAGTAAAGTGTCTTCACTCTTCAAAAAGTGTTCTTTCAAAGATGACTTGGGCTTCCAGACAAGATGGCTATCTGTGCTCAGCTCTCACACATTTGCTATAGTTCTATCATGGTCAGAAGCCCTGAAGTGGGAGTCTGTAGCACCCTGATCTTACCAAAGGAAGAAAGAGTCGTATAAGGAACTCAGGTGACCCCTTTCACCTGTGTGGAAGGAGGGCAGCCTTGGTGCAAACTCTGCCTTTGGGGAAGGACCAGGAGACTACATGTGGATCCAAAATTCTGGGAAGGCATCTAGTCTCAATTCCCCTAGAATGGACCTTTCTAGGTTCTGTTACAGTCGCACTGCCATCACTGACCTCAGTCCAGCAGAAGCAGCAACTCCTGATTAGTTGAAAGGAACCCTAATTTGTTGACTATCTGAAAGTATTAGTTCAAGGACCAAGGAAGCAAATTTTAAATTTGTTGACTATCTGAAAGGGTTTGACAGACCCCAGGATTCTCTGAACCACACTTTGAGAAACACTGATCTAGGGCAAAGAGAAACCTGAGCTCCATAATGAGAAAGAGGCCACAAAAATAAGTGAGAGGCAGAATTCAACTCTAGGTCCTCTGAGTTCAAATTCAAGCTTTGTCCACTGCACAGGCTGCCTTTAAAAAGAGGAAATTTGATAGGGATAAACAAGCTCTTCAATGGGGTAAAAAGCAATTTCATAAGAATCAGATCTGGATAGGTCTGGCAAGAGAGCAATGTGAAAAGGAGAAGAATAAAAAACTGATCTAGGCAGCCAAAAAAGCTGATATGAACTTGGTCAACAGTAAGAAAGGCGCAGAATCCAGGGCTAAAGTGGCAGGAGTTTTGCTGTCCTTTGCTGCACTTAGACCCACGACAGACTATTCTGTTCAACTCTGAATGCTCCATTTTAGGAAGGACTCTGATAAGCCAAAGGGGATTCAGAGCAGTACAGCCATGAAAATAAGATGGGATTCTAGTAATGGCACAGCAGGACTGGTTAAAGCAATGGGGATGTTCAGCCTAGAAAAGGAAAGACTTATTTCAAATACCTGAAGGATCATCAGATGAAATATGGTCAGGGCTTGCTACCAAAAGCAATGGGGTTAGATTGGTTACGTGGAATTGGGAGCAACAGCCGGCAGTAGGGAGAAATGTGGGCTTGATGGAAGGAAAAGTTTCTTAAAAATGAGAATTTGTTTAGGTACCAGATGGGCTTCATCGATTCTGAGGGCTCTTTCAATGCTGAGTTTATGTGATTCTGAGCTAGGCAAAATTAAATTCTAGCTAATGAATCCTAACAGCATTTTTAATAGCATTTCAATTTATGTAAAGCGCTTTACTATGCTCACACTCCATGGCTAACGTGGATGAGGAAAATGGAGGCTTTGACAGATTTGGTGAATTGTCTAGAATCACAACAATTAAGTCTTAGAGCTGGACTCCAATGGAAGTGTTCCGACTGCAAGGGCAGAGCTACTCCTGCCCCACATGCCACCGTGGTTGTTCTGCGCCATGCGCCGCTGTGGTTGGTTGTTCTGTCCTACGAGCTATTGTGGTTGCTTGTTCTGCCCCACACATCGTGGTGATTCAGTTTGTTCTGCCCCACGTGCCGTCTTGGTGGTTAGAGCTCCACAACTAAACTGATGGCTATTCTGCCCAAGAACTCTTTTATGCTGCTAGTCTACCCAGCACCAGGACTTTTAATCATTAGAGTTATTAATCAATAGAATCATTAATCAATAGGCATTTTAATGAGCAGAATCAAGTTCTGGGTAAAACCAGAGAAAAATAATTAACCTAATTCTGACTCTCCTGATCAACTCTGCCCTAGCGACAATAGTAGTTCTCATTGTCTTTTGATTACCGCAACTCTACTTATACCTAGAAAAATCTAGACCCTGTGAATGCGGGTTTGACCCCCTAGGCTCTGCCCAACTCCCATTCGAAATAAAATTCTTCCTAATTGCCATTACATTTCTCCTATGTGGCCACGCGGTGCATGTACTGCCCAAATATTTGTTCTCAGGCACGTTGAGTTGTTTCTGAAAACTAAATGGCAGCAAGTTTTTTGAAAAGGGCCGTACATTTTAAATCATTTTCCCCTTCTAAACAACCAGCTCTTCTACTTTTTTCTGATCAGCAATGAAACTTGATACTGTATATGCATAGGAATTTGTATTATTGGAGTAAAGCAGAAAAGAGTTTGTAAGAAATTCTGAAAATGAAAACATCTTCACTATGAAGCCTCAGAATATAACATGGCAGACCTGCTTAGGTAGGAAGCTCTCTTGAATATGTTAAAGATTAAAACTTTATGATATGAGCATGATGTCTTGTATAGCAAGTACTTTATAAATGCTTATTAAATGAATATTGGGGCAATATTTGTTTTTCAGCTTTCTGATATTTTACTTTTTAATATTAAACTAAATTGTATGCAAGTATACAAACCCTCTTCTGGAGAAAGGTTTGTGGATAAATAATGCTAATCCTTGTTATCCTTAAAAGAATGTCCATCATGTGGTTATCTGCTTTGTGAACTGATTACATGATGAACCACATTTTGGAAGCATCTATTAAACTCATGGTCTGGACTTTTAAGTTGGGATCAAATATGGCAGATATTTGTCTAATTTCACAACTGGCAAACAACTCTCATGACATACCATGGACATTTGATCTTAACATAAAAAAAATTTAATTTTAATGTCTAACATTCTAGGTATTTCCTATTAATCATTAAAAGATGGATCAGAGGCTTATATTTGTATAACTCAACAAGGTGTAAGTTCAGTTTGTGGGGACAGCCATTAACCCTTTCCAGCAGGGACAGTTGAATGATACAATGATTTACAAACTCTTTTACTCTAGAGATCACTTCAGTGAGTTAAAGGAAAAGACAGATCACCTGTACTGCCATTCCTACTTATTATAAACCAAAAAAATGTCACCAGAATTAAAAAGTAGAAAAGTACTGTTCTATCAATGAAGTATGAATGATTTTTAATATAATTCATTCAAGCCTGAACTGAAAATATAGGTATAGTTCCTATTTTAAACATGACTACATGTCAAAAATCACTGGCTTTGTACATGTAAAAAGTTTTTTACTTTTGTCAGAGAAGTAATACAAAGGGGCATACTGGGTACATGGAACTGTAGAACAAGGTCAGCCATTCTGGAAAACAATTTGGAACTAGGCTCCAAAAGTCTCTAAACTCTATATACCCTTTGACTCAGTGGCACTGTCATTAGGTCTATACCCCAAAAACACCAAAGAGACAGCAAGATGATGTATTTGTACAAAAATATTTATAGAAGCTTTTTCTGTAGTAGCAAAGACCTAGAAACTAATCGTCTATTATCTGGAGAATGGTTGAATAAATTATGGTATATTTCCATATATTCCAGAGGACTGCTGTTGAAGCATGCTACGCTCCATCTGAAAGGTGAGATGATTACTCTCCCAAGGTATACAGCTAAGACACATATACAAAATGTATCTGGCTAACAGATGAATTTATTTTATTTAAATATATTTGTTAAGGATTAGAGGGAAAAAGTTTTAGGGAAGTAGAGGAAGGGAAACTGCTAGTGCTTGAGTTCCTTCCCTTCCCCCCCCCCAAAAAAAAAAGAAAAGGTCATTAAATACATTTAGAAATGCAGAGTTCAGAAGGAAACACAAGCAGAATAGCAGTGCAAGTAACAAGCCAAATACTTTTTTAAAAAGCAAAAGCAATATGTAATAGACTATGTAATATATGCAATAGAAATATATATAACAATTTTACAATTTCATATATAATGCTCTTTCTCTATTCTATTCTGTATGAGGAAGGGTTCATTCTGTAAGTTCAGAATCAAATTTTTTTAAAAAGTTAACACACGTACTTTCAAAGTAGCATATTGTGACAGAATATAAAGACATATAACCAGTTTATATTTTTAGCACATTGCACCTAAAAATTAACTGGCTGATATAAATTTCATAGCAGTATTGTAAGTCCCTATGTAATGCCAGAGAAACTGAGACAAGAGAAAGATTAGTTTTTAATATTTTAATAGTGGAGAATTTGGGTTAGCCAAGACTAGCTGAAGCCAGCCAATTGAATTCAGCACCGAGCAATTAATTCCAGAGACTTTTTATAGGGGTCCAACTATCAGGAAAACAAAGGCAAAAGAGGAGGGAGGTAAGTTATAACTTAATCCTGACAAGTTGGGGATCAAGAAGATTGGGAGCAGGAGACAGAGTCTAGGGCAGGAGATAGTGAGCAATACGCAGGCATTTCAGATAAGCCACCTGGAGTTTTATGATTCACTAGAATATGAGAGTGGCCAGAGCTTAATGGGATAAGAGAGGGAGGTAGGCATAATAATTTTATTCAGGGTATAGCATAATGATTCAGGCAAACTGAGGCATTACACCTATAAATGAGTTTTTTAATTTTATCACATTTCTGAATAATGAGGATTTTTAGGACACATTTTTCTACTTCAAAATTAAAGAAATAGGGCATGTTTATAGAGTATTTGTATTTAATGCATTCTGAACCTTATGTTCCTCTTTAACTTACATCGGATTATTAACCATTCAAATTGTGTTTTAAGTTTTTTAAAAGTCTGATACATTACCCCTTTTCCTTTGAAACTCTGAGTACCAAGCTGCTCCAGGACCCCATAATACAAGTATAAAATGTTGATCTTGGACCTGTTCTACTGTCAAAATAATTTTTCTTTGTTTCTGTCCTCTGTAACCATATACTGCCTCTGAAAAAGCAAAAGATTATTAATTTTATTTGACCTAATTGAAAATTTTCTCATTTTCTTAAGTTTGTAACTTAACTCAAATGCAGATTAGGCAAGGGACAACTAGGTGGCACGATGGATATAGCACCAGCCCTGGAGTCAGGAGAACCTGAGTTTAAAATCAGCTTTAGACACTTATTAAGTGATCCTAAGTCATTTAAACAAAAGAAAAAAATTTTAAACTAGATTATAGATGTACTTTCTCACACTAATGCACTGCGGATGGAGGTGAAATTTAATTAGTACAATCATTTTGTAAAGTAATCTGTAATTATGCATATAAGGTGACTAAAACATTCATATCCTTTGACCTGGAGAATTTATTCCTAGGCATTTACTCCAAGGAAGACAATGACAAAAATAAAGGCTCCATATACACCAAAATATTAACACTAGCACTTTTTTTGTGGCAGCAAAGAACTAGAAGGATGATCCATTTTCCAACTCTGGGCATTTTAAGTGGCTGATCCCTGTGCTGGGACCACACTGTTCCCTCTTCGGTAGCCAGTTTCATTCAAATCTGTGCCAAGAAGCTTTTCCTGGTCCTCCTTACAGTTAGTGCCTTCCCTCTGAGATTCTAATTTATTCTGTATTTATTTTGTATGTATGGAGCTGTTGGAGTATGGTATTTAAATACTTAAAACCATTGGCATTTAAGATTGTGAGTTTCTGGAGAGAAATGATTATATTCTGCTTTTCTTTTTATCTTCAGAACTTAGCATAATATTTGGCATATAATAAGTGCTTAATAAATGTTTGATGATTTGACAACTTAGAAATAAAGTAGATGCAACTGATTAGAGAATGATTTAAAAAACAAACAGAGGGATATAAACGCAATAAGGCTATTACCATATGCTATAGAAAAACACAAATATGATGAATATAGAAAAGCATGAAAAGGCTTACATGAACTGATACAAAGTAAAGCAAAACAGTAAAAGAATACAAATAACATCAATATAAACTGAAAGAACACAAAACACTTGGAAATGAAATGTTGCAAAATTGCAAAAAGTAAATTTGACCCCAAAGAAGAGATATAGAGAAACAGAAAAAGATGTTTCCTTCACTCCTTTGCAAATGTGTTAAAGGGAACATAACCATTGCATACAAGAGATTTTTTTGGATGGATGTTTGTCTACAATTTTTTCCTCTTTTTAGAAAAATCTTTGCTATAAGGAAGAAAGAAGAAGGATACAAAGGATAATCTAGGCAATATAAAAACAAAAGATATCAATAAAAAAATCTATTTTAAAAAGACACATTTCATTTTCAGTTTTTATTTCCATTTTTAAGGACTATTTTCATATTATGAGACCATCATAATCTAGATTTTTATCATATGCTCGAAAATTCTTGATTCTTGAGAAAACACCATTATCAATCTTTTCAATGAAGGGACCACAAGATGACTTACCTGTTAGTACTGTGATACTGACAACTTTTAATATTGAATGGACTAATGTGTTTGGCTGAAGCTGGTCCAGTTCTACATACTGTATACTTTCCAATTTCTGAGGATGTCTAAAAGGGAGATCTACAATGTAGGAATGCTTTGAAGAGATGTACCCCAATAAATCTTGCAGTACTGTAACACTGACTATATAGGAATCTAAAAAAAAAAAAGCACAAATGATGAAAATATCAGTCTACTTAGAGAACTCTATTTTGACTATGAAGATTAGACAAAAAAAAAAAATTGGCATCTAATTCTAACTTACCTAATTCTTCTAATTTACCACCAGATTCAAAACTTCAGCTATTTTTTAATTCTGTTACAGTTTCTTTTAATTCACAATCTGGCTCAAAATTTCGGTTACTTTTTATTGTTTCTTGACAATTTATTATTCGTTTACTCATTAGGCATGTCTCATCTCCAGTGTTACCAACCTAGTTGAAACTCTTTTTATGCTCCCACTAAAACTATAGCAACAACTTAATTGGTCTCTCTGCCATAGTTTTTCTAGTCCCTCAATCTATTCTATGCATCACCACCACATTACTAGCCTTAAAACCATCAGGTCTCTGTTTACATATCTTCAATGGCTATTCCACTGGATAACATTCAAATTACTTTGCCTGCCACTCAAAGGTGTCTATTAATCAATTCACTCTGGAGTAGTCTACTCACGATGTCCGAAATATGTTTTATGCCTACCTGGAATCTAAATCCTTTGCCTGCTTCCTTTGCCCCCAAATCTTATAATACCCAACCAGTTGAAGTCTTTCCCCTCTCATGACACCTTTCAGATCCTTCCAACCCACAATGGGTTTTTTCTTTTCTTTCAACTTATTGTTCTCATCATTAATATCTTTCACTCATCAAGTGATATATATTGCTTTATGATATACTGTTGTCTTGTACTATTTTTATATATCATATGTAACTAGAACTTAAGTTACTTGTGGATAGGAACTATGTACCAATAAACATTTACTGATGATTTAAATAATATTTTTGATATAAATTACTCACTTCATGATGCTCAGCTTTCTAGAATGAACCTCAACCTATTTCAATGGATAGTATATAAATGACTGAGGGAGGGAAATGATATAGAAATACTTATGTTATCTTAAAGGAAAGACAATAACTAAATTTCATTTTTTTCAGATATCCTCATTACAATGTCTGAATACTGAGTACTCTGCGTTTGTAATGCAGAGTTAAAATCATCTGTTTTTGAAATGGAAATATTTAAATATATCTTTAGGTTTATTTTAGTTAGTGATAGCCTCAGATCTAATTTAAAAAGTCAAGCCAGGTGAAGGTGTTCTGTTTTTTCTTTTTTTTTTTTTTAATGGATAATAAAATATAGATATTTGATAAGTGAAGCAAAACATTTATTTGTGGTTTTATAATAAATTCCCAGGTAATCATCATAACAACAATAGCAGCAACAGTATTATCTGTATTGTACATAGCAACAAGATAATACAATGATCAATTCTGATGGACATGGCTCTTTCCAACAATGAGATGATTCAAACCACTTCCAATAATCTTGTGATGAAGAGAGCCATCTACACTCAAGAGAAAGGATTGTGGGAACTGAGTATGGATCACAACATAGCATTTTTACTCTTTTTGTTATTGTTTGCTTGCATTTTGTTTTCTTTCTCATTTTTTTCCTTTTTGATCAGATTTTTCTTGTGCAACAAGATAATTGTATAAATACTCATGCATATATTGGATTTAATATATATTTAACATGTATTAGACTATCTGCTATCTAGGAGAGAGGGTAGGGGGAAGGAAGTGAAAATTTGAAACACAAGGTTTTGCAAGGTCATTGTGGAAAAATTACCCATGCATATATTTTGTAAATAAAAAGCTTTAATAAAAAAAAGAAAGAAAGAAAGAAAAACCAGTATTATCTGGCATTTACTTAGCACATTAAACTCTGGGACATATTTTACAAAGGTTTCTCTGGCTAAGTTATGTATACCTTTCCAAGAATCAAGCCACATAATTTCACAATCAGGTTCAAAATCTCAGTTACTTTTTATTGTCTTTTGACAATAAATCCAGAAATAATGATAAATGCATTATTATTTTTAAAAATGTTTTCAAATAATAATAAGGCAGCAGAACCTCTACTGAACATACCACAATCACTGTCTGCTATTACTAAAGGCACTTTGAATAAATATCAATTATAACTATGTAATAGTGTAGATAATCCTATGAAATGTTCTGGAGATAGCCTTTTTAAAAAAAATCCCTTGGAATAAGCTTGTTTAGTTGCCATTTCTTTCTCATGAAAACAAAATGAAAAAAAAAAAAAAATCCATGACATATTCCAATTAAATGAACATTTACTGTTAGGGATGCTAAGAGAAGGGGATTCCTGAAAGAGCTGTGGATATTGGATTATAAGACCACTAAATTCTCTTCTAATCCTAAAATCCAGTATGGTTGTTTTAAGTAGAGCTGGTTAAAGTGTTTTTGTTCAAAAAAAAAAAAAAAAAAGTTTTTTATGACTAAATTTGTATGAGGTCACTAATTATAAATCATGAATTTCAATAGAAACAAATAAAACAAAACTGACAAAAAGGAGGTGAAATCCAAGATCACAATTAAAGCTGCCTGAAAGTGGGACTACTCTGAGAGGTAATGAATTTCCCACACTGGAGGTCTTTGAACAAATGTCATATAAGCATATGTCACATATGTAACAGATAGAATTCTTTTCCAGAAATGGTATGAATTAGATGGCTTTGAATGTCCCATTATGTTTCTATGTTTCCAAAACTCATGCTTGCAAATTATATTATTATAATTACTTTCACTCTACAACAACAATGCATTTATTTCTAAATAACATTAAGGACAGCCAAAAACAATTCATTCATAGTGCTGCCACCTGTAGGGAAATTTTATAAAATTGGTTTTTCCTGAATAAAGAATAATTCAGAAGGTAAACTTTATTAAAACCTCCCATAATCTTCTAGTATTTCCTTTCTTATTTAAATAAAAAGCCTTAACTATTATATCTTTAACTAAAAAATAGTACAAATTATTCCTTAAAAAAAAATTCTGTAGGCTACATCCCCTCTTCAAATTTTGTTTATTTAAAATAAACAGTGCAACCTACAAACAATGTTACATTTCTTTCTTAATAACTATGTGCTTCAATAAAATCCTACTTCAAAAAAATAAATAAATAAAATCCTATTTTTACATTTAACTGGAGATTAACTTTGGAAATTCTAAGGCTTTTTTTTTTTTTTTTTTGCAAAACAAAACCCCCCTGAAAAACAAACAAACTAGAAAGTCTCAATAGAGACAGACAATATTTGTTACTAAAAATGTACCTTACAATGAGCCTCAAAGAGGTTTTTCCCATGATAGGATATGGAGTAATGAATTTTCAGCAACAATTAATTTTTGAAGAGTGTGTATAAAATTGTAAAAGGGTTCCTATCTCTATTGGTGGAGGGAATACTCACACTGACAAAAATCATGAATCCTTGAAAGTACTGTGCTAATATACTTAAAGGTCTTATTGGGGGTAGATGAGTGGAAGCAGCAGCACTTTATTTAGGGTAGGTTAAATCTGAACTAATTTAGTATACGTAATAAAACTATTACTAGCTCGATCAAGGCTCTGTGAATTTTTGAACTTCTTTCTCATATACACACACACTGTCCCAAATGACCTACTGTAGGTCTTTAGTTTTAATAGCTTAAAAATCTTCCCTCAGAACTTTGGGACATCCTATAAATTTTGAAACCCTCTGATCAACTAATTCTAATTACTTAGCTTTGGAAACCTAACTTTGAAAAGTTTACACAAAATAGAAAAAACAGTCACAAACTAAGATAAGGTGCAGTGATCTGCATCAAAGGTCAATAACTTGCTTTTTAAAAAATTAACACAATTATCATGCTGCACAAAAAAAATCAGGGGGAAAAATGAGAAAGAAAACAAAAAGCAAGCAAATAACAACAAAAGGTGACAATACTAGATTGTGGTCCATCCTCAATTCCCACTCTCTCTGGGTGCAGATGGTTCTCTCCATCACAGGACCATTGGCACTGGCCTGAATCATCTCATTATTGAAAAGAACCACAACCATCAGAATTGATCCTCGTATAATCTTGTTGTTGCCATGTACAATGATTTCCTGGTTCTGCTTATTTCACTTAGCATCAAGTTCATGTAAATCTCTCCAGGCCTCTCTGAAATCTTCCTGCTGATTTCTTACATTCCATAACATTCATATACCACAATTTATTCAGCCATCCTCCTACTGATGGGCATCCACTCAGTTTTCAGTTTCTTGCCACTACAAAAAGGGCTGTCACAAACATTTTTGCACATGTGGGTCCCTTTCCTTCCTTTAAGATCTCTTCAGAATATAAACCCAGTAGTAACACTGCTAGGTCAAAGAGTATGCAGTTTGAGAAGTTTTTGAGCATAGTTCCAAATTGCTCTCCAGAATTTTTGGATCCTTTAAGAGTTCCACCAACAATGCATCAGTGCCCCAGTTTTCCCACATCCTCTCCAATATTCATCATTATCTTTTCCTGTCATTTTAGCCAATCTGAGAGGTGTGTAGTGTATCTCAGAGTTGTCTTAATTTGTATTTCTCTGATCAATCGTGATTTGGAGCACCTTTTTATATGCTACAAATAGTTTCAATTTCTTCATCTGAAAATTGTCTGTTCATATCCTTGACCATTTATCAAATGGTGAATGTCTTCAACTCCTATAAATTTGAATCAATTCTCTATATTTAGAAATGAAGTCTTTATCAGATCCTTCGGATATAAAAATGTTTTTCCAGTTTATTGCTTCCCTTCTAATCCTGTCTGCATTAGTTTTGTTTGTACAAAAAAAATTTTAACCTAATATAATCATAATTATCTATTTTGTGATCAATAATGATCTCTAGTTCTTCTTTGGTCACAAATTCCTTTCTCCAAAGATCTGAGAAGTAAACTATCCTATGTTCTTCTAATTTGTTTATAATATCATTCTTTATGTATAGATCATGAACCCAATTCAACCTGGTTTTGGTATATGGTATTAGGTGTGGATCTATGCCTACTTTCTGCCATACAAGTTTCCAATTTTCTCAGCAGTTTTTGTCAAAAAGTGAATTCTTATCCCAAAAGCTGGGGGCTTTGGGTTTGTCAAATACTAGATTGTTATAGTCATGGGCTATTTTGTTCTGTGAACCTAACCTGTTCCACTGATCAATTTCTCTATTTCTTAGCCAGTACCAAATGGTTTTGATGACCATTACTTTATAATATAATTTTAGATCAGGTACAGCTAGGCCATCTTCATTTGCTTTTCCTCTTTATTAATTCTTTTGAAATTCTTGATCTTTTGTTCTTCCAGATGAATTTTGTTGTTATTTTTTCTAGGTCAGTAAAACAATTTCTTGGGAGTTTGATTGGTATAGCACTAAATAAACAGATTAGTTTAAGGAGTATTGTGATCTCAAGGCAGTTTTTAAGGCAGAGTATATCCAAAAGTGAATAGGCAAAAACAGAATTATATATTTTACATAATCTGCAAATTAAAGAGTTGAAAAAAACAATATAGTTTTTAAAAATAGCATCCCATAAATCCTTAGAACTTATAGGATAAAAATTATTCTAATAACTATGGAAGTATTAAATCACTAAAACGATATAATATATTAAGCCATATTTTTCTTTGTCTTTTTTTAATATTCTTTCTAAAAGAAAACTGATTCCAACAAATTTGCAAAAATATTAATTTCTATCTACATCAACAAAAATAGAGCAAAAAATGATAGTGAAGTAATTTATTAACATAAATTTTGCATTTTTTAAAATTCTGATACACTTCACAAAAAAAAAAAAAAATACCACATCCAAATGAACTCCATATTCCTTGTAAAAGTTAGTTTATCTATTAAGAGTTATATGTGTCTAATGCATGCTGGTGGAGTTGTGAACTGATTCAACTATTCTGGAAGCAAAGTGGAACTATGCCCAAAGGGCTATAAACTCATACAAACCCTTTAATCCATCAATACCACTACTAGATCTAATTCCCAAAGAGATTAAATAAAAGATGGGGAGGGGGGGGAAGGAAGGAAGGCCCTATTTGTAAAAAATGTTTCTAGCACCTCTTTTCATAGTGAAATTGAGCAGTTAATCATGAATTGGGAAATGGCTGAACAAGTTGTGATATATGACTGTAATGGAATATACTGTGCTATATGAAATGATAAACAGGCTGATTTCAGAAAAACCTGGAAAAACTTACATAAACTGATGCAAAGTTTAGCGAGCAGAACTAGGAGAACACTGTATACAATAACAGCAATATTGTATAATGTACTGCAAATGACTTGGCTACGCTTAGCAATGTAAGGCTTGAAGACAATCCCAAAGGACTCATGATAAAAAAAATGCTTTTCACATCTGGAGAAAGAACTGAAGGAAGTCTTAATGCAGATCAAAGCATATTATTTTTAACTTAATTTTTTTTTGGTGGGGGGAGAAGGATGACAGGAGATTTTCTATCTTCTTTCACATTATAATGAATATGGAAAAAAGTTTTGCATGATTACACATGTACAACCTGTATCAAATTGCTCACTTTATAAGGGTAATAGGAGGGGAAGAATTTGGAATTCAAAATTAAAAAAATAAAAATTAATGTCCAAAATTTTCTTTACATGGAATTGGAAAAAAAAATTATGAAAAAAAAAGTTAGGTGTCTTTTAACCCTGACAGTTATGGTACCAACACTGACTAAATCTTGTGACCAAGTCCCTGTAACATTTTTTTAGCCACTTTGTGTTTTAACCACACAAAGAATTTGGCAAACAAACCATTATATTCATAATATGTCTTACATTCTTTTGCTTGGACAGATGAGCAACTTCCCAGATTCAATAACTGAGTGGTAGATGTAGATTGCAGTACTGTTTCCCTGTACCATTGGTCATCATGTATAGTGACATCTGGAAAAAAAAGAAATCAAAATCATTTGAGAGCATTTAGAAATTCTCAACCACTTTTCAACCATGCCTTTCAAGAAATTTGTTCTCAATCAAGTGAGATCACATCAGAATACTATTTCTGGTCACAATCCTTCTACCGTATCTCCCATTCTTTCTTGCCAAGGCTACCTCCTTTTCCTTGGGTCTTTGATTCTATTCCTCCCATCAAATTTAAGTTGCCTCTTTGATCATTTTTCAACTTTAATCTTTAGTTTTTCTTTATCCCTTGGTCCCTTACTATGTCTAAAATAACCTACTCCATAATCCTTAAAAAACAAGTAAAAATCTCTCCATGACCACATCAGATGGCCTTTTCGTAAGCCTCATTTTATTTGACTTTTAAGTGACTTTTGAAACTGTTCAATTCTTCCTTAACCTAATAAAAACTATTTATTCTATGCTGGTTTTTCTCTTACCCAGCCATGAATAGTTCAGTTTCCTTTGCATGATTATAATCTATCTCCCACCTTGAGAGTGCCTCTGTTCTCAAGTCTTCCGTACATTTTCTCTAGGCGATCTTATTTATTCCTATAGTTTCAACAAACATCTCAATGCCAATGACTTCCAAATATTTACCATCCATAATGGTACTTGTAATATCTCATGGTGGTCTTTGTCAGGGTCAAATGAACTAATATACAAGTCTTGGGAAGCCTTAAAGATGCTATATAAATGGAAGCTATTATAATTACTGATTAAAATTCTAATTCCTCTGCCTGGGATTCGAGATCACTTAAGGCTATTTTTATATTCTTATTTGTCTAGGCTGCTCTTTTTCTAGAACATACCCTACACCTTTCCCATCTCCTTGCCTTTTCTTTAAAAAACTAAAACACAAAACATGTTATTGGTATTTTTTGCTTTTATATCATGTTTCTGGAAGAAAATCCCTCCAAAAGGAATCTTTTGTACAAGAAAAGCAATTAAGCAAAAACATCAAATGCAATGATTTCATCTGATAATAAGTACAACATTCTGGCCTGAGAGCCACTAAGTTCTATGCCAGGAGGAAAGAGCTATGTTTCATAATCTGTTCACCAAGACCATCACTGATTTTTCAATTACTTGGAATTTTGCCACTTTGGTGATTTTTTTTTAAAGTCATCATGTATATTCTTTTGGTTTTGCTTCTCTTATTCTATATCACTTCATACAAAGTTTCCCACTAATGCCTCTCCTCAAGCCTTCCAGCATGTCCCAAATGTTTTCTTTTATCCCTTTATGGCAGAATTTCAAACCCTTCTTTATAATTCTTTTCAAATGCCACACCCTACTTCATTTATCCTCTCCTGATCTTCCCAACTAGCAAAATCTTGTCTCCTGATCTTATTATATAAAACCATTTGGTATTAAAATTATAGAACTTGTGTAATATTATGTATTAGTTATTCATGTTTGTGTTTTTTTCTCCTATTCTATGGGCTTTATAGTGGCACAGATCATTAGAATTTTGTCTTTCTACCAAAATTAAGCACTGTTCCATAATGTAGGAACATAAATGGATAGAGAGGAAGTATGTTGGACTCAGAACAGAAAGGTGACGGAAAATGAGTCATCAAGTTCATATGGGCGGAGAAGTTTTTAATGAAATAAATAATTGCTAGTAGCACAAGGTTATTACCTGTTAGTAAAATTATGTCTCCAGGAAATACTGTTAGCATGCGAAAGGCAGCATCACGCCACAGTACAACCTTCTTCTTAATTTCTGATTGGTCAATTACTGTAATAGTTGCCAAAGGAACTTTACAGCCAGAATTTGGTCCTGTTTTTATGTGTATTTCCTTCACATGACATGGATGTAAGGCCATAACCAAACAATTATATCTCTGGCTTTTGCAAACACAATTTTTCAACAGTGATGTTTTGTTTAAGAACTTGCCAAAGCTAGATACACTTTTTTCAGGAGTTGCTCTGGAAGAGATTTGATGGGTTTCTTTAACCTTCTTGGATCCCTGGAGGGCTTCTGATACAGTGCTTGAAGGACCTGACTTATCTTCATTTGTTCGATTTCTTTTCATAGAAACTTTATGGAAAGTATTTTGTTGAGGACAAATTTTTCTTGTGCTAAATGAATCAATACAAAAATCATCTGTGGACTGTTCATTAGGAGTTTTGAAAAGTCCTTGAGATGCTGTATTTTCTTTGATTCCGTTGCTACAGTTTAAGGGAGTGCTGTTGTTTGTTGTCTCAGGACGATTAGGACTAAAAAGTTCAAGGGAGTTTGCCTGATTTGGTGCATTCACAAAATTATTGGAATTTTCTAGTCTCACTTCCCTACAACTTTCCTTTGATTCTGGCTTAATGCTCAAAGTTTCTTTACTTAGAAAACTCTGTTCTTTATCCAGGCTTTGGGCTAGAAAAGCTTTCTTGCTTGATGTCATAATAGTAAGAAATTCAATGTCTGCTGATGTACTGAAGCTCGAGAGCTTCCTTATTATCACTCCTTTATCTTTAGGCTCATCTGTTATTTGGGGAGAAGAGAATCCCAGAGAATGGTTGACTGTCTCATTATTTTTTAATGGCATGTGATCATTTTCTACAACTTCTGGTTCTATATTAATCTGCTTAGTACTGCAGACCAAATCCCACATATCAGAATAATCTTGTTTTATTGGCTGGGAATTTTTTTTAAAAAGATTTTGCAAAGAGAAATTGGATTCAAATTTTTCCTGCTGGTCCATGATTTTATTATCATCATCCACAGGATGATGATATTTTCCTTCATTTAAATGCTGTTGTACTCTGCTCTCAAATCCAGGTATTTGCTCATGATAGTAGGATGTATCAATTATCCTTGAAGGATCACTATTCTGGGACTCTATACACTGTGTTTCTGGAACACATGTTAAATAGTCTTCATCATGGCAAGATCCAGTCTTATCAGAGTTCAGGATATGTTCTTTAAGAGGAACTGGAAGACTTACATGATGGTCTTCAAGATGACCACACTTGCATGTTTCAGCACTAACATTTAAGGAATGGGGATGATAAAAGAACTGAGTAATTTTCCACGGATTGGCACTCGTTGCTGAATAAGTTTGTTCTTGCGATACTGCTATATTTGATGGAATAACTGGTGCTCCAAAGAAAACATGGATTTGAGTGGGTTTTTTACTCATGATTTCTGAGGGAAGAAAATGAAAATTTATGAATGTGTGAATTCATTAATGTTATCATATTAATTTCAGAGTCACAAAAGCAAAAGACAATTAACTATAAATTTAAAACAATAGCTAAGATTAATACATAGAACTTTAAGACTGCAAAGGGTTTTAACAAACATCTCATTTGATCGCAACTGAAATAAGAAATATATAATTAGTCATGTTTATTGCAAGACTTTCAACTTCTTTTCAATGTTTCTCACCATCCAATCAACATATTTAGGCTTAAAAATAAAATAACCACTAATATTAATTTAGAGACTCTTTCAGCAGGTAAATAAAATACTACTTGCTACATTCATCTAATTTGTTCAGCTTTATGATGCACATTTCGATCCCATTTTAATCCTCATTCAACCCTTACTTAACCACCAAATATATAACTTGTTTAATTAGTAGAAAAATACCTATTTATCTGTGTTATTTATGATAACCCAAATGGTTCATATCCTCTCAAAATATGACCCAAACAAAAAATTTAGAACCTTGCATAAATGTAATAATTGATATTTCCAAATCTACATAACTTCATTTTTGAATTATCTGTTATTTTGTGTGCTTCTTCCCTGATTGGAAATCTTTAGTGATTCTTTCTCCATTTCTCAAAGGTTAAGATACGATTACTTGGCTCCTACCTGTCCTTCTAGCCTCTGCTTCTCCCTTCATAAATATCATGTTCCAACCAAGCAGAAATCCTGTTTCCTAAACTTTTCTCTTGATCTCATGTTTCCTATATTTCTCTGATTTACTGGCATGGTATTTATACCCATTATCTTCTGGACCCCTTCATTTCCCTCCCCTGCCCCTAGCAGGTCATAAATTCCTTACTGTCAAGCTTTCCTTTTTTTTTTTTCTTGGCTTGGATTTTAATTTAATTTAAAAAACAAACAAACAAACAAAAACAAAGTTCTCTCCCTTGAATCCAAGAATGAGAAAGGCTGTTGAGTCCTGCAGAAAAGAGCCAGGATTAGGGACCCAGATCAGAGGGGCTTGGTTTTTCCCTGGCTTTCTCCTTCGGTGCGTATTCTTGCTCTCAGTTAAAAGACCCTTCCTAGTCAGCCTAGAGGGACTGATGAAGCAATCTTACCTCTAAGGCTCCTTCTCCCCCAAATGGAAAAAACATAAAGCTAATCAAATGTATGTACAATGGCAGAGCTGGGGCCTTTTATGGAATGCCTCGGCAACCCCAGGAAATTGACAGGATCAAGAAAGCCCAGAGCAAAGCTGGAGACCATTAATGGTCTTTGTAAAGAGTCCTTCTAAGCCAAGTCCTTGCCCGCGCTAATCAGAAGTGCTCCCGTCCCACTTAACCAAGGACAAGGCAGATCCAAGAGCCCGCCATATGCCTGGAGGAAGGACTATTTGGTACAGCTAGTCTGGAGATTATTGGGCCACAAGGACCAGAGGCCCCCAGAAAACACTCCCACCTATCCACAAGAACACAGAAGGGCTTTAAAGACAACAGGTCAGTAGGCCACACTGAGTGAAGTCCTTAGACAAGTCTGGCCTTGGGGCTGAGGGTGGGGTGTCCCTGAGTGCTGGATATCTTGACTCCTTACAGACCAAAGAGGCAGGACCCCCAAAGCTTTATTCAGGGGGAAGCCCTGGAGAAGCTCCAAGAACTCCTCCAAGACCTCCCCAGCAGTCCATCAGGCCCCAGCTTCACATCCCACCCACGGCCCAGACTGTCACCCACCAGAATGTTGAAGACCATGCCTACAAAGGCAGCCGAGATGGCCGAGCCAGAGCGGGCACAGATGTCCCCCGGGCGAGCCCCAGACAGTGTTGCTGACACTGATGGAACCTAAGGAGTGCAGGACGTTCCCCATTCCAGTGGTCGCCACACTGATCCAAAGGGCACTGACAAAAGCTCAGGAAAGCAAAGAGATACCTGGGAGGGCAGTCGCTGGGAGGCAGCAAAGCAGGGAACCCAGGCAAGAAAGGTGCCCCCCAGAATTGCTGGTGGCCACCCCGATGGGAGAGATGCCCTGGATCTCGGAGTCCACAACCTACAGTCGTGACATGGACCCCGGGGCTCCTGAACAGGTGGAGGTCGTCCTTGTCCAGGTCCCTAAGAGGCCCTGGGAACAGCAGCAGAACCCCTCTCCCCCAGCCTCTAGAAGACTTTTAAGCAGAGCTTCAGTCAAAGCTTTATTTCTAAAATGTCATCTCTTCCTTTGGCCATTAGAGGTCACCAAATCATCCAATAAAAGTCTTCAAGTTCAGCCTCTGAATAAAGGCCCAGAGAATCAAGGTGGTAAGAGCATGTCAGGAGGTAGGGAATTAGGTCACTGATCTGCCCAAGTCACATAGACAGTAAGTAGCAGAACAGGATTCGGGACATAGCTTCTGATTTTAAGCCCCGTGCATGTTCCACTCACTGTACTGCGGGGCCTCAAAGATGTCACTTGAAATTGATTATTTTGGGGCAGGGGTATGTACATATAACAAATACAAGCCAGAAAACTTGAGGAGTTTCTGAATTTTTTTTTCCTAATGAAATTCAATCAATTAATTTATGTTTTTAAAAGGTTAATAAAAGTTCCAAGATTTTGATATATAAGGGCAAAAAGTACAGTATTATTTTTACTACAGCATTATCGTAACCATTTAATGACTTTCTACTGGGGGAAAGAGAGAGACAGAGACAGAAACAGAGAGACAGAGACAGAGAGTTTTTAATATGATTTTTATGATTATGTCTCATTATGAAAGGTCCTGCTCAGTTTACATAAGCTGTTAGATTATTACACCTGAAGGATCAACAGGCTTCAAAAGAGTATTATTAATAATGTGTGCAAGATAAGAAACAAAATAAAAATCCCAATAGAAAATACCTTTAAATCAGAAAGGATCAGAAAACTTCATTTTCATTTTGAAAAGGGAATGATGATAAAAGAACTAATCTACTTTATCACATCTATAAAACTAAAATCTTTATTAGAATAACCTACTCAAAAGTATCCTTAATGAAAACATGGGAGAGGAAAAGGTGAGCTTTCACGGACTCTTTTCTTTTCTTTTCTTGAAGCTTTTTATTTTCAAACCATATGCAAAGATTATTGTTCAATACTGACCCTTGCAAAACCTTATGTTCCAATATCCCCCCCTTTTCCCCCACCTTCTCTTTTAGATAGCAAGTAATGCAATATATGTTAAACATGGTAAAAAAATATGTAAATCAAATATAGGCATACATATTTAAACAATTATCTTGCTACACAAGAAAAATCTGATCAGAGGAAGAAAAGTAAGAAAAAAATAAAATTCAAGCAAACAACAAAAGACATACTATTGCTATTTTCTGTGGCAAATGATACTTTCATAACCACACAAATGACCAGAAAGTCTAAAGATGAAAGATCTCACTTTATTTGCTGTTTAACGAACAACCAAAAAAATTTTAACTTAGTAAAGACAAACACAGTCTATATGGATATGAATCACAGAACATCAAGACCTCTGAACAATCAAAAATGATGACTCCTATGCAAGAAATAGCACAAGATATGTCATCAAAGATATTGCATGAGTTGAAAGGAGTATGTAGTAAAAATAAGGGATTAATATATGTATGGTTTAAGAGTTAAACAAGTATTTAAAAAATATTAAAATATGTAAAAAGAATCCCCTGCCTAGATCTACTTGGAAGGATTTAATGGAACAAGATAAGAAGGGATGGATGTGTTATGAACTATTCTAATGGAGTTCCCACATCAATTAGAGCATATTTGTTATTTAAGTATCATATTAGCATCATATCATTTTTTTGGTCTCAGTTTAATAAGTGGATGGCTGGCTCATTTTTATGAATAGCCTCTTTCCTTGAAAATATGTTTAAGTAAAAGAAATATTTTATGGAACATTAGAACCCATAGTGGGCTCAGTGGCACCAGGCCTGGAATCAGGGAGACTCAACTTGAAGAGGTCTCAGATATTTCCTAGCCGTGTGACTGTGGGCACCTCACCCTGTTTGCCTCAGTTTCCTCATCTGTAGAACAAGCTGGAGAAGAAAATAGCCAACCAGTCCATTATCTTTGCCAAGAAAACTCCCAAATGGGGTCACAAAGAGTCTGACAGAATTGAACAACTAAACAACAAAAATCCACCTTCTACAATGACATTTTTTTGTTGTTGTTCACACTTTTTTTTTATTACAGCTTTTTATTTACAAGTTATATGCATGGGTAATTTTTCAGCATTGACAATTGCCAAACCTTTTGTTCCAACTTTTTCCCTCCTTCCTTCCCCCAGATGGCAGGTTGATCAATACATGTTAAATATATTAAAGTATAAGTTAATTACAATATATGTAAACATGTCCATACAGATATTTTGCTGTACAAAAAGAATTGGACTTTGAAATAGTGTACAATAAGCCTGTGAAGGAAATCAAAAATGCAGGTGGACAAAAATATAGGGATTGGGAATTCTATGTAGTGGTTCATAGTCATCTCCCAGAGTTCTTTCACTGGGTGTAGCTCTTCCCTTGTATCTCAGCACTTTCCACTATCTCTGGAAAGCATTTAAGGTAAGTGATGAAAACAGAAGACAGAAGAACTTAAGTTCTTTTTAAGTTCTCCAAGTGAGAAAGAGCCTAGAAAGAATGTGCTTGACAACATGGAGGAAAATAGCAAATGGGAGAAGTTAGGGAGGAAGGGAAAGATGAAGAAAAGGAGGAGTGAGACAAGGGGACAGAGAATGTCTCTGCCAGCCAAAGACTCCTCATAATTCTTCTGGGGGCCTGCACAACCATTCATAAAGTCAGAAAGGTCCAATAATGCTATGGTTTTCACTAAACCCAAGAACAAACACCCCTGATCATGAAAGGAAAGAGTTGGGAATCTCACTCTTATAAAAAGGCACTTTGTCCTCTTCTCCCTCCTTACTTTTAAAGTGAAGAGAAAGTAAAATCAGAGTTCATGGTTACTTAGGAGTCACTAGGTTCAATAGGGTAAACTTTCCCAGGCCTTTGTACCATTAAGTTTTTACTCAGACTCAGTATTTTCTCTCTACTTCTGTGCATTTTTCGGAAAGGAAAGAAAAGTGCTTTTTCATTTCTTGGCATATCCAGGGCAAGCTGTTGCCAATAACCAGCTTTAGCAGACCATTTTTATGTTCTGGATTATTGCTCCATGTATGATTTCAGGTCACTGAACTTCATGTCCTGAAAGGGGAAGTCCAGAGAGTAAAAGAGGTGACCTTCTTTTCCAAGTTGCTTGTTCTCCAGTACCAAAATCTTTTATGAATGATAACAGCCAAAGGGCACCAGATTCACCTGCCACTCAGGAGACACTTTGACAATAGTCTAGTCCCTGTGTCTTCAGCAGCCCAGAGATGGGCTAGGAGAGAGAAGTATTTTGTGGAATTCACAGTGTTATGTCTGAAGAACACTTCCAAACAAAACAGGATGACAGTCTGTTCAGAAGGAACAGATCTGATTCCGCTTCTACATGAAAGGGGCCGTGACACTGTGTGGAGGTACATGCCGGGAAGCCCAGCCACCAGGAAGGTTAGAGTTGGTGGATCCCTCCAGCTCTGGTCTGAGCTGCCTTAGGAGAAGCCAAACACATGTCCACAGTGAGCCTGGCCTCAGGAGTGAGGGCCCGGGAAGGCCAGTGCAGCACCGGTCAGGAGCAGCAGTGGTCAAAGATCCTGTGCTGGTCACAAGCAGCCCACAAGCAGCCTCTGCACTTCTAGCCTGGGGAGGAGAGGGTAGAGATGGGAGACAGGCAGGCAGAAAAGTGGGGCAGGGGAGGGAACGGACAGACTGGCAAAGACAAAATCAGAGAGAGGGCAGTCACATATACATGTTGTCTTGCCACCTCCCTGAGGTTAAGGACTGCCTTGCTTTCTGTATTTTCTCAGGATGGAGCCCAGCACAATAAATGCCCTCATTTATTTACATAGGAGGTAGGATCTGAGTTTTCTCATAAGGATGGGATTTCAAGAGGCTAAAGGGACCCCAAAGGGATCACTGAGACATACTGTCGTGCATAGATAATATCACAGGAAAAATTGAATGGAAAAGAATGTGGGAGCAGAATATATATTAGATAGGGCAGGCTGGCATGCCCTAGAGGAAAAAACCAAGCTCTTCAAATGATCCCCCAAAAGGTCCATCTTTTTGAGCCTTTTATTCCACTGGCGTTGCATGGTTCCAAGGCAGGGGAGTTCAGAAATGCTCATCTTGTAATTCTAACCCTGGGCCATGTCCCAAGGTCAGTGTAATACAGGGCAAGCTCCACCCTCTCTGAACATCAATTTCCTTATAATCTCTCTGCATTTTTACAGTGCTCCTATGTGCCAGGCCCTGTGCTAAGGGCTTTACAGGTGCCATCTCATGTGATCCTCACACCCTAGGAGGCAGGTGCTGCGGCCATCTCCATTTTTCAGAGAAGTCACTAGCTTGCCAAAGGTCACCCAGCTCCTAAGTGTTTGTGGCAGAATCTGAGTTCAGGTCTTCCCACCCCCAGGCTCAGGGTTCTGTCCCCTGGGCCAGCTGGCTGCCTCCTCTGTAAAATGAGGGGCTGAAACAAATGGCCAATAAAATGCTCTCTGGCTCTGGAATGATGACCCTATCAGACATCAATCAGGATCACACAGGAGTCATTGGAGATGCAGGCTCCAGAGAAGAACCAAGGACCGATGGTCAGAGAAAGATCTGATCAAAGAGGATGGGCTGGTCATGGGCAAGAGCAAGATTGTCAGTGGGCAGCCTGTGTGTTTCCTTGGTGTCCTCACATGTCCGCAGCAGGTAGGGGACCACTGAGGGCCATGTGTGAAGATCCAGACAAGTTGGCCCAGAATAGGCAGGAATGGATAGTCCGGGAGCCCTGGGAACATCTGAATATCAGCACTGGACAGTGTTTCATACCTTGATCTTTTCCATCACCAGGAGACCTTGACCAAAGCCCTGGAAGAGCTCTCTCCCACCCGGATCTCCGCCAAGACCTTGCCTGTCCTTTCCTCCCCATTATCTACTCTCCAGACCCCAGGCCAGGTATTCTTCCCATCCCACCCTTCACCAGCTCCCTCTGCCCGGAGTGCCCACCCTCTCCCTCACTGCTGAATCCCCAGCCAACTTTTAAATCCCCTCTGAACTCTGCCGACAGGGCTGCCAAACTGTGCATATCCTTTGACCCAGTAGTGTTTACTGGGCTTATATCCCAAAGAGATCTTAAAGGAGGGAAAAGGACCCACATGTGCAAAAGTGTTTGTAGCAGCTCTTTTTGTGGGAGCAAAGGATTGGAAAAAGAGTGGATGCCGATCAATTGGAGAATGGCTGAATAAGTTATGGTATATAAATGTTATGGAATATTACTGTTCTATAAGAAACCACCAGCAGGATGATCTCAGAGAGGCTAGAGAGACTTACACGAACTGATGCTAAGTGAAACAAGCAGAACCCGGAGATCATTATACACAGCAACAAAAAGACTATATGATGATCAATTCTGATGGACGTGGCTCTCTACGACAATGAGGTGATTTAGGCCAGTTCCAATGGTCTTGTGATGGAAAGAACCATCTACACTCGGAGAGAGGACTGTGGGAACTGAGTGTGGATTACAACATGGCATTTTCAACTTTTTTGTTATTTGATTGCTTTTTGTTTTCTTTCTCTTTTTTTTTTTTCCTTTTTGATGTGATTTTTCTTGTGCAGTATGATAATTGTGGAAATCTGTATAGAAAATTGTACATGTTTAGCAGATATTATATTACTTGCTTTTTAAGGGGGATAGGGTAAAGGGAGGGAAAAAAATTTGGAACACATAGTTTTGCAAGGGTGGATGTTGAAAACTATAATTAGAAAATAAAAAGCTTAAAAAAGAAAATAAAAATCCCCTTTGAAAGGCTGTTCTCCCTTCAAGGTTTTGCTTGGTCCTCCCCAATCTGGAATTACCTTTATGTCCCTAACTTTCTTTTTAAAAATTTAATTTTTTATTTCTTTTCTTTTTTTCATTTTTAAAAATTCCCTTAACTTTCACATGGCACTAGGAATAAAACTTTCTGGTATACTTAGAGATTTAGAACTAGAGTGATCTTTGGATGTGTCAAATCGCTTTATTGTACTGAGGGAGTGGTCATGTCTTATCTCAGATTTGTATCTTGCCTGGCACCTGGGCACTCTATAAACATCTGATCCTCTTGAGTCCTTTGTGAAGTGGGTTGGACAAGCACTCTTGCTATTTTGGAGATGAGGAAGCAGATTCATGGAGGTTACAGGACGCTAATGCAGAGTCAGCTGATGTTGGAATCCATGTTCTTTGTCTGACTCCCAGTCTAAGGCAATTTCCACTTCATTCCTCAGTGCAACTAAGCCAAGCAATCTGCCCAAAACACGAAAAAATTGAATAGCTTGTTTCTTTCTCAGGTTCACTTAGTGGGAAAGTTATATAAAATAGGCAATACAACCAAACCTTCAAACTTCAATATAAACCAAACTTCAAAGGATGGTAAGAGGAAGATCCCAAAATATGATCAGATTGTATCTAGAACATACACAGAGCTGACTGATCTAGATGTGTGAGGTAATATTGTATTTAAAAGTAAAATTTATTAAAGGTAATTTATATTATCAATGAACTCTTAAGTTCTAGTGATAATGTGATTTCCCCTTTCATTTTATTCTATTTAAGGAAACAAGTGAACTTTGTGGAAGAAAAAGTTTATACTGACTAACAATTTTATCATGACGAAAAAATAACATGATTAATATAGTGTGTTTGACTGCTGATAAGCCAGCTATATCTGCAGAATCTCTATGTTTTGGGTATGCTCAAAGAGTTAATGCTCAGTGAGATACTAAGTGAAACTTGTTAGCACAGGGCCATTATCCTTGTTAATTATTACACCATTTCACAATCTGTAAAATGTTGCTTCACACAGAAAGACCAATACAACTAGAACCCTTTATCTTTAGAATGGTCAGAGTCTGATTGAAGGGTCAAAGATCTATTAAAACAAGATGAACTGCATCAGCAAGTTTTACCTTTTCAGAATACAACTGAAAATGCTGTTATCAAATTTGTTCATGCTTTCCTTTCTACCAACCAATCATAAAAATTCACTCTGACTTGATCCCTATTTCCTATTGAAATAATTATGAGATTACAAATATATATGAATATAAATGAAGCCCACTGGACAAAACACCCAATAAGCACAGGGAAAATCCATATCTGCTTTAACTGATGACATGATTATACGTCTGCCCAATGAAGTAAAAAAATATAACTAAGCTCAGATATTGAAACTAATACTTACCTATTAACATTTCTAGTCTGATATCTGATGAGCTGGTTTTTCCCAGCCTTTGTTAATTTGAAATTTTATTTAAATTAATCAGATTTAACAATTTCTGCACATAAAGAAAAAATATACAGAATGTGTATTTCACTGGCCATCACAGTTTTATCACTGCTAACAACATGATTCCAGAATCTAGGGGATTTTGTCCTAATCTCGCGCTTCAGCCCCACATGAACTGCCTAATAAACGTTTCACACTGGATGTCTCATGGACAACCTGACTCAGCATATAAATCAACAAACATTTATTGAGCACCTATTCTATTGCCAGACACTGAGAACATAAAGAAAATGGGCATCCTTGTTTTCACCCCTGATCTTATTGGGAATGCATCCAGTTTCTCTGCACTCTTTATCCCTATGCTCTCCAGTGTTTTTAATAGGAATGAGTGCTGTATTTTGTCAAAAGCTTTCTCTGCATCTATTGAAATTATCTCATGATTTCTGTTAGTTTTGTTATTGATATGGTCAATTATAGTACTAGTTTTCCTGATATTGAACCAGCTCTGCATTCCTGGTATAAACCACTTGGTCATAGTGTATTATCTTTTATGGAAAAACTTTTGCATCAATATTCATTAGAGAGATTGGTCTGTAATTTTCTTTCTCTGTTTTGACTCTTCATGGTTTAGGTATCAATACCACATTTGTGTCAAAAAAGGAATTAGCAAGATTCCTTCTTTACCTATTTTTCAAATAGTTTACATAGTATTAGAATTGTTCTTTAAATATTTGGTAGAATTCATTTGTAAATCTATCTGGCCCTGGAGATTTTTTTCTTAGGGAGTTCATTAATGACTTGTTCAATTTCTTTTTCTAAAATGGGACTGTTTAAGTAATTTATTTCCTCCTCTGTTAATCTGGGCAATTTATATTTATACATTTCAGTTGTTTTTAAGGACAAAAAGAAAAGCAAAAGATAGTCCCTGCTTTCAAAAGGTGCACAATCTAATGGGGGAAGACAATATGCCAACAACAATGTATAAATAAGATATATACAAGATAAATTGAAGATAATAAACAAAGAAAGCATTGGCATTAAGTATGCTGAAAACTCATCTTTTTTTCTAAAACTTAATTCTATCTAATCATATTTTCTTCAGAGAAAGAGCTGAGCACCTTATCTAAGAACATCCTTGATATTTAAAAGCATTTGTTAAGCAATTATTACGTGGCAGGCACTATATTAAAAGTTGAGGATATAATAAGGCCAAAAGAAAAAGGATCCCTGCAATCAGAGAGTTCCCATTGTAATGGGAGAGAAAACTTGCAAACACTTAATGTGCATACAAAGTACTAAGCAGCAGGGAGTGGGGGAAGTGGCAGGCCTGTTGCAAGAGCAGGATTTGAATTGTCTTAAAGATACCAAAAAGTGCTGGTAAGGAGGGAGAACAAATGAGGCAAGGAAAATAGTTAGGGGAAAGGCAGAGTTAGGAGACAGGCCAGTGGGGGTTGGATCGTAAGGTACAGAGAGGGAGGTAAGACAGATGGGAAAGAACCAGAATGTAATGGGCTTTACAAGATCCAGCAAAGAGCTGTATTTTTATAAATATAGGGACTATTTGTAAAGTGATTAGCATAGTGCCTAGCACTGTATAAAAGCTAATTACCTTTTCATTAGGGCACAAGAGAGGTCCTGGGAGAATGGACAGGACTTGGCCACAGACTGGAGATGTGAGGTTGGGACTGACTTTGCCAGAAACTGGGAAGTTTGGAAGAGGGGAAGAGCAGCCCTCATCATTTCCCACCCACCTGCACCCCTTTGACTTCCTCACATCTTTCTTTATCCCCTAGACTTCCAACTTTTTTATGTCTTGTCTTCCCTCATTCAATTGTGAGCACGGGCCATCTTTAGCCTTTCTTTTTTATCCCAATGCTTAGCATAAAGATTGGCACACAGTAATTGCTTAATAAATGCTTACTGTTTTGGAACATCTAGTGAGGGAGTAAATTCATTCCCTTCTCTCCCATCATGTGGCTACCACTCTAGTTCATTCTGCTACCACTTCTTTTAAAAAAAATGTATATACATTTTCCTCTTCCAAACCCTTCTACTCACCAACTAACAAAGCAAGGAAACAAAACCCCAGGTAAAAGCATGTAAATTAAGCTGAACAAATTCCCTGCATTGGCCATGTGTAAAAATGATGTGTCTCAAGCTGTAGTCTGAGTCCATCAGCTTTCAGTCAGGGATGGCTTGTTTCATGTACAATCCTTTGAAATTGTGACTGGTCATTATGCTGATCAGAGCTCTTAAGTTTTTCAAAATTGTTTGGCCTTATATACGGCTATTATTGTAAAAATTATTTGTAATGGGCTGAAGCTCGAGTTGATGCACTGAGGTCCCAAGCATGTGAGGCTAAATAATAACTGGACCATACTCTATTAATATATATGGTTGGAGAAAGAATGGCCCCAGACCACTTTTTGTGCAAGTCCTGATGTGTTGTATAGGAAATGATGATTTTGGTGGGTGGAGGCAGAGGGGCGGAGAGAAGCAGAGAGAGACTGCTGGCTGGCTTCTGGTCTGGTTGGCTTCTTGACTCAGCTGCACACATTGTGATCGTGAACCCCTCCCCCCTTTTACCTCTGATCCCCCTTCACTTCAGATCCTTCTTCACCTCTACTGAGAATGAAGATTGAAGATTTTCCCTTAACCTGAATTCCTGACTCTGGCTGATTTTAAAATACACGGTCATCACAATTATTCTTTTCTCTATATTCTATCAGTTCACATATCTTCCCATATTTTTTTAAAACCATCCTCTTTAATATTTCTTAAAATGCAATAGCATTCTTCCACATTCATATACACCATAACTTGTCAACTGTTCCCCAAATGATGGACATACCCTCAGGTTCCAGTTCTTTGCTACTTCAAGAGTTGCTATAAATATTTATACACATGAGTTTATTTCCTTTTCCTTTCATCTCTTTGGGGTATAGATCTAATACTCCATAGTCAACAGTCAGTCACTTCTAGTTTGAACTACTACAATAATCTCCCAGTGGATATGATGTGGGTAATGTAGACACCAAATGATATCAGGCACCAAAAGCTTAGGTAGAGTCATATGAAGAATTCACAATGACCATTCTCTTTGGCAAAAGGTAGACTCATTTAGGGAAAAGGTTATAGACAAAATGCAGGGATATAATACACACCAGGAATGGTAAACATGTAGTATAGTGGGAAAGCATATGAAAGACAAGTTCCTCAGTGGAACTTGCCATTTACCAGTAGAACCCCATGAGGTTGGAGCAAGCCCTTAGCTGGTGGGCTAAATCTTGAAAGGGACGCAGCACCACCCCAAAAGAGTTAACTGTAAGGAGGAGGAGTGGGGCTGAGAAGCAAGGTGGAGTTAGGGGAGATACCACATGGCATGAAGAGAGGTAAGGAAAAAGACACCTTGAGACAAAGTGCCAGGGAGGACTGACCCAAAGAAGGCAGTAGCCATGATGGCCCATAAGTAGATTTTATAGGGAAATCTCAGCGACATTGCTGAGATTTCTGATGCCATGGCAAAGTGAGACTGCTCAAGAACCCTACAGAGGGTAAAACCAGAGCAAAGCTGATCGCTGTGGGTGCCTTCTCCCTGCCTGCCTCAAGGATTATTAACTCTCTGCTAACCACCCCCAACATTGAAAACCTTATCAGGTCTTCTGCCTCAGTGTCTCCAGGGCTGTATTCACTAGGCCACAGAGTTGGCTCAAAATATCAGCACTTATTAATATACTAAACACATAACTACTTTTCCCAACTGCAGGACACAGGGACAAGTCAGTTCAGGGTGCAGATTGTCTGCATCTGGGTCAAGCCCAGAATTCAAGCTGAGCCAGTGCCAGGGTGCTTCTGCCCAATCCAGGGCCTGAGCAGCCATTCCTGGACCATAAGATCCTCCCAGTGTCTGTAGCCCAACATTGAGGCAGCTCATACCTGAGCCTCAGCAAAAGATAGGGCCAGGGCACTCTCTGGGAAGCAAAGCACCTGGGGTTTTGTGGAAGGAAAACCAAGAGCATTATCATTATTTGCATGAAGCCTTCAGGGTTACAAGCAAGGGGCAAAGCCAACTCTGGGTTTGGGGCTATTCAAGGAGAAGGAGGTCGAGAACAATCCAAGGTCAAAAACTAAGCTGAACTACCAAGAAAAGAGCCAAGACCCGAATATTTGAAGAAAGCAAGACTGAGTCTTTGCTACAATGTCCAGAATAAAGACCTACTCTTATTACCTATGTGGGTGATGACTCAAGCACTACCTCCCAATAGAGAAAAAAGCTCAAAGCAGGGAAATTCTAGAGACAGGGAACAAAGACAAGAGATCAAACCAAAAAGAAGAGGCTAACTCCACAATTCCAAAAGAGGCTGGAAGAAAATGTCCTGGCCTCAAGGAGAACAAGAAATGCAACAGAGATACAAAATATAATGTTAAAGAAAATGATGGGCAGGGGAAAAAAGGATGCCAAGGAGAACACCTTTAGGACAAATTAAAGTAAACCTTATCCCAAAATTGACCTCCCCCCAAATCAGAACTGGCTAAACAAAAAGAATGACTCCCCCTAATGTTATACCACAGTTCTCTAACTGTCCTGACTCAGTTTCCCTGCACTAGTTTCCCTTGTCTCAGTTTCCTTAACTGTTCTGTCTCAATCCCCTAAGCTGTAAAACTCCCTCTCTGGCCCATTAAGACTGAGGACCATTTGCTCTGGGGTTATAAATTATTAATGAAAGCAAGATAAACAAGAGAGTAGACCTCCTGACTCTTTTCTGTCCTCAAGAATTTACAATATCCCTCTAAAATATTCCAAGATACCTCACTGACATCTTTATTTCTGTGTATTCAGACATCCTTTCTCTGGTTTTTAAGATTTATGGCTTCCCCTATCCTGACAGAAGTTTCGAGCCCCTTTCCCTCTTCTTTGTTTCAAAAAGGTATTTAAGGGTTTGAAATTCTCCCATTCATCCCTGGAGGCTGGAGGCTGGATTCTTTGAGATGACAGTCTCCTCCAGCCCTGGGACCAACATGGATCCCTTGTTCCCAGTATATCTTTATCTCTCTCTGACTGGATAATTTGAGACGAGAGTCCTGTCCAGTCAATTATGCTCTCCAATTGATAAAATATTTAAAACTCTCTAATCTCTCTCCTGCCTCAGTTTCTCTGGCATTACACTAAGACCACAAGAAACATACAAACAGGGGGAAGATTCTGGGAAGATGGTGCAGTAGGGTTGGTAAATTTCAAGCTCTCCAGATTTCCCCAAAATAAATACATTTGTGCCTTGGCAGGGAACACAGATTGATGAAAAACCAAGAAGACTTGGAGCAGAACAGGGGACCTCTAGGTACAACCTGAGAAGATCTGAAGAAAGACCCCAGGCCGGATTTACCCATATGCAATGCAAAGCCCTCTAGGCTAGCTCCCCACAAACACCAAGTGGGGAGTCCCGAAACTTCCACCTCCCAGACAGCTAGAGGAAGTGGGGTCTGAGTCTGGAAAGATTGAGGGAACCCTGGTTGACTGGGAACGCCAGGTCCAGCTGGGATGCAGGAATATGGCCCTGGACAAGAAGGAAGCAGCACCCGTGAGTGCAGAGGCAAGGGGACAGGGACTCTGCAGGCACTAGCAGGAGGGTGGAGCTCTTGGTTTGGGGCTCCAGGTCAGAGTGGACAGCTGAAGGGAAGCTTGAGACACCATCCTCCCGCTCCAAGATTAGAGGTGCTTACACTAAAAACCTCTTATTTAAAGAGAAAAAAAAAAATGAACATGCAAAGGAAAAAACCCATCATCAATACTTATTATGGGAACAGAGAAGATTGTTTTCATCTTCAGAGGACCCTTAAGGTTTTTACTCTTTTCAAGTTTCTTCTACTCCAAAGAATAACGTGAAATGGCTCCCTGATCAGTGAGAATTTATAGAAAAACTCAAAGAAGAATTTAAAAATCCTATGAAAGGCATTGAGGAAAAACTAAAAACTAAAAAACACCCAAGAAAAATAATGATGAAAAAAAAATGTTAACTAATTAGAAAAGGAGATACAGAGTCTCTTCTATAAGAAATGACCAGCAGGATGATTTCAGAAAGGCCTGGAGAGACTTACATGAACTGATGCTGAGTGAAATAAGCAGGACCAGATCATTGTACATGGCAACAGCAAGATTATACGAAGATCAATTCTGATGGACATGGCTCTTTCTAACAATGAGATGATTGATGCCAGTTCTAATGATCTTGGGATGGAGAGAGTCCACCCAGAGAGAGGACTGTGGGAACTGAGTGTGAACCACAACATAATATTCTCACCATTTTTGTTGTTCTTTCCTTGCTTTTTCCCCCCCTTTTTGATGTAATTTTTTTGTTCAGCATGATAAATGCAGAAATATGTATAATAGAATTGTACATGTTTAACATACTGGATTACTTGCTGTCTAGGGGAAGAGGTGAGGGAAAAGAAGGGAGAAAAATTTGGAACACAAGGATTTGCAAAGATGAATGCTGAAAACTATCTTTGCATATATTTTGAAAATAAAAAGCTATTATTAAGGGAAAAAAGAAGGAAAAAAATGTTCTTTTTTGACAAGAGAGGAAAGTAGAAATAGAAAAAATCCATCAATCCCACCCTCAACAAAATCCTTTATGGAAAATGTATAGAAATATTATTACCACATTTCAACACCCCCAGATGAAGAGAAAAAATTTCAAGAAACAAGAAAAAAACAATTCAAATACGCTGAATTATGTTAAACATATTGGATTACTTGCTGTCTAGGGGAAGAGGTGAGGGAAAAGAAGGGAGAAAAATTTGGAACACAAAGATTTGCAAAGATGAATGCTGAAAACTATCTTTGCATATATTTTGAAAATAAAAAGCTATTATTAAGGAAAAAAAGAAGGAAAAAACATCCTTTTTTTTGACAACAAGAGGAAAGTAGAAATAGAAAAAATCCATCAATCACCACCCTCAACAAAATCCTTTATGGAAAATGTATAGAAATATTATTACCACATTTCAACACCCCCAGATGAAGAGAAAATTTTTCAAGAAACAAGAAAAAAACAATTCAAATACACTGGAGCTGCAATTAGAATTGTATAGGACTTAGCAGCAGCCACAATAAAAGACTGCAGGTCCTGGAATCATAGCTATTGACAAGTAAAAGAACTAGACCTGCAGCCAAAAATATCACATCCAACAAAATTATCTATAATATTTAGTGAGAAAAAATGGATATTCAATGAACTTGCAGATTTTCAAGACTTTCTATCAACGTAGGGCCAATATCAAAAGATCAGTTTCAAGGAACTCAACATGGACAAATTGTTTGGTATTTTTACATGGGAAATGTATATCATTTAAAAAATTATTATTATAGCTTTTTTTTTACAAAACATATGCACAGGTAATTTTTCAACAATGACCATTGCAAAACTTTCTGTTGCAACTTTTCCCCTTCTTTCCCTGACCTCCTCCCCTAGCTGACAGGTAGTCCAATACATGTTAAATAAGTTAAAGTATATGTTAAATGCAATATACATATACATATTTATACAGTTATCTTGCTGCATAAGAAAAATCTGATCTATGGAAAGAAAAAAAACTAAGAAGGAAAACAAAAATACAAGCAAACAGCAGAAAGAGTGGAAATGGTATGCTGTGGTCCACACTCAGCTCCCACAGTGTAGATGGTATACTATATGTTTAAGACTGACATCAACAATATGGTAGCTCAAAAGAAAGACTGGGGCAGAGTTAATGTAAAAATAATAATGTTGTTATATAAATGAGGTGCAGAGAAAGAATAGATATAGAGGCTTTAGAGGGCGAAGGAGGGACTGTAGTTCTGAAAACCTAGTCACAAAAGGAAGGTTAAATAGGCAAGCAAAACTACATATATACCATGAAGTATATAGTATTCTTCAAAAATCTATAAAGAAATAAAGGAGGAGGGATAGGTGTATGGGGAAGCAAAGAGTGAGGGGAAAAGGAATGGATCCAAGGATGGGAGGAGGTTAAAAAATAGCAAGGCAAGTTAAGGAGCAGAATTAAAACAAAGAATCACAGAGATAGGAAAAATAATGTGTATGGAGGGATAGGGGGCTTATGGGAGGCATGTGTGTGTGTGTGTGTGTGTGTGTGTGTATGTGTATTTATATATGTATATATAAATATAATCTTTCCTAACTATAGCCTTCTTGGAAAGAGTGGGGAGGACTGAAAGGGGGGAAAATAAAGTAAAAAAGGTGCATAGCAGAGAACAAAAGAAACAGTTACAAGGAAGTAAAAAAAAAAGTAGATATTTGTCAATATGATTTATTATACTAATATATACACTTTCTTGATCTGGTAATTTGTTGTCACATATTTTGAATCCTCCCTGATGTTCTCCTGGGCACATGACAATGTTCTCTTTTGTTTTATTTTATTTTGTATTCCTTTTCTATTTTTTCTTTTTTTAATTGTTTTTTTAAATAAAAACAATAGCATACAAGCAAAATCAAAGCTAAAAGTTCCCTGTCATTGATGAGTATGTAAAAAATAAACCCCTGTTAACTTGACTTAATTTGTAACTTTTTAAAAAATATAATTAATTTGGAAAACAGTTCAAAAAAAGATAATATGAAAAATCATAAGAACACCTGAAAATCATATATCCAAAAATGTCTGGATACCATATTTCACAAAATCAAACAAAAATATTCTAGATTTAAAATTGGAGGGCCAAGTAAAAACAGAAAGAATACATTAGTTATCTCCTGAAAGAAACCCCAAAAATCTCAGAGCCCAAACCCAGAACTTCCAGGCCAAGTATTTTAAGTACTCTACCCAAGCCAATTCCCCATTTAAGAACCAAAGGGGCACAACCAATTGGCACCTACTTCTACAAAGGACAGAAGATTTGGGAATATATTTCAGAAACCAAACCTGGCAAAACTGAGCATAATTCTAAAGGGAAAAAGTGGATCTTGAATGAAATAGAAGGCTACCAAGCGTTCCTGGGAATAAAATTTTAAAATGCAAAGACAAGGATCAAGAGGAATACAAAAAAGTAAATACTTTCATCAATTGGAAGGAACCATAGAGTGATGAATGGTTTGCATTCTAACAGAGAAAAGAAATGTGTCCTCTCAGAAGTCTAATGTCTAAGGCAGTCATAGAGGAGGGCAAAAAGCCCGGTGAGGTGGGAAACATTATGTGTCAGTATTCTTAGGCTGAAATGCAGTGGATGTGTAAGGAAGTAAAGAAGGGGAAGGAAAAAGAATTTGCTATTTTATATAAGAGGTAAAGAGTATACAAATACAGAAAAGGAGTTGAAGAGAAGTGACAACTAATGAAAATCTTATCATCTGAAGTAGACAAAGGAAGGCTAAACACAGACACTGACCCAGACACACACACACATACACACACAGACACAGCTAGACACACACCTAGAGAGACAGACGCATTCACAGGCACACACACACACTTAGACACAGACATAAACACCTAAAGACACAGACAGACACAAAGACACAGAGACAGACACATATACATAGATTGACACAGACAGAATATTAATAGATGATGAAGAAATTATGGTGAGCAGTCACAGGTCAATAACTAGCCCAAGATTACCCAGCTAATAGTATTTGAAGGCTATATGTAATTGAACTCATATCTGTCTGATTTCAAGCAACAATACATTTTAAAAAAATTATATCCAACAATTAGGTTGGATTTTAACAGGAATGCAGAGTTCAACAAAGACAAACTATAAACTCTGTTGACCATGTAAATAATAAAAATAATTAAAAATCACATGAATATATATGCTGTTACAGGTTTTGTTATTTTTAAAATAGAATTCAACATTTGTTTCTCTTAAAAACAACAGGAAGTACAACATCAGATGAGGCATGAATACCAAAAGAGATTCAGGGTGGGAGGGGTGGAGGGGAAAAAAAATGACCTATATGTACAAAAAAAATATTCATAGCAGCTCTCTTCCCAAGGCAAAAAAAACTCTGGAAATTGAGGGTTGCCCATTAATTGAAGAAAGGTTCAATAAACTATGGTATGTGTTTGTATTATTGTTCTATGGAAAATAATGAGCAAGATGCTCTCAGAAAACAAAACAAAACAAAACACCTGGAAAGTCCTCCATGAACTCAAGCAAAATGTACTATAAAGAAAGTAATAGCAATGTTTTTGGACTGACCAATTTTAAACAACTTCACTATTCTCAGTAATACAATCAACCAAGACTACTCTGAAGGACTTATGATGAAAAATCTTATTCATACACAGAGAAGGAATTGATTATGTCTGAACATGGATTGAAGCATTCTTTCCCTTTAACTGTTGAATTTTTCTTGAGGGTTTTTATTTTCATTAGGGTGGGAGATCTATGCTTTCTTTCACAACTTGACTTTTATGGAAAGAAATGTTGTGCCTAACTTCACATGTGGTTTCTTAACTGTGGATAGGGATAAGAGAGAGAATCTAAATGCAAAAATTTTAAAAACAAATGTAAAAGAATTTTTTTTGTTTTGAATGTAACTGGGGAAAAATATTTTTTGAAAAATTGGCTTTCACAATCCTGTGTCGTTGTCCTTTTCCAAATTCAGGGGTTCTTATATCATGAAAATGGAAGAGGAATCAAACAAATATAAGATTTCAGCCATAGATTTAGCCATAGGTTTCCTTATAGGCTGACCAAGATTTTGTTGCTCAGGAGGGGGAAAAAAAGGATTAAAAAAAATTACATGTATGCTCAACTTTAATTGTTTGTTTCCTTGAAATATTGAAATAAAAGGTAACTAGTTCTTTACTGTTCACTAATTGTGTATTAAAGAGAAATCTCAATCAGCTAACTGTAAATTTTTGATTTACTATGTTTGCTCTTTTAATGCAAAGTCACAAATACATTTGTTCTCATATAAGGCAAAATGTTTCCATTGTGAAAATATGCTAATGTACTAAGCAATAAAAAATAACTCTGAAAAACAAAAACAGAAAACTTTGGAATAAACGGACACACATAACTACTATTTCTCTAAAATCAAGAGTAAACATATGTAATGGAGAAAACCCAGAGGCCTCTAAAATAGAATCAAGAATAAAGTAATATCCATTATCATCATTATTAGCTTATATAGTTTAATAATGCTAATATAGCAATATAAATAAGACATTAAGAAAAAGTAAAAGAGTAAACAAAATCTTTGAGTTTTTGTACATGAAATAATGTATAAATTAAATAATTTCACCTAAGTATATAACTGCATCTACATAAATCATCAACACTTCCGTATATTATCAACAAATTCTAACAGGGAAAAGAGAAAAATTCTACTCAAAATAACTAGAGTTTATAAAATATTTGAGAGTTATACTGTAATGCCAAAGGTCCCTTTTAATGGGGTGACCAGTTCCTCCATTTGTCCTATTTTGTATTCTGCCTTAAGGTTATGACCATCCCCTCTTAATGGTTGAGATAAAGGTGTTATAGACATTCCTTAATGTCATTACAATATCAGTAACCTCCATCTATGAGGCTATCCCCACCCTAGGTCTCTGCATTATGTTATTGTTCTTGTAATTCCATAAAAGGCTTGCTGTCCCGATACTCTGGGCTAGACTCTTTGAGATGATAGTCTCGTCTAGCCCTGGGATCCAGTGGTCCCAGTATTTCTCTCCATTTAATAAACTATTGAATTGGTCTCTAATCTCTGTCTTGCTCAGTTTCTTTTGACATTACAATATATCTTTTAAAATATAAACAGGAACTATGTGAATCCAATTATAAACCAGTATTGTAGAAATGACAGACCTAAATAGAGAAATGGTCATTGATCATGGATCGGCCATGACAATATAATTAAAATGTCAATACTACCTAATTAAATTTACTTATTCAGTGACATGCTAAGCAGACCACCAATGGATTATAGAGCTAGAAAAATAATATGGGGGAAAAATAGTATCTTGAAAAATCCGAAATATAACAGTAATCACACACAAAAAAGGCTCCCTAATGAGGGGGGAAAAAACAGAAGAGAGAATGTAACAAGTAAATGGGAAGAAATCTTGAATGTGAGAGCCAGAGAAAAAATGTAAACGGGTGGATTTTCAGAGAAGGCATATAAGGGAAAATCAAACAGTGGAAGTCTAGCTGGAGCAACAAAGAAAAGAAGCTGTCACAGATCACAAAGAATGAGTAGGGAGGGGACAGAAAATTCAGGGTATTTACTCAGAAGTCTCAGCTGTTGGTTGTTTTGTTTATTTTTAACTGTATCTTCACTTCTAACTTCTGAGGACCTTCCTGGGACAAAGGTGGTAGAAGCTTCTGCTTATGATTTTAAGTTTTTGAATTGTGATGGCCAAAGTCTCAGAGAAGCTCCAGGGCTTCCATGACTCAGCTCTATCCCAGGATCCTGCCAGAGTTCCTACATCTGGCAGCAATTCTGACTAAAGCTGAAGTTTGAAGGAGGTGATAGTTTACTGATGGATGGTTATAGGGCAGATGACTCTCAAATGGATGTCACAGCCCTCTTTTCAATACTTAATCATCCAGTATTTAGTAAATTCCCACTATGTGCGAAGTGCTAGGAATTCAAATACAAAAAGTAAGATTATATTGTCCATAGATTCCATAGAGCTGATTTTCAGAATTGCAGAAGTCAACAGAACAGTTGAAAAATGTCGATTTAAAGGCTGTTACTGATTTGATCTGAACCCTAGTTATGAATCACATTCTTTTCATTGTTCTTGGGAACAAGGTCTAGTAATTACATTTAGGCTTTATATTTTTGCTTAGTATTGAGGACTTTCACTGAAATATTTTGCAATTCATTTGTGCCAAATTTTGACACTAACTGTAGTAGCACATAGACCAGGGGTCCTCAAACTATGGCCTGCAGGCCAGATGCGGCAGCTGAGGATGATTATCCCCCTCACCCAGGGCTATGAAGTTTCTTTATTTAAAGGCCCACAATATATGAATGTTATGAAATACTATTGATCTGTAAGAAATGACCAGCAGGATGAATACAGAGAGGCCGGGAGAGACTTACATGAACTGATGCTAAGTGAAATGAGCAGAACCAGGAGATATACTTTAACAACGATACTGTATGAGGATGTATTCTGATGGAAGTGGATTTCTTTGACAAAGAGAAGATCTAACTCAGTTTCAATTGATCAATGATGGACAGAAGTAGCTACACCCAAAGAAAGAATACAGGGAAATGAATGTAAACTGCTTGCATTTTTGTTTTTCTTCCCAGATTATTTTTATCTTCTGAATCCAATTCTTCCTGTGCAACAAGAGAACTGTTTGGTTCTGCACACATATATTGTATCTAGGATATACTGTGACATATTTAACATGTATAGGACTGCTTGCCATCTGGGGGAGGGGGTGGAGGGAGGGAGGGAAAAAATCGGAACAGAAGTGAGTGCAAAAGATAATAGGGTAAAAAATTATCCTGGCATGGGTTCTGTCAATAAAAATTATAATTATTAAAAAAATAAAAATAAAGGCCCACAAAACAAAGTTTTTGTTTTTACTATAGTCCGGCCCTCCAACAGTCTGAGGGACAGTGAACTGGCCCCCTATTTAAAAAGTTTGAGGACCCCTGACATAGATTATAAATTATCCAACTAGTTAGTTCTTTTATTCCACAGTACACTTGCATTTTTTTTTTTTAAATAGCACCTCTATTCCATTCATAGTGAATAGAAGAAACTATGGGAAAATATGTCTTTATGGAAGCACTCTTCTATTAACTTAGACATGACTGATACATATAAATACATGTTTGTTCCTCGATTTCAGAATAATCAGAGAGAATTTTATTTAGTTGTTATACTAAATTACTGGTGACTAGGAATAACTAAGTTTTTTTGGGGGGGTGGGGGTGGGGGTGGGGGGAGGTAACTGGGATTAATTGACTTGCCCAGGGTCACACTGCTAGTAAGTGTCAAGTACTTGAGGCCACATTTGGACTAAAATTCTTCTGACTCCAGGACCCATGCTCTATCCACTGCATACCCAATCGCTCCTAAGTTTTTTAGAAACAGGATCTGACAGAATCCCTAACTTTAGCTGGTACTTTATTATCAAATCTGAATTAACTTGTCTATAAAAATAAGGTTTCTTAAAGAGGTTAGATACATTTGAACTAATAATATTAGTATTCATTCATTTATTAAGCAATGAATGGGTCTTAGAGAAAAA
Organism: Sarcophilus harrisii; assembly: GCF_902635505.1. Lineage (NCBI taxonomy): Eukaryota > Metazoa > Chordata > Mammalia > Dasyuromorphia > Dasyuridae > Sarcophilus > Sarcophilus harrisii. Next base: position 593,811,129 of record NC_045427.1, on the reverse strand, counting down.
GTCCTTTATCCCAATATATAGGAAAGCCTTCAGCGTTGTCTTGTTTTGTTCAGCACAAGAGATTCACACTGTAAAGACACTTTGAATGCAATCAATGTGGGAACACCTTCAGCAGAAGCTCAGATACCTTCTACTCTAAAGAGTTCAGAAATAGAGAAAAACCTTATAATGAATACGGGAAATTTTTATTGAAGGTTATTCATTAATAAATATCAAAGAATTCAATCTAAAAAAGAAACTCTGTGAATTAAAATTTGAGAACATTTCCATAATGTGCCCCTTTCTATCCATCCACTCCATCAGAGTTCCCACCAGGGAGAAGTCCTTTGCATTGAACAATGAGAAAGTGTTCAGAGTTCACAGTGTTTAAACATGAGATTGTAAAACTAAGAGTGACTTTGTCAATATAATGAAGCAGCAGGGCATAAATGATCACTGAACCAAATCCAGGATACCTGGGTACTATAATATAATAACTTAATAACAACTTGCATTGATCCTTTTTGAGCAGGGAACGTCCGGATCTGTGATTTAACTGTTGCCTGGAGTGGCTAAGAGCAACAATTCCCTTAAAGGTACCTGGAACCCAGACACAACTTGCCCAGAGTCACATAGCCAGTATGTGTTTGAGGCAGAATGTGAACTTCTTGAGCCCAAAGTAAGCTCTCTATCCACTCCCCTATGCTGCCTTTCCTAGCATTAAGTGCTGCTAAGTGCTTTCAGAGCCATGACCTTGTCAGTTAGCAAAAAGATAATTATTCACATTTCATAGGTGAGGAAACTCAAGCTCTGAGAAGCTGTCACATAATTTTGCAGCTACTACGTTTATGAAGTGGGTTTACACAAAACGTTGCTGCCTCTTGGCTTCTTCATATGTACTGTTTGCATTAAGATCCTATGATGCTGAGGCAGCTAGGTGGTACAGTGGGATACAGCACCAGCCCTGAAGTCAGGAGGACCTGAGTTCAAATTTGACCTCACTTGATACATCCTGACTGTGTGACCCTGGGAAAGTCACTTAACCCAAACTGCCTCAGGTAAAAAAAGATCCTATGATGCTAAAAATCAGTGAATAAAATCCTACTTTTGCTTTCAAGGAACTGATTCCAGCCCTTTCCATGCTTTCTTACCCTGGGATATCCCTCCACCATGGGGAAGTTGGGGAGAGGCTTCCTCTAGTGCCTCTACTATGAAGGGGGAACCACGTGGGCCAATCTTCAAACCCCTCTTGCTTTTCCTCCTAACTTTCCAGACTTAAAACCATTTACCCACAGGGGGATTCTCTCCCTCTCCTACTTTTCAGCTCCTTTTTGGGTGCTTTTCCCCTTCTAGAATGTAAGCCATTTAAAGGTAAGAAAAGATAAGCCTGCCTTCTGCCTCCCCTGGTATGCCTAATATAGTCAGTGCCTGGCACAAAGTAGGGACTTACTGACTTTTTCATCATCAGGCCCTGAGAGTGCTGCATTTCAAATTACTTGATTTTGCAGTGTTGTTTGTATAAACTGTTTTGTTCTGCGCTCTTTGATTTTGTGTCAGCTAATACGGGGGTCGTCTTCTCAGCCAAGGAAGAATTTATACTATTGTTACTTAGCTATCAGGAAGCAATTTCTGAAATAATGGCATATTATGTGCAATAAAGAGTTTTGTTTTTTATCAATCACAATAGACATCTAGTCATTTAAATTAACTTGATTTTTTTGGAACAAAATCCATTTAGAAAGTTAGAAACATCTATTCTAAAGTGCACAAATGCTTAGTACAGCATTATTAGGCTAATACCTGGTTGGTACAAAGTTTATAGTCTTAATTGCTAACTTTACCCTTAGTCAAAGTGGGTCCTCCAGCATAATTACCCTCTACTGTGATATCTTTAATAAACAACTTTCATGTAATTGATTTTTCTGTTTTCAAGGTGATTAGAATTTTGAAGACTTTATTATTATTATTATTATTGCTTATTAGCAAGATTAAAGCATGCTGAGGAACATCTTCCATTTATCTGAATGGCATGAATTAAATCTATAGATTATTATAATGGAACGTAATTTGGGGATCATGATATATTAATCAGTGTTATCTCAAATATTTGGATCCTTAGAGTACATAAAGCAGGAATTTGCCTACAGCAAGTACTCAATATTTACTGGATGAATTTTACATATAAATAGTTTCTTAAACACTTATGCTTTATTTTTGCCATTTAGGATGAAAATAATAAAAACAGTAATCTGCTAATTGTTCTTTTAAAGTTATATAGAACAATCCAAGAATCTCATGTTAGGGCCTATGTCATCAAGGAGCTATCAAAACATGGAAACATGGTGGACACCAAGCACTTGGGATATGGCTGAAAAAAAGTGTGGCATATGAATTTAGTGCATTATTGTAGCGTAAGAAATTACATATGAGAGGAAACTCTGAGAAATATGGAAAGATATGAATTGATGCAGAAAAAATTAAGCAAAGCTATGTAAATATATACAACTACAAAAACAACATTTATACTGTTCAATCTTGGTCCCGGAAATCCAAAGATGAAATGATGAAATACTGCCTTCTCCCCTTCCCCACCTCTTCTCTTGTTATTTCTGTAGAGAAATGAGGAACTATACATATGGAATGTGGTATAATAAATGGTCAGTGTTTTGTTGGTTTGATTAAATTTTTTTTTTTTATTACAAGGTAGAGTTTCAATGGAAGGAAAGGGTAATAGTATGAACAAATTAGGAGACTAAGAGATAGTTTCTCTATCAGATTTTTGGAGGAAAAAAAGAATTCATACCAAAGAAGAATTAGACAACACTATGAATTACAAAGCTGATAATCTTTATTACATCCCCACCCCTTTCCCTAGACAGCAAGTGATCCAATACATGTTAAATGTATTAAAATATGTTAAATTCAATATATGTATATATATTTATACAGTTATTTTGCTTCATAAGAAAAATCAGATCAAGAAGGAAAATAAAAACTGAGAAGGAAAACAAAATGCAAGCAAACAACAGAAAAAGTAAAAATGCTATGTTATGGTCCACTCTCAGTTCCCACAATCCTCTCTCTGGGTGTAGATGGTTCTCTTCATCACAAAATTTTTGGAAATGATATGAATTATCTCCTCTTTCTAAAGAGCCACGTCCATCAGACTTGTATAATCTTGTTGCCATGTACAATGATCTGGTTCTGCTCATTTCACTTAGCATCAGTTCGTATAAGTCTCTCCAGGCCTCTCTGAACTCATCCTGCTGATTGTTTCTTATAGAACAATAATATTCCATAACATTCATATACAATAATTTATTCAGCTATTTTCCACCTGATGGGCATCCACTCAGTCTCCAGTTTCTTGCTACTACAAAAAGAATAGCCAGTGTTTCTGATACAGGCCTCATTTCTAAAATATATAAAGAATTGTATCAAATATATAATTTTTCTTAGATTTTTGCAACTTACTTTTCTGTACTCTATTTGATTTTAACACTAAACAGCTCCAGGGAATTGTGTATTCTAAAATAGTTCATCTGTTTTTAGCTTGTGGCTGTCAAGGAATCCTTACTGTAGCCACTTTTTAAATTTGCTGCCACTAAAACCCAAGTATCTCATCTTGTTAAATTTGTGTTTAAATATAAATAGTTTCTTAAACAATGGTGTAAGATATTTCCCATGAGTAAAGTGATGAGTTTTGTATAATTACAACATTTCTATTTTGGTTGCTCAGAGGAATTTTTTTCATACCTCTGTAAAACTAGAAGACCAAACAAGATGTACTCTAAGGTTACCTTTTAGACCTAAGGTTCTATAATTTTAGTTGTGTGATCACCTGATAGTGAAGGTCTGAATTAATAAGGTATTGCCATGAAATGCTAGCAAAATATGAACACAAAAACACAATTTTGACTATTCAACATTTCTTGTATACTGAAAGAAGGCATAAACCACATCTCAAATTTTCAGATGACAAAAACTAAGAAGAATGGATGACTAATATATTAAGATAACAGAACCTAGCCTATAGAAATGAGTGGCAAAAATCTAAAATAAAAAAAAAAAAGGATGAATGTCAAGAGCTATTCAAAATTCAACTTTGCAAGTACTGAAGGGAAATGTGTGACTAGATGGCAATTCTTGTGCAGAAACAAAACAATACGAACAAATGTAATTGAACAGGATACCAGGAAGCCAGAAAAGTTACTGGGATTTTAGAAGCAGAAGGTCCAGAAAAAGAGAGCAGATTAAGCTCTAGAATGGTTAGGTCAAATATGGAACACTGAGTTCACTGAAGGTCACCTAATTTTAGGGAGGCCCCTGACAAGTTAATGCATATCCAGAAGAGGGCAATCAGTATGGTAAAAAGAGTGGAAATCACAAAGTAAAATTATTAGCTTAAAAAGGTAGGATAGTTGGGGCCACTAGGTGCCACAGTGGATAGAGCACCAGTCCTGAAGTCAGGAGGAGCTGAGTTCAAATCTAACCTCAGACACTTAACAATTCCTAGCTGTGTGACCCTGGGCAAGTTACTTAACCCCAATTGCCTCAGGAAAAAAAAAAAAAGGTAGGGAAGCTTAACTTGGGGACAAAAGACTTAGTGGGGCCCATTATAATTGGATTCAAGATTTGAAAAGCTGTTCTTTGAGGGGTTAGACTTGTCCAGCTCAGCCCCAGGGGCAAAAAGTAGTAAAAAAATGGGCAAAGTTGAAGAGAGGTTTCAGATCACTGTAAGGAAAGACTTCCTAATAATTAGAACTGTTCAAATTAGAATACACTGTCTCAGGAAAGTAGTGAGGACCCCAGTACCAAGCAGAGGCTGGATGAGCACTTATCAGAGTTATGGGGAAAAGATGTCTGTTCATTTACAGGCTGAACTGTGAATCCTTTTAAACCTGAAATTTTAAGTATTTTATTACAGTTCATGAATAATAATAATAATACCAGCTAACTAACATCTGCATAATGCCACTACCTAGAAAGCTATGCTATGCCTGTGAAGTAGATGTTACTACCCATTTTGCAGATGAGAGAACTGAGGCAGAAAGCTTAAATGCCCAGAGTCCCACAGCTGGTTAAGTACTGGAGGCCACCTTTAAACTCAGGGCTTCCTGAGTGCAGCCCTAGTGTTCCATCTGCAAGGCCAGGAAGTACTCCCACTAGTATTCCTTTTATTATACTTAAATAGTATTTCAATCAATCTACAAACTTAGTTGTGCTTGTGGAAGGTAGAGATGGTGAAAATAAAAACAAAGGAAACAAGTTAATGGTACCTCATTTGTAAAATGAAGAGGTCCTTTTCAGGTTTAAATCTAGGATCTTTGAAAAAATGTTAACAGATCAACAATCTATCCAGTTGGGTTTACAGGAATTCAACTTCTTTGTCATGGATGTCTCAAGCAGAGTAGTGAAGTCTATGAACGCTTCCAGAAAAATATTTTAAAATAATTAAAGAAACTGCTAATTTTTGGTAAAAGATTAGTGAAAATAATTCCCCTCCCTTCCCCCCCCCCCCCCCCCCCCCCCCCCCCCACGGCAAGTCTCTCTGCAATCAACCCACAACTCCCTTGGGAAAGCCTAGGGACCCCAGGGTTAAGAATCCCTGACTTAAGGACAGTAACTCTAAGTCAGAATCTGTCATATGCTTTTGTAGAAAGATCTGCCAATAAAAAAAGGATAACGTGGAAAGGGTAAAAAGAGGCCATGTCAAATTCTGTAAACTACCAAAGATGTACAGGGTGAAAGGACACTGGGTGTGAACCAAAAAGTACAGTAAAGAAAACATATTTACAATCCTGATATTGCAAAATGGATGAAAAGGATAACTGACCTTGCTTTGTTTATTCTGGATAATTTAGGAAAAGATTTCCAGTATGCTTACATGTAATCATCAAATAAAGAGATTCCCCAAACCAGCACAAACCAGTGTTATCTTTTTTTTTTTTTTTTTTTTGCCAGAAGCATTTGGTCTGGAGCTACAGGAAGCCCTGATAGCCCACGACATCTTTTCCACCTAATATTGACTTTCTGCACTTATTTTGGAGATACGGGGAACTAACTAGAGTGGGGTGCTGGAGTCTTCCCTGTTCTCTCACTGAGAGGGATGCAATGCAAGGCTCATTGCTCCCTAATGAGACACATACAGAGCTGTATAAACGTCAATGTCCCAAGGTCTCAAGTTTGGCTCTTTACTGGGCCATCAAGGTCTGTCAGATCTGACCTCTGGCACCAGGCCCTCAAGGCCCTCCCCCAGCCATTACTTTCTTAAGTCTTTCCAATAAAACAGCAAGTCAAGCCCTGATTTGTACACAACACTTGCTCCTTTCAGAGGTATAAATGTTGATACTAAAAATTTAACAGCTGGCTCTGGAAGGTTTCAGCTGGTTCCAATCTACTCTGAGACACCTTCATTGGATTAATTTCCTATGACAGTTCTGATAAAGGTCACTTTCCTCCTCAAAACATTTTCCCACCCAGCATTCAAGAATCACCATCATGTCCTCTGAACTCACTCTCCTCAAGGACTCCAGTCAGTGTATGTAATTAGTGCCATTATCATTATTACCTCCAACAGCTACTGTATTTTGTTGTTTCTATCAAATAATTTAAGTTATTCCTTCCACCTGGAATTTCTCTCATTATCCACTCAACCCAAAGAAATTTTGTCAAAAATGATAATTCCATCTCAGGCAATTTACCATTTAGTGCCATACCAGCCAAAGGATTATTTTTAGAGTTAGCAAAAAGAATGAGATTCAGATAGAAGTCAAAAAAACCAAGTACTTCAAGAGAAATAATGGGGAAAGAAATGGGGATAAAGAGGGTCTAACAGTATAGTTCAAACTAGATTAGAATTAGTAATTATTAAAAGAACTTATTGGTACTAGTTTAAAAAATAGAGAGGCCAATTAGTGAGATTAGTTACACAATATATACTAGTATACCATTTGATAAATCTGAAAAGACCTCAATTACTGTGGCAAGGCATTATTTAGTCATTTCTCAGTTTTCTCTCCCCTCATTCACAGATGAAGCTGACACAAAAAGCTTAAGTGATTTGCCCAGGATCATATGGCTACTGAGTGTCGCTGGATTTGAATTCAAGTCTTCCTGGCTCCAGCCTTGGCGTTTTCTCCACTGGACCATCTAGTTGGCCTATGATAAAGGCTATTCAACAAAAATTATTGGAAAACCTGGAAAGAAGGCTACAGAATATAGATATACACCAACCCTTCATACTATGTACAAAGTGAGTTCCAAATGGATTATATGACTTAGCTAAAAAAGGCAATATTGTAAACAACATATAAGAACAATGAAGGAAATAATTCACAATTTGACTGGGGAAAGAGTTTATGACAGAACAAGGGAAAAGGAAATATTACAATGAAGGTGAAATGGGTAATAATTCTGATTACATAAAAATTTTAAAGTTTTATTTATATAAATTATAGCTAAAACGAAGAGCAAACCATTAATTTTGTTTCTCTGACACAGGTCTCATATCTAAATATACAGGAACCAATTTAAAATTTAAAAGTAACTTCCTCAAAAGATAAATGGTTACAGATATAAAATGGCAATTGTTGAGGGAAGAAATCCACAACATATGATCCTAAGAAAAAGAAATACTCTGAGCCATTCTCCAATTGATAAATAATCCAAAGATATGAACAGGCAATTTTCAGAAGAAATGAGAGCTATCAAAAGTCACATGAAAAAATGCTCTAAATCACTATGGATTAGAGAAATGCAAATGGATTAGAGAATGCAGTATCAGGAGCTAATATATAAATATATATATATATAAAATTTTTTTTGACAGTATTTCTTTGGATTGAGTGGATAATGAGAGAAATTCCAGGTGGAAGGAATAACTTAATATTAATAACTTAAAATTAATATACATATATAAATAAATTAGCTCCTGATAATGCATTCATTGAGAAATGCTAGAATAGTTATTCTTGTGGGCCTTATAACCTTATAGATTATCAGTTGTAAATTTCTTGTGGTGTGTACAATTGATTTATCATTGCATTTACTCCTCCCCTTCTATTCATCCCACAAAACCATGCATTGCACTGATAGAAAATTGGTATTTGTTGGATAAATGGACATGGCTATTCTTGTAATTGTGTCAGCAAAGTAATTTTTAATAACAACTAAGAAGTAAAGCTGACATCAAAACAGTACCATTTACTTAAAAAGAAAAAAACTAAACAACTTAAAATCTAGCATATTCAAATTAATAATATAAAGAAAATGCCATCTTCATATTTTAATTATCTTAATATCTTATTATCTTAGAGGGAGAAAAAGAATTTGGAATTCAAATTTTTGAAAAATCAATGTCAAAAATGAAATTATTTATGCTTTATACTTAAAGTAGTATTTGCTATCTCAACAAATAATTTTTCTAAAGGTGATATTAGTTATAAGTGATTTGTGGCCTTGAGGGGTTCATTTTCTTTGAGATCCCTGTCAAGGACTTCTAGACTTCTATGATTTCTACTTCAATCTTATCATCCACTCTCTTATCATTCTTCAAATCCTTTGTAAGCTGGCTTTGGACCTTATTTCCCAATTACAAGGGCTCCTTTCAAAATGATCAGTGATTTCATCTGTCAAACTCCATGATCTCTTCTTGATTGGCATCCCTGTATTCCCATCTCAGATGACACTCCTGACCGGGTTTTACGCCTTGATGTTCTCTTCTCCAGGTCGCAGGATACTTAGCTCCCTCAGGTTTTCCTTCTCCCTGGCTCTTCTCCTTGGGTCTCTTTTGCCGGTTCATCCTCCACAGCCTGTCTCCTAACTCTAGTGTCTTCAATGTTCTATCTTCCAGAGGTCTCTCAACTGATGACCACGGGCATCCCCCTCCGATTGTTTTGGCAGCTGTCTAGTGAATGGACTCAAGAGCCCAAAGGTTTGAGACAGGAAAACCAAGTAAGAGACGCTCCTCCCTTCTCGGCTGCCCTATTCTAATCCTTTCTGGTTGGTCTGCCCGCTTCCAATCTCCCCATCACAGAGCTGCTACAGAGTTTTCCCAAGGCCAGGTCTGACCTTTACACAATCAACTCCAACGGCTCGGCTTCCTTAAATACAAAATCGATCTCACATTTAAAGCCCTTTACAACCTGGTCCTAATCTACCTTTCCAGATATATTGCACATTGTTTCATGCTCTCCACAGCTCATTCTTCCATCTGTTCATCATACCTGACATCCTATCTTCTACAGCTTTCACTAGCTCACTCCCATATCTGAAGTGAATGAACTCTTTCTTCAGTTCCTCTGATTGAAGAATCTCTGACTTCCCTCAAAACTTGGCTCAAGTACCACCTTTTACACAAAGCTTCTCTAACTATTAGTGCCCTCCTCTTGTCAATGCCTTCTATTGATTCTGTATATATTTACTACACAAATATAAACACATTCCTCCAACTGAATATAAATTCAGAGAGTTTATGGATCTGCTTAATTTTCACTTTTGCATTTGTATTCTGTACTTAGCAGAGTACCTGGCTCAGCTTAATAAATGCTTTCTATAGTAGGCATAGACCCACACCTAACACCATATACCAAAATCACGTTGAAATGGGTTCATGATCTATACTAAAGAATTATATAAACAAGTTGAAGAACACAGAAAGTTTACCTCTCAGATTTGTGGAGGAAGGAATTTGTGACCAAAGAAGAATTAAAGATCACAATTGATCACAAAATAGGGAATTTTGATTATCAATAATATTAAGTTAAAAAAAAGTTTAATAAAAGTTTTTGTACAAATTTGTACAAATAAAACTAAAACTAATGCAGAAGGGAAGCAATAAACTGGGAAAACATTTTTACATCCAAAAAATCTGATAAAAGCCTCATTTCTAAAATATATATAGAGAATTGACTCAAATTTATAATACTTCAAGCCATTCTCCAATTGATAAATGGCCAAAGGATATGAACAATTTTCAGAATAAGAAATTGAAACTATTTCTAGTCAAGTGAAAAGGTGTTCCAAATCATTGCTGGTCAGAGAAATGCAAATTAAGACAACTATGAGATACTACTACACACCTGTCAGGCTGGTCATTATCATCTCCTGTCATTTTGGCCAATGTTGGAGGGGATATGGGAAAACTGGGACACTGATACATTTTTAGTGGAGTTCCAAATGAATCCACCCATTCTGGAGAGCAGTTTAGAACTCTGCTCAAAAAGTTATCAAACTGTGCATGTCCTTTGACCCAACAGTGTTTCTACTAGGATTATATTCCAAAGAGATCTTCAAGGAAGGAAAGGGACTCACATGAGCAAAAATGTTTGTGGCAGCCCTTTTTGTAAGTGGTAAGAAATTGGAAACTGAGTGGATGCCCATCAGTTGGAGAATGGCTGAATAAATTGTGGTATATGAATGTTATGGAATATTATTGTTCTGTAAGTAATGACTAGCAGGATGATTTCAGAGAGGCTTGGAGAGACTGGCTCTCTTCAACAATGAGATGATTCAAACCAGTGATGAAAAGAGCCATCCCAAAGAGAGAACCATGAGGACAGAATGTGAACACAACATAGCATTCTCACTCACTCTGTTATTTGCTTACATTTTGTTTTCTTTATCAGTTTTTCTTTTTCTTCAACCTTGATCTGATTTTTCTTGTGCAACAAGATAACTGTATAGATATGTATACATATATTGGCTCTAACATGTATTTTAACATATATTAACATATAATGGATTACCTGCTAGCTAGGGGAGGAGGTAGAGGGGAAGGAGGGGAAAATTTGGAACAGAAGATTTTACAAGGGTCAATGTTGGAAAACTTACCCATGCGTATGTTTTATAAATAAAAAGTTTTGATAAAACAAATAAGTAAATAATTGTTTTCTGAGTCGTTGAATTCAGTGACTTACCCAATGACACCTAGGTTACTTCCTATTTAGACAACATAAAGGACATACATAATCTTTAATAAAGTTGACCATGGGTTCTCAAAGATATCAAAAAAGGATGGCAAAAAAGTTGGAAAATTTGGTTCAGAAGGAAGGAATCAGAGTGGTCACAGACCTATAAACTGGAGAAAGATCTTATCTTAATATATTCAAGAATATTCTTCTTGGGTAAAAAAAAAATAGGACCAAAAAAAGGAGATAGTAGTGGTAGTGGTGGTGGTGTTTATGCCATGATAAGATGAACTTCATATTACTAAAGGAAAGAGGACAAAATTGGTTTTAGGTTTTATGTCCCACAATTTTTAACATAGATCATAGTAGTATATTTTTATTAAATAAAATTATATTGTCTAATTCAATCCTGACTTCTTGAAGAATATTCCCTGTATGCATCAATGGTATCACTTAAGTTTTCTACAAAAAATCCAAATATGAACCAAAGAATAGGATTTTGCATGACAGGTAACATCTCATAATATGCTTTAAGGAGTTTACTGATAATTTCTTGGTAATCACCTGTATTATGGTTTCTCCAAAATTTTCTAGTTACTCTAAAAATATTTTTTCACATTCAATGATCCTTTCAAATGTTCACTTTTTATCACTTCCCTTATATATGGTACCCACAAAAATCCTCTTTTAAATTTTAAAATTTTAGACTCATGAACTGCTGAAAAATCTATATTTAACATAAAGAAAACTGATACAATTTTTGTATGTCACCTGAACAAAATTTTAATTTAAGCCAAGTTTAATGTACAATTGTAGTAAGAAAACTTTTTCAACTTTTGTACAAACAAACCAATGCAGACAAGATTAGAAAGGAAACAATAAACTGGGAAAAAATTTTTACATCCAAGTGTTCTGATAAAAGCCTCATTTCTAAAATATATAGAGAATTAACTCGAATTTAGAAGAATTCAAGCCATTCTCCAATTAATAAATGGTCAAAGGATGAGGAATTTTCAGCTGAGGAAATTAAAGCCACTTAGAAATATAAGAAAAAAATACTCTAAATCATTATTGATCAGAGAAATGCAAATTAAGACAACTGTGAGATACCTTTATACTCTCTCAGATTGACTAAGATGACAGGAAAAGATAATGATGAATGTTGGACAGGATGTGGGAAAACTGAGACACAAATACATTGTTGGTGGAATTGTGAACTGATCAAATCATTCTGGAAAGCAATTGGAAAACTATGCCCAAATGGGTATCAAAATGTGCAGAGCCTTTGATCCAATAGTGTAAAGGCTGAAACTCTTGAGTCAATGCACTGAGGTCAGACAACCCAGCATTTAAGGCTAATTATCAATTGGACAATACTTTATGACCATGTGCTCGGAAAATGGCCCTTCCCACTATCCTGTGCTGGCTCGATAATTGGTATATACAGAGAATTGTAGGAGGGACTAGGGGTAGAGTAAAACAAGCCAGGGTCACTTCTGGGCAAGAGATGAAGAAGGAAGGTTGCAGAGATTCTGCTTCCATCCAATTCAATCCTACCTCTAAAGACAAAGAATAAAGGACTTTTGCTTTAAAAAAAAAAAAAAAAGCCACAGGTAATCCTAGAGAACTTCTAAATCTAGCTCTTTATACTATTAACTTCTTGATTTTTGATAAAGATGCACTGGCTCCAGCAGACAGTTTTTATAACCACCAGAAGGGCAGTGTCCAGTGCGAGCGGCTCCACTATCTTTAGATAATTGCCAGGTGATGTGGAGAGACCCAGAAAGTGGTGAATGGAAGAGAGCAGATAGATTAACTGCTTGAAGAAGAGGGTTCGCTTGTATCTCTACAGAAGAAGAAGGAATCAGATGGGGGCCAACGAGTTGTATTCACCTTGTCCATCACAGACCCTTGAAATGAAGGAGAAGACCCGAGAAACATTGGGTGGTTCTGTTGCTGACCATGCCCACCAATGAAAGAGCCTGGCAGTTATGGCATTTGACTCATGAACATCAAAAATTGTTGGACTTCAAAACCCTCAGGAATCATTGGATTTTCTGAGAAATGATAAGACTGTTGTAGGACTTCAAAATCTGCTGGAATCATTGGATTCTATAACACATAAAAAGACTGTTGCAGGACTTCTAAAACTTGTGGGGATCATTGGATTCCCTGACACATGAAGCAATGGACAATAGATTGGTTTTGGACTATCTTGGTTGCTGAAGGAGGCGTGTATGTGATTTTTATTTATATATCCTCCTTCTAGGACTTCTGGAAATCTTTTACAACACCATGTTGATTTATATTGGTTGTTATATCACTACTTGCATGTACAATTCATGTTTGTTACACCACATCAAGCCTGCACTAACTGTGAGGAGAGTCACTACTAATAGCCTTTTGCATTATTGCTATGTGCTTGTGTAATACCTCCCATGCTGATGGGTTTGTGCATACCTGTTTCTAATAAGACCCTTCAGCTCAGAAACCCGCTAGTAATCTCCACTTTCCTTTGGTGCTTTTCATCTCCCTTCCTGAAAAGTCAGGGAGGGTGTGATCATCTCCTTTTTAGTGCTTTCACCTCCCTTCCTGAGAAGTCAAGTGGGGATGATCACCTCCTTTTTGGTGTTTTCACCTCCTTTCCTGAGAAGTCAGGGACGGTGGGACCAACTGTATTCCAAAACAAAAGAAAGCAGAAGGTGTAAAAGGGCTGAAACTCTGAGTTGATGCACTAAGGTCAGACAACCCAGCACTTAAGGTTAATTACCAATTGGACAATAATCTATTAGTATATGCTTGGAAAATGGCCCTTCCCACTATCCTGTGCTGGCTCGATAATTGGTGTATACAGAGAGGACTAGGGGGTCACTTCTGTGCAGGAGATGAAGAGGAGAGGTCATGTAGATTCTGCTTCCATCCAATTCACTTCTACCTCTAAAGACAAAGAATAAAGATCAAGGATTTTTGCTTATCCTGACTCCAGCTGATTCTAAGGTATCCAGGGTGCTAACGTGGTCATCACACAATAGTGTCTCTATTGGGCCTGTATGCCAAAGAGAACATTTAAAAAAAAGGGAAAAGGACCCACATGTGCAAAAATGTTTGTGGCAGTCCTTTATATTGTGGCAAGGAGCTGGGAACTGAGTGTATGCCCATCAGTTGGAGAATGGCTGAATAAATTATGGTATATGAATGTTAGGGAATATTGTTCTGTAAAAAATAATCAGCAGGATGATTTCAGAAAGGCCTGGAGACACATGAACTAATGCTGAGTTCTATGAGAAGAACCAAGAGAGCATTGTAGGCAGCAATAGCAAGATTATACAATGATCAATTCTGATGGACCTGACTCTTTCCAACAATGAGATGATTCAGGCCAGTTCCAATGATCTTGTGATGGTGAGAGCCATTTACACCCAGAGAGAGGAGTGTGGGAATTGAGTGTTGGTCACAATATAGTATTTTCACCCTTTTTATTGTTGTTTGCTTGCATTTTGTTTTCTTTCTCATTTTTTTCTTTTTTCATCCAATTTTTCTTTTTTTTTTATTAAAGCTTTTTATTTTCAAAACATATGCATGGATAATTTTTCAACATTAACCCTTGCAAAACCTTGTGTTCCAATTCTTCCCCTTCTTCCCCTTTCCCTTAGATGACAAGTAATCCAATGTTAAACATGGTAGAAATATATGTTAAATCCAATATATGCATACAATACAATTATCTTGCAGCACAAGAAAAATCAAATCAAACAGGAAAAAAATGAAAAAGAAAATAAAATGCAAGCAAAAGACAGAAAGCATGACAATGCTATGTTATAGTGCATACTCAGCCCCCACAGGCCTCTGAGTGCAGATGGCTCTCTCCTTCACAAGTCTAGGGGATGGGGCAGAAGGAAAAGGAAAAAAATTTCAGAACATAAGGTTTTGCAAAGGCGAATGATGAAAATTAATTATGAATATGCTTAGAAAATAAGCAGCTTTAACCGCCCCCCCCAAAAAAAAAGAAAAAATTTTTTTTCAGGATAAATTGATTTAACATATATCTTCTCCTTCTACAAAACTCCTCCCAATTCCCCAATGGAATCAATTAATTCATTTGAAACCAGTGTTTTTTAATATGGTGGCTAACATCTCATTTACATATAAAACAAAAGAAAAATACTGACTTTCTGATTTTAATGCTTAATAGTTCCTATGAAATATTTCATGATGGTGATGATCAACTAAAAGATTTGATTCTTCTCAATGATCCATGTTCCAAAGCTATCCCAAGGCACTTTGGACTGAAAATTCCATCTATGTCCAGAAAAAGAACTATCAAAATTGAATATAAATCAACACATGCTATGGTTACTTCTTTTTTCTGTTTTTTTTTTCCCCTTCTCCTATGAGATTTTTTTCTTTTTATTCTAATTTATCTCTCCCAACATGAAGGAATATGTATTAAAAATAAACAAATAAGGAAAAAAATGAAATATTTTATGTTTTGAATATATTTTAGTATCTTCCTGCAGAACATTCAAGCTTTTAAATCCAGAAGCTTAACTTGAATTCTAGACAAGTTAACTCTGACAAACAAAATCATTGAGGTAAATAAGGATTTAAGGATGAAAAGGTTACATTTGAAATAAACTCTTTTCCCAGAGCTACCGCCTGGATATCTGAGCTCTATGACAACTTGAACCATTCAAGTTTGTCGTTTTCATCAAAATTCCAAGTTTTTGGAAGATTTAGCAGAGGTATTTCTTCACTATGTAAAACAGGTATATCTTATTACTGATAGAAAATTTGGATGGTAATATACTATGTTTAGATTTGCAAGTAATCTTTGATCTATTTAAACAAAAATAGCTATGGAATGCCTCCTGTTCCAGTCCAAATCACATAAATGGCATATAACAAAATTTATACATTCAGCCAGTAATCAATCTAACAGGTAAGCTGTGGGGAGCCGCACTAATCTACAGCACATAAGGCCAACCTTGAATAGGTTGAATCTCCTAATCACATTATACCAAAGACTCCTGAATAGGAATCTCCTAATCACATCCTAACTTTGAATAGGCAGATATCTAGGCATCCCTAATGGCATCATAGAGCTTCCTGCCACCTGAAACATCTGAGCAGCTCATCCTTGGGCGGGATACCAACCCTTTGTCTAGGACCCCAACCCTGTACTGTGTTTGAACAAACCCTGCCTTCTTTTCTACTGCTATACATATCTGTACTATTGCACCCATTAAAATGAGGCTTGATCAGATGGATTTGTCTTGCTTCCATTTTGCGCGTCCCCTCTCTCCTGCCCTTATCTCTTTTCTTCCAGGGTCCACACACTCTGCCTCGCGGGCCGAGGCAGTAAGCATCCCAATCCTTATCCTGATCTTCTACTTTACAACCAAAATGGAATTAATATGGTACTTCACACATCTGAGTAAATTTCATTTTTGAGTAATCTTGCATTCATGATGACTAATAAGAATATATATCAAGAATTTAACACCATACCAAAATCTATAAAATCAAGAGTATTGGAAAAAAAGAGAATTAGAGAAACAGTAATAATGTGAACCAGATGATGCCCAATATTCAACTGATAGAACACTCTACTATTTATTCCAGGTTTCATATTCAAAGTATGAATAAACATGTGCAACCATGTCCCAAAGCACATCACCCAGAATTTCATCTAACATGCAAGGAAAAGCCAACTAATGACTTCTTAATACTTTCCCACTTCTTGCCCCCTAAAATAAACCACATTTTGTACAGTCTGATATTATACAATTTATACCCAATTCACATTGCTTAATGATGATTTTAGAAATTCCCAAATGAATTTCAAAATTTGGCATCAAAATGTAAATCTAATAAAACACCCAAGAAATTTCCAGGGGTAGAACTGTGTTAAAAAGAAGAATCATAAGATATTCAACATGGCAAGCACAAATGAAGTAACAAAAACAATGAACCTTGTGGTGTTTTTCTTCTTTAAAATAATAAAATGGTTCTCTCTTAGAGTAGGTTTCTTGGGGAGGTTTTCTGGAGGCAGCCTTAGTTTCCTAGTTAAAAGTAATAATCACCCAAAAGCAGCCAGATTAAAGTTCAGATCTTTTATTGCAAAATAGCCCGGTTAGTTTTCCTTTTTCTTTTTTAAATTTTTTTTAAAATGGTCTCTTTTATTGATAAATTGAAACCTAAAACATGATCACATTTTAAAAAAAAAAAACTTAATAGGTAACTTTGATCTCCCTTTCTCAGGTTTATTTTGAATCGATTGTCCACTGTGGGCAGGCAATGGCAAAGTTTCATCCAAGAAGACATCTGTTAATTTAAGTCTTTCCTATGGTGTAAGAAAACCTTTCCTCATTTGACATTTTAAAGCCAACACTTCAAACAAAACCAATTTTTAAGCAAAACAATCCCTTGTATCGGCTTATTACAAATTTCTTTTATAAATAACTTTCCCAGGCATGGAAAGATTTTTATTAACTAATGCTAAGTGAAACAAGGAGAACCAATAAAACATTGTACACAGTGGGGAAACATTACTTTCTCCCTCCCCAAACTTTAGAAACTTTATTTAAAAAACAAAGAAATGAAGCTGGAGGAATTAAAAAGTACCCGTCACTTTACTCTCTTTAACAGACTGCTCAAAGTTTTAAGGACCGCTGCAGGGTTTGCTTAGTACAGTCACAAGCTCACCCTATCATCAGCTTTTTGTGGGCATATGGATGAGGTTTTCCTAATCACTTATTCTCTCCTTAGTAATGTCTATATTCTGGCTTCAGTTCCCAGGTATTTCTGTGGGTCCCCTTAACATTGTAAATGCCTATTTCTCTCAAGATTTCCTTCAGGTATATCACAGGCTGTTTGGTGATATCCACTAAATCCTTAATATTGTAATACTGATGTTTTTCAAAAGCTGAAAACAATATGTCCAAAACCTGTTGCTTATCAGCTCTAGCACGCTTTCCATCTTCTTTCTTTTTCTTCTCATATTCAATATTGTATTGATGATTAGCCACAGGTTTAAAATTTGTTGTAACAGCTTTGTCCAGCTGCTGTAATACTCTTACAGGTTTTGAAACTTCTTCTATTTGTAACCTCTTCAATCTCATATAGTTTTCACTGGCAGCAGGTCTGCATTCAGCACGTTGTACCACTATTCCTTCCAATGAAAGTTTATCTGAGGGGCTCTCTGTAAAGACTGTCAATGTCTGTCCTCCCACACTTTGCAAGAGAAACGGATGTTCTCTGGGAGCACGAACAGAAGCAGGTTTTCCACCAATATCATGGATATTTGCAAGTTCCTCATTCAAGGTAAAAGATACCTCAGTCCTTCCTTGATTCTTTGCAATCCTCAGCTTACCTACTTCTCCGCCTGAAGCTTTGGCCCATTGCTGAGACAAATACTTAGGAACCTTCACGAGCCACACTCCGGTGTTTTGTTTGGCGCTGGTCAAGTTGAGCTCCCCGCGCTGGGCCATGGCTCAACGCCGACGCTGTCACCGGTGGAGTAGAAGGGAGCGCAGGTTCGGAGAAGGAGGTCCGGAGTGACGTCACGGGTGTCCCTCCAAAGCCGGGAAGGGACTCCGGTTAGTTTTCTCGGTGGCCTATCTCTCTGCGCGCTTCCAAGAGCTCTTGCAGGTCCTTTGCCTCTGCTCTCCTCACCTTCCAGCCAGCACAAAGATGGAATGAATCTCTCGTCTCCAAGAGAGGGCTTGTGGGCTTCCTCCCAGAGTGTTCCTCTGCCACCTCTGAGAATGTTCCCAAATAACTAACCTGAAGCTCTAAGAGCTTCAATATATATGATCTCCCAAAGGTTGACTCCTCCCGAGGGAGGGATTAACGGAGGTGTGAATTCAGATTATGTCATCCTAAACCCCGAAGTGTGAACTCTAATGAGTACTTAAATATTTATTGCTTCTATGAGCTCTCTAAAGGTGTCAACACAAGCATTATTGTCAATCAGTTCTACTAAGTACTTGTTTGTAACTGAAGAACCAATCACTACTGAATGGGTTATCTATATACAATTAGAACACCAACCCGTCAGATCAAAAAGCAAAATTTATACAAAACAAGAAAAATAAAAATGAGAAAAGGATATAGAATGCAACTTAAAATTCCAAATGGATCTATTTTAGCAAATCATTGATGCAGAAAATGGGAAATAGATGGAAAACATCTACACTAAGTATAATCATGTCATATAAAAGTTTAATCAATGTAAATCATTGCCATAAAGAAAGCTAAAATGGCCTAAAATTTGCTTTGGTCAATAAATACCTGACTCACTTGAATCCATGTAGCCACTTTAAAACACTTATTAGATATTGGCCAATTTTGAGTAATTTGAACTCAGAAGATAGCAAGAAGCAAAAGATAAATAAAACAAAACTAGAAGAAATGTTTGGGACAGAGAAACCCAACGGAATAAAGTCATTCGAAAAGTATTTTAGGATAAAATTAGGAGGGCAACAGGTCAAAGATCGAAATCTCCATAATTATCTGTATAACCAACTCTTTTCACAATAAATAGTCAACCATATTTGGATTCTAACATCACAGTTCTATATGTACTTATAGAGGAGGTATGAATGTTACTGAAAAATAGATAGCTTAGAGCAAAGGTATAAGATGAAGTACATGCTGAAGATGACACATTTTGAGGATATTTTTAAGAAAAATTTGTAAGGTGTCTGGAGAAGGTAGTAAAAAAAAGGCACTAGGGGAAAACCTCTTAGGTCTTATCATTACTCCTCCCTACCTCCCCCCCCCCTTCAAAAAAAGTGAAGAGAGGAAGGACACTAATACCCACCAATCAATCTACCTACTTTCCTATTTATATAAGTACAAGAGCATCTATGATAAAGTTATTAGAAGGGAACAAAGGAAGATTTTATGCAAGTGAGATTTCACAATGAGCCACATCTTTACTATTTTACAATGAAGAGAAAAACAAATACAAGATCCTACTATGATTGTTTATTAACTATAAAAACAACCAACCATTTGATTCCATAGATATTTCAAAATGATTTTTAAAGAGTGTCCTTCAACAAGGGATATCCATGTATCCATCTTGTTCAATGACCTTCTAATTACTAATATCATGCAAGATCTAAAACAGTGAGAAAACTGCTCTCCCAACATATTTGCTATGGTCATAAAAGAGATGTAGGATAAATGAAATGCCTGCTGCCTACAGGAAGCTCTGGGATACTGCTGAGCCTTCTGGATGAGATCTATCATCACTTGGGAATTTAATTTAATTTTATACACACAAAAAAAGTGGATTCATTATATACTTCAACAACAATACTATATGATGACCAGTTCTGATGGACCAGGCCATCCTCAGCAACGAAATCAACCAAATCATTTCCAGTGGAGCAGTAATGAACTGAACCAGCTATGCCCAGAAAAAGAACTCTGGGAGATGACTAAAAACCATTACGTTGAATTCCCAATCCCTATATTTATGCACACATGCATTTTTGATTTCCTTCACAAGCTAATTGTACAATATTTCAGAGTCTGATTCTTTTTGTACAGCAAAATAACGGTTTGGTCGGGTATACTTATTGTGTATCTAATTTATATTTTAATATATTTAACATCTACTGGTCATCCTGCCATCTAGGGCAGCGGGAGAATAAGAGGTGAAAAATTGGAACAAGAGGTTTGGCAATTGTTAATGCTGTAAAGTTACCCATGCATAAATCCCTGTAAATAAAAGGCTATTAAAAAAAAAAAAAAAGTGGATTCATATTGTCCTGATTATGGTATGAAGCTGAATTCCTTCATTTTTCAATTATTAAGCATTCATTAAGCATCTTTTATGTGTCAGTCACAATACTGCCACAGTGCCTACAAAGGCAAAAAAAATCTGTCTCTGCCCTCAAGAAGCTTATACTTCATTGAGTGGGGAAAACCCACAGGAATACAGAAAATTAAGTACATAATGAATAATTTAGAGAGAAATGACATAAGCAAATAGGGAAAGCACAAAAGACTCAGTAGGAGATGGTGCCTGAGATGAACCTTGAAAGGAGTCAGCTATTTTACAAGGCAGAAATGAGGAGGAAATGCATTCCAGGAATACAGCAAATTCATGGATGCAAAAGCACAGAGTAAGAAAAGGAAGATCACATACAGGAAACAGAAAGCACATTAAGACAGGGAAACAAAATATATACCATGGACAGTGTTTTACAACAAGCCTGGAAAACCAGGTTTAGATCTTTAAAAGTCAGATGAGTGGATTTTTTACCAAGAGGAAAATACGGGCTTCTAAGGCAAGCAAGTGACATAGTTCTGCATGAAGCATGAGTTTAAAAAAGAGATAAGTTGATGGGAAATAAATTAGGACACAAGTGCAACAGACCAGAGAACAGGTTTTGGGGTCCAGAATCAGTGTGGCGGCTATATAAGTGAAGGAGAAAAATGTTAGATATATTGTCTAGAGAAAATGTATTAAGCTTGATAACCAATTGAACATGATAAGTAAGAAAAATGAAAGTCAAGATAACTATTAAATTGGGAATCAGGATGACTGATAGGATGGTGGTATTCTTAATGACACAAGAATATTAAAAATAGGGGAGGATCTGGGAGAAAGATGATGGTATTCTTTTTAAGAACAACTACAAATGGGATCTAGTTGAAGACACCCAACTGGCATCTGATAGTCCTGGCCTGGAATTCAGTAATGAGACAAGAACTATTCGAACAAACTACAAAATCTGTCCATTAGTATATAAAAACTTGGACAGATATAGCAAATAAGACAATGAACTGAGTCTAGAACTTAATAGAAGAAAAAAAAGTGAGCTAAATTGTCTTTGGGAAATTACAAAATTGTTTTAATAAAATATCTTTAAAATACCAATACTCTATTGATAGTAGTATTTTAAAAATCATAAAGTCACAGAAAATACAACAAGGAATTAGAAAGAATCAGAATAAAATACGATTAAGAAAGAAAATGGGCTGGTAACATGAAAAGTGGCAAAGTCCATGCACAGTCTATGTGTATGTCACTCTATTCTTGAAGATTTACAATGTAGGATAGCCCTAGAATGATGATGGGTAGTTTTCCTATGACAAATTTATGGGCATTCATAAACAAGAGGGATACAGAATAGGTAGGATTGGATGAGTTGGGCTCTGAATCACTGGAGAGAGTATACAAATACATTAATTACAGATTCATTTGAGTATCTCAATATAAAATATTTCTATAAAATGGTAACAAGAGATCACTATACTATTGTGTATTTTTTTGTAGCTAATACAATTAAAAATTTAATTGAATTCCTCAATTTCTTTTTATGTATCAGACTGATTTTCCTAATATATTCCACTCCCTCTCTCAAAACGTTTTTATGGACAAATTAAGTTCCTTGGCCTTCTTGTTTCCAAAAGTTAAGTTAAAACTTTGACCATCATAACTATATTTTCCTGTGAGAAATGGATGGGCATTATTTTGTTTTACCCAGTTGTGACAATTGAATTGGAGAAATGAAACTCATATTAGAAAACTGAAACCAACAAGGATGTCAAATAATAAAGAGTAGAGGTTATCTCCCCCCCAAAGAGTATAAGAATGGAAGTTCCTTGAGGGCAGGGAATGACTATATAAAGAAGGGTGGTGATTCACGTGGTGTAACTTCTGTTTAACATTAAATTAACAGGGAATCAGAGGAGGGACTTGCCCTTCAAGATAAGAAATAAAATACTATCCTAGGAGTTTCAAAGGTGTGTTTACTAATCTAGGTACCCAATCTTTCTTTGTGTGCCTGTGTGTTTTGGAAAAAAGTTTCATTTTATTTTGTGTGTATTAATGATATGTAGTAGTATAATTGCAAAGATTTTAATTCTAGAATGTCAGAGTTGAAAGGGACATTAATTTATCTTTATTTTACAGATGAGGAAACTAAAATCTAAAGAGGTTTTGACTTAATTACACAAGGTCATAGGTAGAAGCAAAGTTCAGACTGAAATTCATTTCATTTGTAATGAATATGTTAGTTATATCCCATACTTGAGTACATCTAAAACATAGGAAAATCTTATAAATTTGAAAATACTGTCCTTTTTTGAAAAAGTTATTCGGAAGAGTCCTTTCAAACCTACCCTTACCTGCTTTTAAATCCTCTACTTTTCTGAGTTTTATCTCCAGATTTTTTTTTTTTTTTTTTTTTAGAAAATACCTTTCTCAGGGATCTATGCTTTATTCTGTTTTTTTTTTTTTAAAATAAAGCTTTTTTATTTTCAAAACATGGACAATTTGACAATATTGACCCTTGCATAGCCTTGTTTCAGATTTTCTGAAATCTCCTCCCCTAGATGGCAAACAATCCAATATATGTTAAACATGTTAAAATATGTTAAATCCAATATGTATAAACATTTATACAATTATCTTGCTTAGGCATCCATTCTTGCAAGAATTTAAAATAAATCTTTCCTTCATTCATCAGTGAGTCAGTGGAGTTCTTGGTGAGATATTTTGTTTCTTACATTCCTGTGTTTGCTTTTATTTTTTGTTTACTTCTTGATTTTGAAAAGTACACCTACTATTTCCATATATCTTTGAGGAAAAAATAGTGGATAACCTTTGGAAAGATTTAAGAATTAGGTTTTTCACTCTTCAGTTGAAGTAGCTGTCATTTGCATTTGGTTTATTATTCCTATCACTCCAAGAAAGAAACCCATATCACAGCAAATTATTTGCTTTGCAAATACTACAAACCTCCCCCAAAGGTAAAGAAATGAAGCACTCAAGGAAGGCAAAATAAATATAGTAGAAGGAGGGGGAGAAGGGGGAATAGGCCTACAAAGACACCTACCAGGTTAACAGCTACAACAATGGGGCCATTAAGAGAATTCTTACTAAAAGTACATAAAGAAACCAGAGTGAAAACAAAAATCAAATAAAGGCTTAATATAGCTGGACAAAACCTCACTAAACCCCACAAAACCCTGCTTACAGGTAAATCAGTGTGGGACAAAACTAAACTGCAGAATGTTAAAGGTCAGAAAAAGGGAGAGAGGTGGAAGAAACTAAGATGAGAAAGAAATAATTAGATGATGGATGGAGAGATAACAATGAAAGAAAAATAATTTCTGTCTTTCTCAGAAAGAAGGCCTATGGGAGAATGGCTGAAGTGACAAATGGAGGAATTTAAATGGTTAGGAAGGTGAAAATCTCAATTTAGGGGTGGAAGGGGAGTCCAAATTTTCTATAGGGGAAAAAGATACTTTATAAATGGGAAATGGGGATTTTACAATGGATATAATCTGTAGGGCAATGGGGGAATCTCCCTTTCAAGAGTACTGAGACTCCAAGACAACATCCTTCCTCAGAAAAAGGGAAAGCTGAGCTCTTGGGGAACTGTGATACAGAGATAAATGGAAAAGTATGGCTCCCAAAAGAGACTGTATGATAAATAGGGATAAATAGGGTGACATGATCATAGAGAGGGCAAAGGGCAGTAAGGAACTGCTCAGGTAGAGGCAGGTGAAAATTCCTAGTAAGAGAAAATGTCTTTATCCCAAAGAGATCTTAAAGAAGGGAAAGGGACCTGTATGTGCAAGAATGTTTGTGACAAGCCTCTTTGTAGTGGCCAGAAACTGGAAACTGAGTAGATGCCCATCAATTGGAGAATGGCTGAATAAATTGTGGTATAGAAATATTATGGAATATTATTTTCTTAGAAATACCACGATTTTACAGAGAGCTGGAGACTTATCATGAATCTGATCTGTGAATAGAGGAATGGAGTTTGCATATGAACTAACAATATTTTGATGATAATTTATGGACTGCTTAAATGAATAACAAATAGGTTCCAATGGGAGAAATGAGGAAGAGAGGAAGAATCTGAGATAACTAAGAATTCTGCTACATAGATCAATGCTGTAAATTCCCATGCATTTATTTCTCCAATAAGAAATATTAATAGAAGAAAATGGCTTTCGACAGAATACTTAGTTCTACCTCTCTAATTATACTTTACAATTTAACTAAACTTGGTATTGCCATCTTAGAATGAGTAGTAAAGAATTGGATAAAATTTGGAATTTATTCCTAAAACATGCATTAATAAATAGAAAAGGCACTTAATAATTAAAAGATTGAGAAATGCCGAAGGAAGGTATAGTTCTTACCACATAAATATTTATATGAACTTGTCAAGTAGTAAAGATAAAATATTAAAAATAAAAAACAAAGGCACAATTGGGATTTATTAATAATTGAAGCAAAGTGTAGTAATCCTAACAATAAGTGTCATCAATAAGATTCAAGTAAAAAATGAAAAAACAAAAGTGGGATTTATTACTTTTAGATATTGACTTA
Organism: Sarcophilus harrisii; assembly: GCF_902635505.1. Classification (NCBI taxonomy): domain Eukaryota; kingdom Metazoa; phylum Chordata; class Mammalia; order Dasyuromorphia; family Dasyuridae; genus Sarcophilus; species Sarcophilus harrisii. The sequence continues at coordinate 593,785,869 of NC_045427.1, read as the reverse complement.
ATTAACATAAGTTATCAATCAGGGAGTAAGACAACAAAATATAGAAGTCGATTTCATCCTGAACAAACGATATTTGTGGAAAAGACAAACTCTTAATTCAGATTTCCTAGAAAATGTATTATAAAGGAATTCTTTATGTGAATTCCAAGTCTATAATGTTTTAAAAATAGTATGTTAGTAAGTTAAATTAAGAGAGGATGGGAAATGAGGAGAAATGTTCATGCAAGACAATCCAAACCTGCAACTTTTCTTTACCTATAGCTCAATCTTGTTTTGTAAAGTCTCAAGGTATTTTTTAGATCTTTACTAGTTTATCATACACCAATAAATAAACTCTAAAAATAACAACAAGAAATATTTTTATAGCAAGCAAATTTTGCAGAGTATTACAAATATTTTATTTTGATCTCATATAATCTAGGAGGTAAATAATATCTCAATTTACAAACAAATTGAAATAGATCAGGTTAAATGACTTTGGCTCTACAGAGAGACCAATTTTTCAGTCTCGATTTGAAATTTGGTCAGCACTCCATTTACCTAGCTGTCATTCTGGCTGCCTCCATGCATAGGCAAAAAGAAGAGATACTAAAATTGGACTCATTTTATAGTCAAACAAAAACCCATATAGAAATGGTTTTTGAAAAGACTAATTGATAAACCTTTTGTCAAAAGATCTAATTGAATAAAAAGCAATGAACAAAGTAAATTCACACTGCTAGAAGAAAGTAAAAGAACTACCAAAATGTATGTTGATATGGTTTATGATGTGGGTAGCACTAAATGACATGGTTTGAAAACCAAAAATATGGCTGATATAAACACCAGATGATGTAGACATTAAAAGTTTAGGGTTTGGTCAGTGAAGAATTCACAATGACATCATTCTTTTTGGCAAAATCTAGATTTATTTAGGGAAGAGGTTAAGACAAAATGAAGGGATACAATGACAATGGGAATGGTGAAATAGGAAGCAGAGTGGGAGAAATAATAATAATGATGGAAAGGGCAAGTTCCTTAGAACCAAAAGAGTTAGTTGGTTACAGGAAGGAGAAATGGGGTAGAATGCATAGTGAAGTTAGTCTGGTTGTTTATGAAGAAAACTAGAGTGTTGGAGGTCTAAGTTCTCATGATTAAGCCACAAATTTAGCAGGAGAAGCTGAAGATTTCTCTTTAATATTTAATGCCATGTATACTTATTTTGTATTGTAATTTATACTCAATATATTTAACATGTATAGGCCATCTAGGGAGGGGTGGGGAAAGAAGGGAAAATTGGAACAAAGGTTTGGCAACTGTCAATGCTGTAAAATTACCCATGCATATAACTTGTAAATAAAAAGCTATTAATATATATAAATAAAACATTAAAAAACAACAACAACAACATTTAATGTCAGGGGAACTCCTGTCAGAAAGCACATATTTAAGATGTTTCAGAGTCTCACTTGGATACCACTTGTTACCAAGAAAATCAATCAATTAGGTATTAGTTACCTGTCTCTTGGAGGTGTGAACTCAAAGGTTGACTCCTCCTCTGAGAGAGTGGGATTGTGGTTTCTGACTTGTGTATCTCATACTGAATACTGCCTAGTGAAATCTCCCAAAAGTGTGAACTCCATTGAGTACTTAAATACATTAGTAAGCTAGAGAATTTGCTAAGTACCATGCTAAATTAGGCAAGTGACTTATCACTTTGTAAGGATTTTAACACTTAGTTATACCTCAGATTCAGTTTCCTTATCTGTAAGGATAATACCATACCTACACCTAGAGTACTTTTGTCACAAGACTGTATTGAAGGTCAATGGAAATAACTGATGTAAAGCACTTCACAAGCTTTTAAAATAATGCTTACTATTCCAATTTCAGACAATGCTGATCAGCTGAACAGTGAACAGTATCATGCCTTATGTCACAGTATCTCAATGTGAGGAAAGAGAATGGATAGTGGAAAGCAGGGTAGAAACCCAGCTGAGGGGCAGACAGAGCCTATGAGTGGTAGCTGAGCCTGAGATGATGCTGAGAAGCTCCAGGAGTGGCCTCTGGTTGGCATTTGAAGCCCTTCATCCAAGCTGATTCTGGCCAATACCAATACTGCCCTGCTAAGCCATTGCATTACACTCAAGGGCACCCTGTTTCTGTAGCAATGTACATTGCCCTCCCATCATAACAACTATCTGAACTCATTCTTCAGATTTTTTATTCCCAACCCTCCTCTCCATATTGAAACATTTTCAACCCAAGACCCAATGACATCCTTTAATGCCATTTCTCACCCAACCCTGTCTACCCTTCCACTGTGTTTTCTAATACCTGTTGTACAGGGAACTAATTTCCACCTTAAACCTCTTCTTTTGCTCCTTCTCTCCCTCAACATTTGCTACTCTTTTCCAGCCCTGACACCTTTCACACACTTAGCCACTGGCTTGCTCACTAGTGCATGTGGGGTGAGAACACTCTTTGCTCTCTTCAGATTCTCCCTCTTCACCACCACTCACAATTTAATCCTCAAACACTGATTCTCCAGCCCCAGTCCAGACTGGGGTAGTCTGCTGCCTCAGGACCCTCTTCCTTAATGAATTCAGAGGGGCTCAGTCTTTCTGCCCACCCCAACTCTCATCCTGGTATTTTCATACTGATATTTCCTCAAATACCCCAAGACCCAAACTATTCTTCTGCCTCCACTTAGTTCCACACTGAGATGGTCATACCCTTCACCTTGGCATCATACTTACAAATGTTCTGCTTCACTTTGATAAACTTTGAAATTAACTTATTTTTACTATTGTTCCTAAATCCCCTTCCTCATCCTTATTGCGACCTCCAATTCCTCCAACCCTCAATTTTTTTGGTCAGGCCATCATCCCTGCATTAGCTTCACTCCCTTCCCTTCCCTCCTTTGACCCTCTGATAAACCAGTCCAACTCTATACTGTTCTCTTCTCAAGTTACCAGTCACCTGCTCCCCTGACTTATGGAAGCTCTTGTCCTGCCAAGCCTCAGCCTTAAATTACTCCCACCATCTGCAGCCTTCACTCCAAAATCACAAAACAGTGTTCACTGATCCTCTACAAGCCATGTCACCTCACGAGGGGAAGTCAATTCGTTTACACCTCCCTGACTATCCCTCTCCTGAGGCAGCCCTCTTCCTGCCCAGCTGAGAACCTGGGCCTCTATTTCACTGGGGACAAGGATACCACTCCGGGGCAAGCAGCCTTCTCCATTCTTCTTCCCTGAGGTCACCTGAGGTGGCAACTCTCCTTCACCAAGGCAAACCTCTCTACACATGGGGGAATCCACTGTGTCCCTTCTATTATCCCCACTCTCTGACTTTCAATCCCCCCAATTTGCAGGCGGCTGCCCAAGGGACTGACTATAAACACACTCCCATCCTCAAAGTAACTTCAATCCATCCCTTTCCCTCTCTCCTCATTTTTGTGCTTGTCTAGACTTGATGCTTCTCCTTTTTTTAATAGTAGCTTTTTATTTTCAAAATCTATGCAAAGACAGTTTTCAACATTCATCCTTGTAAAATCTTGTCTCATTTTTTCTCCTGTTTTTCTCCCTTATATGGACTCTTCCTTGTGGATCCCATTTCTGTACTTTCCCAATTAAAATATGGATTGGAGAATTTTCTAGATTGTTGTAGAGAAGGGATAGCAGCAAGCTAAATTCAATTGCTTCTTCTCACTCTGCCACCTTAACTCTGTCTCCCCCTTCTCAGTTTCCTCTGCTGAATCTTTATCCAGGACATACCCACAAATAGTCTGTGACCTCCAAGGCTTTGTTCTGGGCCCTCTTCTATATTTAACTATTTTGTTTGGTAATCTCATCAACTCCTATAGCATCTCAACATGGTTGATTCTCAGATCTATTTATTCAGCCTTAACTTCTCTTCCTGAACTTTGGTCTTATATTTCCAGCTATCCACTGAACATCTCAAACATCTTAAAATGAAATGGGTAAAACTGAAATATGTATCTTTGTTCTCCTCTTCCCCTCCTAATTTCCCCATGACTGTTTTGGGTACTACTATCCTCCTGCCACCTGTGACAGATGTTTGAGGTCAAGCTCTGTACAGTTTTTTTCCTCTCCTGACACTATCCTGGTACAGGTCCCCTTGCCTCCTCATACATGGACTGGTCTCCCTGCCTCTAGTTTCTCCCCACCTTCAGTCTGTCCTCTACTCAGTTGTCAAACTAAAATGCAGCCCCCCAACTCCATAAATACTTTAGTGGCTCCTTATCTTGCAGGATTTATATATAAAATCCTGTTGATAGTCAGAGCCCTTCATAATCAGGCTTACCTGTCTTTCCATTCTTCTTACACCTTACTTCCCCTCTTCCCCACATTCTCTGTGTTCCCCTGACTTTACTTCTTGTAGCTACTCATACATCAAATTCCAAGTCTTTGCTCCAGGCACTTTGTGTCCTCCAAGCCTGAACTCATTCTTTCCTTGTTTAATGCCTCTTAGCCTCTCTGGTTTTCTTCAAGTTCCACCTAAAATCTTACCTTGTATAAGAAGCCTTTGCTAAGGCAAATTAATGGGTAAAAGTAGAAGAGTTAGCAGAGATAAGAAATAAGAGATATACACAAAATAATAACAATGAACAGGAGTAAAATTTATCAGGAAAAAACATTAGGATTAGTAATCATTGATCTCAAAATTAAATTTTAAAAAGATTCAATCAAGACAGAAATCTATATTATATGCTAAACATTTTAGATATATGTGTGTGTGCCTATATAAACATACATATGTGTATATATGTATATATACATACTTACATAAACATATTTGAGTTTAACTGCAGCCTACCTGAGAGAGCATGGGGAGAAGGAAAAAAGAATAAAGTAAAAAGTGCACAGCAGAGAACAAAAGTGAGCAAAGAAAAGATGGACAGTTATGAATACAATATGTTAAAAATAAAAAATTTTTAAAACCATCAAAAAGAAAAAAAGAAGAAGAAGCCTTTCCTAGTCCTTCTTAACATAAGAGTCTTCCTCTGAGTGCCTTATCCTTGTCAAAAGCGGTGTTTGGGGAGAACATAACTGACTCCATTTGGTGAGATGTTTGCTATTATTATATAAATGGACTGACTGTCTCCTTCAGTACCTCCCTTTCCCCAGTGATTTTACTGTTAAAAAAAAAAGACTGAATAGTTCTCAAGAAAAACTCATCCCATTTCTCTTTCTCTCAGTTGATAAAATCTTAATAGGAGCTAATTTATGAAATGACTGATAAAGAAGATATAGTTTTCTTCAATCTTAAATAAAAGGCTATTTTTTAATGAGACTTCTGTTTTTTAATTTGGTTGAATCTCTAGGTATAGCTAACAGTTTATTTCTTTCAATAAATGCTGGTTGAATGAAATTAAATAAAACAAATCCTTAAAATATTTTTTCAGTTTGGATTAATATGTAGCTTGAAACATTTATAACTAATATTTCTTTTTGTATAGGCTATAGCTATAAAGAAATATTGACTTGGACATAAAACTTTTCTTTTAATGAACTTTCTTTAAAATGTACTTGAAGAGGTCTTCAATATTAGGTGTGGTCAGCAGAGGAATTGATAAAAATTAATCCCTGAGGCAGACAGGGAGAAGGCTCTGATAAGAGATCAGTTTAGCTCCAGCATTCCACCCCCCTGGGGAGGTGGTTCAGTCTGAAATCCAAGTTTTGTCAACTCTGAGACCCACCCTCTGTAGGGGTTTTGGATAGCCTCACCTTGCCATGTCCTGTCAGAAATGCCACAGGCATGTCCCTGAAATTAAATTTTCCTTATGAAATCTTTGGGCCATCCCATGGCTTCTGACTCCTTTGGGTCAGGCCTCTATGGCACTCTGCCTCATGGTATCTTTCTCTTTATTGTCCCCCATGACACATGGTATCTCCCCTAAATCCACCATGCTTCCCTACCCCACTCCTCCTCCTTACAGCTAACTCTTTTGGGGTGCTATGTCCCTTTCAGGATTTAGCCTCCCAGCTAAGGGTACGTCCCAACATCATGGGGTGCTCCCTTTCTATTGGATAATTATGAGTTGCACCAAGGCACTGGGTCTTTCAAATGCTCTCCAACTCTATTTCATATTCACCATTCCCAACATCTATTGTACCCCTTCATTTTGTCTGTAACTTCTTCCCTAAATAAATCTACCTTTTGCCAAAGAGAATGGCCATTGTGAATTCTTCATGACTGAACTCCAAGTTTTAGTTTCTACTATCATCTGGTGTCTACATCAACTACATAATGCTGGTGCTCAAACCACATCAGTCTGATGTTCAAAATCCTTGGCCTTCTTCTCGTCAAAAGGTAAAGCTATGTGTACCCCAATATTTTTTCTGTCCCTCAGTTCCTGCTTTTCAACTAAGGTAGGGAATGACCAGAAGCCCAGCAAACACTTGGTGCTTTGAAATCCACTGGCCTTCTCCTTTACCTAAATTATTTAAAATCTCATTCCTTCAGGTAATGGGAGCTTTTTAGGGGAGACCCAGTGTTTTTTACTCCAAGCCTTGTTGATCACTTAGCAAAACTGGAGGTCACTGCTTGGACTTATACAGGGGATGCCCTGAATCAAGCCTTTTGGCCATTTTTGGCCATTTTTGATGAGGAGCCTACTTTTCTGGAACACTAAATCTGTGGACGATGGTTATGAGGCTAGGATAGGAGTGGGAGAGGATGCTAGAGTATAGGATTATTTGGGGACTTTTAGGGGTTTATGTTCTTAATACTGTGAAGGGAACTAGTGTAATACCTGGCCACTTAAGATTAAAAAGTGTGCTTTCTGTATTGTTCCTGTCTCTGTGGTTCTGTGTCTGCCTGTGTCAGTTGGCCTAGTCTTTGTGTTCAAACTAACCTGTGTTTTTCTTAAGTTAATCTTCTCTCCCTTGAGGAAAAATTCCTTGTTCAAGACTGTCCTGATTAGACCAACCCTGGGTTGGTTAAGATCCCCGCCCTTGTGGTTAAATCCAGCCTCAGTTTCTCTCTACATAGGGACCTTCTGTGTCCCCAACTTCCCAAGTCCTAAAATCCTTCTCTGGGCCCTGTCCTACAGGGTAGGACAACAGGACAGCTGTTAATCCTCTATCCATTTTGTGGAATTTAGCACTAGTCTTTCACCAAGCTATCCATCTGAAAAAAGGGGGCTCTGGCACTTTAAAACTCCTCGTCAGCCTATATTTACAAGATATTTTTATAAGTGAATATTTGTTTTTTATTTTTCAAGTTTGTGTAAACTTTTTTTCAAGTTTTTCATTTTTCAAGTTTAAGAGTAAAATTTTCTGTAACTCTTAGATACAATGCTATATCAAGGTTTGTTAGATTTCTGGTTAACTGCAAATTTTCTGAAAATGGTTATTTCAAAACCCATTCAGCAATTTAGCTGATATTTATTGAATGCATCATCAATCTCATTGTTTACTCATCAAATCAGCCCTGAGATAGTTTTAGGCACAATGATTGCAAGCTTTTTTTTTTTCTTTTTTTTTTTTTTTTTAAGATCTAAAGCCTCTGATATCAGACTGGACTATTTGAGAGAAATTTTTTCTGGTATTATAACTAGTATTTCTTATATTTGAATCCAGGTATGGATATGAACCAATAAATCAGAAAACCTACCATCCTGGAGAAATGCCACAGAACCTCAGAAAGTGAATGTTTTTTCATCTGGATAAAAGGGAGTTTGAAGGATCGTTTTTTTTGAGCTCTACTTGAGGTCAGACCCTTCTAATATGATTCCCAAAATCATGTTCCTTTCCATAGGAATTATTCTCTCCTATTCCTGAGTCTGGCAAGGGGGCGGAATTCATCTGTGATTTTCACACCTGAAGTCAAACAGCTAATGATGCTTTGTTCTGTCCCTTTTTTTCTCTTATAGCAAATCTCTATATTCAGAGCAAGTGGTCAATTTAAAAGCTATGAGCAAAATGCAAGTATAAAATATTCCCGTTTTCCATGTGAACATGTGCAGTCATTAAGTAAATGACTGTTTTCCTGCACTAGGTAGGTGAATATTTGGTACAGTCATTTGTCTGTTACTAGAGATATATCATATTAGAAACATATTTGTATAAGGCCTCTAAACCTTTCAAAATGTAAGAACATTTAGCTACTGGATGCAGTCTTTAGATTGTGAGATGCAGCTGTTATTCTATGCATTGTAACTTAAAGTAGAGAATTTTAGTAGTTTTTTTTTAATGTAACTTAAAGAGTTTTTGTTACATCCATGTAAAAAAGTCAATTCTATTTAAGCTAATAACATCTATGTGTCCTGTGAGTCCATGACACAAACATTTTCTTATAACTTAATTGATATGCACAAACAAAACCATAGGAAATTGATTTGCTGATGCAGCAACAAAAAACCTGCATTAGCCTTCTTACTCCACTTGATCTCCAGGCAAAAGACTTTTGATTAACCCATCCTAAGTGGGGAGATCTGGAAACCCCACCATTACTGTACCCAAACATAAAGTCATGCTATCATGCCAAAACCCCCAAGGTTCTATTTCCCAACTGATGGCTGGGGCAAAGAGACCCCAGAAAAAATGCTACCCCAGAGTCTGAGTGGGCCCCCAGTAAAGTGCAAACTGACTGTACTAATCTCTGTTACTGTGGCTCTGGTAACTAACTTTGTACCCCTATATCACTAAACTTTGACTTGAGTTCATCTCTGTAACACTCCAACCTCAGAGACCACAGTATTTCACTCCCTGTTTCTGGACACTACTTAGCAAGTGTTCCAGGATTTGGCCCCTAAAATTTCAGTTGGTCTGACAAATGCCCTTCTCTTTACAGACCCCTCACCCACTTTTCAAAAGTTTCTGTTTCTGTAACAAATTAAAATAGTAGGTTAAAGATGAGATCTTCAATGTTAGGTGTGGTTAGCAGAGGAATTGATAAAAATTAATCCCTGAGGCAGACAGGGAGAAGACTCTGATAGAGATAACTTTAGCTCCAATGTCCTACCTGTTGGGGACATCTTCCAATGTGAAATCCAAGTTTTGTCAAACCCCTGAGACCCACCCTCTGTAGAGGTCTCCAGCAGTCTCACCTTGACATATCCTGTCAGAAATCCCAATAATGTCCCTGAGGTTAAGTTTTCCCTAAAATCTATGGGCCATCCTATGGCTGCTGCCTTCTTTGGGTCAGTCCTCCACAGCACCCGGCCTTGTGATATCTTTTCCTTCCCCCCCTCCCCCCAAGCCATGTGGTATCTTCCCTAACTCCACCATGCTTCCTGATCCCACTCTTACTCCTTATAGCTCTTTTGGGGTGCTATATCTCTTTCAGGATTTAGCCCACCAGCTAAGGGCTTGCCCCAAGTTCATGGGGTGCTCCCTTTCTCCTGGGTAATTGTGAATTTTACTGAGAAACTGGTCTTTCATATGCTCTGCCACTCGAGTAAATTCATATTTACCATTCCCAGTGTCTATTGAATTTCTTCATTTTTGTCTGTAACCTATTCCCTAAATAAATCTATCTTCTGCCAAGGAGAATGGTCACTTGAATTCTTCACATGACCGAACCCCAACTTATGGTGGGTACCATCATCTGGTGTCTACACCAAGTACATCATGTTGGTGCTCAAATAACATCATACTGACTACCCTATTAAAAAACATTACATTTTAAGTACAAAGCTATTATACATTTCTAGTTTATATCATTCATTTATATGACTTTACCTTTTAAAATAAATTACAAAAATATAAATTGTAAGTCAAATGTACACACACACACACACACATACACACACACAATAATCAAGTGAAAGGAAATTCTTACCTTAACTTTCAGATCATAAGTAGGATTTCTACCCAAGATTTATCAGTTGATATTTAGTATATATTTCACTAAAAATGAAAAGATATTTCTTTTTATTTACTTATTTTTATTAAAGATTTTTATTTACAAAACATAGGCATGTGTAATTTTTCAACATTGACCCTTTGCAAAGCCTTCTGGTTACAAATTATCCCCTCCTTCCCCTAACCCCCTCTCCCCTAGATTGGTCCAATACATATGAAATGTGTTAAAATATATGTTAAATTCAATATACGTATACATATTTGTAGTTATTTTGCTGCACAAGAAAAATCGGATCAATAAGGAAATTTCTTTAACAAATGATGGTAGTTCTTAACCAATATATAATTGCACTTATAAAAAAGTTGTCAATAACACTAGTACATTTGTAAATAAGGCCTTTCTAGATTTCCCCCCAACTTCTGGAGCTTGTGCTTCCTCTTCAGCCACTTTCCATTTAACTATTTTGTATTTATTCTCCTTATATGGATTATGACAATTCAAATGCATATTTCTTTATGTACTTATTCGCTTAATCATGTAAGATTCTTGAGGGTATGGATTGTTTCATTCTTAAACTTGTGTCTCCACTGTGTTTAGAAGAGCTACTTAATAAGTGCTTGATTATGAGATCAGTGGCTAATCTAAATCAGTTAGGCAAAGTACCACTTAGCAACATTTTGAGAATACTGTTAAAATTAAAGAGTTTGTAATGCACATTTTTGCTGGGTAAAATACTAATATAATGCATATAAGTTGATGATTTAGTATTTGTTAGATTAATAATGACATAAATCATTGTACTTCTAAGATGCCTAATTTACAACTAAGGAAGAACTTATCTAGTTCTATGAGAAAATCTTTCTTTTAAGAAGCAAAAATACAAAATTAATGCTATTTTGGTATCAAAGATTGTATAACATTTATAAATATGAGAAGAATGCAAATAAACTGAAGGGAAAGACTTTCTTTCTTTTTTTTTTTTTTTTTTTTTTTAATTTAATAGCCTTTTATTTACAGGATATATACATGGGTAACTTTACAGCATTAACAATTGCAACCTCTTGTTCCAAGTTTTCACCTCTTACACCCCCCACCCCCTCCCCTAAATGGCAGGATGACCAGTAGATGTTAAATATATTAAAATATAAATTAGATACACAATAAGTATACATGACCAAAACGTTATTTTGCTGTACAAAAAGAATCAGACTCTGAAATATTGTACAATTAGCTTGTGAAGGAAATCAAAAATGCAGGTGGGCATAAATATAGGGATTGGGAATTCAATGTAATGGTTTTTAGTCATCTCCCAGAGTTCTTTCTCTGGGCGTAGCTGGTTCAGTTCATTACTGCTCCATTGGAAATGATTTGGTTGATCTCATTGCTGAGGATGGTCAGGTCCATCAGAACTGGTCATCATATAGTATTGTTGTTGAGGTATATAATGATCTCCTGGTCCTGCTCATTTCACTCAGCATCAGTTCATGTAAGTCTCTCCAGGTGAAGGGAAAGACTTTCAAGAGATATTTGATGTGTTTTTAGCCAAATACGTTGCTAATCATACAGCTGAAATTTTACAAATTATCATATAACCAATACAGTATCCCTAAATAAGAATGTAATGGAATTGTTGTACTAAGGATTTCTGAATTCTAACAGGAAAGGACCTCAGCATTCATCTAAAATAAATCTTTAATTGTGTAGATGAAGAAATTGAAATGTTGAGAAACTAGATGGGCTGGCTAAGACCACAAAGTGATTTTCTATAGAAAGGAAAGGTGCAAATCATTTGTATTAAACGTGAATTTCCTGTAGTTAAATTTATGGACTTTATAATGAAAAACTTCAGTGGGAAAAAACAATAGAATTGTCTACAAAGCGTCTGTCTTAAGGTTGGTCCCCTCTTGGATGATCTTAAATAGATTAACACAATGAAATGCATTTTTCCATTTCACTCATAAATATGCCAGTGGCTCCCCTCAGTTTCCATGTCATCTCAAATTATTCATTCTGTCCATCAACGGCATCTAAAATTTACCTTAAATCCAATTTTCTCAACACTAATATTCAACTTCAGAAAAAATTATCTCCTTCCTCTCTCCCCTATGGCTGACATCATTCCTCCATCTGAAACCCACTCACATTTTCAGTCCGCGTTTTGATCATAATCTGTTCATCCAACATTCCCTAACTACACTATGGGATCAAAAAAGGAGCTCGCGTTCCTGTGTATGAACTGTCTCTCTCATCAATCACTAGCTTGCTAATTTAGGCTCTCAACTTTTGCCGCCTTCACTCCTCTGGGTTTCGCTTTAACTTCATTAAAGGCCCAGAAACGACCGTTACTGAATGCGCTCGAGTTCGGCAGACTCCCCTTTTAATTACTTGCCCCGGAAGGGATACCCTGCGCGGGCCCAAATTCCCAGCCAGATTTACTTAGTCTTTTATTTTTTGGTTTAGGTGACACTTTGTCCCCCCCACCCCCCGGCTCCCTGGGCTACATGACTGACTGACGGCCTCCGGTTGAGACTTGGGCTGGCAGCCGGGACCACTCTGCAAATCCCTCTCCGGCCCCCGGACCAAGCTGACTTTGGAAAGCGGCGCCGGTGACCTTGCCCCGCCCCCCCCCCGCCCGCCCTCACATCCGATTCCCTGCCTGGCGGTCGGCCCCCTCCCCCACCTCCCGGTCCCCTGGGAGGATGAAGGACCAACAGCTTTGGACCTGCCCGTACTACTTAGTTGCCTCGGTGCTCTCCTGGATAAAGACATCCGTGAACGGCTGGGGGCCAACCTAGGGGACTGTCTGTGTTTGGGGGAAATGGCATTAAAGAAAAGGGGCGCAAAAGGACCTTTTCGGCTCTAATTGATGTCAATAAAGCCGATTATTAAATGGAAACACCCCCCCCTCCCCCGCCACGGGTTTTCCTTCACTAAAGAAGCGGGCTTTATTTTCCGGTTTAAATCCCTCGCCCGTGTCCGGGCTTGGCAGGCGCCTAAGAAACACTTTGCTTCCGCTCATTTCCTTCAGGTTTGGGGAACGCTTGGGCGGCAAGAAGCAGCCTCAGACGCACAGGTCCCGGCCCGACGCAGGAAGGGCCCTGGGGGGGTTACGCGCCCCTGCGCCCCAGGCCCGGGGGTGTACGGGCCGTCTCTGCCCCGGGGGCTGCGTTAGTTGACTTGCCCAGGGTCACACAGCGCGGCCTTCCGGTGTTCGAGCTCCAAGACGCCCCAGCACGTGGCCTCTGCGCAGGCCAAAGAGCTTCTTCCGCGGTTGGGGGGCGGGGTCTCCACTCGGCCCCTCCGCTCCAAGCCTCCCGCCTCAGGACTCCCCCAGCCCGGGGAGGGGGGGGGGGGGAAAGGGGAGAGCAGGCTCGGGCTTTAGCCCCGCCCGGACGGTTCACTGACCTGGGAAACCCTGGGCCTCGGAGACCGGGAAGCTCCGGGGAGGGGGGGCGCCGTCCGGAGGAGACCAGAGGAGAGCCAGGAGGAGGCGGGGACGGAGGCGGGGCCCGCCCGCACCCGGCAGCGCCCGCCCCGCACCCGGCAGCGCCAGGGGGAGGGGACGCGCTTTGGGCCGCGAAGAGCGCCGCGATCCCCGTAGCCATCCCCGGGCGCGGCCTGAAGACACGCCCCCTCCTGCGGCCTGCTCCCGGCGCGCAGGTCCGAGAGGGGGGCGCGGTCGGGAGCGCCGCCGGGCACGAGCCGCGAGCACGCGCGTGGCTCGTCACAGAGGCGGCGGCGGCGGCCGCCGTGGCGTTGGGGGCCGGGGCTCCCCCAGCACCACCCCACCCCCCCCCGGCCGGCAGTGGCGCTGGGCGCGCGCGCCCCCGCCCTTCCTCCTCGTCTTCGCCCCCGCCCCCCCCGCGCTCCTGCCATTAAAAGGCGTAGCTCTGGCCGGCGTCCCGGAAAGCCCTTCGTTCGCTCCCCGTTAACCTGTGAGCCCCGACCGGGGAGAAGGCGAGCGCGCCAGCGAGGCAACCTCGGCTCCAGTGGCCGCTCCCTCCCGCCGGGCCCCGCCACCTCCTCTCCCCGCCGCCCGCCGCCGCCGCCGCCGTCATGTTCCGGTACCTCGGGGAAGCGCTGCAGCTGTCCCGGGTCGGGGCCTCGGCCGCCGCCGCCGCCGCCGCCAGCGACCCCGCCGCCGCCGCCCTGCTGCTGCGGGCCCGGGGCCAGCCCGCGGCCGCGCCACCGGCCCCTCGACGCCACTACAGCGAGGCGGCCGGCACCAGGGATGACGATCCCAACTTCTTCAACATGGTGGAGGGCTTCTTCGACCGCGGCTCGAAAATCGTGGAGGACAAGCTGGTGGAGGACCTGAAGACGCGAGAGACGGAGGAGCAGAAGCGCAACCGGGTGCGCGGCATCCTGCGCATCATCAAGCCCTGCAACCATGTGCTGAGCGTCACCTTCCCCATCAAGAGGGACAACGGCTCCTGGGAGGTGATCGAGGGCTACCGGGCGCAGCACAGCCAGCATCGCACCCCCTGCAAGGGCGGTGAGTTTGGACCCCGCGACCCCTCCCTCCTCGCCGGTCTCCTCCAGCGGTGGCCCGAGAATCCGGGGGTGGGATGGGACGCCCGCTCAGCCCTTTCCGGGGGTCCGAGAATGGGGGGTGCCCGCTTAACCCTTCCAGGCGTCTGAGGGCGAGATGGGAAGCGCCCTTCCAGCCTTGTCCTCAGATGGGGCCGCGGGCGGGACCGATCCTCCCCCGGAAAGTTTTCCCCCGGGGTGCATCTCTGTGGGGCTGTTTGGAAGTGAAGTGTAGACGGCGACGTGTAGACAGGAGAACCAGAAGGCACCCCCCTGGGATAGGGGAAGGGGAGGCAGGGGTCCGGGGTCACCTTTTCAGAAGAAAACTTCTTTCCCGGCTGTAACTAAAGGACGGTTAGCCAGCATTTCATAGATTGCCAGGGTCCGGTCTGTATGCGTATTGCACCTAGGGGTACCCTTAAAAACGAAAGACACTCGTCCCCGCTGCTTAACCAAGGGAAGTTAGAGCAGTGAGTTGAATTTCGGATGGTTCCCTCTCGTGTCAGTTGCCCGGAAGGTGTCGGAATCGATTTGTTTTTTACCGGGCAACCCCCCCCCCAAAGTCTGACCATGTGACTAGCCCCGGATTCCATCCACCGGGGTCTTGGGGGGGGGGGGGCGGACCTTCCGCCGGGACCCCTTTGTTGGCTGCTGCATTCCTCCTGCCACCCTGTGCCATTGCGCCGATTGTGCTGCCTCGGGCACCCCCAGATGCCCAAGTAGGTGGAACTGGTCCTCCCATAAACAAGTGCTGGGACGTCCAACCTAGAGGCGCCTTGCGGCCCGCGGGCCAGCCAATGGAATGAAAGAGCTCCGGGGGGTGTGGTAAGGGCGGGGCTGGCTCCTCGCGGGAGGCTGAGCACCGGGGGCCGGCAGTTTTTGTTCTTGGAAGCCGAATTCTCCCGGGCTCCCAGGCTCTGGGTGAGCGCACGTCCTCGGCTGCCCGCCTTGCCGGAGTCTTCTCCTTAACGATTTGTCCCATGCCCTGAGCAAGAGAAGGGGGGCGGCCGGTTGGGAAGAGCGTCTTGGGTGAGAAGGCCAAAAAAGTGTTTGTGATGGGGAAATGAAATAGAGCTGGAAGAAACTTTGGGCCCGCCTACCCGGTCCCTCTTCAGACTGACCCTAACGAGGTTTGTTATGTGGGCCGTGAGTAGGAGAGGTGCAGGGTCGGGGCTCGTGTTTATTAAAGTTGGCCGCCATCTGAATGGGCTTCCCAAGCGGACTTAGAAAGTTACCTTTCTCCTGCAAAGAAAACTTGGGCAATTTGCTGCGGTCCTAGCTCAGGAATAGCAGCTGCTTTAGAAGTGCCTTTTAAACAGCAGTTCATTAGCTTAATGATTTCCAGATTTTTACTTAATAAGTCTGTATTGATGCCACGTATGTGTGACCTTGGTAAGTAACTGCCACCCTGGGTCTTAGTTTCTCATCTTGGGGAGGAATGAGCCACTTGGCTTAGACAGCCAGCACCGAAGAGACGCAAACTCCTCTAACTCCAAAAGGGAAACCCAGAGGGTCTGAAGTGGTTTGTCCCCCTCAAGTCACCTAGGTAGTGATGGTGGTCCCCTTGAAACAAAGGGGAACAATTTACAATAGGAAGCAATTGGAACTTAATGCAGGCGTCACATCTTCTTGCTGCGGCAAAGTCCTTTAACACCGAGTGTTTGGCAGCAAAAAACTGATGACTTTATAGTCAAATACTTGTTAAGAAGGAATCTAAAGTAGGTAAAAGTCACTGAAAACTGAAAAGCTTAACAATTCTGGGAAAGCTCAGTCTCCACACTAAGACTTAAATATTTTTACGAGCAAATCACTATGATTTAAGGAATTACCTCTTTTGGGGTGTTTGTGAACCCCTACCACCTTTCCCCCAAAGAACAAGGGATTAGATCTTTCAGATGGGCTCCTATTTTTTGTGGAGTTCATCTGGAGAGGCCATATGTTTCAGTGATTGCTGTCAGTTTAAAAAAAATTGGGGGCTTTCAGAACAAGTTGAATATGCTGTGATACAAGTCACAGGATAGATGGAATATAAAACTTTACTCGGTTTATAAGATATAATTAGTTCTAAATAACTTGATTGTTCATGCAAATTAGATTCACTTTCAAAGTATGACAAGTAGTAACTCACATTTAGGGGCAACTTAAGGTTTGCAAAGTCCTTTTCACAAATAGGTCATAATATTTGCCCAAGGTCACCGCACTAACAAGGGTGAGATCCAGAATTTAAGCTCCAGGCTCTTCTGACTGGAAGGTACATGTTCCGTCCACATTACATTGTCTATTGGAAATTTTAGAAAAACATTCTGCAGAGTAATATTTTGATAAAGCATTTTTTGAGCCTCAAACATTTCTTCCAAGGGTGACTACTTTGACATAACTATCTAAATGTTGGATTTATAGGATTTTGGGCATATAAATCAAAGTTATAAGAAATATTTTATTTTTATTTTATATTTTGACATAATCAAAGACATTAGGTACTTGCTTAAGGCATCTAATTCTAGTTGTTTTAAGAGAAAAGCCACAGATTCTTTACAATTCTGCTAGATAAACACATTATCTTGATTCTTTTGTTATTCATAATTTAGTTTTCTTATCTAATCGGGAAACCCAGATTGAGCCAGAAAAGATCACGAAGGTCATCTAGTTTCTTGGTGTCACATCTGGATAGAAATAAGGTGCCTCAAAATTACACATAAGGTTCCCTTAGTCTTATTGACGTAGAAAATACAGTTCATATGTTTTTATTTTTAAATGAATAGAGCAACACAATGAAATCAAGATAGGAAGTACATTTCAATCTAGTTCTGGCCTCTGCAATATTGACATGTTTAATCTAGTACAATTCCATTCTGCAGTGGAGCAAAGTGAGGAACAGAAGTTGTGACTTTTCCAGTCACAGTTTTAGAGGCAGGGTTTTGAGCCCTGCTCCTGACACCCAAATTTGGTGCCTTTTCTAATAATAGGTCACTATAATAGCTTATAAATTAATTAAATTACTTCTTATATGCCTCTTTAACCAAAGAAATTCTAATTAGTTTTCTTTCAGGGGCCCTTTTTAATATGTACCTTGTTTTCCAATCTCAACATAAACACGAATATGCCTAAATTCTTTGTTCTTGTTAACTAACTTGCAGCCAGAATGCAAAAAAGAGAACAGAAATATGACAAGTAAACAAGTCTTTTAAAAGACTTGGAAAAAAGTGTTAATACCTTTACAAAAGGAGAGATTGATTCACATTGGAGCTAAAACTGTATTCTCTGCTCCCAAAATGTTTCTTTAGAAGTCATTCAACTTGAAATGTTGATGTAACTTAAAATTTCAAGAGAGGAATTCATTTTCCTACCGGATCCAGCTTACCCTTATTAAAGATTGTACTCTGCAAGGTTCTTTGAAAGAACGTTGATCAAGGCAAACTCCCAGATCATGTTTTTTTTTAAGGATCCTCCACCTAATGCCAGGTTATGTGTTCTAATATTGGTAAACTTGGTTATGGGTCGTTGCCTTTGTAAACAAACAAAAAAAACAGCTTTTCCTGTGACTTCTGATGTCGTTTTTAAAGCGTTCATAGGTTTCAGGATCAGAAAACCTGCTCTGTCCCTATGAAAAGCACAGGTTCAAACAAAAATTTTTATAAAAAAAAAAAAATTAAGACCCAACATCTCTATTTTTTTTTTTAATTTTTAATAGCTTTTTATTTACAAGTTATATGTATGGGTAATTTTACAGCATTGACAATTGCCAAACCTTTTGTTCCAATTTTTCCCCGCCTTTCCCCCTCCCCTAGATGGCAGGATGACCAATACATGTTAAATATATTAAAGTATAAATTAAATACAAAATAAGTATACATGACCAAACCATTATTTTACTGTACAAAAAGAATCAGATTCTAAAATATTGTACAATTAGCCTATGAAGGAAATCAAAAATGTAGGCAGGCAAAAATACAGGGATTGGGAATTCAATGTAATCCTAGAGTTCTTTCCCTGGATGTAGCTGGTGCAGTTCATTACTGCTCCATTGGAACTGGTTTGGTGGAACTGATTGCTGAAGATGGCCAGGTCCATCAGAATTGATCATCATATAGTATTCCCAACATCTTTATTTATATCAGAGGGGGTAGACACTAGGTAGATATATGACCCATGAATCATTTTGTATCACTTCTTGCAGTAATTTGCTTTTAAAATTGTGCGTATGTGCATATATTTGTTTGTATGTACATATGATTCCCCTGAAAGGTAAACATTTAATGCACACTCGTCTGTGTAAAGTCAACCTAACAAGTACATGACCATAGCTAATGCTAAAGTGAGGAGCATCATACTTTAAACCTTAGTACCAAAATAGATGTTTTTGTTTAAAAAAAGAAAAAAAAGCTATTAAATGTTTAAGAAGTGGGGTGTATGTATAGGGAGCAGTGTCCAAACTTTATTTTATAAAAGACCAATAGTTAAATTGATTACTTGATTATCACAGAAGTGACAGGTCCTGTGATTCTTTAAGCCAGTATTCTTTCTATTGTTTTAATTATACTGATTTTTGGTTAAATTGTTTTCTTGGTTCTGCTCACTTCAATTCAATATTGCATAGAATTTTCCCTGTAGTTTCTATGAATCAATATTAGGTCTCATGCAATAGAAAAATATTACATTATACTCATATACCATAATATTTCCAATTCTTCCAAAACTTTTATTTCCAATTCTTTAAAAATTAATGGCGCTGTTATAAACATTTTGACTTATGTAGGTTCTTTCTTGACTTCTGGCAGTAAATATATATAATATATAATAATGCTTAATAATCTCGATTTTAGGAGTATGGTTTGAAATTTCCAGAATGATTAAATTAAGTTATAATTCCATTTTCTTACTTGAGATAAATTTGAATCATATCTGATCAATCTCTCATAAATTGCTGGAATGGAATATGGTAATTGGCATATTCCTACTACATTTCCTAGGAGGAAATAGGCAAAATAATGATTTTCTTAAATTTTTTTTCATTCAGTGTTCATCAAAATCTCTAAGCCAGTTTGCAACATTTGCTCCTTCCCTCTCTCCCTACAACCCTCCATCCAGAAGTGAAGAAAGAAACCTCAAAGATCTGTTATTCAGAAAAAGCTGAAGTTTACACTGTCACTTTATTGTCCCCATTGTTAAGAAAAAGAAGTGTAGGTTTAATGGTTTAATTCTGCCTCTAGAATGATAGTGGCACTGTCATAAGTAATACTTCTTCATATTAAAGCTGAAATGACAGTTTTTTAAGAGCTAAGGCAAAGGACACTTTAAAAAGTGTTTATTGCATAATTCTTCCTAGAAGCTATGGTACTTGTGTTGTCTGTTAAAGCAATTGGCAAGTAATTGTATTTATGCAACAGATTTTCTAATTGAAACGGCCACTTTGGTTGTTCAGGTAAAATCTATGGACCCAGAATGTTTTTTATCGATAGAACATAAAATTCAGGATTACAAAGGAAATCTATTGAAATCCAGTTATCAAAAGATACATATTTTTTTTATTATAGCTTTTTATTTACAAGATATATGCATGGGTAATTTTTCAGCATTGACCCTTGCAAAACCTTCCGTTTTTCCCCTTCTTCTCCCCATCCCTTCCCCTAGAATGGTAGGTAGTCTAATACATATCAAAAGATATTTTAAAAGTTAAAATCATAAGTTTCAGGATCAGAATACCTGCTCTGTCCCCATAAAAAACACAGGTTCAAACAAAAAAATTAATGTAACAATATGTTTTAAGACTCATTCAGTAAACATTTATTAAACACCTGCCAATACCAAAGCAATATGTTAGGCATCATCCCCTAGCTAAGAGTAATTTTTAAATAGCTTCCTTTCTCCCTGTCTACCCTCACCCACCTAAACCAAAGCAATGTGTTTTAGTTAGTTGTGAACTTGCTGTTCTTTCTCTGAGAATCACACTATTCTCTCTGGAAGTCTTTGAGAGTTTCCAATTTTTCAGAATTACTTCTTTGCTAGAAGTTGAGTAGATGTGACCCAAATAAGGTTTAGTAATGCCTGTCCAAGCTCATTAGGAACACAGTGCTCTCTTTCTCTCTTTTTGTTTCTTCATGAGCAAAAAGTAGAGAGGAATACAGCTTAAAATGCATTTTATTTTTGAGTTCCAGCCAAATTTTAATGAAGGGACAGGAACAAGTGAATAAATCATGTGACTTTGTGATAATATTTTGCCTTACAAGTAAGTATTAACGTTATTAAGTCTACATATAAACATATGTAGTTTTGATTTCTAAGTTCATGTAGATAATAGACATTTTTTAAATGATTTAGTAATTACTACTTTACCATTCCCCAAGGATCTGTAACTTGATTATAAGTAAGCATTCTACAGGAATAACAATGGCAACACCTCAAAATTTTAGATTTTCTTTGAGGATTGTGGCTTCCAAATTCATCACCTTCATTTGATCTCTTAGATATAGATATGCCAAATACAGCCAGTCTGGGTCTGACAACTATCAGTATCACCAGGTTCTTACTGGTTAACACATGACTGCCATAATGAGGCATTAGACCAGAACTTCAGTGAAGGCTTTATTCATAATAAGTAGAGTCTAAAAAATACTCATTGAATTGGGCACAATTGAATGAGCAGAGCAGGGACCACAACCCTGGGAAGCTAGGCAGAAGAGTTTCTACTGAATAAAATAGGCTAGGGTAATTTTTTTCTAGTTTCTTGTCTTAATGAACTGTAGAATCTGAGGTGAAAGGGACTCGGGAGGTATCTGTTGGTCCTACCTGCTCTCATAAATGGTCATACAGTTGATTCTTGGAGATCTAGTTATTAAAGAACAGGCTAGCCCCTGATGGTCCTTTTGGATAGTTAATCACTGTGGGGAAGTTTTTCTTTATAAAAATAACTTTCTGTGGTTTCCACTTAATTGTTCTTAGTTGGGACTTGGGTTTTGAAAGTAATGTTTTTTACAAAGATTTATCTTGACAGTACCCTGGTTCTCTGAGGTACTAGCAATAAGAGCCATAATAAAATTGTAGAAATAAAAGTTGAACATCCATAGTTCCTCATTTTACAGACAGGAAGCCGAGTCCTAGAGTTAAATTCTTCAAGATAATTCGGCTAGTGGGCAGACAGGACCTTGGAACTTTTTGCACCCACAGTGTAGCAGACTCCATGTTCTCCTTGTGGGGCTGAGCCTCTATAAAGTCCTGGATATGAGGTAAGAGCACCAGGGAAATATTTGAAAGTATTTGAAAGAGTCAAAGAATAGAAGTTGATAGTGAGAGACTGGAAGACTAAAGGGATCCTAACAAGAAGAGCTCATTTGGATGAATGAGGTGAGCTTTGTGCATACAGTGTTGCAGACTGTATGCAGAACATAGCCTAAATAGGGGCTTTGAAAGTAGTTTGAACATCCTTGGCTAGAGATTAGATTTGAGAATCATCTGCTTAAAAGCAAGATTCATACTCTTAAAAGGAGGAGAAGGGCCTTGAAACAACTCTTCCAAGCTTTTTAAACTTTATTATCAAAACATGCATAGTAAGTTTTCAACACCCATGTAAAACCTTGTATTTTTTTTCCTCCCCCTTACCTCTTCCTCTAGAGCTTTTTTGTTTCTTGATTTGGAGACACATGAACAGGCGGCCATTTAGATGATGTGGCCATCCAAACAAAGAATCTGTCCAGATTCTGTTTTGGTGTGGCTACCTTTGACATGCCTTTCCTGGTGGGGTTTCTATCTGAGCACCCCATATCTAGGATCTGATTGCCTTATACTTGGATGACGGGGTCATGTTAACTTATTTGTAAGGAGTCTTGGATCATTTAATCCAGTGGTTCTCAACTATGGTTGAGGGCCCTGAGAACCTTTGAGGTTAAAGCTGTTTTTATAATATTGAGACGGATTTACCATAAATAAGCTCCTTGCGGGGGTGTCCTCAATTGCCAAGAGTATAAAGGTGTCCTGAGATCTAGTCCGTGCCCTCATGTCCTGGGTGAAAAAAGTGAACCAGAGTTTCCTGGACATGGCTCCAAAAGGCAGAGGTCTTGTCCCAAGAACCACTTGGAGCAGTGCAGTGGGCTCTGCTCCTGCCTGCTCTGCCTTCCTAGAGCAGATTGGTCCAACCAGCCCAGGGAATCCCCATGGCCCCATAGTTTATGAGAATAATGTGTGCCCCTTGGGCCATGGTGTTTTACCTGCCATGACCCCAGCCCAAAAAAGACTGGAGTAGATGCTTATTCACATGAATAGAAAACTGTGCCAGGAGGTCAAGGATAAAAATGCCTCCTGTACATACCAAGTAGATGCAGATGCCCAGGGTTGAGGCTGTAACTAAAGAAGCCAGGTACATGCAGTCAAAGGTTGCTTTGCTGAGATATTCCAGGAAGCATGGAAAAGCTTCCTCTATGAACCCATGCAAAGGAATATAAGCAGGATATATAATGTAGTAATGCAAATAAATGTGAATGCTGTGAGATTAAAGAAATAAAACAGACCTTTGGCTTTGTTTATTGCATTCACCAAGTTACTATATGATTCATCATAAAAACAAATGCTAGCTTAGGGTAGGGGTTTTTATGACTCATAACCAGTGAAAGCAAGAAAAATTCAAACGGCCCACGGTTTTTTAGGCACTGATTTTTTTTTTTTTTTTAATGGGCAGTGAGTTGACATTTCCCCTCAATATTACAGACCCCCTCCCCGATATTAACACACTGATTTCCATTTTTTCCTTAAAGTTGTATATATTAATTGTCTTTTGGAACTCATCAGTTATATCATTAGAGGTGTTTTTTGTTTGTTTCATATTTCAATATTTGAAATCTGGAAATATCGCAGAAGTCATATTTAATGTTATCAAGGTATATTGTCTTTGATAAGTGAATTATAGAATTTAAATGACTTTTTGCAAAGGGACATAGGAAGGGATTTCAACCTCAGACCCCAAGTCCTCTGAGTCACCCTTTCTTGTTAATATTTCTTTGTACTTTGCTTTTTGATACAAACTTATTTGGGAATAGTTTTTTAAATGGAAGGCTTTAATTATAACGTTCTAGGGGGGAATGTATGTATGTGTAGTTTTGTTTGTTTGTTTTTTTTTTTTAACCCTCCTTTACTTTAAAATTCCATTTACCTGTGTTTCTGGTGTAAAGTAGACTCTGGATATGGGCTCCAATGCATTGGGTCTAGCCCTGTGGAAGGAGACAGCCTTTTCCTCTATCTCTCTGGCTCATGCCTCTACCCCAAAAACCAACCCCGAGGTGGCACAATGGATATAGCACCAACCCTGAAGTCAGAGGACCCGAGTTCAGATGTGGTCTCCGACACTTAATACTTCCTAGCAGTATGACCCTGGGCAAGTCACTTAACCCCAATGGCCTCAGGAAAAAAGAAAGAAAAAATCTTAAGAGTTTGGCTAAGGACTAAGTTCTTCCTCAAAGTGATTAATAGGGTCACTTAGAAAATAGGTCATTGAGTACATAAAGTAGTAAATACATTTGTTACATACATCAAACATTCCTTCTTTTAAAAAATGCTCTTGAGAAAGATAAAATTTAAATATTCTCCTACCCCACTGGGATGATGGATGTGAAAAATTTAAGGGGGGAAGTGCTTTTTGAAGCTATTAATGCTGTAGTCTTCTCCTGCTCCTTGCATTGCATTTAAGTTCTGACTGGGTGTGGCTGGTAAAACTTTTTTAACTTTGTAAATGAGAGTAGTCTCATCCAGTGGAAACTTGAGTGTTTTCCATGGTGATCCATAGTACAGTCATAGTTGGTTTCTGACTCATAATTTGCAGGCCATGTTCATGGGTATTTTGTTTTTCTGGTTTTGTAGTCTTTATGTCTCTGTTGGTGTGGAGAATACCTATATTATCATTTGGAATAACTTGTTCTTGGTACTTGATTTATGAGCATTGCTAAATAAGTAAATATTTGAATTTCTCCTGTTTATGATTTACTGTGCACACTAGAAATACAAAGCTTACAAATTTTCCAAAGAACATTGGCCTTTGCCTATAGGATAACTTGTGATTATGCTGAATGAAGAGGCCGATATTGTCTAGATAAGAGTTAAATTATGAACTTAAACTTTAGGATTGATGACGCCTTTGTACCGCTTACATCCTGATAATAAAATGTGCACAACACTTCCCAGTAGCCAATAGGTTTATTTACATTGCAGCTGGGATTTGTGAACTGGTCCATCACCTGACAAAAACCCTGAACTGACTTTATAGTATGTCCATCACAGAAATGCCTCTGTTAGGACATAATTTGTTGTTGGCTGTAGGCTATCATTTGTACATCATAGTAGAAGATGATTTCTGCTAGTTTACCCCATTTCCTTTTATACAAAATCTAATCTATACATGAATCTGATCTTCTGTTTTGTTTCAGGGGGGAAAAGACTTTGCAGAAGAATTTGGATGCATTCTTTTTCAGACTTCAAGGCATAGTCAGTGCCTCAGTATTAGTACATTAGGTCTTCCAGTGCCTAGGGGCTAAAATCTAATATACATCTTTAATAGAGAGCTGCATGATTTTTAAAGTTAGCTATACAACTACTTGCCTACTCACCCAATGATCACTGACAACAGGAATGTTTCTGGGTTTGGTTTTTTATTTTTCTTTAAGATGAGACTCTTCTAACTACTAAAGTGTGTTTTTTTTAGCCTTTAAATTTTTTTTTTTTAAGCCCTTGCTTTTCTTCATGTTTTGGGCAAATTCTCTGGCGTTTTAAATTGTTTGGCAAAAACAGAATTGCAAATAAACATAATTTAGGCATCATTTGACATTTGAAATCATAATGCTGCTGTTCCTGATACAGTTCTCTCTTATACATGTATTCAAGATTTTTTTTTTACATAAGCTGAGACGATTTGGTGATCATAAAGACTGACAAAAGAGAAACGTTAACTAGTTATCATGAAGGTGTCGTTAAATAATGTCTGACATAGAATCTAAAAAGAGTGGACCCTCCAGATGGTCCTCATTGTGGATAATATATGAATTGTATGGAGTGCTTATTCTTCAAACTGACTAGAAAGTCCATTTCTGTTAGGCTGATGGGCTAAGCCTATCAATTTATTGGAAATCACATCAACAAAACAAAGATGCTTTCTGGTGTAGATAAAGGGTCTTGGGTCTGTGTAATTAATGAGCTCCAACATTCTCTGACTTGGCGTGCAAATATAATTGAGTGTTGGCCTCCAGCTTAGGCCTACTTTTGAATGCTGTCTCAGACAGACATTACTAGTGCTGCAAGAACAGGCCAGCCTCCATCCCAGACTCTTCTCAAGGGGCTTGCCTTGCAACAGAAACGACTGCTTCAAAGGATTTACAGAGTGACATCTGAGAGTAAATGCAGAATGGTTAGGAAGGGCTGTCATTTTTGAGGGGGGATAGGGCTATTTGAGGCTTAGAAAGATGGTATCCTTCTGAGGTAGAGACCTTGCAGGCATGAGTGACAGCCTCCTGCACAAGCACAGATTCTGGGCTCTGAGGACCCTGGGGGATTTACTACATACCCAGTAGAGAATAACATTCAGGAATGCTCAAAAGAAAGGACTTTAATTTTTGCTTTAGCGTAAACTTAATTTTAGAGGCAATATGGATTAAGGGACTTGCTTGGTCATAAAATTAATGTCTGCTGAATTTGAATTCGGGTCCTCCTGATTATGGGGATTTTGTTCTCCATTGCCACACACGCCTAACTGCCCCCAAATAAGCACTTTTATTCAAAGCCAGAAAAGGTTTTTTTAACTGTTCCCCCAATACCTAGAGCTCTGGCAGGAAGCAAAGAATTGGCAGTAGAGGATAAGTATGATTGCCAGCATACCTTGTACTTGTAGATACAAGTATATAGTATAGATATAGACATTTAAGAAGGGAATTGTATGCTGAGAGGACACTATTTCTATTGGTCTCATTACCATGAAAGGCATTGTGTTTATGATGTGTCTGATTAATATAGTAATCACTAGTGAAAGTACTTTTAAAATATTTTTTAAAGGCTGAAATCAGTAAGGATTATTTATTTTGTTATGTTATGGTCATATATTATAATTATTTATATGATAAGCACTGTGCTAAATGCTAGGGATATAAGAAAAGCCAAAAGGTAACTTGTGTTGTCAAGCCTAACAGACAATAAACAATAAAAACGCACTAGTATTAAGAGGAAGTGATGAGAGACAAGACATGTGAATTTGTTTTACTTGACTATTTTATATTTGGGTTGGGGGGGGTGAAGGGAGAGAAAATATTAGTTGGAAGGAGGTTGTTTCTATGTTTTTGTTTTGTTTTAACTTACCAGTAGATGCTTCTTTAAAACCCATTTTTATCCTTCCCATTCTTATAGGTATCCGTTACAGTACAGATGTTAGTGTGGATGAAGTAAAAGCCTTGGCATCTCTGATGACTTATAAATGTGCTGTGGTTGGTAAGAGAGCTTTCTTGTTTATGGCAGGATGTTCTAAAAGTGCTCTAAGCTCTCAGAGAAAAAAGTGATGTCTGAATGTTATTTTTAATAAGACACTTTAGTAAGGAATTGCTTTTAGAAGCATTATTAATTTTTGAAATTATTAACTGGCTTTTGAGGCAAAATGTTTCCTTCTATTTAAAAAATGATTTTTAAAATATGGGTAATCTACCTTAAATTATACAGAATCTATCTTTTACATAAAAATTTAAACCTCTTGAAAGAATGTACTACTTTTCAGTAGGACTGAATTAACTAATAACAAATTTGAATTCTGATTAAACAAGTAAGCCACATAAAATAAGAGACATTATTGTATTAGAAAGTATAGATTTGACAGGACATAATTATTCATTGATCATTGATCAATTCATAGGTCATTGATATTTAAGAGAAAGATTTGACATTTTGCATTTTTATTCCCAAGTATTCAATTTGTCTTTCTTCCCCATCCCCATTTTGCTTTCAGATGTGCCATTTGGAGGAGCCAAAGCTGGTGTTAAAATCAATCCCAGGCACTATTCAGTAAGTTCCACCTTTATGTGTATGTAAGGATCAGAATAATGTGTTCTCTGTGCCCTTCTGTGTTTGTTTTCCCATCTGATTTCCCCTTTCCCCACAGGTGAGATTAATGAACCCTATTGCTTAAAAGACAAATGGAAAAACAAGTAAATAAGTTACTCATTTGGTAAATTGCCATTTAAAAGGTCACTTTCTTGATAGAGCTATTGACCTTTTCTTCAGTAAAGAGGGAGATCCTCTTTGGATCCCACTGTTTGGATATTGGATATTGGATACCACTATTTTTCTGTTGAAAATATTGTTGCTTACATAGAATTTTCTTAAAATAAATTTTGAGGTGGGTTTTTTTGGGGGGGAGGTCTTTCTCAGATGCTATATAATAAACAGCTTTAAGTTCTTTTGTATTAAATTTTATCAAATTAAATTTTATCTTTCAGTTCTGAGGCAATCAGAACTCATTTCTTTTCATCCCTTTGTAAATTCATACAAAGTTATCCCCAAACCAACATATTAGTTATTTAAAATGTTAAGTCTATGAAGCAGTCTCAGTTAGCCTGGGATAAACTGCTCAGAGATTACAATGTAATTTCTCAATAAAGAGCCCCACAAAGAGACATGGCTTTTTTTAGGGTTCTGACTGCTTTCAATTGACTATGTATATGAAGGTCATACTACTTTTAAGGTCAAATATATAACAGCCAAAAATATGTTTCTTTTTAGGATAATGAGTTGGAAAAGATCACAAGAAGGTTTACCATGGAACTAGCAAAAAAGGGCTTTATTGGTATGTATTATAATTATTTCTTGCATAGTGGCCTAGGCTTTACCCCAAACCACTTTTCCTCACAACAGTCCTTAGAGGTGGATAGGATAAATAACATGATCTCCATTTTACATATTAGGAAATTGAGGTGAATGAGCTCTATTTTGAGGCTCCATTTGTTCCTTCCAGGGTCATGACGCCTGCTTTTTCATTTCTGTCTAAAGTATGCTTCATATTTTAGGTAGTAATCTTAATATGCTTTAAGAATTTAGTCTGTAGAGGCAATTAGATGGTGCAATGGATAGATTACCAGCCCCTGAAGTCAGGAGACCTGAATTCAAATGTGTTCTCAGATACTTAAACATTTCCTGGCCGTGTGACTCTGGGCAAGTCACTTAACCCCAATTGGCTCAGTCAAAAAAAAAAAAAAAGAATTTAGTCTGTACTCTGAAGGACTTGTGATGAAAAATCCTGTCCATTCCCAAAGAAGGAACTGATTGCATCTGAATACAGTTGGAAGCATTTTCTCTTTTTTAAATTTAGTTTTTCTTAAAGGTTTTTGTTTTCATTAAGGTGGGAGATCTTGTTTTTTCACAACTTGTATGGAATGTTTTGCATAACTTCACATGGTTTCTTAATTGTGGGTGGGAATAAGGGAGAGAACCTACAGCTCAAAATTTAAAAACAAATGTAAAAGAATTTGTTTTGAATGTAACTAGGGAAAAATATTAAATAAATTAAAATTTTAAAAAATTAATATGGTTATTTACTTAAATGCTGAGAGTTGTGCCTTTTTCCTGATAGATATTCTAATAATGCTGCTCTCTAATATCCATTATGGACACTAGAGAAATGAAGCACAATTGTTTCTCCCATTCAGACATAAAGACATTCCATTAAAAGCATTTATTCTGTCCTTAAGGAGCAGATATCCTTATGTACAGAGTGTATAAATGAAAGTACTTTTTGTGAGAAGGCTCAGAGTCTTTGGGATGGATCAGGGAAGACCTCATGGAGAAGACAGCACTTAGCAAAGTCTTAGAGAATTTAGGGGACTCCAGGTGGCTGGATTGAGGAGGGAGAGAGCCCCCCAGGCAAGGGAGGTAGCTCATTGGAAGGCATGGCATGACTACATCTCAGACTATGGGGGCAAGATAACAGGATTGCAGATGTTCTGAATTCATAGAAGCCTTTTTGGAATTGGGGAGAATGACCCTGAAGCGACAAACTGATTCCTAGGGAGGCTAGTGCTGCTCTTGACAAGAAATAGGGAAATTTGGAAGAGAATTGGGTTGGAGAAGAAAGTTAGAACACTGTTTTGGACATGTGGACTGGTGTGTGCAGGACATCCTGCTCAGATGGGGTATTGTGAGGAGCCTAGAGCTCAGGAGAGCCTGGGATGAGAAATTGGGAGTACAACACAATATAGACAGTATAGAGAGAAGATTGGTGAATTACAATTAATTACACACTTAATTACTACAGCTGTTGCTTTACCATCTTCAAGGCATATAAAAATAGTTTTGACCCTTTTAGAAATAATAATTCAGTGGAATTTTTTATTTTTAAAAATTGTAACCTTACTGTTTCTAGAAACAAATGAAGAAAACCTGATAAAGATGGTTACTTGGAAGTAGCCTTTGAACCATTATTGACAGACTGGGATTAAATAAGAAGTTGGTCCTTGTACCTGGGGTAAAAAGCGTGGTCTTAGATGGCACCTCTTTGTGCTCATGGCTTTTCAGACTGTCACTCTGTATAGCCTTGGGGCCTTTCTGCATTAGCAGAAGGGAGTTTTTTACTGGGAACTTCCCACACCAAGTTGAAAAGAGGACGGTAAATGAGCACAGGGAATCTTAGGAGATAGTGGCAAATGCCTAAGGGTTGTCTATATGTCTCCCAGTTAATTCTGGGTCTGTCTTGTCTTTTTAATTCTAGGGAAATTTTACTTTAATTGATATAAATGAATTTACAGAGAAGCCCCACCTCTCTGGATTCTACCTCTTCTAAAGGTCCTATCTCTGACATAAAGGTTACTCTGGATTTTTCAACCCTATGCTAGGGGCTCTGAGTTATGGGCTTGGGAATAGACATTGGCATCTGGGGCTCAGCCATGCTGAGTAAGAGAGAAGCTTATCATTAGAGACTTGATTGGCCACCAGTTAAATTTTTCCTGGCCACAGTATTTATTTGTAAAGTGTTTTGAAAAGTTTAAAGCACTATATAAAAGTTGTTGTTTATGGAAAGTCAAGGAGTGACTTCAATCTTCCATCAATGATGGGAGTGTCTACAGTGATGAAGTACTCTTTAAGAAAATAAAATTTTCTTTTCCTAATCATAATGTTCCTTATTTCTATTAGTGGTGGTACTGTCTAGTCACCCACATTTGAAATCTCATCTTTGCGGTGCGGTATAAGTTGCCATTTAGTCTGTTTTTGCTATATATCTAGTATTTGTACCTTTCCACTTAATACTTGAAGCAGCTTCTTAGTTATTGTCACTGGTTTATCCTTTTATTTCCATTTTCACTTGGCTGCTAAAGTGATCTTTTTGATTCACTGATGAGGCCATGTCATAGCTGAGAACTCCTGTGGTTTCCTAACCTGGGATTAAAGGGCTTCCACAACCTGGCTCAAACTTTCAGCCTTGTTTCCTTCAAGACAGTTTTTCCACACAAATCAGAATTTGAACTGGTCCCTGATGTCAGATATCCCTGAGTATTCTCTTAAGATTCTCTGCCATGTCTAGATTGTAGGCTCTATCTGTGGAAGAAATCTCTTGGTCATAGAGTACAGAATTTTGAAAATCATTACTGGATAAACTTTCCTTAGGTTACCAGTTTCCAAAGAATAAGAGCATAATAAAAATGTGCCTAAAACTCTTGACATGCATTTTTCAGTTATTTAAAAAAGTGTTTATATTCTTAAAGACATTTTCTGTCCCTATGGTGAGTTTATTTAATAAAACTACTTAACATGGTCTCATTTTTATACTCATAATAACCTTAGTAGTAGTGTGGATGGGTATTAGTTAAACATGGGTAAGGGGGTCTGCTATGGTACCAGTAAGTTTTAAGTATTTATTGCCTTGTTTGTTTAGCTTTCTGGTAGGAGATCAGGGGCTGGAATACCTTGACTTGTCCCATGTTCTTTCTACTGTATTTACTTGTCAGCCATTGGTTTGTTGTTTGCCTAATTGATCAACACACAACATATTTTTCCAAAAGAAATAGAAATACATTGCTGAATGCATTAAAAAAATTGACTTTCTGAAACAGTAAGTTATGGCATGTCATTATATGGTATGTTCAAACAAATTTTTAGGCTAAATTGGCTTTTGTTACAAAGTCCATTGATTTGGGTTGAAGATTGATTGCATTGTCTTTTGCAAACAGGACCTGGTGTTGATGTTCCTGCTCCTGACATGAGCACAGGTGAAAGAGAGATGTCCTGGATTGCAGATACTTATGCCAGTACCATAGGACATTATGTAAGTACCAAAGAAATTAGTTTAGAAAGGTTTCATTTTATGGCATATAAAATTTTCTTAGAAAGTTGTGTGTTTTGGTAGATGTGCACAAATCCCGAAATAGTCCCTCCTTCCTTAATTTTCCTTAATCTCTTTCTCTTTCTTTCAAGAGGGTAGTCTTACTACGGTACTACATTACATGTAGTAATTTTTGTACTCTCAGTGTAGGGGAAAAGATGTGTTTGTGTGGTAGTGGTACTTACCTAGATTATGGTTATGGTGCAGGTAGGCCTTATCAAAAGAATTATTGTACATTTCCCCCAGAGGCGCCCCTGTAGCTCTCAGTCATTCCCCAGATGCCTTTGCTTGGCTGCCTTTGTATCATCTCTTGCTCTCACCAATATATTTTCCCTTTTCTGAACATGTCTTCATAAATCCCTGTGCAACTTCATGAGGCTGAGTTATCCTTGGTCATGGGTTGCACTTGCAGCCTCCTGATCTCTTGTGCATCTCTTGCTTTCTGCGTCATCCATAATTTTTCAGAACATAGTGTACTCTGATTTATCACCATATGACATTACCAGGAGATTTTTTTTTAACCTCATCTGTGATTTCTTTGATATAGGGAAGTTTCCTTTAAGAATATTGATTAGCACTTTATGGTCTTGGAGTTAACTAGGACACTAAGAAAGTTAAATGACCTGCCTCAGGTTAGTTGGCCAGGAGGATCATAGACAAGACTTGACCTCTTATGTAAAGGAAATGGCCCCTTTCCAGTTTCAATTACAGATGTGCTTATGCCATTTGGCAGAGAGAATGGCAAAGCCACTTTCTTCCATGGAGTTTTTATAAATAATTCGTTTTTGTTTTACCTAATGTGTCTTCTTACTTAGCAAGGAGATATTTATCGACTTTCTGAGTGCTTTTACCCTCCATGTTGTAGTGACTAATTTAAGAAATGATAATCAAAGTTGTCATCTTTATGATCTCCTTTACTTATGTTTTTGAACTTCAGTAGATTTTTAAAATAAGTCAATTGGAAATATTGTAGTTGTGCAGTGTCAGTTTCTCATTTATCTCAGGTTTGTTTTTGATTTTGATTATATGCATTCTGAAATGGCTCCTACATCATTAACTTTTTCTGACAAGTCAAAATCATTTTTTGGTGATGATTTCTTGCAAAGTCCTTAAATAATGCCTTCTGATTCTTTTTAAGAAAGTATTCATGTTGTTCAGCTTTAAATCTTCTCAGTGGTTTGCAGGCTTTTGTCTCATTTCTTTATACTGGATCAATTTTCCAAAAATTTTTCATAGTTTGCTTTCCCCTTCCTCCACCAATTATTTATCTATCTGCATTTTGTCAGAAGGACTTGGAGGATACATTACAGTGGTGGCAGCAAAGGTACTGAGAGGTACTGACTGCCTGCCTGTAGCACCACAGTTCCTTGTTATTAGAAATGGCACAAATCATACTGGAGCTCTGAAGCTTTGTGGGAAACTTCAAATGCCAGGTTGATGGATGCATACATTTGCAAGGGGAGAATTTTAAATCTGAGAAGCCTGTAACATCAGCCTAGGATAGCCTAGGATAGGAATCGATGATAAGGACCAGGCCAGGGCAAGATACAGAAAACATGGGAAAGCAGCTGCTTCTCTGCTCCTCCCAAAAGCTCTTTCCTCTGCCCTTCCTAAGGCACCTCTCTGTTCTCATGCTCCCTCTTCCCAAACAACCTTCCTAGAGATTGTCGCTGCCAGCTTAGACAAGACTTTGGTACTCTCAGCACATACAACAAAGGAAGGCTTGGGCGCAGTCAGCCAAGTTTGGGTACTTGTAAGGTTCTTTTGTTGAAATAACATGAAAAAGAAATTAGGCCCTCAGGCAAGAATGCTATGCTTTTAATGACTAATTGCCACTCATGAAGCCCTAGCAGACTCTTGCAGCACGCATGGAGGCAGATTATGTGGGTTGGACCCTCATGGCATTGGTGGGGGAGGGGTCTGAACCGTCCTGGCCCCCACTCAGCTACTGCACTTGCAAGTTGGCATCACAGGTGGTATGCTGCTCCACACTTTTAAAGAGAGGCTCTTAATTATTCATGAAAGAAAGCTGTGGGAAAACTAATTCCATAAATCTCTGCTTTTATACAGTCATTTTGCCTGTTTGGATTTACTCTAGAAACCACTTTTTAAATCACTTCCTGTGCTTTACCACCCACATTGTAGTTGGAACTTTGCCGTTAGTGAATGAAGGCAGACTGTTAAGTTACCAAAAGGTACTGCATTCTCTGACCCAAAGGACTTAAAAAAAACAGAAAAACAAGTTAGGTTCTTCCCACTGCAGTAGGAATATTAATTTCTTATGTCATGTCTATTTGAACACCAACTTTGCTCATCTTTTGATGTCAGATCTTGAGTGTTTGTGGGTGATTGTTGATCTGAGAGCAGAGCTCTGGCTCCTTGAGGAAAAAAAAGAAATGGGAACTCCAAATACCTGTGTATAAGGGCCAAGAGATGTCGATTCTAGTCTCACCACTAATTCTATGAGCTAGAATTTCTTGGGAATCCCCCAGCATCTTAGTAATGAGAGACCCTCACTGAAGGAGAACCCTCCTAAAGTGGTCTCCTGCTTTGGGATGACTGGCTGATAACTGACATCACCCTCTCACTTCTGCTTAGTATTCTCACTTCTGCCCTTGGCTGTGAACAGAACAAGTTGCCTTCTTTTTCATAGATCAGTCCCCTTGGACATCTCAGACAGGCTGCTCTGCAGGCCATATCAACTGGCTGAAACCAGAGCTAATGACCTCTCCTCCAGAACCTGCCCACCTGCCCCTTATTTCTGTGGAGGCTCCTGCAGGCCTGGGAGCCCCGGGTCATCCTTCTCTTCATTCTCATTCTCCTTCACTCTTTACATCATCTGCACTGTCTTGGGTGTGTCCCTCTTATTCAACTACTCCCTTATTCATCATGACTGTTTGGGCCCCTTCTTCCTCACTCCCTAAGTGCTGGTCTAACCATTTCACTCTCTGCTCTAGCTCTAGAGCTAAATTTTCTATTCCAGAAGGGTCCATCACTTGGGCCTACCTGTCTAGCATTATCATACATACCTTCCCTTCCTCCATTTTATAGCCTTTCTTCCTGTTCCTTGTTTTTCATTTTTCATTGCAAAATGAAGGACATGTCTACTTTTCATTCAAAAGTTTCAGGACACATTGAGCAGTTGGTGGATGATTTTCAAGTTTTCTGGAACAAATGTTTTGAATTATGTCACATATTCTTGTCCTTTATCTCCCATGCCTCCCTCCCTTCTCTGTGAATCATCAAGTTCTGTCAAGTGCCCTGAGACTATTCCTTATTGCTAAAGGCATTAGTGAATATGAAAGTACTCTGACAATTCAGAAATGTTGTACAAGTGTGCATCGCTTTGTTATAGCTTGATGTAATGGAAAATCTTGTGTTTAAAAAAAATGCTCTTCTCCCCCCCCTCCCCTATTTCATTTCTGGAAATCCTGTGATGAGTTCCTAACTCTGCAAACAGTAAAGCAACCCACCAGTTGCTATGGAGGAAAAAATCGTGTCCTCATCAGGGGGTGAAAAGGAAGTCAAACTTTACTTTCAGATGGCTGTGGGTGACTGCCAAGTTTAGTAACAAGCCATGGAGATTAGTAATGGCAAAGATCTCAAACTTGAATGAGCTGCTACAGGAAAATAAAGGTTTTTCTTCAATCTGAGATTTACTGGAAAATGTTAATAGCTTTAATCCAATGTAAATTAGTACTTTGGTGTAATGAATTAGATATTTTGATCACTATGCCCAAAGGGCCATAAAACCGGGCATATCCTTTGACTCAGCAGCGCCACTACTGGGTCTGTATCCCAAGGAAATCATAAAGGAGGGGAAAAGATCCACATGTGCAAAAATGTTTGTAGCCACTCTTTTTGTGGTAGCAAAGTATTAGATTGTGGTATATGAAGGTAATGGAATATTATTCT
This sequence comes from Sarcophilus harrisii, assembly GCF_902635505.1. Taxonomy (NCBI): domain Eukaryota; kingdom Metazoa; phylum Chordata; class Mammalia; order Dasyuromorphia; family Dasyuridae; genus Sarcophilus; species Sarcophilus harrisii. The sequence goes on along the minus strand of NC_045427.1, from coordinate 593,750,288 downwards.
ATTAAAAATGATGAACAAGCTGATTATAGAAAGGCCTGGAAAGATTTACATGAATTGATGCTGAGCGAAACAAGCAGAATCAGGAATATATTGCCATTACACACAGTAAAGGCAAGAATGTTCGATCATCAACTATGAATGACTTGGTTCTTAGCAGTAGCAGTTCAGTGATCCAAAGCAATCCTAATAAATTTTGGATAGAAAAAAACACCTGCATCCAGAAAAACTGAATATAAATCAACACATGCTATTTTCAATTCTTTTTTGTTGTTTTTTTTTCTCCCTTAGTTTTTCCCTTTTGTTCTCATTCATAAAGTATTTTTAAAAAAAATAAAATTAAAAAAACAACAAAACCCTTTTCTTGATCTAACAGCTGGTCAAACCATCTTCATAATTTTTAATATTACTCGTTCAAAAACCTAGAAAAAGCCAATAACCCTGTCTCCGTGAAGGGCATGACCTTCATTTCTTGCTGACTTCCAGCCCCCACCACTGAACTGTTGATTTTTTCCATCATTACCAGCCATCTCTTTGTTGCATTTCAAATATGATCTTTTCTCAAACCCATTCTTCTTGACCTTTGTGTGGCATTTAGCATTGGTGACCACTCTGTCCTTTATCTAAAACATTCCCCGGGTTCCTTCCTGAATCATCATCATATCACACTGTTTAATTGGGTGGACCCACTCTTTTAGTAATCTCATAACTTCCATGGCTTCACTGAATCCTAAGTAGTTGGTTCCTAGATCTCTAGATCTGGATTCTCTCCCAAGCAGTAATCACACATCACTAATTGCCTAGTGGTGATTTTTCATCCTTCATACTCCCAAATATGTCACATGCAAAACCAGAGCTCATTTTGTTATCTGTGCATCTTCCAGAACCCACAGTTCTTCAGGTCACCCAGGTTCCATTAACTTGGGCTCTTTCTAAACTTCACTTGCTCTCATCACATAACACATCACTTGTCAATTTTGATCTTGTCATTTCTCCTCTAACCACCATTGGTGTGTAATTCAGGCTCTCTCATCACCTAATGATTTTAGACTATTTTAATTGCCTCCTAATTTGTCTATTTGCTTAAAAACTGTTTTCTACAGCCCATCCTTGCCAAAATGTTATTCTGAATGCCCTCATCTGACCTATCATTCCTCCACTCCTGTGACTCCCAGCCTACCTTTCTTGATATATTACAGAATGCTCCTCCTTTCCTTAACTCTGGTCTGGTCAAGCTGGCTATCTTGCTGTTTGCTACACATGATGACTTGCATTTCCCAGATATCCTTCCCTCTGAATAAGGGATCCCCTTCACTTAGAAAGTACCCCCTCCTGCTTACCTCCTTTCAATAGTACCTAGTTTCCTTAAAGCTCAGCTCAAATGCATTTTCCTACATGAGGCCTTTTATGATTTTCAGGCTCTTTAAAACATGTCTTTTATTCCTGTATTCATTTTGTCCTCCTCTTAGAATTCCTTAAAAGGCTACTGTTTCTTTTGTCTTTGTATTCCCAGCACTTGTATCTAGGTGCTTAATAATTGCTTGTTGATTGATACTTGTGAAATTAAGCCTTGATTTTCTTATAGGATATTAACGCACATGCGTGTGTCACTGGTAAACCTATCAGTCAAGGTGGTATCCATGGGCGTATCTCTGCCACTGGTCGTGGTGTCTTCCATGGAATTGAAAATTTCATCAATGAAGCTTCTTATATGAGCCTTTTGGGAATGACTCCAGGATTTGGAGATAAAACATTTGTTGTTCAGGTAATTGTTTTTCTTTCCCTTAAAGTTAAATGAAAATTGGAAATTGTTTAAAAATGTTTTCACAAATTTTACTTTTCATGCAAAGTAGAAAGTACCACAAAATTTTGTCATATAAAATAATTCAACTGGGATTAAAGATTTATTTTGTTATACAACACTAGTTTTTATAACGCTAATGATTCTAATTCTAAGTTTTTTCATATTAACTGAGAAACCCAGTTCCTTTGTTGATGACTAGTTTAGATATCTTTGCAACTCTTGAACTGTTCCCATTCTTCTATTCCCTATACTTTAACTCAAAATTTGTATCCAGAAATAATAAGTACTTTTAAACAATATCTAATTACATTATGAAAATAGTGATAGATCTCCAACAGTATTTGTTTTTATTATAGCTTTTTATTGACAGAACATATGCATGGATAATTTTTCAACATTGACCCCTTGTAAATACTTCTGATCCAACTTTTCCCTTCCTTCCCTCCACCCCCTCCCCTAGATGGCAGTCAGTCTCACACATGTTAAAGTGTATCTTAAATACACCATATGTGTACATATTTATACAGTTCTCTTTCCAGCAGTACTTTTATTGGAGCATCAAGGGCATAATCATAACTCTGTTTCCCCTTTATTCAACCAGGGAATAATTGTTCTGTCTGTAATAATGAGGATAATATGGCCTAATAATTACAGTCTTCTTAATTCTTTAATAAGCAGAAAGATGCACCATATCCCATTTCTCATTTAGTGGAATTTAAAGTTATCTGGAATGACTTGCATGGAATTATGTATATGAGTTGATGTGAGTACTCTGGAAGACACCTGTAGCTCTTGCATTCAGATTTCACCCTCAGAAGCGGGGTTTTTAGTCTCTTAAAATGAGATACAGCCTTTGTCCTTAGGGAGGAACAACAATAGACATAAAGTAAGACCTAGGCTAGAAATCTGGCTCTTTCATGTACTTGTCATTTTATCTGTGCTCTCATCTGAATGAGGAGCTGAGGCTGATGATGCAGTTTCTTTGCAGGCCCCAAAGCGAGTACCTCACTCTTCCCTCAGAGTATTCAGGCTTTGTACTTTACAGTTACTTTTTAGGTAGGAGCCAAACCCAATAATGTCATCACTATTGACATTGTCATTTGAGAGGGAAGTACCTCTCGAGTACAAAAGGAGAAATGCACTCTCCAACAAGAAGTGAGTTTTATGGTATTAGATGAAAATACAGCAGATCTCCACTATGATGTGAGCTCTGATTCTGAGGTAAGGGCTGCATAAATGTCTGCATGTGTACATGCTGTTATGTGCTATTCTTTCCTCACAGGGATTTGGTAATGTAGGCCTTCATTCAATGAGATACCTACATCGTTTTGGTGCTAAGTGTGTTGGTGTTGGAGAACTTGATGGCAGCATATGGAATCAAGATGGCATTGACCCGAAGGAGCTGGAAGATTACAAATTGGTACGTCATCCTGGGGAATGATCTGTTGTGTCTCTGAAAGATTTTTCTATCTCCATGTACATTTGCCATGGTAACTTTCACAGGGCTTAATTTTATATATAATGCCCTTCACAGGAGCTTACTACTTATAAAAAAAGGCTCAAACATTTATCATTTTATGTAGATTCTTTTGTTATTGGGGTGAACGGTGGGCCCTTTAAGTTAATTTCTGCGTGGAAGAATTCTAATGCAACCGCTCATTCTATTTTTCAACAGCAACATGGAACAATTGTTGGCTTCCCCAAGGCAAAGCCCTATGAAGGAAGTATTTTGGAAGCAGAGTGTGACATACTTATCCCTGCTGCCAGTGAGAAGCAGTTGACTAAATCCAATGCATCCAAAATCAAAGCAAAGGTGAGACTGTCCATAGAAAGCTTCAGTTGTATCCCATTCCCCACCCCAGCCCGTTTTTTCAGCGCTAGGGGAATAATGCATTCTGCTGCCTGTTGTCAGGTTCACTTGATTTATGATTCATTTGGTTAAGCTGCTTTTTTTCTTCATGTTTTTTGCTATAAAGAAAATAGCTATGGATTAGAGTGGAAAAGGATATTTGTAAATTGATGCTATAAAAACAAGACATGAAAGATAACATTTGGACTTTCTCAAAATAAAGCATTGTATGAATGGCTCTCTTAATACTTTTATTAAGGGTCTTATTAGAACGATAGGAATACTGAAGGGAGCCTTGCAAGAGGCAATCTTGAACACCCTATTATTACTGTTTAATCATTTGAAAGAATTGTACCAGCTAAATAAAGTTCTCACTTTGATAGAATGTTTTTGTATGACAATTGCTCCATGATTCTGTTTCTAGATCATTGCTGAAGGTGCCAATGGACCCACAACCCCAGAGGCTGACAAGATTTTCCTGGAGAGGAATGTCCTGGTTATACCTGTAAGTTGTGGTCATTGTCACCATTCTCCTAATAGATTCCAGCACTTGGTAGTCAGGTAGTAGAATTGTCATGTCTATCAAGAACAGGAGGAGGATTCACAAAGTTAGCAGGATTATGATTGGCACAAACTTTGAACTTATAAAACTCTGGGTTTATTAGAAACAGTCATGGGTTATTAAGGGAGGTTCTCACCATTTCGTCAGCTATAAAACAAAGGAGCTCAAAGACCGACTAGAGGATCCCTGAGGGCCAGACACCCTCAAAGGGAATACCATTACTTCCATGCTCAGAACCAGGATCCTAGAAGAAACTCTAAACTGGTTCTCTGCTGCTGGGGAAAGAAGCTACATGTTATAGCAAAGCCTTCAGCTTTCCACCCAAAGGCTAGAAAACATTCACATCTGCCTTCTGGTGGAGAAAGGCTTGTCAGGGTGCGCGCTGTCAGATTTTGTGGGTGTGAGGTGGAGAACTTGTGCAACCGAAAATTTAAAACCTACTTACAAAGGGTGGTAGATCTGTCCCCATCACAGTGAAGTTCATGTTCATTATGAGTGTGTGTGTGTGTGTGTGTGTGTGTGTGTGTGTGCGCGCGCGTGTACACAGATGAATCGCTGTTGTGTTTTATGCCTAGGATCTCTTCTTGAATGCTGGAGGTGTGACGGTGTCTTACTTTGAATGGCTAAAAAATCTCAACCATGTCAGCTATGGCCGCCTGACGTTCAAATATGAAAGGGATTCTAACTACCACCTGCTCAGTAAGTGCTGAGGAGTCTTGGGGCTAATTATCATTAGAACTCCAGTTGAGTTTCATGCTTTTCATACTTTTCTAAAAGCTGGGGAAGTTTAGTTTGAGAAAAACTTGATGTGACCAGTGAGGGAAAAGACTAGAGAGGTGATATCAAGTACATGATACCAGGCTGTGGAGAGCCCTACCTGAGCAACATATGGCACCCAGCTGTAGTTCAAGGTCACACCCTAAGAATAAAGTGGCACCACCAGTTTGGGGGACAAAACTGGGCTGCTGGCTTTGGCCTTTTCTTTGCTCATTTTTGGGCAACCCCTTCTGCCAAGGGCCTTTGAAGTTTCATAGAAAGTTAAACTTTGGAGTTAGGCTGAAGTGTGAGACTAGCTCTCCATTTGAACTTCATTGAAAAGCAGCTTTGGCCCTGAAGATGGGAGAGAATTTTCAGTCACTTTGTCACAGCTGAAGTTTGGATACAAATTTTTTAACCCATTCCCAGAGACCCTTCCTATTTGGCATTTTCATTTTAACAAATTGCGCTTGCCAAATTAATTATTATATTATACCAATATGTATTATGGAAACAAAATGGTAATGTTAAGTTTACATTTGAATAGAAACTTTAACAAAATGTTAAGTCTCCTTTCTTAGATTCCACAGTATTAATGGGATAGATGGATCATTTAAAAATTCTGTATTTTAGAACTTTGAGTTTCCATATTGATTTTTAATTATGTCATTGTGTCTTTTCTCCTGTTTCTCTTATTCCTTTTTGACTTCTCTTTCCCCCCACCCACAGTGTCTGTTCAAGAAAGTTTAGAAAGAAAGTTTGGCAAGCATGGTGGCGCTATTCCAGTTGTACCCACAGCAGAATTCCAGGACAGGATATCGGTGAGTAACTAATGGGATCCTCTTTTTTGCATTGTTTGTTCTGGATATTCAGGCTCAGTGAACTGTACTTGATATCAAGTTTTAAATTCTAGGTTAATTAAGGTGACAATAGTTTTCAATAGTTCTCTCTGTTCTCAATGTGGAGTGGCCCCTTTAGTTGCATATGAAGACATATGCACAAACAAAATAGATTGCATTGTTAACTTGTCAAAATGAAAACTTGTATCTAACATCTACTTTTTATCAGCTAAATATTTAACAGTCTTTGTACATATGTTAGAATAGGGACTAAATTAAAGTTCCCTTCATCTATGCAGGCTGTCACCTTCTTTGCCCTTTCTAGTATTAGAGTTGCCTAGAGCAAAGCTTCTATGGGGCTGCATAACTAAATGTGGAGGTCACAAAAAACTTTCACAACAGTTAAAAAGGCTCTGAAAGCAATGACAAAAAATCAAATAAATGCCTAATGAATTCCATATATTTCTGGCAGTGCTTGCCTATGCATCATGCAACTTTACTGCAGACTTAGTTCTGAACACACAATTTGTGTACTGTGCAGACAGAAACACTGCCAGAAACAGCTCCCATGAAATTTTCTTAGTTGAAGGGATATCCTGAGTGGGGAAAGTTTAGGTAGCCTGACATAGAGCAGTGAGATGAAGTGGCTTGTGCAGGGGGGCCACACTTGGGTTTGAGAACCAAGACAGACCAACTCATTCAACTTTTCAACTCTGCCTCCGGACACACGGCCATTATTAAAGTCAGAAACAATATTTGCACAATTTATCATCTCAATCTACTTAAATCTTTATGGTAATTGGCACTGGTGTATATTATTAAAACTTGAGAATTAAAAAGGATCTGCTTTCTTTTTAACCTCCACACACTATAAATATAAATCTGTTCTAGAACTTTTTTTTCCTGGATAAAATAATTGGTCATAATTTGACCTTTGGTGATATGAGATCCATGAGCAGAACATTTTGCTTCATTCTCCTAAAATGGTTAGACCATCTGACTATAAAAAAGGAACCTCAAGTCTAATAACAGAGGCCAAGTGGTAGAGTGACTTTGGGGTCATGAGACATTGGGACCAGTCTTCCTTCTTCCCCTCACCAACAGAGTCAGCAAGTCTGCTCGTGAACCTCAGCTTCCTCACCAATGAAATGAGGCTGTTGCCTTCTTTCTATAATTTAGAGGGTCACTGAAGAGCTGAGGATGAATGTGAAAATTCCTTGTAAGCCATTAAGGTTGAATGGCGTATTCCTTCCATGTCCTTTCTTTCCCTTGGTAGACAGGCCTGAGACTAAGAGCAGGCTGGCATGTCCAAGGCTGTGGTTGGGATCTCTCCAGGGCTGCTGTCCTGATCACTTGGCAAAGCATGTCCAGGTCAAGCAGTAAAAGATGCTTTCATTCCACTTGTGCTTCTCTTCAGTGATGGCCCCATCTAAAGGGACATTTGTGACCTAATATGATAGCATATATGTCCCAGCTCCTCTGTAATGTGGTTTTCTTAGGGACCATTTTAGACAGTTGTGGAGATGAAAGCTTTCTTCCAGCAACAGGAAGCATCTTCTAAAAACCATTTTAATGTTTAAAGAAAAATCCCCTCAACTTTTGCAGAAATACTTGTGAGTGCCCAAATTTCAGTCTATGACAATATTTTCCTTACTTTCCCCCCATAAACATATTTATTTTTATCAAAAACTTGTTTTACAATAATAGTTTTTAAATGATAGATACTCATAATCAAGGGCTGGGTTGTACAGTTAATTGTTCTGGTATACTTACAAGTGAACAGTTTGATTCCTAGTTGGTGTAGGGAAGCAAAGGGGGTAGCAAAAAGCATTGTTTTGTTTAACTTTATTCTCTGGCCTTGTAGGGAGCATCTGAGAAGGACATTGTACACTCCGGCTTAGCATATACTATGGAACGTTCTGCCCGGGTATGTATTCAGAAACATACTGCTGTGTTTTCTGCCAGCCATCTCAAGTATAGCTCAGAAGTGTGTTGTCACTTCTCTTGAACTTTCATAATATCACCTTTATTTTCTAAGTGTACTGGTCCTATAGATTTGTCTTTTACTGTGAAGAGTCAGTCTTGGGCATGTGTACACACACACACATACACACACACACACAGTCTTGTTTAAAATTTGTGTGCCTTTAAATCCTATAGTTCCTAGCCCTGAAATATTGGTGTTATTCAGAACATCTCAAAGTCTAGTTTTCATAGAATATATTTACTGGCTTAGGGCAACTCTGTAATGCAATTAGATAGTGCTGGGCCTGGAGTCGGGAAAACTCAGCTTCCTGAATTTAAATCTGAGCTCAGACACTTTGTTGTCTGCCTTAGTTTCCTCTTCTGAAATACATGGTACAGTATCTCTGCCCAAAAACCCCTAGATGGAATCACTAAGAATTAAGACAGGATTGAATAATGACTTAATCACATTATTAGTAGATAAACATGTTAGAAAAGATGTAATGATTTTTTTCTTACCTCAATAAATATAGAGTGGGATTTTGTGAAGATACTGTGTCATTAGACATCCAGGTGTATATCCTATTTACTAATGATGAGTGCTTTTTAAGAGTGAATGTTAATTTTTGACACATTTTCCACTCTACATTTCAGCAAATTATGCGCACTGCCATGAAGTATAACCTGGGGCTGGACTTGAGAACTGCCGCTTATGTCAATGCAATCGAGAAAATCTTCAAAGTGTATAATGAAGCTGGTTTGACCATCACATAAGCGAGCCAGCCTGGCCGGCTCTGTGGCTTTCTCTCTTCACCCATCTCTTGTTCTACACCCTCTTCCAGCCTATCACAAGTTTACATGTAACCACAGGAATACCTTTTCCCTCATGATTTATTGTAGTAGACACTTCCCAACCAGTTTCAGTCCAAATTAGTCTTTAATTTCTTTAAAAAAAAAAAACAAAAAAAAACAAAAAAAAAAAACCTCAGACTAGGTATATGCAGACTCACGGGTCTAACAATAACTAGTTTGCTCAGTTGAGGGCCATCTGGTGTATTTTGCTGCTTAGTAAAATGCCTTCTCCATATGGGCCTCCAGCCTCACTCCTGGGGCTGCCTCCCCACCTCAGGAGTGGCTTCCGACAGCAGGTGAGCGCTTAGCTCCTTTGCTCTACTTGCTCATTGCAGTTTTGGTGAATGCTATAATCTGCTTGAGACTTTCCAGAGGGCCTTATCATGACTAGCATTAAGAGTGGCTGTCCTGCAGGAAGTTTAGATTTGTTACTTTACATCAGCAAAATAATACCTCCATTTGACTTGTTGCAGAATTAGAGGCTGTTTCTCTTTAGTCAACGTTTTCTTCCCTTTTTATGGAAAAAACCATGCTGCTGTAATAGACTTGCCTTTAATCATTTATCAAACTTAACCTTGACTCAAGCAGTGAGATGCCTATAAATGTGGATGAAAGAAGCTAGTATTTTTATAACCTGAAAAGAACAGTATCATTTATAGTTTATCAACTGTGTACAGTTATCCAACAGAAATTAAAATCCAGTTCACAATAGTCAAATTCTCCTCTTTATAACTTGACCAGTGACTGGGGCTTGTTTTTCTTTTAACATTTAAAAATATTCTGAACTTTGCTAAATATAATGCTGACATAGTCCAACGAATTTAGTAACACTCTTAATCATAATAAAAATTGAGTGGGGTTTTTTGGTTTTGCTTTGACATATGATCAGATTATTAGGTATTGTGCTGCTTCATTGAAAAATGAATCAGAATATGAAGTCTAACCAGAAACAGCTCTGGCCCTGTCATTTGGACCCTAGCTGGTGGCTTATAAATTTATTGGTCAACAACTTGGTCTCTGGAAGTCTTTGTATTTTCTCTTTATTTAGAGACCTCACATTCTGAATATAATCAAGCCTAACAAAGTGGCCCTTGACACAAAATTGGATCAAATCTGGTGGTTTTGTTTTATTTTGGACAAGTTTGCTTCTTTGGGGTTATTTGGGGAAGGTCTTTTGTCTAGAGTCCCAATGAAGTGGTGCCAGATATTATTTATATAGTGAAAGAATTCTCTGTCTCCCCCCTTTTTTTAACAAAAAAGAAAAAAATCACAGAAATTTCATGGTTTTTTTTCCTAACTACTTTGTAACTGTATGACTTAACAGGTTGATAAAAGCAATTATTAAAAGTTCATCTTTTTCAAACCTATTCTTTTCCGTGTTGGTTTTTGGTTTTGGGTTTTTTTTTTTGTAATTTTATATCTAATTATATTTCAGTAATTTCAGATAATGTATTTTCACTCTGCCCAACTCAGGGTTGGTGAGGCCCTACTTGGAATCTTGTTGTGAAAAAGGCCCAGGGTCTTGGTCTTCCCTGCCCCCCCACAAGCTATTTCCTTTCCCCAACATGCACATCTCCCCAATCTTATTAATTTCTTTCCTCAATGATTAGCATAGTTGACTCCTTCATGCCTTCCCATCCCAACAATTCTGAAATCCTGGCTGTCATTGGACAAATTCTGTTCCTGGTCCCTACAGCATCCCATTTTCTACCCAACCCTTGCATTCTCTGGAATTCTTATCTTGTCATGCTTCAGCTGCCTCCTCCTGGAGCTTCCATGTCAAAGGGCTCAGACCAGCTATCCTTCCTCCAGATTGCTTCTCCTTCCATATCAACTCTCCTGTATTATGTTGTCTTCCCACATTTGATACTGAGAATAGGGCTTGTCTTTCTGCTGGGTCTGGCACACATGAGGTATAAAATGCTTGGCCATTATTTCCAGTCACTGATAGTGGTGAGGACATTATGTTCCTTACCTTGCTTTCGTTATCTCAGTACCCCCTCTGTTACCTTTCCTCTTAGATTGATTCAATCCGTATATGTCACCCAGCCAAGATTCTAGTGTCATACTAACAGTTACCTTTATCGTGCAATTAATAAATAATATTTCATATTTTCAATAATAGCATTTTAAATACATTGGAACTACAGTTGGAATTGGACACAACTTAAAAGTAACTACATATCTGCCATTTAAAGAAGTAGGCCTGTGACCAAAGATATATCAAATTATTTTGATATATACCAAAATTATATTGAATTTGCAGATTTTCAAGACTTTCATCGAACCTGAACTTAATAGAAAATGTAATACATAAGAGTCAATATCAAAAATTTCTAGAACTCGATATAGGACAAAATTCTTTTTTTACATGAGAAATATGTAACAAAGATTTGACATCAACAGGGTTTGTCAAAAAAGATCGACAGAGTTGAGGTAATTATACAAATGAGTTGCACAAGAAGAATAGACAAGAATTGGAGGGGAGAAGGGTTCGTAGTTTTGAAAACCTTAATTCACTCATCAGCAATGGGTTCAATAAGGAAGTAACACTCTATGAAGGGTATAGCAAAATATGTAATTAAAACTGTATGAAGAAATAAGAGCAAAGGGGGATGGGTAGAGGGGGAAGCAAAGGGTGAGGGAAGACTAGGGAGAAATTCATAGGTGGGGAGAACTTAAGTGATGGCAGGGCAAGTTAGGAACAGAAAGCATTAAAGCAAAGGGTTAAGAATGTGTGTGTATATATATTAACATTAATTTTATAGGAGTGGGAGAGGGAAGAAACTGGAAACAAGAATAAAAAAGGTATGCAGGAGGGAACCAAATAATTTACAAGGAAGTAGAGAAAAGGTGGACACTTGAGAATGATTCCTTTAACTAATACATAAGACTTTATTGAACAGATCATATGCCATATTTTGAATTCCCCTCCCCCCCCACTTGTTGTGTTCCCCCCCCCCAGACAATGTTCTCTCGTTTTAATTTTGTTTAGTATTCCTCTTTTTTTTTAACTTGAAAAGGGGGAGAAACTCACAAAACCGTGATGAGGGGTATACTACAAATTTAATCAATGTAACATATTAACATAACAATGATAATATCAATTAAGTCCTCACTGCAACAAAGCAATCCTTGGCACCCCCTGCCTCCATCCCATCAATCTTCATCTTTCTCAGATGGCTTCATCATCTCCACCCCCACCTCACTTAGTGAGACATCCCTTCTCTGTGGCAAGATAAATCTCTCTAAAAGCCCAAATGATCCCATTCCATGATCCCATCTCAGATTGTTCCTTGTATCATTCTGTTTCCCCACTAATCTCCCATTCCTCTACTGGTTCAGCCCTAACTTCTGTCCTGCCTCCGGCATCTCCACTTGTCCTTTGGACATTTTAAAGTGGATGTCCTACAGAAACTCGACTGTCCAAAACTGAGTTCATCTTTTTTTCAAATCTACCTCCCATATTATTGTAGTGTGATATATATCACCCTTCTTCCACTCATCCTGGGCCACAACTTAATTGTTTTCCTTGACTCCTTTTTCTCAAACCCCACATCTAAGCAATTGCCAAAGCTTGTAGATTTTGCTTTCATGGTCATTGTTTATACTTCATTTTCAAAAGGGGCCAATGACATCATGGGGTGATGACTTAGACATAAATTGGATTTAAGCAAAGTCAGAGTTGCACAAAATTGTCTACTTGACTTCCAGTCCATGGCTGGCAGGACAAAAATCAAGATGACTGATGGTTGCCTGGTTGCAGTTGATGGCCTTGACTTCTTTGATGAATGACTAAGCTCTCAGCAGTCCCAAGCACCTGCTGCAACCATCTTTATGACTTTTGGAGCACATTGTTCTCATCCACACCTCCCCTCCTAAAAGTGCTCACAAGCCCTCATCATATCATACCTGGACCATTGTAATATTATTCTTCCTCTCCCCCTCCCCACTCCAGTCTATCCCCAACTCAACAATCTAAGTGATCTCAATCCCCCCACCTTTCCCACATTCAATAAATTCCAATGGTTCCCTATCATTTCCAGGATAAAATAAAAACTTGGCTTCCAAAGCCCTTCATGCCCTGGGGCCCTTCTACATTTCAGTCTTACATACCACCTGTTCTCCCCATGTAATGCAGTAATGCTTCTTTGCTGTTTTTGCACAAGATGCTTCATCTCCCAACTTGGGGCATTTTTGCTTTCTTCCCTGCCTGGAACTCTCCATCCTTGTCTCTGCTTCCTGGTTCCTTCAAGTCCAGCTAAAATTCCAATTTCTACAAGAAACTCTCCTGATCTCCCTTAAAAGTCTTCCCCATGAGAGTACCTCTAATTTAGCCTTATTTATCTTTGTGATGAGGTTTTCAATGTTGGGTGTGGTTAGCAGAGGAATTGATAAAAAAAATTGATCCCTGAGACAGGCAGGCAGAAGGCACTGGTAGAAATCAGTTTAGTTCCATGGTCCTACATTTGGGGAAGTGGATCAGTCAGAAATCCAAGTTGTCAAACCCACAAGACCCACCCACTGTAGGAGTCTCACCTTGCCATGTCCTGTCAGAAATCCCAGACATGTCCCTAAGAGTAAATTTTCTCTATGAAATATTTGGGCCACCCCACGGTTGTGCCTTCTTTGGGGTCAGTCCTCCACGGCACTCTGCCTCATGGTATCTTTCCCCTTCCCTTTCCCCTTCTCCCATGCCATGTGGCATCTCCCCTAACTCCACCATGCTTCCTAACCCCACTTCTTTCAGCTAACTCTTTTGGGGTGCTATGTCCCTTTCAGGATTTAGTCCACCAGCTAAGGACATGCCCCAGCCTCATGGGTTGCTTCCTTTCTCCTGGGTAATTGTGAGTTCCACTGAAGAACTTGTCTTTCATACACTTTCCCACTCTACTCTATATTTACCGATTCTGATGTTTCTTTTATCCTTTCATAAACTCTTCCCTAAATAAGTCTCCCTTTTGCCAAAGAGAAGGGCCATTGTGAACCCTTCACATGACTGAACCCCAACTTTGGTAACTATCATCATTTGGTGTCTACCTCAGCTGCTCCCTGTAGCCAAAGAATTGTCTTTTTTTCCCTTTTTATATCTTCAGCTCTTAATAAATGCTACTTGATTTTTAATTAAGCCTAAGAACCTTCATTTAGAACCCATATAAACTATTTCACTCTGCTGTTTTTTATTTATTAAAAGGGTCACACTCTTTTAAAAGACTATTAGAAATTCATGGTCTTATTATATTCTTTCTCCCCCCCCCCTTTTTTTTTTGTCAAGTAGTTTACTACCGTCCCATTTAATTTTACTATGCAACACTAATATTTCTTTTTGGAGAATGATAATGTCATGGAGTTTTGGTCATTTTTCCAAAGAGAATTGGAGTCTTTTTCTCCTAGCCATATCAACCACGTAAGAACAAATTTAGTCATGACTGTACAATCATTTTAAAAACTGCTCCAACTTCTCTTACAATGTTTGAGAAAGAAAACACCATAATGGCTTTTGAGGCAACAGTGTATATATACTCTGCAATGGTGCATGTTTATGAATCATGACAATGCAGGTGGACAGAAAGCTTCCGTGCTGGATGAACTAAATTATTGGTGGTCAAAGGGGATAAATGACATGGGATAGAAGTGGGAAGTTGAGAGGGTTAGAGGAATAGATAAGTCTTAGCGAGTAAATAAAAAGCAGTGAATACCGGTAGAAGTTTGGGGTTCCAGTGATACAGGATATTTTCAGAAATTATAGCCCACTTTTTTCTTTGAAATATTACAATTTTGACAATACATTGTCACATCTCCAAGCACATGGGAATGTATGCACTGCACTGTTTTATATAGCCTTTTGACCATAGTTCCAAATTGCTTTCCAGAATGATTGGATCAGGGCACAAGTCCTCCCACAATATATTAGTGTCGCAGTTCTCCCACATCCCCTCCAACATTTTTGATTGGCAGCCTGCCACCTGGTTTCCTGACCCTCCCTCTTCAGTTTGCACCTTTGCAATCCTCAAGACCTCTATGAAAGATTTGCATATGTTGAAAATTTTTGCTAAATTCTCTTCAGGACTAAGTCCATTATGAGGTACTCTTTTTCTCTCCCTCATAATACTCCCTCTAAGCACCATTCTCTTTATTCTAACTAATTTTGGTCAGTCCAACCTGCCAGACAATGGATTTCTCCCACTTATATGGGTTATTTCCTTTCTCTTGGTTAATTGTGAATTCCCCAGGGAGAACTTGTCTTTTTCCTTTTCTAACTATATGCTCTCCAACTCTATTTCATATTTACCATTCCTAATGTCTGTTATATCCCTTCATTTTGTCTGTAGCCCTTTCCCTATATATATCTACCTTTTGTCAAAGTGTGTGGTTCAGAAATGGTGAGGGTTAACCATGTAATAAAAAAGCTGGAGAGATCTCTACAAGCAAAGCAAAGTTTATTATACATTCTCGCAAGAAGGGAGTCCCACCTGTGGAGCAGACAATCAAAGGGAGGAAGCACCTCCTGGAGCAGGGTTAACACTTTTTAATCCCTAACACAAATACCCCTTCCCACCACTGACCTTCATCCTCATTGGCTGAGGATCTTACATTCTAAACGAGGGAACTACCCAAGAAATTGAACTTGACCCATAAGTGCATAGTTGCCCATATTTGACTGAAATAGGGAGGCGTGATGTCTTGGGAGGATAGCAGGAAGGGGACTTAGATATGCCCTTGGATCAATGCTCAAAGTCCTTCAGGCCTACTCAAACTCTGAAGTAGATGAAGCCTTACTCTTTTCACCACTCTCTTGAAAGATCTCACCTCATCTCGTTCAAAAGGGAATGGCCATTGTGAATTCGTCACATGACCGAACCCCAGTGTTTGATATCTAGCATCGTCTGGTATTCTGTATCACCCACATCATAAACTATTGATTTATTTTTTATCATTGACTTGGGTATAGCATGAATTATTTGTTTAGGTACTTTGATATGTTTGATTCACAATAGCCTACTTTGCAATAAAGAGCTGTAACATTTATTTGGTTTTGTAGTATTTAAATCTATGCTTTAAAAGAAAATCTAACAGGTAAAGTTATTTGTTAAACTGATCTTTTTTATTTAAAAAAAAAAAAAACAAATAAGTAGCTAGAATACAGTCAACTCAGCTGGTCTTTACTAATTACTTTGGCTTTAAACTACTTTGAGCAGGGTTTAACAATCTTAACCTTTACTCTTAGAAGCTGCAGCTGATTAAAAAAAAAAACTATTTAAATTTATTAGATTTAGAAATGGGAATGGGGAGGGAATAAACATTTAATTTGAACAGCTGAGTATCCTGAATTACCTTCAGCATTGGTAAGCATTGAGGTGGGTTCAGTATCAAAACAATGTAGACACCAAATGATGGCAGGCACTGAAGCTGGGGTTCGGTCATGTGGACAATTCACAGTGATCATTCTCTTTGGCAAAAGGTAGATTTATTTAGGGAAGAGATTACAGACAAAATGAAGGGATACAATAGACATTGGGAATGGTAAATATGTAATATAATGGGAGTGTATGAAAGACAAGTTCCTCAGTGGAACTTGCCATTTATCAGTAGAAAGGGAGCACCCCATGCTGTTGGGACAAGCCCTTAGCTGGTGGGCTTGTTCCATTTACACCTTAGCTGGTGGGCTAAATCCTGAAAGGGATGTAGCATCCCAGAAGAGTTAGTTAACTGTAAGGAGACATGGATTGGGAAGCATGGTGGAGTTAGGGGAGATATCGCATGGCATAGTTAGGGGAGATATCGCATGGCATGGGGGAAAGCGAAGGGGAAAGACACCACAGGGCAGAGTGCCATAATGACTGACCCAAAGGAGGCAGCAGCCATGGGATGGCCATAAGTAGATTTTATAAGAAAAATTTAACCTCAGGGACATGACTAGAATTTCCTACAGAGAAATTCAGCAAGGATTCAGCAAGGTAACACTGCTGGAGGACTCCTACAGAGGGTGGGTCTCAGGGGTTTGACAAAAGTTGGATTTCAGATTGGACCACTTCTTCATAGAGTGGGACCTTGGAGCTAAACTGATTTTTATCAGAGCCTTCTGCCTGCCTGTTTGCCCAGGGATTAATTTTTATCAATTCCTCTGCTAACTACACCTAAATTTGAAGACCTCACCATTCATGACTATAAACAAGAGCAAGCAACAGATCACAGAACTGACCAACAAAACTCCTGATGAGATTCCATGGCTCTGACTGTGCTCCCAAAGATACCCCAAAAAGATGCCCTACAGGGACACAATGGAGCATATTAGGTTACATTAGAGTTCTAATAGGAAAGCTCCAGGTTAGAAATGTCTAGTCTTCTGCATCCTGCCTCAGCGTATGGAATAAATTAAGGGCTGATTCTTAACTGTATCAGAATCAGAAGGGCTATAACTGATTAGCCATGAGGAAGACAGGCTTATCATTAAAAAAAAAAAAAAAAAAAAAAAAAAAAAAAAAAAAAGACCACAGGAGCAAAAGAGAACACTTAGAATAGCTAGCATTTATAAAGGGCTTTAAGGTTTGCAAAGTTTGAAATTTCATTTAATTCTCACAACATCTCTAAGAGGTAGGTGCTATTATTCCCATTTAATAGATGAGGAAACTGAGGCACAGAACCTTGCCCCAAATCACACAGTTAGTGAATATCTGAAGCAGGATTTGAATGCAGACCTTCATGATTCCTGTGGATGGCATTGCCTAAGAAGAATATTTCCTCTGACAATACAAGGGGTGAGCAGCAAAAAGGCAGTGCAATGTGGCTGTGGCTTTTAAGTCCCGAGACCTTGCTTCAAATTCAAGCTCTGCTGCAATTTTCTCACTTTTACCCCAGGCAAGGCTTAATAAAATCCTTTTTCTTTCAAAGTGACTTTGGGAGGACATGTAAAAATTCCAGAAATGTATTGCTGGAAATTTTTTTCTTGTCTTTAGACATATGAGAAAAGATTTGGGTTTTGGAACCTATCCACTCCCATTTAAGATAGGAGAGATGGGTGCATGGATTTTTGTTTGCTTTTTTGTTAAGGCTGAGGGAGGAGATCCACAGTTCCTTGACTCCTTAAAAAATGCTCTATACCTGTTAGAAAACACGTTATCAACCACCTCCTTGAGATAGCTATTTTGAAAAACAATCGTTTTGGTAAATCAATTGCATTTTATCTGTTTCACCTTGTACGTTGAACAAAAGGCTAATTTGGCAAGGGATTTTTAAATCTGTAAAAACAGGCATTTTTAGAAGGGATCAAGGCAAAAACAGTTGCATATCCCTTAAAAGGCTCCAAAGTTCTTTTCTTTGAGCCCTTGGCAAATAGCTATTGATAGAAAAAAAAACTGAGGATATTGTTCTGGATAAGGAAAGTCCTTCCTCTACAAAGTCATCTTCTGTTTTATCTGAGGCTTTTTAACAGAAATGGTCATTAACTTGCACAGCATCTCAAAAACAGGTATTCCCGCTCAAGCTAATTTAAAACTTTAAGAGATCCTGAAATCTTGGCAAGTCCCTGAACTGATTAATTGCTTAGAACTTGGGAATTTTTTTTGGAGAGGCTTACATAGAAATTAAGTTATAGAGGAGTATATGGAAAATCTGAAGAAATGGGAAATCCTTGAAATATTTGCTCATACTTTGTCATTTCTCATTCACAACCACAGGGACACAAACTTGCCCAGAGTCACATAGCTTCTAAGCAGGAAGCCAGGATTCAAATCTAATTTGGCTAATTACAAATCTAATGCTCTTTCCATTCATTCCATCCCATTGCCTCCCCAATGATGGCCTGGATCCCTTTCCCCAGAGGCATCTTGATTTTTTTGTTAACCTACAAATTGCTTGGGTTAACTTGTCATGGAGTCGCATCCATCTCTTTATGACCCTATTTGGGATATCCTTGGCAAAGATACTGGAGTGGTTTGCCATTTCCTTCCCCAACTTATTTACAGATGGGGAAACCGAGACAATCCAGGTTAAGTGACTGCCCAATATCACATGGGTAGTAAGATGTTTGAGGTCAGATTTGAACTCAAGAAGATGAATGAGCCTTCCTGTCTCCAGGTCCAGCACTGTGCACTATGGCGCCACCTGGCTATCCTAGGGCTGCACAGTCTTTGGCAATGAAAAGTTGCTAATAAATTATCAATTAACTGATCAACTCAACTGATCAAATTAAATGTTTATTCCCTCCCCATTCCCATTTCTAAATCTAATAAATTTAGATAGTTTTTTTTAATCAGCTGCAGCTTCTAAGAATAAAGGTTAAGATTGTTAAACCCTGCTCAAGGTGGTTTAAAGCCAAACAGTTTCCCTTCAGAAGTGTAGGACTCTAGGGAAAAGTTCCATATCGCTTATATTCCAATTCTTCTGGTTTACTTTATTGGTAGCCAAAAAGTTTAAAATCTCTAATAATACCTAACATTTATATAGCACTTTAAGTTTTGGAAAGCACTTTACAAATATGATCACATTTGATCCTTAACAATAACCCTGAGAAGTAGAACCTTTTATTATTCTTATTATCCCCATTTTACAGATGAGGAAACTGAAAAGGAAAGGGTAAGTGACTTGCCTAGCATCATATCTGCTAAGTGTCTGAGGCTAGAGTCTTCCTGATTCCAAATCTACTATCCCACCACTATTCCATCTTGGAATTAAAGTTAGGTTATATAGCAAATTATATTGAAATAATAAGAATGGGTTTTTTTTTTAGCTTAATATATTTTTTTATTCCTGATCATGTGGTCATATAGTCTATGAAAGCAAATTTGAGAGCATATATTCACTGATTTTTTCCCTTTTTATTTACAAAACATATGCATGGGTAATTTTTCAACACTGACCCTTGCAAAAACCTTGTGTTCCAAATTAAGAATGATTTTAAAGACTGTAGACAATATGGGCCAAAATATAATCAATACCTTAGTTCCCCTTCAAATATTGGGGTATAATGATTGCTTGCTTAGTTTGTATGTTGGAGTTGAAAATTTGTTAAAGATGTTTAATATCTAAGCTAGAAATACTTTAGGAGTCATGTGGGAAAAAAAATCTCTCTAGGAGAAAAACATAATTATTTGTTTGGACACCATCAAACTGTTGCCCTACTTTCAATACGTAATGTCAAATGCATAGAATTTCATGGGAGCATAGATTTATAGCTAAATTGGTTCTCGAGCCCTCCCACCCAATTCTCCATGATCACAAATTTAGTGGCAGCATATACATTTTAAGCAGATCCTCTTGAAGCAAATCTAGTGTACTTTCCACTGTCCTACCAGTGGTTACTCAGTTGTTTGGGGAATTTGAATCATTAGGAGAAAAAGACTTTCTCTGAATTTCTTTGCCAGTGGTGAGCAATAAAACCAGTACCCAAAATGGAATTCACATGGCTTTTTATTTTGTCCAAGCTGTGATGGCAACGTTGATCCTAGTTTATTGTTGTCCTAGTTTATTCAGTCCCTCAGTAGCGTGCATTATTGTGTTGGTCACTGTATTAGTCACCTCCTTGATAGCTTTCTCTTCAGTTTCTTTTGCAGCTTTGACGACATTTGCAATGGCTTTCAAGGATAAAGAGAAGAAGAAAAGGGTATGAATACATGAATATTGTTCAGCTTCTTTATTGGTAGTATAGCCTAAAATCTAGTTTGTCCCTCTGAATTATACCATGCATCTAGTCCAAAAAAGGAAAGTTGTTTGACCTAATTCAGAGGGATCAGCTAGGTCATATGCCATACTACAATACCAGGCCACTGGACTCAGATGGTACCAGAGAAGAAAGTGGGCAGGTGACCTTGCCCAGTTCTCCCTCACTTAAATCCAGTTTACTTCCATGTCATGGCATTCCCCTCCTGGTCCTCTTAGAGAATGAAGGACAAGCAATTACAACCATGCAAATTGCCTCTTACTCTGAAATAATACTGTTAACTTTGATGATTTTTTTTTTTTTAACCAAATGGAACCCAGGGAAAAGCAATGAGAAGCCAATACAGTTTCTTTGTCCTATCAAAGTCTTTCTATAATTAAGTTTGTATAGGTTGCCCGTCTCTCCAGGGCATTTTTATTTATTTATTGCTTATTGCTTTTTTTTTTCAAAATAACACGTTCTCTGGGTATTTTAAAAAAAATTTAGACAATCTCATAAATATGAATAATAGGAAAAGAAAAATTATGCCAAAATGAAAGTTGGTACCATTGAGAAGAAAAAAGAATTTATGACCCATTTGAGCCATGCTATTTCATATTTGGCTTTATTTATCTTTAAATTCTCTAATTTAGAATTCCTCATACCTTTCTCACCAGCATCCTTGGCATGTTCCACTACTTCCTTGACCACTTCCTTGACCACTTCTTCAGCCATGTGGACTAGAAAGGAGAGAAAGCACAAAACAAAAATAAGTGCTCCTAAATTCCTCCAACTTTGTATAATTCTAACCTAATAAATTTATATGTTAAGTAATATAAATAAATAACCTCCCAGAGAAGGATTTTTATCAGTCTTTTGTTTCCAACTCTAATTCCATGTTAATTCAATATGATTAGTTCACAAATGAGTCCATTTATTGCAAAAGAAAATGAGTCAACAAGCCTTTATTATATATGTCAGGTATTATACTAAGTAATGGGGATACAAAGAAACACAAAAGATAGTCCCTATTCTCCAGAAGTTCATGATCTAATGAGGGAGATGACATGCAAATAGTTATATACAAACAAGATCTTTACAGTATGATATTTTTGCATATTTATATATGTGTGCATATATATATAGGTAGGATAAATTGATAAAAATACATATTGGATAAATTGAAGATAATTAATGAAAGAAAGGTATGAATATTAAGGAGAATGTGAAAAAGCTCATTGTAGAAGGTAGAATTTTAACTAAGATTTGAAGGAAGCCAGAAAGACTAGGCCATAGAGACATAAAGGAAAAGTTCCAGGCATAGGGGATAAATAGTGAAAATGCTAACAGAGTCAAGAAAAGGGGCAAGGAGGCTGCTGGCTCTGTACTGCAATGGGATTGAAGGGGAATAAAAAGAAGTTTGGAAAGATAGGACAGGTGGGGTGATGAAGATTTTTATCTTTGATCCTGGAGATCATAGGGAACCATTGGAGTTTACTGAAGGGCAGTAGGAATAAAGAAGATGGGATTGCAACATGGTCAGAGCTATACTTTAGGAAGATCCCTTTGGCAGCTGAGTAGAAGATGGATTAGAGAGAGGAGATATGGCTAGAAGGTCCATTGGCCAACCTTTGCAATAGTTCAGGGGTTAAGAGATAAAGGGTCTGCACAGTATGGTAGCAGTGAAAGAGAGAAGGGGACTTACAGTACAGCTATTGCTATATGGGTGAAAGTAAGGTATGAGGCGAGTCTGGGTAACTGGGAGAATGATGATGCCCTAGAAATGCTAGTACATATCAATAACAGTAAAGTTAGGAAGGGAGAGAGGGTCTAGGGAAAGATGAGGAATTTCAGTTTGGAAATGTTGACTTTAATGGGATTATCCCATAGGAAGTTAGAGATAGAAGTCTGAAAATTAGGAAGTTAGAGGTTATAGACAGATAAATGAATCTGAGAAAGCAATAAATTAAAAACAACAATGTTAGTAAGACTTCAAAATATTAGAGATCTAACTCTTTAGCTCTATGAACAGAATAATTTCAACAAAATAATACTCTGTGATCTAAAAATAGTGGTTCCCTCCAAACTGTTTCATGTTTAAATTTCAGAAAGATGATTTTCATCTCAATTTGCCTTTGTCTTTTTTACATTTTTTAATTAAAGTTTTTTATTTTCAAAACATATGCATGGATAAATTTTCAACATTAACCCTTATAAAACCTTGTGTTTTAAATTTTCCCCTCCTTCTCTCCACTCCCTTTTCTAGATAGCAAGTAATCCAATATGTTATGCATGTTAAAATATATGTTAGTTTGCCTTTGTCTTAAACATATTCTCTGAATTCTTGGCAATATTCAGAGCTGCTTCCTTCCTCCTAATAACAAGGTATCTCTGAGATCCATGGATTGTTTGGTAAAAAAAAAATTCCATCCAGGATCCTTGTCAAGTTAGTTAAACTATCAGTCTCCAATGTATTTAAGATACAGAGTTTATATTTCTTTTGTCTACATTGCTTCAGCATGTCACAATAACTATGAAAATATTTCTTTTTTTTTAAATAATAGCTTTTTGTTGTTAAATATATGCAGATAGTTTTCAGCATTCATCCTTGCAAAACCATGTGTTCCAAATTTTCTCCCTTTCTTTCCCCTTCCCCTCCTCTAAACAACAAGCAATCCAAATACATGTTAAATGTATACAATTGTTCTATTTCCACATTTATCATTGGGCACAAGAAAATCAGATCAAAAAAGGAAAAAAAAATGAGAAATAAAGCAAACAACAACAAAAAAGTGAAAATATTATATTGTACTCGACATCACTCCCTACAGTACTCTTTCTGAATGCTAATGTCTCTCTTCATCACAAATCTATTGGAAATGACCTGAATCATCTCACTGATGAAAAGAATCACATCCATCAGAATTGATCATGGCATAATCTTCTTGTTGCCATGTACAATGTTCTCTTGGTTCTACTCACTTCAATTTATGTAAGTCTCTGGGCCTTTCTGAAATCATTTAATTAAAGTCCCATTTTCCCATATCTCTTCCAACATTCATCATTATCTTTTCCTGTCATTTTGGTCAATCTGAGAGGGATAGAGTGGTACCTCAGAGTTGTCTTAATTTGCAATTCTCTGATCAATAGTGATTTAGAGCATATTTACTATGAAAATATTTCACTACCAGTGATGTCAAGGGTTTTTTGGGGGGAGAGGGTTGGGAAAGTGGTTTAAGCCTTATAATAAATATCTCCATGCAAAATAAATTCTTATATTGGCCATGGTCAAAAATGCACGTTTCAAGTCTCAGCTAGAGTTCCATCATCTAAAGATTTTCTTCATATTCCTTAAGCTTTGAGTCTTTCTTCTGAGACTGCCCCAAATTATCATGTCTTCATCTTGTTTATACATAATTATGTGCATGTTGTCTTCCCCATTGGACTATGAGCTCCTTGAGAGTATAGACTGTTTTTTACCTTCCTTTTCATCCCTATTACTCAGCACAGTGCCTGACACAGTCACGGCCATTTAATAAATTTGAATTGACTGCCTGACTCCTGTCATAACCCTTTTGTCAGAAGATGGCTGACATTCTTCATCAATCCTTGGGAATCATGCTTAATCGTTGTGTTGATCAGAGTTCTTAAGTCTTTCAAAACTGCTTCTTTTGACACAGTTGCTGTTATAGGATAAGTTTTTTTTTTCCTGTTATCCAATGCCAGAATTTTAATAATCCTAAAGTTGTCCCTGGTTGAGCAAGACATTTAACATCTGAATTTCAGTTTTCCCCTTCTCTGAAATGAGGATAATACTGGAAATACCTACCTTGGTACCTCAATGTGAAGAAAGTAAGCATTTGAAAATTTGCTAAATTGTTAGATTTGCTGGAGAAAGCTTTGAAAACACTAAAGCACTATGGAACATAAGTATCATTCTGAAATCAGGAGTAGAGATGCTTCTATAATTTCTTTTTAGAAGTATAAGGGGCGGGACTTTGAAGAGCATGAACGGTTAGAGAATGATATATATTCCACTATCAAGTTTGCAGCTATCTGCATTTCTTCATTTATTGTGACGCAGTATCCCAGAATTAACATTTAAGTTAATTTTTTAAAAAAGCAACTGAATTATTGGAACTAGAGCGTGGATTATACTGAGGAGGTCCTCAGTGATGTGTTGAACAGAAAGAAACTAAAGAATTGATTCCTGAGGCAGGCAGGGAGAAGATACTGGTAGAAATCAGTTTAGCTCTATGGTCCCACCCTCTGGGAAGGTTATCCAGTCAGAAATCCAAGTTTTGTCAGACCCCTAAGGCCCATCCTCTGAAGGGATCTCAAACAATCTCACCTTCCCATGCCCTGTCAGAAATTCCAGTCATATCTCTGAGGTTAAATTTTTCTTATAAAATCTACTTATATGCTTGCCATCTAGGGGAGGAGGTGGGGGGAAGGGAAAATCTGAAACACAAGGCTATGTAAGGGGAAGTGTTGAAAAATTATCCATGCATATGTTTTGAAAATAAAAATAAAATAAAAATCTACTTATGGGCCATCTCATGGCTGCTGCCCTTCTTTGGGTCAGTCTGTTTCAAGGTACCTCTCCTAACTCTCTTATGTTTCCCAACCTCACTTTTCTTCCTTACAGCTAACTCTTTTTTTAATTTTTATTTTAATAGCTTTTTATTTACAAGATATATGCACGGGTAATTTTACAGCATTGACAATTGCCAAACCTTTTGTTCCAATTTTTTCCCCTCTTCTCCCCATCCCCTCCCCTAGATAGCAGGATGACCAATACATATTAAATATATTAGAGTATAAATTAAATACAAAATAAGTATACATATCCAAACCATTATTTTACATTTAACTCTTTTGGGGTGCTAAGTCCCTTTCAGGATTTAGCCTACCAGCTAAGGACATGCCCCAACCTCGTGGGTGCTCCCTTTCTACCGGATAATTGTAAGTTCCACTGAGGAACTTGTCTTTCATATGCTCTCCCACTCTACTTCATATTTACCATTCTTGGTGTCTATTGTGTCCCTTCATTTTGTCTGTAATCTATTCCCCTAAAGAAATTTACTTTTTGCCAAGGAGAATGCCATTGTGAATTCTTCACATTTCAACTGAACCCCAACTTTTGGTGACTGCCATTATCTCGTGTCTACATCACCCACATCAGCACTTAAGTAGAGACTTATCCTGCTTGATGTCTCCCATTCCCGTCCCCTCATAAAGCCCCCTCATAAGGGGAAGTTACCTAGAGGCAAATTTAGGCTTCTCCTAAGGAAAAAATCTAACTATGGGAGGTATCCAAAGCACATTGGGCTGTCTTGGGAGGTAATGACTTCTCCTCTTTCTTGAAGTCTTCAAGCAAAGACTGAATGAGCACTGGCATAGAACAGATTATGGTTCAACTACAGCTAAAACTAGATCAAAACTTCTTAAACTGTGGGTCTCAACCCCATATGAGGTCATGTAACTGAATGTGAGGGTAGAGAAATTATGATTTATTTCCTGTAAAATGTTTGATTTGTATACCTATTTTATATACCTATATACCCAGGGTTGCATAAAAGTTTCTTGAGTAAAAAAGGGTCATCCGTGAGTGGAAAAAGTTTAAGAAGCCCCGGACTGGATGGTATCTGAGATTTCTTCCAATTCTAAGAATCTGTGATAAGATGTTCCACAAAGATAAATAGGGTAGAAAGACTGGTTGCTCTTGTACAGATTGCTCTCAGTCACTGTCATACCAACTGGGCCAGGAAGAATCTTGAGAAAATGGCTCCATTACATTTTATATTCATCTCTCTCCAAACTGCTGAAACCCACATGAAAAAAAAAATGGATACGACAAGAGGTTTCATTTCCATGTTCTTGGCCTGTAATTCTGTCTCCTCATCTCTGACTCCTGCATCCCTGGTTTCATTTAAAGCCAGCTAAATCCCACTTTGACAAGAAGCCTTCCCCTATTACTTACTACCCTACTTAATACCAGTCTCTTTTAATACTCTCTCTTTTATCCTGTGTATCTTTTATCTATACATAGTTGTTTGTACATTGTTTATATGTTGTTTCTCCCAATAGATTGTGAGCTTCTTGAACCCAGGAACTGTTCTTTATCCCCCTTTCTGTCTTTAGTGCTTAACACAGTGCTTGCCACATACAGGCTTATTGACTGCCTGACTGTTAGGGGAAGGATATTTGTATCTTTGAGCGCCAAATCCTAATTCCACCCCAATAAAGCACTCTATAGAAAATAATGAAAGAAGAATTGAAGAAAAATAGTGTTGTCTGCTCACTTCAAAGCTCTTCCATCTGAGATCCATTTGTCTGTTTAAAGAATAATAGAAAGGATCCTTGAGCTTTTGAGATTAAAGCCACTATTTAAAATCAAAGCCCATCTGTCAGTAATAGGCTTTCTGAGTCATCATAAGGCCTTTTCTTTACCCTACAGCCCCTTTGAGCTCTAATATAGAGAGTAGCTTTTTATTTACCTTGTCAATCTACTTTTCAATTTGTTCAAATATCCATAGTTAATTAGTTACAGAGGCCAAGTGAAGGGAGGGCAAGATTATCAATCACTTCTTTAAGCACAAATCCTTAAAATTTCCTCCAAGGTAAAGATAAACTCCCTTTGGATATCTGTCTACAAAGTTATCAGAAAGGATTGTTTTTGAACAGAATGTCTGTCAGAGTTTTTGGAGAAGCCCATCTTTTATAGGTATTAAATGATCTGTCAGCTTCCATGAAGATTAATATGAGAACAGCACTTTATAAACAGTATATAACATGTGAGTTATGATTACATTTATCTCATAGATTCCTAGGTTCTAGCAATCACCTCAACCAACACCTTGATTTTACAAAGTAAGAAACATGACCAGGAATATGCCCCAAATCACAGGGCTCTAAAAACCAGATCTCTTAGCTGCCAGTGCTCTTTCCCATGGACCACTGCCCCAGGAACCAAGGAAAAAAAAATTACAGAGGTGCTCTTCTCAACGTATACCTGGCCCATTGCTGCCATCCAGTCATCCTTAGATGGATTCCTTCTTCTTCTAGGCCCCAAGTTCCCAATTAGCCAGAGCTTCCCCAGCAGCCATTGCAGTTGAACAGGTTCCTTTGGTGACTGGAGGCCAATTGGAGCAGGCCCTACAATTAACCTAACAAAAGCTTCCTCCTTTTGGAGTCTTTCAGTGTTTATCTTCAATTCCCCAATATCCATCAGAAGTGAGGAGAGTTGGAGGAGTGGAAGGAATTGATTGGGGGATTCTTTCAGCTGAGGTCCACATAAGTAGTCTTGTCTTTCCTAAAACTACCCATCATCTCCCCAGGAAGAGCAAGATCTCTGCAGAGTAGCCAAAAGGGAAATTTTCACCCAACCCAACCTAGCTCTCTCCTTCCCCTTCCCAATATTAGTCCTACCATGGGAAGCAGACTGGGGCGGAAGGTCTATAATGTTTTTTGCTGTTCTCTTATCATAATTGAGTCAAGTGAGAGAGATGTGGGTAACAATTTTGTTTGCTAGTTCCCTTTTGTTTCTTTTTCCAAAGCAGTGGAATAAAGGAGAGATCTCAAAATGCCAAATCCAAACCTACAAAATCTTCCTCCTGGATCATATTTATGGCATTTTCTGGAAGCACCCCCAGAGCCTCTTAGACTCCCTAACCCACCCACTGGCCTCTCCTTCCCCTCCCCTTTCAGATATGGAGGTACCATCCGGATGTAATGTTACTCACCTGCCCCTTCAGTAGCGTGCTCAGCCCGGTGGGCCAGACCCTCGGCGGCCAGCTTTCCTAAACCTCCCAGCATGATTCTGCCTGGTCTGTTCTTGAGCAGAGAGATGAATACTATACAGCTTCCTCCCAGCCCTGGCTTTTTATAGGCATCTATGGGCTCCTCCAAATGTCCATGGGGCAATGGGTGTCACGTTGAGGTAGTCAGGAGGATTTGGAGGTGATTAATCCATGAGGCATCAAACGGGGTGGAGAAATATATGGAGGGTGATTCTTTAGGGTCTTGAGCAAAGCCCTTTCCCAAGGGAAGTATCTTTCCACTGATGGTACCTGTGTACTCACAATCCACAAGCACCTACTATGTGCTGGGCTGCCTGGAGCTGGCATGGATATGTCCTCTGTGGGAGTGGATGGCAGAGCTGACTTCAGGGCAGCTAGGTAGTGCGTTGGGTAGAGCACTAGCCCTACAGCCAGGAGGACCTGAGTTCAAATGTGACCTCAGACGCTCAGCTGTGTGATCCTGGGCAAGCCACTTTATTCCCGTTGCCTCAAAAGAAACAAACAACAAAATGAATTTAACTTCTCCCTTCTCTTATCTCTGCTCTACATGGCTGCTAAATTGATATTGATAGTTCATAAGGATGACCACATCACATCCAAAATATGGATGTTGGGATTTGAAGCCCCTCATTCTGACTCCAGCCCAGCTGGAGGAGATTGTTCTTTACTCTATATTCTGCCCAACTTGACCTACAAATCATTTATTCTTGCACACACAACATCCCATCTCTCATCTTTGCTCAGGCTGTCTCCTGGAACATTCTTCCTTACCTATGACACTCCTTGGAATCCCGAGTTCCCTTAGGCCAACTTGTATGAGGCCTTTCTGACTCCCCTCATCACCCCCTCTACCACCAATTCCTTTTTTTTATAGTTATTTTATTTAAATTTATTTTTATTTTTAATAGCTTTTTATTTACAGGTTATATGCATGGGTAACTTTACAGCATTGACAATTGCCAAACCTTTTGTTCCAATTTTTCCCCTCCTTCCCCCCACCCTCTCCCCTAGATGGCAGGATGACCAATACATGTTAAATATATTAAAATATAAATTAAATACAAAATAAGTATATATGACCAAACCGTTATTTCACCAATTCCTTTGTATTAATTTTGTACTTTTTTCATTTCTGACTCTCCTCCTCACACCCTCTACCACCAGTTACTTTATATTAATTTTGTATCCTTTTAATTTCTGACTCCCCTCCTCACCCCCTCTACCACCAATTGCTTTTTATTAATTTTGTACCCTTTTCATTTCTGACTCCCCTCAATCACCCACTCTACCACCAAATGCTTTGTATTACTTTTTTACCCCTTTTATTTCTCTCAAATATAAACCCCTTCAGGGCAGGAACTGTTCATTTTTTTGGTGGTCTTATCCCTAGAATCCAACATGGTATCTGTTATATACTAAGTTTTCAGTAATTACTTATAACTGAATTTCTCAACCTCTGGGTTGTTGCATATAATACTCAAATGCTCACCAAGGCCATATGTTAATCACTTATTTCATCATGTATTTTCTCAAACAATTGGTACTGACAGTGCAATTGCTATCATGTGGATAACCTGTGAACTTTTTTAATAAGAAAAAATTGGAAATCACTGCTCTAAAGGTGTCTCAGGACTTCACCAGCAAAAGGAAGGAGAATAAGGGAAAAGTTTCGGACACAGGGACTTTGTACCTTTGAACATCTTCTTACTTAATTTACATTCGCTGCCTTCATGCAAAGGTTATCTTGCGTATAACTCATTACCTATTGATAATCTGAAGGGACTGGGGTAAAGCCAACTGATCTATAATTTACCAGTGTCTCCCTTTGTCCTGTTTTTTCAGAATCAGTGGCACATTGGCTTTGTTCCCACGCATAGGGACTTCTACAGGTCTCCTCCCAGTCGTAGAATGTTAAAGAGCTCTAAGGACCCCTGGATCTGTTGTTCCTGGGATCTCTGAAAAGGTAGCTAGGCTCCCTTCGCTGGTGCTGGTCTCGGCTCTCCTTGTCTGGTGAGCTCCCTTCTTCTTCTGTAATAATTGCTCTATCGTCCTCTGTAAGCTCACCTGAGCTGCCAAAGCTGGCTGATTGATCATTGTCCTTTGTTCTTGAAGAGGGCCAGAATGACATCACTATGTTAGAGTTAAGTTCCAGTGTGTCCGAGTGGCTGATCAGACCAATGTTTGCCCAGAGTGCTCTGCCACAGATCGGACACAATTAGTCCACGTGAACATTTGGGGTGGACTCTCTAACTGGGCACCTCATGTTCCTTCTGAGCTAATTCAGTTCTGCTTTGCCCATAGAGCCCCTTCTCTGATGAGGGCACACTGTACCCTCCTGGGCGGTCCTGTGCCAGTGTCTCCCATGTCATAAATCGATTCTAAAGCATTTGTATACCGAAAGACTTAAGAAAGGGATGCTTTATGTCCAAACAAAATATTATTGATACCCTCTTACTAAGTCCTTAATAATCATCTGGTCAGATTCCCTTATTTCTCACATGAAGACATTAAGATCTAAAGAAATGGTGATTTCTCAAGAGCTCCCAGGGAATAATGAACAAAACCAAAATCATAGGATCACTCAGTTCTTGGGATTCCAATTCTGTTTCTTTCCCCATCGTGTCATGCTCCATGTGTTTAACAGATAAGGAAGCCAACCCAAAGAGGTTACCCAGAATCTCTGAATAGGAAGGGAATCCAGTGGCCCCATACCTAAACAAGAATCCCCTTTGTTACCCAGATTTTGCTTAAAGACCTCCAGATCTAGTCAGGAAGACCCGAGTTCAAATCCCACATCAGAAACTTACCAGCTATATGACTCTGGTCCAAATACTTAATCGCTCTGAACTTCAGTCTTGTGGTTCATGAAATGAAATTTGTAAAGTGTTTTTTTTTTTTAGATCTTAAAACACTGATACATGTAGAATAGGGACAATGTTTGAACCTGTGATTGATAGAGGGAAATTCCTTATCCAGGAATTTCTCTCTATTAATGTAGATGAACACCTTTTCTGCAACTTAAGCACTGCTTAAAACATGGAGAAATCTGATGGCTCGCCCAGGATTGCTCAGACAATTTGTGACAAAATCAGACCTAGATGTTAAGTTCTGTGTGTATATTTCCAATATTGAGTCAGCCAGAAAACATAATATCCTATAACCCAGTGGTTCTCAAATTTTCATTCCCAGTATTTTTATATTATTAAAAATTATTGAGAAGCTATCCAAAGAATTTTTGTTTATGTGGGTTATATTTATAGATAGTTATCATATTAAAAATAAAAACGAATTTTGAATTTGTATAATCTCTGAAAGGGTTTCAGAGATGCACCTTTCCCCCTCCCCCCCCCCCAATTCTTTGGATCATACTTTGAAAACCATGTTATAACCAAAGTTATATTAGCTCATAGGTTTGGAGTTGGACAGGTCTGCAGAGAACATCTACCAACCCATTCATTTACATATGAGGTAACTAAGACTCAGAGAGGCGAGGTCACTTGTTCACAATCTCAGAGTAAGAAACTTTGCCAAGATCTGAACTCAGACCCCTCAATACAAATTTAATTCTTTTTTCACTAAACCTCTCTACCTTCAAAGGGTTAAATAGCCAAAACATCTTAATACACAAAAGAAAAATAGCTCACATTTCTATAGTATTTTATCATTTTCAGAGGTATTGTTCACTGTATACCTTAAAATAGGAATTATTGTTGTTTCTCTTTTGCATAGAGTAAACTGAGTTTCAGAGAGATTATAGGACTTGTCTCCAGTCAAGATGGCACAACATAGGACAGCTAGATGGCACGGTGGATAGAGCACCAACGCTAAAATCAGGAGGACCCGAGTTCAAATCCAACCTCAGCCAGTTAACACTTCCCAGCTGTGGCTCTAGTAAGTCACTTAATCCCAATTACCTCACACACACACACACACAAAGATGGAGCAACATGGCTAGTATGCCATGTCAGAGCTGAGATGCCAACCAAGTAGAGGGCTCTTTTCACTAGAACTACCTAAGATCATAGAAATCATCCCCATTTCCCACAGGATCATAGATTTAAAGCTGGAAGGAGCCTTAGAGATTCCTGAGACCAGTTCTTTAGTTTCTTGATGAGAAAAATGAAATCCAGAAAAGTTATGCTAATTGTTCCCAGCTAGTAAGTGTCTGAGGCAGAATTCTAACCCAGGTTTTCCTGATTCCAGATGTAGCATTCAACTTCCCTACAAGACTGCCTTTCCCTTCAACCCAAATCTATCTCAATGGGACCACAAGGAATAAGATATAAGACAGTGGTATCAAGCCCAAACAGAAATGAAAGCCCCTAACCTGTACATATGAATCCCATCTAGCCATATATTGACTTAGAAAAACACATATTGCCATTTCCTATATTCTATTGCATTTTTATATATTTTGATAAATATTTCCCAATTACATTTTCTTCTCGTTCTGTCCCCACTATTGCCACTGAATACTTGACACCCTTGATGTTAGACCACGGTTGCCTTCTTTGATGTCAATCTCAATGACTGGAGACATTTCCCAAGCATCGTTCTCCAGATAACCCATAAAATGACTGGGAAAGCCATAATGGAAAGAGCAAGGCTAGATGAGCAGTGGGGCACAGACATGAGACTGCTGCTGGGATGCAAGGGGCAGTGAGGCACCCCAAAGCCACTGAATTCTTGGCCAAAGAGTTCCTTCTGCCTACATGAGGCATTACTCCCCTGATCAAGGGTTCTCTGAGACCTGAGAAACTGAACAAAGATGTAAAAACACATATGACTCAAGAAGCACTCCCAAAGAATATGGCCCATGGCTGGATCATGGGATGAGACTTTATTTTAGAAAATTGTGGTTTCCTAAAGTGAAGCTGCTGTCATTATCTGGTTTCTGGGATTGGACTAGAGAGAGATAATTGGCGAGTGCCCCTGACATAGTGCCTGGGGCTTCCAGTCACCAAGTTGGAAAAGAATAGATTTTACTTAGGCCCTTTCCAGATAAGGGAAGAAGGATAAAATTCTCCTTCCATTTGCCCAAGCCCTCTTCACCACAGCATCTCCTTAGGGTCCCAAGTTAGTGGATGTGTGTATATGATGAGGGTGGAAGTGGGGAGCTGGGGGAGAGGGGGAAGGTTAGCCCCTTTTCACTCTGATAGCCATCATCTGACAAAACTAGGAGATTGTAGCGAGAGACACAACCGGGTCCCATGTTGACTGATCAAGCATGTGACCTTAATTTCCTGGACCCAGGTTTCCTCATTCTCCATGATGCCATCCTGCCTCAGCAGGGTGTGGGGCAGGGTAATTAGTATTTATACTAGACCTGGTTATCCAAGGAAGACAGGTGCTATTAAGATGCATTGTCTAATTAATGTCAATGCTATGAAGAAAAAAAATGCCCATGTTTGAAGGCCAGAGGGTTGGGGTTTGAGCACAGTGAGAGGTTAAAGAATGATGGAGGCAGCCTTTGGGAGGGTCGCCCCAGGGGAACCCCACTCAAGGTGACTTTCTGCAGAAAAAGACCTAACTTACTAGCTATGTGACTATGGATAAGTTGTTTAAGTTCTTTCCGCTCCATTTTCCTTATCTATAAGATGGGGGCAATAATTTCACCCATCTCACAGGATGAGTATGAAAATCAGTCAAGTGAATATATGGAAAGCATTTTGCAAGTGTCCTGGGGAGTTAAAGAGAGAGCCGGAGTGGGCTCAGTAGCCATACTCAACTGAGTGAGTTTTTGTTTTCGAAGTCTGGATGTTTAAAAACCTTCTGTTGACCCAGCTGTAAAATTCTAGGAAATGGTCCTTAAAAGGCAATAATCGGCTCGATCGGTGCTGACTCATGCTTTTTAATCAGTCAAAAACCCCTGACTGAGCAGTCCTGCAGGTAAAGTCCATTTTCCTGTCATACAACTCAAGGAGCCTAGTCAATATTTTGTGCAAATAGGATCATGACATAGAATCCTCCTTTTGGTTAGAATTAGTCCAAATGACCATGTAAATCACCAGGTAGCAAATGAAACTTAGACTGTTTGTGACTCAAACCCATGAATGTTGAGATTTATTTGAGGTTTTTTTTTTAGGGGAGCAGAGTATTTTAGCTAAGAAATCTGAATTTTTCAACCTGACAAGCTAAAATCTGATTCCCAGAAGACCTCCCTTTCTTGACCACTATTTCTCATTACTCACCCTCACCCCAGTTAGACTAGTGAGACCAGGTTCTTCACTGTCCCTGCCCCTCTCACAGTGTGTCATTCTCATTTCTGTCTTGTCCTGTTCCTCATGAATTCAATCTTTGGGTCCTTGCTTTCTTTCAGGGGCAGCTGGGTAGCATAGTAGATAGAGTGCCAAGCCTGCCCTCAGGAAGCCCTAAATTCAAATCCGACTTCAGATGATTCTGGGCAAATCACTCACCCCATTTGCCTCAGTTCCCTCATCTGTAAAATGGGAATAATAATAATAATAGTAACTCCTTCTCAGGGTTGTTCTAAGGACCAACTGCCTGACACAAAGTAAGCTCTATAGAAATGTTAGCTATCATAATTATTTCTTCAATTTTTTTTCTTCCAGTCACAGGAAATTCCAATTCTGGAATGCCACCTTGTGACAAGCTGAGAAATATCCACCCCAATCCTACTCTTATTCTTAAACATCTAACTCAATTCTTCCTTCTAGGAAACCTGGCTCTTCTGACCTTCTCAGGCTGTAGTGTCTTCCCTCTCTGAATGCTTCTAGCATTTCATCTAAAAAATTAATCTGACACTAATTGTTCTATCCTTTTATTGCTTAGCTTTTTGTATATTTTTATATTCTAAATTATAAAACCCTCAAGATTGAAGACCAAGATCTATATCCCAAGGAAATCATAAGGGAGGAAAAAGGACCCACATGTGCAAAAATATTTGAAGAAACTCTTTGTGGGAGCAAAAAGTTGGAAAAGGAGTGGATGTCCATCAATTGGGGAATGACTGAACAAGTTGAGATACATGAAGGTAATGGAATATTATTGTTCTATTAAAAATAATGAATAAGCTGATTATAGAAAGGCCAGGAAAGATTTACAAGAACTGATGCCGAGCAAAACAAGCAGAACCAGGAACACACTGTACACAATAACAGCAAAAATGTGCGATGATCAACTATGAGATACTTGGTTCTTCTCAGTAGTTCAGTGATCTAAAGTAATCCCAATAGACTTTGGACAATTAATGCCATCTACAATCAAGAGATTATACTAAGAACTAAGAGAAAGAACTAAGGAAACTGAATGTAAATCAACACATGTTATATTCACTTCTTTTTGTTTGTTTTGTTTTGTTTTTTTTTATTGCTCCCATGATTTTTCCAGTTTATTCTGCTTTTTCTCTCCCAACATAATTCATAAAACAATGTGTATTAAAAAATAAACTAAAAAAAAAACCTCTAAAAAAATAAAAGGCTGAAGGCCAAGAATTATACTCAGTATGGCCCTTTCTTTACCCAGTGCCTAGCACAGGAATGAGCACTTAGAAGGCATTCATTCCATAGATATTTGTTGGTTAATGGATTAATTACACCCATTAGAGGAATTTTACATTTTAATTTCTATTTTTAGACTCTTTGCAGAAGACTATGTATTTCTAGGAGTCATAGTCTTTAAATGTCCAGGGTACTGCTGTTACCCTTTACTTTTCAAAGTCATCACAGGCATGTCCTTTAAATGTGGATATCTCCCAAGTACCTCCTGCAAAATTTAGCATTTTGTCTAATCTGCTCAGCTCTAGTCAGAGCCAACCAGACCCCGGAAGCCACCCAATAAACCCTGATAAGCCCTTTCTGGGATGGTGATAAGAGGAGATTCCTGTTCTGGCCGGGGTTGGATTGGATTAGGTTTGACATTCTTTTCCAACTCCAGGATTCATTCTTCTTTCTAAATCTGCCAGTTCCTCTGATGACCTTTGAATGACCATAAGCAGTTTTTATTTGAATAGCATGGCAGCCCACCTCAAGATGGGTTTAGGGGACTACATTGTGAAGGAAGGCCTCTGGGAAGGGGGGCTGGCTGCTAAAACTGAGTACAAAATTCCACCAAATAATGTCTTCTTTTGCCCTTGCCCACAATCCTCAGTGGGCTTTTAAAAATCTGAACTTTTCCACTTAACTTCCTGGGCCAAGTGTTTATACATTTTTCTCTTAATTCAATGGGAAAAAAACATCTGGATAACACAGTGGAAAGAATGCTGAACTTGGCTGACCGGAAGCCCTAACTAACTAGCTATGTGACTATGGGTAAGTCATTTAAGCTCTTTCAGCCTCATTTTTCTCATCTACAAAATGGAGGTAATAATCTCACCTATTTTACAGGATGAATGTAAGATCACCTGATTGAATATACATAGGAAACATTATTAATTCAATAGAAGTGGCTCAGAGCTACTAGACCAGGGCTTCTTAAATTTTCCCCACTTGTGACCCATTTTTGCCAAGAAATCTTTATATAGGCATATTATATAGGTATATAAATCTAACATTTACTGATAATAAAT
Organism: Sarcophilus harrisii; assembly: GCF_902635505.1. Classification (NCBI taxonomy): domain Eukaryota; kingdom Metazoa; phylum Chordata; class Mammalia; order Dasyuromorphia; family Dasyuridae; genus Sarcophilus; species Sarcophilus harrisii. Next base: position 593,713,697 of record NC_045427.1, on the reverse strand, counting down.
CATAAAGAAATTTATTTAAAAATAATTCTTCAGTATACATATAATTTGTCATTTATTAAAGATGAAAGCAAATGAGATGGATGTTACTTGTTTATTTTTACATAAATAATTAAATCTTGGTGGAATATTTGATACCTTTTGCCAAAATTTTTACAACCCCTACATTTAGTAATGCGACCCCAAATGGAATTCCACAGTCTTAAGACCTACAGTCCAAGAAGCTTTGTAGTAGAAAATCAAGGTGGGGAAAGAAAAATGAAACAAAATAATGTAGAGAATGTTCAGATCATTGGGTTTGCCAGAGGCATTAACTCCTGCCTATCCCTGTGAGAAGTATTTTACTCTATAGTTCTAGACTTTCTAACCCAACTCTACGATCAGTCAAGAGGGCCAGAATATTTCTTATATTCAAAGCATTTATTTAATGCCTGCTGTGTGTATTGCACAGAGCTAGAAGCTCAGGTTGCAATGACAAAAACAAAAACAATTCCTTGAATTCCACTGGTTAGAGCCACTATTTCCACTTTACAATGAAGAGAAAATGGCCCAGGGAGTGTCTGAGGTAAATCCTGAAGAAAATAAAGAATTCGGGCACCAGAAATGGCCTTTGCACTGGCTTGAGATGGCATTTCATTTTTGAGGAGCAACGTGTGCCAATTCAGCTACAACTGAGAGCGTGGAGGTTGTGGAGTTTATGCTATGGGAGGTAGTCTAAGGTTTGTGGAGCAGGGGAGTGACACGGTCAGACCGGTGCTTTGGGACGATGAACATGAGAGTGGGTTTTCATGAAGGTGAAATTCAGCAATCTCTCTTCTAGAAAACCTTCCACATCATTCAAAATGACAGAACCTAATAAAAGTCTCTGATCTTTGCCCAGAAACCAACTGTCATTCTCTTCCAGCTTCAAAGTTGATGATGCTGAACCCAGGATGTTAAATCTTATATCAAGGTACCATTTCCAGGAAAACCCCAGGCTCCCATCTCATGAACAGAGCTGAAATAACAAAAGCGTCCTGAGGCTAATGAACATTTCATATCCTTCCTGGTTCCTGGCTATTGCCTCTAACTGCATTATTAAGCTTGAGGTTGGTGAGTAATTTAGTGGCCCAGAAGGTAGCTCTTCAAAGCTTTATCTTATCAGTCTCGTGGAATCACAGTTCTTAGAAAACCAACAGACAATTCTTGCTGAATAGAGCTGAAGGGTTACTTTATTTTACAAATAAATAAATACACACACATAAACACACATATAAAATATGTTATGACATGCAAGTGAGTTAGGTTCAAGTGAGGGTGGGCTGTGCCTCACTTTTTCCTCCAGAGCCTTCTGACTCTGGTCCAGTGGCCAGTCAGGATGATGGGACATGGTCCTGGATGCAGTGGGAGATCTTGACCTTTTTAAGTTAAAATATTTAACCAAGTCTCAGTTTGACCAAGGCAAAAACCATTCAATGATTAAGGCTAGGAAAGAAATGAGGCAGGACAGAGATGAGAGAAGAGAACGGAAGAAGTTCCTTATTTTACAAATATCCTTACTGCTAATCTGCTGAAAGTGAAAATGGGTATTAGGGGAACACATGTGTACCCAATTGAGATCCAAAAAGGAACGGACTGGAAAACAATTTCTTTTCTTTTGTCTCCTGTTGGCTCCCATCTGCTTCAAAGGGCTTATCTTGTCTAGTCTAAAGATTTTTTAAAAAATTTGTTTTAGGTTATTAACCGCTCTCTTTTTATATTCTCTTCTGTAAATCAACTTCAAGTTGCTTAATAAACAATGACAGATAACCAAACCCCATCCTCTCGTCCCCAGCCCCGGAAATTTTGCTATGCCCATCCTCTATAAGCTGGTTGTATTTCTCAGACTGACAAGTTCCCCCTACCTTTACATAGGATGCCAGTATTACATAAAGGGGAGGAGACAATGTCATTAAAGAGGAGAGAATTTAAGGATGGAGGGGGTTACAGTTTATTGAATATACAACAATCATCATTGGGTGTTTCTGATTATAAAAATAGCTTTTTTGTTTGGATTCCTTCTTCCATTGTGAGAAAGAGGGAGAGAGAAACCTTGGAAAGATTATTCAACTAGAGAGGTAGTGTCTTTTCCAAACCAGAAGAGCAGGAGAGAAGGGAACATGTGTCTGAGGAGCTCTCAGGTCATCTTACTCATAACTCATTGTTCTTACTGGCACAGCAAACTGGGACCTTAACATGTATAATCCAGCAGCTTATCATCATCTTCCTCAAGGGAAGAACTGAGAGGCTGCAACCCTTGTACCTATCATAGAGTCAAGATAGAGGATGCCAGAAGAAATAAAATCCTAATTCTCCACTTCCTGGTGTCTTTTTGAATGAAAGTTTCATGACCCCCAGTTCCAAAATGGCAATATTGGTAGGGACACATTGACATTTTGACACAGAGTTAACTAAATCCTTCCCAACCATGTTCTGCTTCAACATGGGTGTACAAAGACACACACACACACACACACACACATTTTCATTCATACATACATACATAGAAAGCCAAGATTGCCTTACCCTGTTTCTGGGCTTCAGCATCTGCTCAAGTATTCCTGGGAACTTGAGGACAGTGACCTGGTCTCACATAGTAGCGCAGGTGAAATTTCCAAATTAGCCACTGTGACCAGGGGCAACTCCTTAAAAGGAAATCTAACTCTAAGTGGGCTTTTCAGACTTGAGATGATCCACAGAGTAATATTGTCTCTTGGGAATGAGGTTATCAAAAGATCCAATCTTTAGGGACCTCTGACTGCCTGTATGTCTTCAGTCATGGAACCAAACCATATGTCCAAGAATGTCCATATCCCCATCTTAACCCATCCTCCCCAAAGTCCTATCAGTCTCTCATTCCCTTCTCTTCTGTTTCCCTTTTGTTTCAATCTTCCTTTTCCTCTTTTTTTCTCTCTCTTTTCTTTTTTGCATCTCTCCCATTTTCTTTCTGTCAAAGAAGACAATTTGGGAGATGACATTTGGTTTGGACCTTATAGCATGGCTCACAAGGTCATGGATCCCAAACTAAGTAGGATCTCAGAGGCATCTACTCCCACTGCTTCAGTATACAGATAAGGAAAATACAGGTTAAATGACCTGCCCACAGTCACAAAACTGATGAACATCACAGGCAAATTTTGAAATTAAGTTTTCTGTCTTCAATGTCAGTGTTTTTTTCCACTGTGACTTGCTGCTGGCTAGAGCTTAGTAGGAGTGAAGATGAAGATGAACATTTTAAGCATAGGAAACAGCAAAGAAAGGCAAGGAGGCAGTAGGCTACAAGTACATTTAAAAATCAGGTAGTAATTCAAGTTTTTAAAAAATTATATTGGAGTTTTTAAAATTATATATTTTTAAAATTCTGAACTTAATAACAAATAAAGCAAACATTTCCATATATATAATAGAATAGAAAAAGAGGATTGTATTCAAAAGTGGAAATATCAATTATGTACATTTACTTTTCTTTTTCAATTGACTTTTTTTATTAAAACTGCTTATTTTCAAAACACACAGATAATTTTCTTTTTTTTATTAAAGTTTTTTATTTTTTAATAACAATACTTTTTAATAATTTTACATTTTAATAACAATATCCCTTGATTTCTATATCTCCTCCTGTTTACCTTCCCCTCAACCTGAAAAAGAACAAACCCTTTGTAATAAATATACATAGTCAAGCAAAACAAACTCCCACATTGGTGTGGAGTGGTCCAATTTGGCTGGTAGGTAGAGGTTAGCATAGAAGTGAAGGCCAGAAAGATGAGGAGGAGTCAGATTGTAAGCCAAGGAATGGAATTTGAAACTGACTTTGTGGATAGTAGTTATTGAAGTTAAGTGAATCAAGAAAACAAATCTCAATGCAGACATAAAGAATACTGATCTGGTTGTATATAAAGGAAGGATTGAGTTATCTTGAGAAAGATAAGAGGTGGGAAAATATTAAAGATCATTGCAATTCTCCGAGCAAGTGGACATGGAGACCTGTGCTAAGATAACAGCAATGGGGTTAGAGAAGGAGGAATGAATATAAGAGCTAGAACACTAAAGTCAAAACTTGATAATTCAGTGAATATAAGAAATGAGGGAGAAGAAAAGACAGAGATATTACAGAAACTAAGAATATGGGAGACATGAATGGTAATGTTATAGGCTGAAATAAAAGAGTAAAGTTTTTGTGTTGCTAAGTACCATTTGCATCCAAAGAGAGAATTATGGAAACATGTGGATCAAAGCACAGTATTCTCACTTTTTTGTTATTATTGTTTGCTTTTGTTTCCTTTCTGGTGTTTTTCCCTTTTGATCTGATTTTTTTTTTTTTTTTTTTTTTTGGCACAGCATGATGAATATGGAAATTTTATTTTTTTTTCTTTTTTTTTTTTATTTAATAGCCTTTTATTTACAGGTTATATGCATGGGTAACTTTACAGCATTAACAATTGCCAAACCTCTTGTTCCAATTTTTCACCTCTTACCCCCCACCTCCTCCCCTAGATGGCAGGATGACCAGTAGATGTTAAATACATTAAAATATAAATTAGATACACAATTAGTATACATGACCAAAACGTTGTTTTGCTGTACAAAAAGAATCGGACTCTGAAATATTGTACAATTAGCTCGTGAAGGAAATCAAAAATGCAGGTGTGCATAAATATAGGGATTGGGAATTCAATGTAATGGTTTTTAGTCATCTCCCAGAGTTCTTTCTCTGGGCGTAGCTGGTTCAGTTCATTACTGCTCCACTGGAAATGATTTGGTTGATCTCGTTGCTGAGGATGGCCAGGTCCATCAGAACTGGTCATCATATAGTATTGTTGTTGAAGTATATAATGATCTCCTGGTCCTGCTCATTTCACTCAGCATCAGTTCGTGTAAGTCTCTCCAGGCCTTTCTGAAATCATCCTGTTGGTCATTTCTTACAGAGCAGTAATATTCCATAAGAATATGAAAATTTTAGAAGAATTGCACGTTTAACATATATCGGATTGCTTGCTGTCTTGGGAGAAGGGAGTGGGAGAAAAATTTGGAAGACAAGGTTTTGTAAAGGTGAATGTTGAAAACTATCTTTGCATGTATCTGGAAAAATAAAACTCTACTGAAAAAAAGAAAGAGTAAAATTTTATAAAAGGGACCTGTTGTACTAAATGACTGCTTAGAAACTATCCAACTCTTAGATTCTTTGCAAGGTATTTCAGAAGGTACAATTCCAGGAGAAGAAATTGGACACCTTTCCAGAGGAAGTTTTACCTTATGAATGAATAGAAAGGAAGAAAATAAGCATTTATTAAGTGCCTACTATGTGCCAAGCACTATGCTAAGTACTTTAAAAACATCCCATTTAATCCTCATAATAACCCTGAAAGGTAGGTGCTATTGTTACTCCCTTTTACAGCTGAGGAAACTGAGACAGACAGAGATTAAATGGTTTACAAGGATCACACACTAGTGTCTGGAATTGAATTTGAACTCAAATGTTCTTGACACCAGTCCCAGTGCTCTGGGTGACATCCACTAGGTGACTAAAACATCTATTTTATGGAAGAAGAAGAAGCTGAGATGAGATTGTACTTAGGCAAGCAGTAGCAGACTGCAGTTGGAATCCAGACTTTAGGAGTTTCAGCCTCAGATTTGTCCCTTCTTTGCGGGAGAATCTGTCTCATAATCTCATTTGTAGGCAAACCAGGTTTGATTAGCTGAAGTTTTGGGGAAAGGGCTCTCTAAATATTTATCAACCCCCCCCCCCCATGGCCCATTAGACAATGATAATTGAATGCTAGCTGTGTATAGGCCCTGTCTTTGAAGGCGGAATAAAGAGAAAGAGATAATTTAAAATGCAATGGGCATCATGAGCTAGAAACGAGTTCAGTTGGCTCTTGCTACAGTTGGAAAGCAGTGCAATTGCTTTGCAGGATCTGGATCAGAATTTAGACTCCAAGAATCTATCTTGAAACAGGTACTTGGCCATCTCTGCCTTTCTCTGCTTCATTTTGGCCTTGTCTGAATCTTAAAGCCCCCGAAGGAAGAGTCTAGGATTTGGCACTTGGAGCAAGAGACAACCCTTATGAAGTCCAAGTAGATCCCTCACAATTCAGAGGAGAAAGACTCTGGGAGACTAATCAGTTCTTTACTATCCTCCCAGTTGATGCAAGTAAATACCTTGGTAATTTAGGCAATTAGCCTGAGCTGGAAGGCATGTCCTCATGTGTGTGTCTGAAATTAAAATCTCAGGGTAACAAGTGGCAAGAGAACCCAGCCAAAAAAATCCTGACCTTGGGGCTGCACTAGCTGACAGCCGAGAAGGACCAAGGCAGGTGTGGGCAATGAATTCATTCACCATCTCTGGAAGCCAACGATGAAAACAAGCTGTCATTCCTCAGACAGAACAGTTAATGACAGGAATAATAATGTGTGTGTGTGTGTGTGTGTGTGTGTGTGTGTGTAGAAAAAGTATTCTACTTTAAGTAGAATACAGGGGTGGCAAGAAGGAAAGGAATGATACTGTTTAGGAGTGTGAGGAAGGAGAAAAGGATCTATAAGTCAGAACCTAGCAGTTGTAAAATGTTATGTTCCCAAACACAGAGACATGACCCAGAGACTGAATGAAAGCACCCCATCAGCAGAGGATACCCAGACTCTAGAATTCAGCAGGCTTTCTGTGATGAAGAGGAGTCTAGTGCAGATGAATCCTTCTTTCTAGTCCTTTCCAGGTTCTCTAACTGAGCTCTTTCCTCACCTAGCAAAGCTTGGAAACTCCCTTGCTTGTGGGGACCCATCTTCCCTGCTTGCTGCCATGCCATTTTCCCTGTCTAACACTGAGCAATGCATCCCTGAGGTCTAAGCTATCTCTAATGCATCTCTAAGTGGGGAAGCTGGGCCCAAGTCTACGGGAGAAAAGGGAATTCACAGGGATCCTATTTCAACATTCTGAATGGATCTCTCCAGTCCCATCCCCTTTAAAGGAGGGAAGGAGGAGGCCTTGAAATGAGAGCCTTGTGACGCAGTGATGCAACTTGTTGTTTATCTCAGGAAATTACTATACACGCAAAAGGGATTTTCCAGCAGCACAGCTGGAGGCTTCCAACACAGACTCCCCTGGCTATCCGTCACTATTGCTACTACTGCTGCTGCTTGGGGGAAAACTAGTTCAATTGAAATAATAGACTGTAACAGAGACAGTTACATACATTTTTTTTTTTTTTACTGTAGAGTGCTCCTTTGACTTTTCCAGGATATCAACAATGGTTGTGGTCTTTCTTTGTAGTCTTAGCATAGAAACAACTGTGCTTAGTATTTCATTAAGTAAGAATAATTCATTAAAAGAAGGAATGTCAAATATTTAACTTATATCAGATTGCTTGCTGTTTTAGGGAAGGGGAGGTAATGGAGGGAGGGAGAAAAATTTAGAACAAAAATAAATTCACCCATGGGGGTAGCAAGAAAGACAAGATTCTAGTGCTCATGCAAACTGAGGACAAATACTTTTTTTTTTCTCTTGTATCCTTAACACTTAGCATAGTGCCCTGGCATATACTAGCTATTTAAATGCTTGTTGAATTGTTTTTTTAATTGGGGGGGGGAGGGGAGAGATATAGTCTGCAATTGGATGATGAGTATAATATCTCTGGGCATATACAAATAATAAATGAATGAATAAAAGAGTGTGTTAATCATTTATGTGCCAGGCTTGGTCCTAAGAGCTAACGATACCAATCATTGAAGAAAAAATATTAATACCAAATTCTGTTTAGGAACATTTTATTTATTTAACATTATCTAATATGCAAAACATTTCTAAAGAAAGAGCTATTCTGTTTAAACAGGCTTAGTTTCTAATACTCTCCAACAGGATTCTGTTCTCATTTCAGTTAACATCTATGGGAATCTTGAAGAAGGAACAGATCACTATGTGTAAATGTAGAGTACTGTGCTTGACAACTGCTTAATTTTTAGGGTCTTTACAGTGAGTCAGCCCAGTGCAAACAGGAGGTTGTTGAGCGGCCTGGAAGTAATTTCTGTGTCCAGAGACTGCCCCATGAATGGGACCCTGGTCATATTGACTAGGAAGGAGGGAGATGGCTCCCTCTCTGATTGGCTGTGTGTGTGACTTCACAGACCCTTCTTAAATCCACCGAAGCAGGAGGTCCCTCTCTTTATCCTGGGGTAGCTGAGCCAAGTGGATGGATAGCTAAGAGAGGTAAGGAGCTTGATAGTGAACATGTAGGTGTCTTGCAGACCTGGTGTTCACTTGGGAGTTAATAGGTCAGGACATTATATGAGCAAGTATAATAAAAACTTTAAGTTTGCACATGGCTGTTCTTGAGCACGCTATCGGTTATTAAACTATGATTCAAGAAATCGTAGCCACAGACCTCTGAAGGCCTCAGAGGAAGCGAGTTGAGCTAAAGTTAGTTGACACTGCAAAGGTCAGTGGCGAGAGGATTGTTTGATGCTCTGGGAATTAGGAGAGACTGGCAATGTAAAAGTACAGGATAACACTAGGGCATTCACAAATGAAGTGACTGCCCAGGGTTAAGTATTTACTGTACTTTTCACTTAGTCAATGTTTTTTCTGTTCAGCTCCTTCCCAAAGAGTAGGGAGAGAATCTATTGCTGGGATGCCCATCTATTAGGAATTGATCAAATAAATTATGGCATATGAATCTGTGCAATGTTATGAGTGGTAAGGAATAGTGAATGGGGATAGCAAGATGGTACAACAGATAGAGTGCCAAGCCTTGGAGTCAAGAAGACCTGAGTTCAAATGTGGCCTCAGACACTGATTGGATGATCCCAGACAAGTCACTTAATTTATTTGCTTCATTTTTCTCATCTGTAAAATGAGCTGGAGAAGAAAATGGTAAAGCATTTTTACAAGAAAACCTAAATGAGTTCATAAAGAGTTGGACACAACTGAACATCAATAAAAATTACTAGTGAAAGGAAATCTGGGGAAAAGCACACAATCTGATGCAGAGAGAAGTGAGGAGGAATGGCTATTCCCAGATATAGGACCTCTTGGCTGCTTGTGACTCCCTTTTCTAGGTTTCTCCTTGAAGAGCTACTGCCTCTCCATGAGACAGGTTGATTGATGGCCTTTTTATTGCTATCCATAATTACCCTGTATTGACTGAAGTTGTTCTTCAAGGACTCTTGAAAGTATTTTTCTATTCTCTGGTTAGTCACCCCCATCTTCATCCAGTTCACTATAAACCAATTTTCTAGAAGTCTTGGTTCCATCCATTCTTAGCATCCTAGATTGGAGAGAATGCCATTTTTGGAAAAGAATGCCTGAATTTCAATCTCAGTTCTTCTATTTGTTACCCACGTGACCCTGAGCAAATTATAACACTCTCTGCCACTAATGTTTTCATTTGTAAAATGTGGGGGTTGGATTAGATAGTCTTCAAGGATCCTTCTGGCTTTACATTTATGCTCCTATGTCCCTTCAGCACCTTTGAAGTCTACTCAATCCATGTCTTCCACTCCATCAAAATTCTGTTCATAATTTCAGTCTATCTAATTCCAGGACACTCTATCCCCTTTATCCATGAGTTTAGTTCTTGGCTCCCTATTTTTCTCTCCTCCCCAACTCTTGCCCTCATTCTAAGGAATTTGAACATACATATTGATACTTCCACAATACACTTCCTTCTTTCTTTTAACTTGATCACTTCCCATGACCTATTCTTCTACTCAACCTCAGCTACACACAGAAATACTCATATTCTTGGTCTTGCCATTATTCCCAAATATTTCACTTCTATGTTTATGAACTTTGAACTCTCCTTATCTGAATCACAATCTACTATCATCTCACTTCTTTTCCCTTGAAACCCCAAATTCTTTCATTGTGACTTTCAGTTTCAACACTTGCATTGGCTTTTCCTTGCCTTCTTTCCCATCTTGACTCCTTAATGAACTATTTCAATTCTACATTATCTTCTTCTCCTGAGTCCCTTGTTCCCTTATCCTATTGACAATTTTCCTCTGCCAAGCCTCAGCCTGGGTTATTCCCACCTTTTGCTACCTTCATTTTTATTCAAATTCTACCAAATGAAGCTGGAAGAAATAGCAAAATTGTGTTAACTGGATTCACTGCAAAATTCTATTATACTGGCCGTCACCACAGCAAGGCAATCTTTTTATACCTCATTAATTGACTTACTAGTTCATTCATCAGACTAGGTTTTCTAAACCATTTCATCCTTCCAATTTCCATATCTTTCCTTCTCTCTCACCTGAGAAGTACCTCATATTTCACTGGGAAAAAATGAGGTCATTTGCCAAGAGCTCCCTCTCTTCCCCTCCTTCTCAACTTGTGTCACCTAGATGCCTTCTGTTACTATCTGACTTCTTGTCTCACACAGTGAAGTAAGTAGCTCTTCTCCTTACCAAGGAAAATCCCTCTAGATGCACAAGTGATCTCATTCCATTCTGTCTTTTTCAGTAGATTACCTACTCCTCTATCATTCTTGCTCTCCCCTTATCTTCATTCTCTCCAAGCCTACTGGCTACTTTCCTACTATTTAAAAACATTCCCATGTCTCCTTCATCCCTCAAAAAACCCTCCTGATCCATCCATCCTCACTAGCTATTATTCCATATCTTATCAGATCTGTCTCCCTCAGGTAAAAGGAGAACCCAGTCCAGAACAGGATATGTTCCAGCAAGCCAGTAGCAAAACGCACATTGGCAAACCAGTGGTAGATCATTAGTCCCAGTGTGGCAGAGCAGGCAAACACCAACACCAGGGCCCCCTACGTGTCTCTCCATAGGCAGGGGAATCTGCAGATTCCAGCTTTGAGAATTACCAGGTGACTCAGTATAGTCGTAGGCAAAGATGTAACCTCCAAAGGACAGACTCTGTGTTCTGAATACACAGGTAACTGCCATCCTACAGGTGGCTAAACAACAGGCAACCTCCAGTGCTGGACTTTGCCAGCTTCAGCTTGTCCCTACGCAAACAGGTAGTCTCCAGCAGCCAGACCACTTTCTGCTTGAGTTTAGCTCTGGAAAAACTCAGAAACACCTCACTGGTCTCAGCACATATCAGACACCCCATCAACTCAGCATCAGGTAAGCTGCCAGACTCCTATGGCCTTTAGCATAACCATCCCATCCTCATAGTACAGCACCAGACATAAGGCTCCTAAGTGGGCCTCTAGGCAATATCATATAGCACCAGGTAAAATGTCATATAGGTAAAAAGAATCAATTAAACAAATTCAAAAAGACAAAAAAAAATGGAAAAAAATGTAAAATTCATAATGGGAAAAAAATTGACCTGGAAAATAGATCCAAGAGAGACAATATCAGAATCATTGTACTACTGGAAAGCCATAATAAAAAGGAGGAGTTGGACAGCTTCCCTCAAGAAATTATTAAGGAGAGGTTCCTTGATGTCATGGAACCAGAGGGCAAAATAGGAATTGAAAGAATCCACCATCTACCTCAGGAAAGAGATCCCAAAATAAAAGCTCCAAGGAACATTATAGCCAAATTTCAAAACTATCAGGTCAAGAAAAACTGCAAGTAGCCAGAAGGAAATAATTCAAATATGGGGGAGCCATAATTAATAGGATTACACAGGATCCAACCTTAAAAACCTTAAAAGATTGAAGGTCATGGAACTTGATATTCCAGAAGGCAAAAGAGTTAGGAGTATAACCAAATATCACTTACCCAGCAAAATTAAGCATAATACTTCAACAGAGGGGGGAAAAGGTCGTTCAATGAAACAGAGGGATTTCAAGCTTTCATACAAAAACCAGAGTTAAACCAAAATTTTGATCTCCTATATCAAGGCCCACGAAAATAATAAACAGGTAAAAATGGAAAAGAAAACATAAGGGATTCAATAAAGCTAAAATATTTACATCCCTACATGAGAAGACAATACTTGTAAAGGGAGAAAGGAGAGAGAGGACAAACAGGAGAAAGAACAGGATAGAGGAAAATACACAGATGGTAATCATAACTCTGAATGTTGAATGGGATGAACTCTCCTGTAAAACAGAAGCAGAATGGATCAAAAATCAGAAGTCTACAAGAAACACCCTTGAAACAGAGAGGAACATACAGAATAAAGGTAAGGGGCTCGAGTAGAATTATACTTATTATTATTATGCTTCAGCTGAAGTGAAAAATCAGGGGTAGTAATTCAGATCTCAGACAAAAAGCAAAAATGTACCTAATTTAAAGAGATAAGAAAGGAAACTACATCTTGTTAAAAGGTATTAAGTTGGGAAATAATCTTTACAGCAAGTGTCTCTGATAAAGGCCTTATTTCTCAAATATATAGAAAACAGAGTCAAATTTGTAAGAATACAAGTCATTCCCTAATTAATAAATGGTCACAGGATATGAACAAGTAGGTTTCTGATGAGAAAATGAAAGAGATATAGGCGTATGAAGAAGTGCTCTAAATCACTTTTGATTAGAGAAATGGAAATAAAAACCATTCTGGCTGAACAAGCTATGATATATGATCATAATAGATTATTGCTTTGCAATAAGAAATGAACAGGCAGATTTCAGAAAAACCTTCAAAGACTTGTATGAAATGATACAAAGAGAAATGAGCAGAACCAGGAAAACTTTGTGCACAATAACAACAGGATTATGTGATGATCAACGATGAATGATTCAGCTCTTCTCAGCAACATAATGATCCAAGACAAGTATAAACAATCCATGAAGGAAAATAGTGTCCAAATTCACTTAAAAAATTGATGAGCTCTGAATGCAAAGCAAAACATAATTTTTTTTACTTTATTGTTTCTCATGTTTTTTTTTCTTTTGATCTGTTTCTTCTTTCACAACTGTGACTAAAAAGGAAATATGTTTTACATGATAATATGTGTATAACATATATCAAATTACCTACCATTTTCAGAAGAGGGGAGGGAAGCTAAGGAGGGAAAAAAATTGGAGCACAACAAAATCTTGTAAAACTCAATGCTAAAAATTATCTTGACTTATAATTAGGAATAATATACTTTAAAGTTGCAAATTTAAAAAATAAAATAAAATCTCACCTTCTACAGGAAACCTTTCAAGATCCCCTTTAATTACCAGTGCCTTCCTTCAGTTGGTTATTAATTCATCCTGTGTCATTTGTGTTTACATCATTGTAATTTGTCTCCCTTGAGAGCAGGGACTATCTGTTTTTTACTTTTCTTCATATCTCCAGGGTTTAGTACAGTGCCTGACCCATATTAGGCAGTTAATAAATGTTTATGAGCTAACTGATTGACTGACTATGAGAATGAGTATCTGTTAAAATGATGGGATTACACTACATTTGATTTGTTGCTGGTTACCTGTCTTCAAATTTGGAGATTAGAGGGACTCATAGGCTAATAAGTAAGACAAATTAGAATGTGGAAATATGTTTAGAAGAATTGGATTTGCTATCTTGGATTGCTTGCTTTCTAAGTGAGAGGAGTAGGGGGAAAGGAAGGAGAAAAATTTAGAACACAAGGTTTTAAAAATAAAAATATATTATCAAAAAAGTAAGAGCTTTTAAATATACATAAAATAAATATACATAAATATATAAATATACTATATAATGAATAAATATATAAATAAAACTAATAAAAATGTTTTAAAAAGACAAGTTAGAAAGTCAGGTCAATAGGATGTAAGAGACACCTCTATTTTGTAATTCCTGAGTTTAGTCTAGAGTTTAATGACACATTGTATATGTATTTACATATGTACACAGTCACACCTAAAGTGCAACAGTTGCCAATAAATAAATTTGTGCTATTGTTGCTGGAAATGCTAGGTTTAAATGACAAAGTGTGTGTAAGTAAAATGAGTCACCCTTTTTTGTTCTAAGTGAGTCTGAACTCTGAGATTCAGAGCTAATTTTATTAAGCCAAAATATAGTCTTTGGGCCCAAAGAATTGTACATATAAAAATCTCACAAGGAAAGGAAACTCCACCTAGTGACAGAATGAGTGTATTAGAGGGAAAGGGAGCACCCTGAGAGGCTATTTTATTGAAACCAGTCTTTGTTTTTCTAGAACCCCCAGAAATGTTTTGAAGACAGAATGTTGACTTGATGTATAAGAGCTGCTTAAGTGTTTATGTCCTCTTCAGAATCTCTAGTCCAGTCCGAATAGATTCTCAGCTTAGTCACCAGCTCAGGGTCTCTGGCCAGGGGAGAAAACTCAGTAACAGGTTTAGACTAAAGTTGGGAATGCCAGGGGAGAGATGAAAGTATGAGGAACAAATTCCAGGGAGCCAGTGATTTTGATTCATCCATTAAAAGGACATATCTGGGAGTGTGTGGCGAGGTGCCAAAATCACTGTCTGGGGAGGCAGGACAGCTCGAGATATGATCCTTAGTTCTGATTCTCTGTGTGGGTCGTAAGGAAGGGGCTGCCCCTCTCCGGATCTGTCTGCTTAATTTATGAAATGGATTCAGTCACTCTAGCTCTAGGAAAATTAGCTCGAGAAACTTGGAAGACAAGGAAATCTTCCAGGAAATTCAAGATGATGGGATGTAGGGTACAGAGGGAGGGATTTGGAACAACCTGGGAAGTTCAGCTCCAGGCCGGAATTGGTTTCTCCAGTCAGATTCTAGTAGGATGCAGGGGACTGTACTACATTCTGAACCCGGTCCGGGTTTTGGATCTCATTTGATCTTCAAGGGGCCTGGCCACGTCCCGCCCTACCCTTCCGTGCCGAACCCATGAGTCATCCCCTGTGGCTGCCCCACCTCAGGTTTCCATGACAACCAGCCTACAAAGAAGGCCCAGAATGGGGACAATGAGAAGTGGGACAATTACTCTCCAAGTGTGTTGGAGGAGGGTGTGGACGAAGGGGGAATACAGGGGAGATCCTAGGCTTGGTTTCGAGAGATCAGAAAACACTAACTTGATGTTTAAAGAATCCCCTCTATTTCTTTGTTCCTCACCTCAGCTTCCTCCGGCCCCTTGCATCCCTGAAGCCCTCTTCTCCCATGGTCCCACCTTTGTGTATCAATATTCTACCTTTAGTCCCCTTTTAACTCCATTCTATCCTATCCCTCTAGCCAGAGACTTGATTTAAGCTCCTTCTAACTAGTGAGTTTGAAGTCAGACCTCAATAGTAACTGCTACATTATGGACTGAAAGAGAGGGGAAAGATTAGCCTGGGTTTGAGCCATTTTTTTCTACCAACCTTGTTTGATTCTCTGTGCACACCACCAGCCCCAGGCCACTGAGTCTAGTCTGGCTGTGAGGTAGGAGGAGCAGGGGGTGATTCCAAAAAAAAATTCCAGAAAAAAAAAGGCACACTGCCATTCTCCATTGATGTTTTGATTAGTTTCATCAAATTGCTCTTTTTTATTCTTTCTTATAAATGATAGGTTGTTTTGGAAGGGGAAGAAAGGGGAAGAAGAAAATGTTCAGAGATGAAAATGATGTAATAAAAAAACTGTTGAGAAAAATTAAAAGAAAAAAGTAAAGTATATCTAAGAGAAAAAAGGACTCCAGGAGACCCAAAATAAGACTTCAGGGGAGATGAAGGAGGAGAGAGAGAGAGAGAGAGAGAGAGAGAGAGAGAGAGAGAGAGAGAAAGGTGTGTGTGTGTGGAGAGAGAGAGAGAGAGAGAGAGAGAGAGGAGAGAGAGAGAGAGAGAGAGAAGGAGAGAGAGAGAGAGAGAGAGAGAGAGAGAGAGAGAAGGAGAGAGAGAGAGAGAGAGAGAGAGAGAGAGAGAGAGAGAGAGAAAGTGTGTGTGTGTGTGAGAGAGAGAGAGAGAGAGAGAGAGAGAGAGAGAGAGAGAGAGAGAGAGAGAGAAGGAGAGAGAGAAAGAGAGAGAGAGAGACAGAGAGAGAGAAAGAGGAAAGAGAGAAGGACAGAGAAATAGAAAACAAAGGCAGAGAAAAGAGAGAGACAGGGCAGGGTGGGGGAGGGAGAGAGGGAGGAAGGAAGGGAGGAGAGGGGGGAGAAGGAAGGAAGGAGGGGAAAAAAGAGAAGGGGGAAGGAGGAGGGGAAGCTGTGACTCAGTGCTTTGGTTACATAACTAACTATGTTATCAAACCTTCCACAAGAGGCACAAGACTCCAATAGAGCACAGGACTCAGAGGCTAAACCTATTATAACCCTCAAATTAGGGTAGAAGTATAGAGGTGGGATTATAGGAGCATCTGGGTCAGTCCAAGTCCCTGTGGCCTGGGGAAATCTGAGAAACTACTCAGCATCTTAGAATGCCAGAGCTGGAAGGCATCTAGCCTAACCCAATTCTTTACAGAAAGGTTTAGGTGACCTATCCAGGGTCACATAGTGAGTAAGTATAATAGTCAGGATTCCCACCCAAGTCTCTTAAGCTCAAACTTAATGATCTTTCCACTAGAATCTTCTGTTTGCTCCTCTTGGAACTTCAGCTCTGCACAGGGCACATTTATATAGACCAAAACTTAAATTGTGGATCACAACCCCACATGGGATTGTATAGCTGAATGTGGTCATAAAATTATGATTTATATGAGTAGATGTTTGATTTGTATACCTATTTTATATACTTTTATATATACCATAAAAATTTCTCCAAGGCTCTTTTCACTATGACATAAGCAAGAATTAATCGTGGTTATTCATCCTTCATTCCCAAAAAGGACCAGTGATGTCATGAGGGTTACATATTGACATACAAGTGAATTAGAAGAGTGACAGGAAGAATCCTCCTCTGATCTTGCTTATTATATTTGTGGCTAGTCATCAGAGAACCTTGGAAATTGTTCTTTTAAATGAATTTTGCATGTTTTCCTTATTGGGGGAGATTACTCTCTTAGGTTTGAAAGGCTCCTTTGGAGTCATCAATTGATAACTATTTCCCAAACATTTTATTTCCAATTTGGACACTGCACAATATGCCCCTTCTTAGGATGTCATTAGCGTACTCATTTTATATGTACACAGTTATATTGTATTTGTATTCTTTGAAATATATTTTTGGGCATTAAAAAATCCCTTTAAGCAAAGAAAATAATTTGTTTTCCTAATCCATTCTCCCCCCTCCCCGCCCCCCAGCCAAATTTCTTAGACGCAAAGGAGTCATGAGTGGAAAAAGTTTAAGAAACCCTGTTATAGACCACCTCCCTTCCCATGCCCTCCAAAGGAGGAAATCTGCCTTTTTCTGTCTCCAGACTGGCCTGCAGAGAAGGAAATCAGTCAGTGCTGGGCATGCACAGAGCACACACAGTATATGCTTCTCCGATTGATATCAGACTCTGTGGCACCTACTCTCCTCCTAAAAGGGTCAACTTCTATTCATGACTGCTAAGTTCAAAAGTAGTTAGGATGACAAGATTCCAAAGAGGAGACAGAACATTTGGTTTTCCTCTGCCTCCACATGAGAGGAACTCATTTTAATAAGAGATCAGAGCCCCCTGGGGCATTTCCAAATCAAGGCTATGATGAAAAGATGGAGATTGGGAATTGAGGAGAGAGGGGTTATTCCTGTTCTTCTTCCCAAAGGTGATCATTTTTGGAGCCCATATTTCTTCCCAAAACTTGAAATGGCTTCTGCAGCTTGACCTGTTGTCTTGTCGAGGCCCTCCTGGGTTGACTTGACCAAGTTCTCCACAGCTGGGGAAGAGGGAGAGGTTACAGGTAAATTGCCCAATTCAACCATTCCATCCTCCCTCCTACTCCAGAAAAATCCTTCTCTGCAGATGAAGATGGCCAAAGCACAAAAAAGACAGAGCAAATTCATCATTGTCATTGATGTTTAGTCTCTTGCTCCAGGGGGAAAGGACTAGGATAAAACCAGGGAAAACAGATCTCTAAGGAGATCAAAAGTTCTATGATAATGCAATTATTTCTTCCATAATGTGTGTTTTGAAAACTAACATTTGTTACATGATTGATATTCTAGGGAATAATTAGAAAATGTAAATTTGGGATTTACTAATGATGCTTATATATATATATGAAATATGGGGTTGTCCTTGGCCAAGGAAACCTCAGGAAAAGCAAAACCCAGTTCTCCTAAGTTTTAGCTGGAGAGGGAAGGGCCCTTCTGTGTCTTTTTCCTTAAAGAAAAAGATGGTACCACTTTGTAATAATTCATACCCACTTCCACAAAGTAAATTTAGGTCTTTTTCAATATAAAAATGTCATATTTGTTATATATCTTCTGGTGCATAAAGAACTTTGGTTTGTATCCACACTCTCTCCTCCCTCCTCCTTTATCAATGGTCATGCTCCAGTTGTGCCCCTTCTCTTGTATCCATCAATTTTGTCAACCTCTCCCCAATCTATCCCCCACCTCCATAGGAATTGGGTTACAGGCTAAGTAGTAGCCCACTATTCATTGTAGTACTGATGTATTTCTACTTTTTGTAAAGTTTTTTTTAAATAAAAATGTCACTGATAGTATTATCACCTAACTTCATTTTCTCCATAAATGTTGTAGTTATTAGGTGATCTTACATAAAGATGATTTTTAGGAACACCCATGGCTTGTTATAATCAAACTGACTATATAGGGTGGCTAAATGCATAAAGTACCAACCAAGGGTTCTTTGTCAAATCCAACTGGCCAAGGAAACCTCAGGAAAAGCAAAACCCAGTTCTCCTAAGTTTTAGCTGGAGAGGGAAGGGCCCTTCTGTGTCTTTTTCCTTGGGCCCACTATCATCTCCCCACCCCCAACCCCTATGATTGCCTCCCATATACCATTTGATCCCCTTCCATTGTCTAACCTTTCTGTCCTGCCTCTGCAGCCTGGTCCACAGCCTGCTGGGCAGCTTCGCTTGCTGCATTTGCTGGAATAGATAAATGGGGGAAAAGAAGAGAAAAAAAGAGGGGAAGAGAGAGAGGGAGAGAGAAAGAGAGAGGGAAAAAAGGGGGGAGTGAGAGAGACAAAGACACAAAGAGAATCAGAGAGACAGTGATAGAAACAGACAATTGGGAGGGAAAGAAGGAGGGGGAAAGGGGAGAGAGAAAGGCAGACAAAAATTAATTTTTTTTTCCTTTGGCTTATGCATTCTATTCACTAAAAAATCCAGGAAAAACATTGTTGACCTGATGTGAAAAGAACTGTTACAGAATGGAGAAAGATGATGTTGAATTGCCATGGTCACCTATATCACCTCTAAGAGTAGGAAGTCACTAACTACAGTTCTTCCCAATAAGATGGAGGCCTATTAACTTTTACCATCTAATTTGTTCCACTGAGTCCTCCAGGCATCCTTGGGTATTCCCCTACACCTGGCTGATGCACTCCCAAAGCCCACTGAACTTTTCCATCTGCCTTGAAATTGAACTCTCCTGTATGAGTTATCCCCTCTGAGAAGAATGAGTTCTCTGAGAGCAGAAATTGTCTTTATTTTCTTTTTGTGTTTCCTGTACTTATACATAAGCAGCACACAGGAAGTGCTTAATTAATACTTTTTTTTTCCATTCTGTGTGGACGATGTCCCTTCTCCCTGCCCATGGGGATGAAATTTCCCTTTCTGGACCTACTGTCCCTAATGACTGCAATTCTACCTATGGCTATTCCTTCCTTTGGATTATACATTGTCTTGTACATGCTCTGAGGCAGGTAAGTGGTACGGTAGAGAGAGTTCTGGGCTTGGAATAAGTAAAATTCACTTAACATCTATTTGCCTCAGTTTCTCCAACTATAAAATGGGCATCATAACAGTATCTACTTCCCAGAGTTATTATGAGGATCAAATGAAATATTTGTAAAGTGTTTGGTACATAGTAGATACTTAATAAATGTTTCCCCCCCCTTTTTAAAATGTGTCTTCCTCATAAGTCTTTTTTTTTTTTTTACCTCAGCTGTTGTTCTTTGGTATCCAACTCCTTTGGCCCAGTGGACCATAATGTACCAATACCATCCATCTATAGAGTTTTCTTAGCAAAAATTGTAGAGTGGTTTGCCATTTCCTTCTCTAATGGATTAAGATCACCCAAGTATCTTACTTGCCCAGGGTCACATAGCTAGTAAGAGTTTGAGGCTTGATTTGAACTCAGAGCTTCCAGACTCCAGGACTAGAGTTCCATTCACTGAACTTTAGGAATATATTTTCATAAGCTTCTTCCCCAACAGAAGAGAAGAGGGTACCATGAGGGCCATAGGTGCTTGGGCAATGGATGAGAGGAGGAGAGATAAATAGAGGGCAGGGCTGGGGGTGCTGGAGAAAATTTCAGGATTTCTGTCTAGGCCCTTTTGTTCTGGACCAGTGGCCAGAAATGATAGGCTTTAGCTGAGTCTCTTGGCAGATAGCTGCCCAAGTCATGCAGAGAATCCACGCTTTAGAAATAAACAGGTTTGTCTCCAAATCCCATTCAGATCCATATATAACCCCAGCCACTCCTGAAAAACTCCATGCCATTATCCCTACCCTGATTTAGAGGCTCTCAAAGGGTGCAACAAACATGGACTCTCTCATAAAGAACAGACCTGATCTCAAGGTGCCAAATGAGCTGATTAGATGGTCATCTGAGTGATTTGTCAAAAAAGAAAACCTTATTCTGAGGAAACACTTTCTTTCCAAAGGGCTAAAAATGTTAATTTATTTGTCTTTGGTAAATCAGAGGATGGGGAAAAGGACAGAGCAGACCCATTTTAGAAATGGACAAACTGAGATCTGGAGGGGGGTGGTAGGGAAAAAATCATATAGCTAAGAACATCATCTTATCTTTTTTGTGGAAAATCTGGCCTTTATCAGAGTCTGGGGAATCATAGAAGGTTCCTCCTATGGAAAGTTTCTGGTGGGTCTAAATCATTTTGTATTAGTTTGTGTATTCTTTGTATTTATTGATTAGGAAGTATGTTTTATTCCCCCAGTAGAATGTAAACTCCCTAAAGGAAAACTTTTTTTTTCCCCTGAGGCAATTGGAGTTAAGTGACTTGCCCGGGGTCACACAGCTAGGAAATGTTAAGTGTCTGAGACCAGACCTAGCTGCCCCAGGCAAGAATTTCTTTTTTCCTTTTTATTATCATCCATCTCCAAACCTGACTTGTAATGGTCAGTTAGTTAGTTTGTTAAATTGAAATTTTAAAAAAATTCCTGGCATTTTGATCTTTGTCAGTCAATCAAGAGGCATTTATTAAGAGCTTACTGTTTGCCAGGCACTACCCTAAGATCTGAAGATACAAAAAAAGAAAAGAAAAGAATAATTTCTGCCTTCAAGAAGCATTGAATTCTAAATCTAATGAGTGAGACAAGGTGTATACAAATTGGTACATGCCAGACACATACGGCACAGGTAAGGTAACAATGTGTGTGTGGGGGAGTTGGATAATGTGATGGGGCAGAAAGAAATCCTCTAAACACTGATCCATGGGCACCTGAAGGAGCATGACTGGTCTCCATTGGTCTTAGATCTGCCAGTCCTTCAACCCTAGAAAGTACAATTCTGCTCTTTAAACCAGGGTTAAAGCTATGACTCTTTCGGAAACTGAGGTATTTTATGCCTCTCGTGATGGAGCCTCCCTAAACTGGTTCCTAGATTTTCTTCCTGACCTTGTCAGTGACTCCCTCTTTGAGTTAGCCTAACAGAAAGAGTCAAGAATGAAGTAGAAGTTAGAAAATTGAGATTCTAGGTCTATGTCTTCCACTAAATAAGTGACCTGAGACAATTTACTTTACTTTTTTTGGGGGGGTCTTTGTTCCCTTATCTAAAATGAAAATATTGGACAAAGGATTGCTAAAGTCTCTTCCAATAGATGATATTCTCTGATTCTAGAAATCAGCAGGAGACCCAGTATATTCTATCAGCATACAGGGAGGAGGTATGTAGTTTTTTTTTTTCTCTCCCCTCCCCACTTTCTCTCTCCTTCTCTCTCTCTCTCTCTCTCTCTCTCTCTCATCACTCTTTCTCTCTGTGAATATGATTTTATCTCTACACCTGGTGGCCAAAACCAGCTCAGTTTATTGAAGGGGATGATCAAGTTCCATTTTTTCTTCTTAGAGAGCAGCATTAGGAAAGACATCTATCCCTTTTATTAATGGGGAAATTAATCCTTAAAGGGCAGCAAGTTGACACAGTGGGTAGAGCTGACCCTGGAGTCAGGAAAATCTGAATTCAAATTCAGCCTCAGACATTCACTAGGGCAAGTCACTTAATTTCCATCTGTTTTATGACTATATATATATAATTCTATTATATCTGCATATATCTATTATATCAGATATTCTCTCTGCCTTTCTTAATTGTAAAATTTTAGTGATATTAGTGATAATAACTCTACCCCACAGAGTTGTTATGACTACCAAATGAGGTAATATTTTTAAAATGCTCATCATAGATAGTGCCTGGTGCATAGTAGGGTTAATAAATGCACTTTCCTCTAAAAGAGTTAAAAGATAGTCTTTCCCTGAACTCTTGTCTGTCCTCAGGGATTCCAGTTTGGTCATATCCCTGGTGGCCTATAGTATTCTCAAGAGGGCAGCGCTTACCAGGAAATTAATGAGTTTACTTTATTTTTAAAAATCAGAGAACCTGCTCCAAACAGCACTTTGGGGAGGAGGAATGTTATGTCAGCTTTAAGCCAGCAGTGGCAGGCAGCCTGTCCCCAGGAGACCCTACTTTTCCGAGGAGGGGGGAAGTTTCCTCATTCTCTTTGGGGGTTGGGAATGGAAAGTCCTGGTGAGCTTCTGGAAAGGGACCAATAAGAAACAAAACAGTAAGAATTTAACTTTGGGAAAACCTCCTGAGACTGGCAGATTTCTGCCCCAAGGGAAAATAATCACTAGACTTAGCCAGCTTCTATACAGCATTTTCTAGTTACAAAGGTATCTCAGTTGCTACTTACTAGTGAAGAGGAGGAATGTTCCCCCTGGGTGAGGCTGGGAATGGGCAACTAAACCTCAATTAGATTAATGTACAGGGGCTGAGACTTCAGCAAACGTGGGATTCTGAATGAGTCAAAAAGCTAAAAAAACAAGGTCCCCCAAATGTAGGCTGTCTTGCACACACAAAGCTACTGTGATTCAGGGTTGGCTGTTACAGGTGCTGCCAAAGTGAGGGGCTTGCTTCCTGCTTTGCCTCTGAATCTTTCCTTCCCCATTTCATTGGCAAGGGAGATTCTGTCCTAGCACTGTTGGTGACTCCCTCTTCCCCACCATACACACCACACACATACCATGCTCACTTCTCTAGAACCCTTTTTAGAAAACTTTAGGAAACTAGTTTAGGAATCTAGGAGTAGTCTGGTATTGCAGTACAAAATCCTTATTAGCTGTGTGACCTTGGAGAAATCACTTAACCCTATTTGCTACCATTTTCTCATCAGTAAAAAATGAGCTAAAGAAAGAAATGGCAAATCATTCCTGCATCTTTGCCAAGAAAACCCCAAAAGGGGCCATGAAGAGTCGACGTGACCAAAAAATGACTAGGCAACAATAACAAAGCTTTCTGTTTTTTGTCCACTCATGTTTCCATGCTTCTGCAGCCTCTGGTCTCTGTCTTCCCCTTCCTCCAGACCTCTAATCCTTTCTTGGGGGCTCGTTTCTCCTCTTTTCTTGGCTTTGTGGCTAGCATCAAAGCATAGCCAGAGAGCCATCATCCCATCCTATTCATGCCCAGTGCTCAAGGAATCCTGCTGATGGCCCTTACCTAAGATTTCTTTCAGAATCATATTCATTTGGGGAACTTTGGCTATAGCAAATCCTAGAGCTAAGTCCTAACATTAAAAAAGCCCAGGGATTCCCACATTCTCAGCATCTCAAGAAGTGGCTTCCAGACCCACAGACATCCCTGGGGGTTGGAATTGAATCAGCACCTGGCATGGTCCCTGGCACTCTCTGCCCCAAGTGGTTCCTCAGGCCCCAGGATAAGGCAAGCAAGGTCAAGGTCTCAAGGTATCTCCTCTTTTCAAGTTCTATTTGACTCAGTCCAAGGATCCTGGTCTCACTGACACAGTCACTTTAAAAAAGCAGCTTCTCTAGGAAGGGGATCAGGGAGAACCACCTCTTTTCTCCAAGAAAGTAAGACAGGGCTAGGGAGAGCAGAACAGAAATAAGTCAACTCTCTGGATTCCAAACTTTCAGGCTGATTTTGCCCCTCACTAGCCCTGGAAGTAGCACCTGGACATATTAGCTGAGTTTAGCCTCCCTGCACCTATCCCTGAATAGGAAATAGGAGTTATGTTCTCTCCCTCTCCCCTGCTCCCACTTTGTTCATCATCTCTCACCCGCCTCCTGGGCAGCTCCCTCTGCTTGCTTCTTCAGGTCCTGGAAGCTCTTGCTGGCCATCTTGAAGGGGCTGGTTGATTGGGCTGCAGCGGGCGAGACTGGGTGAGGCTGGGGCCTGGATCCTTGGGAGGAATGTGCCTGTTGAGATGCTTCTCAGATCCCTCTTGATACAGCAGCTGCAGCGGTTGAAGCCTTATGCAGCCAAAGGTCCAGCCCACGCCCACAGGGAGTGGGGAGAGGGCGGGGCAGGTGGCACAGCTTGCCAAGGTTCCCAGCTCCAGCCCTGGAGGAAGGGATTGTCTGTGGGTATTTTTCCAGACTGGTAGTTCTTTTCAGTGTTAATCTGTATTGGCCTGGTCCTAAAAGGCATGTGTGTATGGGTGTGTGTGTGGGGGGGGGGAGGTGTAGGTCATCCCTGCTGATTCATGGCCAACTAGTGATACAGGACGCGTTGGGGTAGAATTGGGCTTAGGTAAGGGGAATATGATCAGGGGCCAAGGTTAATGCTAAATTGAACTCAGAGTCAGAAGTCATTTCTCTGTAAAAGGAGGGATAATGCAGTATGTTAACTTGACAAGATCTAGATTCTGCCATTGACTTGTAATATGACCTTAAATAAGTTATTCCCCCTCTCTTTACTTCAGTTTCCCCATTTGTAAAATGAAAAGTTTGGATTCATTCTCTGAAGTACCTTCCAAGTCTACATTCTATTTCAAGTCAATCTGAAGTCAATGGGTTATCTCATTGCTTTTTGCAGTTCCCAGAATCCTCCCCAAATTTCTACCACCTCCTTTCCTGTTGTTTAGATAATAGCCTGCTACAATTTATAAAACCTGAGATTCTTCCAAAGAGGAATGAAGGGGAAGTTGGCAAGCAAAGATGAATGGAATTCTCTGGGTTAGGATAGAACACCTTGGTGCCTGCCTATATGACAAATACATGGGGCTATGGGGAACCAGTGGTTTGTACTGGGTCTGGAGCAGGCTATTCTGCTAACTTAAAGCTATGTGACCTTATACAAGACATTTAACTTTTCTTGTCTCACTTTCCTTCCTTGTAAAAAAGAAATGACACCATACTAGATGATCAATAAAGTCACTTCTAGTTCTAAATCGTAAAATCCTATGAAATCATAAAACATTTCCAGTGAGTCTTATGTCCAGGTAAGATTTAAATCAAAGCCAATCCCTAGGCAGAGTTGATATCATGATATCATGGGGCTTACAAAGAGAAGTTCTGACATCAGCCTATCTGTTTCCTTTGAACAGAACGTTCCAGGTCTGGGATTTGAAGCCTCTAATTATTTTAATCACAAGGTTAATGGAGAGGAAGTTTTCCAATCTGCGGCTGTAGCCCAATCTCTCACGTTATTCTCAGCATCAGAGTGGATCTCACGAATGTTAAAAACACAGATTTAAACCAGGAAGGAACCTTAGAGGTATCCGGGCCAAATTCCTCATTCTACAAATGAGGAAACTGAGGCTGGGAGAAGTTAAGGTCACACAGACAGTAACAGGTCTAGGATTTGGCCAGAATCTCTCACTCCAAATCCACTTTTTTTTAAAATAAGGAAACTGAGGTAAATTGACTTGCTCAGGGAGTCACAAAGCTAGGAAGTATTAAGTGTCGGAGGCCGCATTTGAACTTGGGGACTCCTGACTCCAGGACCGATGCTCTATCCACTATGACATCTAGTGGCTCCCCCCACTTCTTTATGCTCATTTAAAAATTGAAAGTTAATAAGCTTTGGGAAGGGAGATAAGAGTTGTAGGTCTGTATTCTGGGGAGCCTATAATCTATATGGGAAATAGAACCATCACATGTAAAAACAGAAGAATGTGAAATCACCTTGAATTTGCCTTAATTGAAGTATCAGACCCGGAGAATAGGACCTGCTGCATTGAAGTTGGCTCTTGGTACTTGGGATACCTGGCTAGTGCTTAGCTCCTTCCACCAACACCCCTTTTCCCCCCTCAAAAAAAAGACAATTCAGGAGTCTAATGGGGAAAGAAGATGAGGTGGGAAGGGAAGGAGGGAGGGTTTGTTTTAACTGTGGTTTTGGAGTCCTGCTTAACCAGCCCTCCCAACTCTGCCCCCTTGCCAGCCTGATTATCCAGAATTCCTGGCAGCTCTACCCTCCCTGATCTGTAATGACTACAGTAATGGGTAAAAGGCCCTTGTGGCTGCCTCTCTGGCAGAGCAGGAAGCAGCATCAGGGAATTGATGACCTTTAAACATCTTGGTCTGAGAGAGGGGCATTTTAAACATATGAGTAATCACAGTGAGAAGAACAAAAGCTCCAAGGATAGCATCTGAAAATATTGATGTAGGCTTGTTTCCCAGGCTGGAGATTCACATTAGATTGCATGTGTTTGTTGCTGCCTGGGGAGTAGGGGGAGTGACGAAGAGGGAGACGAGAAAGGAAGGTATGTATGTCCTGCAGAGCTCCGTACCATGCAACAATGTTTGTGTGCTGGCACATGTGTATAAGTCTCTGGGTTGTTATACACGTGTGTGTAGGTGTGGCCCTGGGAAATCATTTAATTTGTCCAAGCCTCGGCTCTCCCTTCTGTAAATAACACTTACTTCTCAGGGTTGTCTTGAACATCAAATGAAATAATGGATATGAAATGCCTTGCAGACTGTGATAATTCACTTCACAGTTTCCAAAGTGATTTCTTCACAACCATCTTTTGCTGTGGAGAGGAAAAATGTCTTTATCTGAAACTCCAATTTGCCAATGGAGTAATGATATACTGATGTAGGGATTGCCTCCAATGATACAGACTCAACCATACTGGGCTATTCTTGTTCATGCCTTTCCATACATTTGCCATCTATTCTACTCAACATGCTCTGTGTGTGTATGTGTGGGTACATGTGCCCATATGCATTTGAACATGGTAGGTCCCTTGAATTCATTATGATACCCATGGGTCACATAGTCTATATCTACTGATCATCTCTTGCTTCTACTAAATACAGGTATCCCTTCCACATTGCAACTTTATCCATCATGGTTTCAACGTGTCACAGGTCAGCATAGAAAATTAAATGGGAATTTTGGGGCACTTTTATGGAAGTCACAAACAACACAGAAAGGCCTATAGACAACACAGAAAAAGTTTAGAAACTCAGAAATGCATAAAATATATGAATAATATTATATAATATCAATCCGAATTTTACAATAAAAGATACTATGAGACCAGCTCAAGGGAGCTTGAATAGCTCAAGAGAATGGCTGAAACTAGACATATAGATCTGCGAGCCATTTGCATAGAGATGATAATTAAACTGGTGAGGTCACCAAATTCTAGAGTTTAAAGGAAGAAGAAAAGAGGGTCAAAGACAGAGGCTCAAAGCCTCTCTCGAGGCTTTGAGAAGAAGGTATGATGCGGGACAGGTGTAGACTTCAATTAATGAATTTCAAAGTTCGTTTATTGATCTGAGAGCCAGAGTTTATATACTTTTTATGCTAGTTTTGCAATAATATTAGTTGTCACTAAGTTACATAATATACATTCTATTATTACATTGTAGCTACACATTAATTTTTTTAAACAGTAACTAGAAATAGCAATCTGTGTACCACAACATAATTATAAATTGTCTGGTTCGTATGCCTTGTTCAGTTCCATGTATTCATCACCAAAGTTATGTTGAATTTATATCAAATATATTTTCCTGATGCTGACATATTCACATAGGTAACTTCCAGATTTATTACATCTTTGTGCTAGCAGTACTTGTTTGATCTAACAGGTCAACACGTCCTATTCTCAACTTTGGTTGTGGAAAAGTGAGCCTGCTGCACATCAATCCACAGCTGCACAGAATGTATATTAACCCCTGCCTAGCTTTTTAGGACATCTGCTTTTTGCTACCCCTTTAATCTCCTCCTTTCTTTTTAACTCAAGATATTGAAGGTCTATGGTTAACACTGAGAAACTTTTAGGGCCAGTTTTAAACAGGGAGCATCCAAATGCACATTAGCATCAGGAGTAAGAAAAACAAGCCAAAATGTAATATCATATTTCCTACATTATTAAAAGGATTTGAGAACATTCAATTTCTCATCAGTTACCCCATTTTCATCAATTGCAGTTTCACCATTTTCAAATATTCAATGTGACATTTTTAAACCAATCCAAATCTCTATTCAATGTAGAGTTAGCTCATATACCAAGTAACTTATTTCTTATAACATTCCAGTTATGTTTTGTATGATTAAAGATCATAGATATCACACAAATATATGTATAGTGATAGTCAAAGCATAATTGAGTTCTTCTTTATTTATTTATTTTTGCTGAGGCAATTGGGGTTAAGTGACTTGCCCAGGCTCACACAGCTAGGAAGTGTCAAGTGTCTGAGACCAGATTTGAATTCAGGTCTTCCTGACTTCAAAACTGGTGCTTTAACCACTGTACTACCTAGCTGCCCCCTGAGTTCTTATTTCTGTTTATTCTAATTCATGCACAATAGCAATTATTGCAGATTGCAGAGCATCTAATTTGTTCATATATCTTGCTATCTGTTCTCTAGGATTTAAAATTATTTCTTAAAACTGATTGGTTTGACAGCTTTTTAGAGCTGTCATCCTTTACATGATTGTAATTAATATTATAATTGTGCATATTGCTCTTTACCTTTTGTTTTCTTCATTCTGCATTACTTCATATATGCCTTTCTATATTTCTCTGAATTTTTTCTATTTCTCATTTTACAACTGAATTATAATCCATCAAATTCATACAACATGATTTGTTCAACCATCTCCCCAACTGATGGACTCTCCTTTGTCCTCAGTTGTTTGTGCTCAGTTGTGTTATGAATATTTTGGTATATGTAAGACCTTTCTTGCTGTCATTTACTCCCTTGGGGCACTGCCAAATACTGGAATTACTGTGTCAAAGAGTATGAATAGGTTAGATATTTTTTTTGCATCATTTCAAATTGTTTTCCAGAATGGTCTGGAAAATTCACAGCTTGTCTAATGGTATAATAGAATGTACATCTTTCTAACCTTCTCCAACATTTCTTTTTATCATCTTTGCCAATTTGATGAGGATGAGGTGAAACTTGAATTGTTTTAATTTACATTTTTCTTATCATTAGTGATGTGGATCAAGTGATTCCAAGTTTAATATTCTATCCACTATGGCATTCTGATTTTCTGACATCTCTGTTGACATCTTTCAAAAGATTTCCTCCAGAATTCTTTGTTTGCAATAAGTTACAGCCTGCACATGCTAATCATGGGTTTCTCCATTGCCCTTTGGGTGAAAAATATAAGACTTTATTCTGAACAAAAAAGAATTGATAACCAAGAATACATCACTGAATTCTGATCTGCATGTCTACTTTCTTATCCCTATAAAATCTTTATGAAAATAATCTGTACTAGATATTCTTGAGGATATTAAGAGGAAAAAGCAAGCTTTCCTAGGCAATATTCCACCATGGACCACATCTTTACCATTATGAATTTAACTAGAAGATGTAGGGAATACAACACTGTAGTCTTCTCACTGACTATTTCTTCTCAGTTTCCCTTGCTAGCTCACCTTCCATATTATAACCCTCTACTACTAGTGTGCTTTGAGCCTCTGTCTTTGACCCTCTTTTCTTCTTCCTTTAAACTCTAGAATTTGGTGACCTCACCAGTTTAATTATCATCTCTATGCAAATGGCTCCCAGATCTATATGTCTAGTTTCAGCCATTCTCTTGAGTTCTGGTCTTACATCAACAACTGCCTACTGGACATCTTAAATTCAATGTGTCTAAAAGAAAAACCATTATCTTTTGACCACCAAATCTATCCTTTTCCCAGATTTCCCTCTTTCTGTCAGAGATGCCATTATCTTTTTAGTTTCTTCAATTTACAATCTCTTCTTCTTCCTCCTTTACCCCATATACCCAGTGAGCTGCCAAATCTTGACATTTCAACTTTTACAACATTTCTTATATCCTTCCTTTTCTGACCATTCACACAATCACTACCTAAATTCAGAATCTCATTACCCCTTTCCTGGACTTTTACTATGGCCTCCTAATTGATATCCTTGCCTCAGATATCTCTTTTTCAACATAGCCAGCAAAATGGTTTTTCTCAAATTCATTCATTCAATAATTAACATTCATTAAGTGTCCCAGGCTCTATGTGATAAGTCTTACCTGGTTACTCCCTCAAAGAACAAACTCCATTAATCCTATATTGCCTCTAAGATAACACTTTTTGTTGTTTCCAGCCATCATTCCCATTTATACTCTAATGTCCAACTAAACTAGCTTTCTGTTTCTCTTACATTTCTTATTCTGCCAAGTGATCTTCAGAATCTTCCTAATGCAATTCAAATGAAAGCAATCCAATGTCCTGATATGGATGGGTAGACTGTTTGGGTTTCATAGGCATACAATTGTGAAATGACAGGATTGGACTCTGTGACCTCTAAGGTCTTCCACCTCTATAATCTGTGCTCTCATGATTTGATATGTTTAGTTAATCATATATGTTCAGTCCTTCATGTCAATATGCTGAGTACACTGCCCTTGCTCTATAAAGGACAACATTTTTGGACTTAGATTTATAGAGAGTAAATCAAATCTAATTGTGAAGAGGGGAAGATTCAGAAAATTTGGGTTGAATCCTGGTCCCACATCCTTCGACCAAGTCCCTTTACCAGATGAGAAAAGAAAGATTAGAGAGTAAACAAGATCCTCAATTACAATTCTTCAGTATTATTCCATGACTCAAAGCTATCCACACCACCAGGAAAATATTGTCATGAAAAAGATGGATCTTTATTTCAGGAAGAAACTTAAGTTCATTAAAAGAGCTTCTAGGAAATTATTCACTTTACTTCTCCCATTCACTTCTGAACTTTCCCACTGATTATCCAATTTCAATGTCTGTAGAAGGTCATTATATGGATATAATTATAAATATGTATACAGAATAATATATGGATAAAGACATAAGTAAGGCTAAGATATAGATATATAATGATTAAGAAGCTTTATATATTGCCCATTCAACTGTATATTGTAGTCTGGACAATAGACATTGTTTATCTACTTGATACCAGACACTGAGATCTTTTCTCAAACCAGATTGTCAAGCATTCCAACTCTACTGCAGAGAACATAACTGTGTTAGACTGGCCGCATTGTTTGTCTCCAAATGTACATTTGCCAAAAAGACTATTTTATGGAGAACTCACACAGGGCAAGTGCTTACAAGGTGGTCAGAAAAAAGTGATACAAGAATACCTTCAAAGTCTCTCTTAAGAACTTTAGAATTGGGGCAGCTAGGTGGCCCAATGGATAGAGCACCAGCCCTGAAGTCAGGAGAACCTGAGTTCAAATCTGGCCTCAGACATTTAACACTTCTTAGCTATGTGACCCTGGGCAAGTCACTTAACCCCAATTGCCTCAGTAAAACAAACAAAAAAAGAACTTTAGAATTGATTGTATGACTTAGCACAGAACAACCCAACATGGCGTGCCCTAATCAGAGAAGGTGCTATGCTCTATGAGTAAAGCACAATTGAATTAGCTCAGAAGAAACTCGAGATGCACAAAATTAGAGAAGCCACCCAAAATGTTCATAGGAATTATTTGTGGCTGACCTTTGGCAAAGCATTCTGGGTTCCTATGGTGTGATTAGTCTCATTCGGACACACAAACTTGACTCTAACAGAGTGATGTCATCTTGACCTTCTTTGAGAATGAAGGACAACTACTTAACCTAACCTGGTCATTTTGAAGTTTATATAACTTGTACAAGGTCACACCAAAGGTCAATGGAACCCTCCACAATAAGAGAACTTAGGTGACCAGAGGCAGCACTGGGTTAGCCAGCTAAGCCAATCAACCTAAAGCCATTTGAACTATTGTTCTAAACTTTGGCGTCAAACGCTGAGACAGATTAACTTTTGAAGAGATGACTCTTCCTCTTCCTCTTTATTCCCAGCCCCTCCCTGTCCCCTGTACAGGAACGAGAAAAAGTCAGATCATACAGAAAAGCTCTTAATGGAAGGACTCATTGATTGGACTTCACTTTGTAGATAGGAATAGATGAGATCATCCTAAAGGGAAAGACAGCAGAGGCTAAGTCAAGGAGGAGCCCAGAGGAACAAGGTGAGGGGAGGCAGTCTATTATGGTAGAACAGATCATTTAATTATCGATCTAGATCTGGAAGGCACTCTGAGGCCATCTAGTCCAACCCCATCGTTTCCTTTTTTTTTTTTAAAACATCTTTTCTTTTTTTATATGAACTTGCCAATAACCAACAAACACAAACATTTCACTGTGCAAAGAATAAACAAGATTTTTTATACATATGAGTTATATGTATTTATATTTGTAATTCGTATGTGTGCCCCCGCCCCATTGCTTTTAGGTTTCTGGAAACATTTGGGGTCTGTTATTTGCTTAAATTCATAATTCATGAAATCTCTATCCATTGAACCATCCCTGATCAAGGTCAAACAACACAATATTTACATCAAATTCAATAAAGGCCATTTCTTAAAAGCAGAATGTTAAGGAAATAATTAGGCATTAAATCAACAGCAAAGATTTTATCTCAGACTACTACTTCCTAAACTTTCAGGACTGAAGGATTTTAGTTTGATTATCTCCATTCCCCGAGTCCAGTCATCTTCCCTGGGCTAACTTCTCAAACCGATACTATAACCTAGGAAATAGTAAAAGGGGTATTGTCTGTCAGAATCACATTGACTTTTCAGTGCTTAGAAGACATTGCATCTGTTTGGTGCAAAGATTCATTGATAGCAGGAGTGCTCTTTATATGCTTTATTACATATGTTTAAAATATAATTTACTGTTAGATTTGAGAAGAGTTCCATTTCTTCCCTGAGAATATATGAATCATCATGTCATGAGCAACAGCAGCGTCACTGGACTGGGAATAGGTTACCTGGTTCTAGGTCCTGACTAACTATATCTTAATTTGCTCATCTGAAAAATGGGAGTATTGAATTAAGATCTCACTTAGGTTTTATGGTACTAAAGAGAAGCTGGAGACTATGTATCAATAGAAGACAGGTACAACCAGTAACCTATTTCATTGTTGTCAGTCAGCTTTGTTGGCTACAAATGAAAGGAGAGCTGGGATCATTCCTTAGATGGGAAATAGGAATTAGTGAGTAAGCCAAAAAGGAATGTGCAATTTGGAACAGAAAGATACAGGGGGTCCAACTAACAAAGGATGGCAGGATGCAGACAGGCTCAAGGCTAAGATGACAGCCCTCTACCTTTATCCGGAGAGACCACACAGGGAAATAAATTTGAGCCTAGAATAATGGCGGAACCAGCTTGTTGTTTGTTCTTCAGTCTCAAAGAGGACCACGACAGCAGGGAGGGGATGCCATGACATGCAAGTGAACTGGATTTAAATGAGGGAGGACTGTGTAAGGTCACCTGCTTCACTTTCTCCTCCAGAGCCATCTGGAGTTCAGTGGCAACATATAGATCAAGACAACTGGAGATGGTCCTGGGGGATGCAGTATAGTGAAAGGAAAAGAATTCTTCACTTGGAATCAGAAGACCTGAATTTACACTGTGGCTGCAAAGCCCATACTGACATGGGTACTCACTAAGGGCTCAGTTTCATTGCCCCTAAATTAGTGATAATACTTTTACTTCTGCTTCTCAGTATTAGAATAAAGAAAGTGTTTTGTAAGTTGTAGTATGACTTTGTTGTTATATTGATTAATATTATAGTCATATTAATAATAATAATTGCAACAGTGATAGTTGAAGATGAGCTTTGATGAAGGGTAAAACCAGTAGTAATAATATTCTGGCTCATAGATTATAGATTTTGAGCTGGAAGGGAAGGACTCTTAGATCACCCAGTCTAATCCTATTATTTCAAGGATGAGGAAACTGAATCAGGATAGGGAGATTAAATGACTTGTCTAGGGTCACATAAGTAGGAAGTTTCAGAGCAGAATTTTTTGTATGTGAGGCATTTGTGTTAAGTGACTTACCCAGGGTCACACAGCTAGTAAGTGTTAAATATCTGAGATCTGATTTAAACTCAGGTTTTCCTGATCCCAGTGCTGGTGCTCTATCCACTGCTCCATCTAGCTGCTCTTCCAAGCAGAATCCAGACATTGACTCCAGACTGAATTCTTTCTTTCAACTTACAGAGTCACATGATAGCACAGAATTCCTAGGAAGACCAGAACCAGAAGTCAAGGTGAGAAATGAAAGCAGAAAAGATAAAGTTAATAGTAGATGACTTGGCAATGGCAATGGCCAGACTGGAGAGAATGGGAAGCTGCTTCTGGGAGAGACTGATAGCAACACTTGGAAGTGGTACCAACTTAACCAGATCCACTGAGATCCAGAAGAAAAGCATTTTGGTTCACTCCTCTGAGACTCATCTTTGTTTGAATTTGACTTTGTTGTGTGAAGATTTTGGGGGCTTTGTTTTGTCTTCCTTAATTCTCAATAAATTTATCCTTTTAAGTCTTTAAGTCTCTTTTCAGATTTTCCATTGACTTAGATACTACTCATAAAGTGGGGATAAGACATCTCTAAATACCAGGTGAGTTTGCCAAACCTTGGGAGGGCCAATAGGGCTGGGAAAAAGGGAGAAGGAAGATCCAGGAGGAGAGATTTAAGGCAACTGTGAATTCTGGAGACCTTTTCCTTGCAGGGCGATCCTGCCTTGAGTTCTGGTGCTTGATCATCAGGCCAAGTGTGCTCCAGGGCTTACAGCATATTGCAAGGGAGAGAGTTCTGAATTCATTAAATTCCAGCTCTAGCACTGTGAGCTTGTTAAATGACTTAACCTCTCTGTAGCTCAGTCTTTTCATCTTCATGTTCAATGGCCTCTCTTCAGAGTCAAAGGCTGTGCAAATATGGGAGAGAATCAAATGGACTTTATATCAACAAAATAATGCCTGGCATTTGACAGATCCTTAATAAATGCTTGTTTCCCTATTGAATCAATAAACCTCAAGCATCAATGTTTTTAATTAGGTTGGAAGAGTAAATAAAATAACAAAGAAAAAGTTCTCATCTGGATCATTATTGTTGCTTTTCAGTCAAGTCCAGCTCTCTTATGATCCCTTTTAGGGGTTTTCTTGGTGAAGATACTGGCATGATTTGTCATTTCCTTCTGTAGCTCATTTAATTCTATTTATTTATTTTTTAAATCTTTTTATTTTCAAAACATATGCATAGATAATTTTCAGCATTCATCCTTGCAAAACATTGTATTCCAAATTTTCTTCTCCTTCCTTCCCTCACCTCCTCCCCTAGATGGCAAGTAATCCAGGATATGTTAAACATGTTCAATTCTTATATATATATATATTTCCACAATTATCTTGCTGCACAAGAAAAATAAAATCAAAAAGGGAAAAAATGAGAAAGAAAACAAAATGCAAACAAACAAGCAAAAAAAAAAAAGAAAGAAAGAAAAGAAAATACTATGTTGTAAACCACACTCAATCCCCACAGTCCTCTCCCTGGGTGCAGATGGCTCTCTCCAACACAAGACCATTGGAACTGGCCTGAATCACCTTGTGTAGCTCATTTTGCAGATGAGAAAACTGAGGCAAGCAGAGTTAAGTGAGTTGCCCAGTGTTACATAGCTAGTATGTGTCAGAGGCCAGATCTTACTGGTCTTACTGACTCCAAGCCTAGTGCTCTATGCACTGTGCTACCTAGCTGCCCTTATAATCTGGATTAGTGAAGGAAATATTCAGTGTTGAAATCATGAATATTATTAAATAATGCAATAAAGTTATTTCTTAATCTTTAGCCTTTCCTAAATTTGCTTTTTCTCTAATCCAACAATGTGTTGACATAATGTGATTAAAAAAAGTGGACTAATGGTGAATATTATGATTTTTTTTTTTTTTTTTTAGATATTTGCTAGGCAGGCTAAGTAGAGGAAAGATTGAGTTTATTCTGTTTGACCTCAGAGGGCAGAGTAGGAGCAGTGGGTGGAAACTAAAGAAGAGTAGATTTGCATTTGATATGGGAAAGAACTATTTGATAGCTCCAAAAGTAGAATAAGCTGCTTCAAGAGGTAGGGAGTAAGGCTGGTTGAATATTTGTTGGGAATAACTTTATTTTTTTTCAATAGTATTTTATTTTCCCAAATACATGTAAAGTTAGTTTTCAAAATTCATTTTTGTAAAACTATGTGTTCCAAATTTTTGTCATTCTCTCCCTCACTTCCCCACCTTGCCCAAGACAGCAAGTAATCTGATATAGGTTAAATATGTGCTATCCTTTTAAATATATATTTGTCATATTGTATAAGAAAAATCAGACCAAAAGGGAAAATACCATGAGAAATTAAAACAAAAAAACAAAAAGGTGAAAATACTATGCTTTGGTCCACATTCAGTCTACCTAGTTTTCTCTCTGGATGTGATTGCTATATTTCCATGAGAATAATTTTAAAGAGAAATCTAATGTAGTCACGGATTGGATTCCAATCAGTATTCTGAGATACTTTCCAATTCTAAGACACTATGATTCTATTTTGAAAAAAATACCAAGGGATTATAATCTTCCATAGATTCCTATAGCATTGAGAGAATATTCCTGGACTGCTCACTAACCTAGGGTTGCATCCCAGCTGGGATACCTTTCACTATGTTTGATCACTCTGTTTCCTGCTCACATCTGCAGCTGCCTTTTTTTTTTTTTTGCCTCCAAATCTATTGCTTACTACTTCCCCACAGAGCTATTTTTATATTTGTTGCTCAGAAACTGCTGGGTTTTTTTCCAACTGAGCTGTTGCTCTCTGTTGAAGCTGTTTTCAGTTTCAAGCCCTTTGTCCTCAAAAGGAGACTGCTCATTCTTAGGATAAATTAAAATATTCCAGCTCTTTTGTTAATCTGCCCATAATGCCTCCCAATCAGCACACACACACACACACACCAAACAACAACCAAAAATAAAAATCTCAGATCAAGATTTTTCTTCTCTAACAACTTGCAAACCTCACTCTCCCACCGTATGAATTACTCTGTCTTTGCTTAATATATAGTTGGAATTACTTAGTTTCTTCAATCTTCAAATAGCTATCTTTAGTCACTTAAACTTCCCTGATACTTTGACAAGTCTCAAGGATATATTTACTATGCCGTAACTGGCAATTTTTGTCTTGGAGACCTACAGCTAAACCCAAGTTACTGTTTTGTAAAATTGGAGAATTAGATATAATGACTTCTAAAGTTTGTTTTTTTGTTTGTTTTTTTTTTCCCTAGAGGCAGTTAGATGGCTTGGTGGATAAAATGCTGGGTGTAGAGTCAGGAAGACGAGTTCAAATGTGGCCTCAGAAACCTATTTGTTAAGCAATCATGGGCAAGTCACAACCTCTGTTTGCCTTAATCTTCTGGAGAAGTAGATGGCAAACCATTCCAGTACCTTTACCAAGAAAACTCCACAAAGAGTATAGTACATATGGTCACGACGAGTCAGACACTGTCTATGATGCTATGAACTTGGCCCAATAGGAAGAAGGGCTAAAAATGGGATAAGGGAGCAGACTAAGACATAAAAGACAGACTTTTACATCTAATTGTGCTTCCTTATGACATAGGGAAACCTCTCCCATCTCAGAAGTGTTGTCAAATTCTTTTAGAGTAACCATCAGAAGGGGTTGAAGGTATTAAAACTGGGTGTAGCTAAAGAAGACTGAACATCAAGAATCCTCTCCCTGAGTCATAGATGGTATTCACCTATCGGTTTGTCTTTAGTTGAAATTCAGCGTAAATAACACAAACTCCAGATGAGCTAGGTTCAAGGGATTTTAATCTTTCCCCTGTCACGTAGGGCTCTCAGAGACTAAGATTGGATTGAATGTAGAGCTGGAGGTAAAATAGGGGAGAAGGTGAACAAGAATTCTGTACTCCATTTATCAGATCAGAACCCTTTCTCTTCAGCTGTGGTTTGGAGCTCCTTCAATATCCTCTTGGTAATTTGGGAAAGCAAAGTAGTATAGTGGATAGAACATTGCCCTGAAGTCAGAAGGACCTGCATTCAAATCTGGTCTCAGACACTTGTTAGCTGTGTGATCTTGAGCAAGTCACTTAACCATGATTTCCTCACCTCTCCCCCTCCCCCCAAAATATTTTTTTAGCTTAGAAGCTTTTGTATTTCTTTACATTTTTCCAATCAAACTTTATTAACTCTTTTTGCTATGAAAACCAGCTCTCTTGAGGACATTGGTGACCATCTGGATCAAAAGTCCAGTGGATGTAAATCAGGTAGAGTTCTAAGAATACAAATTAGAAGCCCATTCTTTGCTTCAGCAATTAAATTGATTTAGCAAGTATTTATTGTCTATTATGTTCAAAATATTGTTCTTAGTAGTACTATGGGCCTTGTCTCAGGAATACCTGAATTCAAATCTGAACTGAAATACTTACTAGCTGTGTGACCCTGGCTTGTTACTTAATAGCTGTCTGCCACAGTTTCCTCATCTGTAAAATGGAGATGTGTGTGTGTGTGTGTGTGTGTAGCACTTACCTCCCAGATTTGTTTGGTTGATACTTATATTTGTAAAGTATTGAGCACAAATACCATTGAACATGGTAGACACTTTAATACTTAATATACTTTAAATACTTCAGTATTTACTTGTTTTCATTCTTTCTTTTCTTGCCACTGGGTCCAACACATTGCTCTGAAGCACCTGACAATCTAATATAAACAAAGAACTATAACCAAAAGAAGAATAAAATAATTGCAAAGGAGACACTGAAGTAAAGTGGAGAGCACATTTATCTATGGTGCCAGATGGTAGAAAGACAGTGAAGACTTCATGAAGGAGGTAAGATCTGAGGAGGACCTTGGAAAAAAAAGGAGGCACTCCAATGGAAAGAGTAGAGTTGGGGCAAGAGTAGAATTCATTTATGTCTAAAGATCTATAAAACTGTGCATGCCCTTTGATCCAAGAGTCTTACTACTGGGTCTGTATCTCAAAGAGATCATAAAAGGGAAAAAGACTCACATGTGCAAAAATATTTGTAGCAATTCTTTATGTAGTAGCGAGGAAATGGAAATCAAGTGGATTGTCCATCAGTTAATTATATAAATTATGGTATATATTTGGCATACATATGGTATATGCAAATTATATAAAGTATGGTATATGAATGTAACAGGACATTATTGTTCTATAAGAAATGATGAGCAGGCTGATTTCAGAAAAGACTGAAAGACTTACATGAATTGATGTTGAGTGAAATGAGCAGAACCAAGAGAACATTAAATTATGTAATGATCAACTGTGATAGACTTGGGACTTTTCTACAATGAAGTGATTCAAGGCAGTTCTAATAGACTTGTGAAAAGTATCATCCACATCAAAAGAGAGAACTACAAAAAGTTATCAAACTGTGCATACCCTTTGATCCAGCAGTGTTTCTACTGGGCTTATACCCCAAAGAGATACTAAAGAAGGGAAAGGGATCTGAATGTGCCAAAATGTTTGTGGCAGCCCTGTTTGTAGTGGCCAGAAACTGGAAAATGAATGGATGTCCATCAATTGGAGAATTGGTTGAGTAAATTGTGGTATATGTATGTTATGGAATATTATTGTTCTGTAAGAAATGACCAGCAGGATGAATACAGAGAGGCTTGGAGAGACTTACATGAACTGATGCTAAGTGAAATGAGCAGAACCAAGAGATCATTATATACCTCAACAACAATACTGTATGAGGATGTATTCTGATGGAAGTGGATTTCTTTGACAAAGAGAAAATCTAACTCAGTTTCAATTGATCAAGGATGGGCAGAAGTGGCTACACTCAAAGAAAGAACACTGGGAAATGAATGTAAACTGCTTGCATTTTTGTTTTTCTTCCTGGGTTATTTATACCTTCTGAATCCAATTCTCCCTGAGCAACAAGAGAACTGTTCAGTTCTGCACACATATATTGTATCTAAGATATACTGTAACCTATTTAACATGTATAGGACTGCTTGCCATCTGGGGGAAGGGGTGGAGGGAGGGAGGGGAAAAATCGGAACAGAAGTGAGTGCAAGGGATAATGTTGTAAAAAATTACCCTGGCATGGGTTCTGTCAATAAAAAGTTATTTTAAAAAAGAGAGAGAGAGAGAACTATTAGACTGAATGTTGTTATTGTTTGCTTGTTGTTGTTTTTTTTTTCCTTTTTGATCAGATTTTTTTGGTGTTTGTGCAACATGATGGAAATATGTTTAGAAGAATTGCACATATTTAACCTATATTGGGATCAGGAAAATTATTACCATAATCGACCATCTCAACAACAAAACCAACAGAAATCATAATCTCAACAGATGGAGAAAAAGCTTTTGACAAAATACAGCATCCATTTCTACTAAAAACATTAGAGAGCATAGGAATAAAGGGAGCTTTCCTTAAATTAATAAGCAGTATCTATCTAAAACCAACAGCAGGCATTATTTGTAATGGAGAGAAGCTGGATGCATTCCTAAGATCAGAGGTGAAACAAGGATGCCCATTATCACCTCTATTATGCAACATTGTACTGGAAATGTTGACTTTAGCAATAAGAAAAGAAAAAAGAAATGAAAGGAATTAGAATAGGCAATGAGGAAATAAAACTATCACTCTTTGCAGATAGTATAATGATATACTTAGCGAGTCCTAAAAAATCATCCAAAAATCTACTGGAAACAATTCACAGATTTAGCAAAGTTGCAGGATATAAAATTAACCCACACAAATCACCAGCATTTCTATATATTACTGACAAAGCCCATCAGCAAGAGATAGAGAAATTCCATTTAAAATTACTGTAGACAAAATAAAATAGTTGAGGGGAGGGGGTCTACCTGCCAAGACAAACCCAAGAACTATATTAATACAATTACAAAAATTGTAAAATATCAATTGAAATATATCAATTGCTCACGAGTAGGCTGAGTTAATATGATAAAAATGATAATTCTGCTTAAGTTGATCTACTTTTTCAGTGCCATATCAATCAAACTGCCAAAAAATTATTTTATAGAACTAGAAAAAATAATAACAAAATTCATCTGTAAGAACAAATGTCAAGAATATCAAAGAAATTAATGAAAAAAAAATACAA
The DNA here is from genome assembly GCF_902635505.1 of Sarcophilus harrisii. NCBI lineage: Eukaryota > Metazoa > Chordata > Mammalia > Dasyuromorphia > Dasyuridae > Sarcophilus > Sarcophilus harrisii. The sequence continues at coordinate 593,672,416 of NC_045427.1, read as the reverse complement.
AGGATGGTAGCTTAGCAGTACCAAACCTAAAACTATATTATAAAGCAGCAATAATCAAAACCATTTGTAACTGGCTTAGAAATAGAATGGTAGATCAGTGGAATAGATTAGATACATACAATACAATAATCAAGGCCTTTAGCAATCTAGTATTTGATAAATTCCCAAACTCCAGTTTTTAGATTAAGAACTCACAATTTGACAAAAATTGCTGGGAAAACTAGAAAATAATATGTCAGAAACTTGGCATAGATCTACATCTCATATCGCATACCAAGATGAGGTCAAAATGGGTACATGATTTGGGTATAAAGGATCCCATAAACAAATTGGAAGAGCAAAGGATGATTTACCTATCAGATTTTTGTTCTTACTCTTAAATAGCTTACATTATAAATTGTTGTTTGGTCGTTTTTCAGTTGGGTTTGACTTCTCGCGATCTCATTGGGAGTTTTCTTGACAAAGAAATAGTTTGTATTTCTTTCTTTACCTCATTTTAAAGATGTAGAAATGAGGGCAAATAGAGCCAGGTGAATTGCCCAGGATCATATAGGTAGTAAGTGTCTGAGGTCAGATTTGAACTCAAGAAGATGAGCCTTCCAGATTCCAGGCCCCATACTCTCTCTACTTCCAGCTACCTCCATACACATAAATAGGTATTTAGAAGATATATACACAGTAGATAGGAAAAAATCTTTGAAAGACTCTGGCAGCTGAGGAATAGGCCTGAGGACCAGGGAAGGCTTGTAGTAGAAGAAATTAGGGAATCTGAAAGACAGAAGTGAGAAAGGGAGTATTCTGGGCACTGAGGAAAGTCAATGCAAAGATATAGTGATGAGAGACAAGCATTATGTGAGGAATATTAAGGAGGCCAATATGACTGATTTACAGAGGATGTAAATATAAGTATATAAATGTATAATATATAATACATATACAATATATATAATAGTTATTTACAATATATAAATATACAGTATAAATGACTGTATATACATATGTACATACAGAGAGAGAAAGAGAGAGAATAAATTGTTGTTAGGTCATTTTTTTAGTTGTGTCTGACTCTTCCTGGGAATAGAGGAAGGGAAAAGATTATAAAGAGTTTTTAAATGCCTAAGTCATTTAACTTCTCTAATGTAGTTACTCCAATAAAAATTCTAGGAATTGCCAAAGATCAGAATTGGTCAATAAATCTGATTAAAAAGAACTTATCTTGTGCCTTTCTCTTTTCTCCCATACTATTTCTCAACAAATTAAACACTGTTAATTCTGAGGAAGTCACTGTTTCCAGAATGGACTTAAATTCTTTGGGAAAAATGTGGACCTCATTTTGAAACTGATACCTTATTTGCATTAAATGAATGGATTGTGTGGAAGTAAATGACAGCCTGTCATCAAGTGATAACACTGTAATCAGAAAAAAAAAAAAAAACCTGGGTTAATGGTAAATGTAGTTTATTTCCTGTCAAAATACAGTGTTTTAGTAGTTGGCCATAGTATAAAAGATTCTATAGCACAAAGAAGAAACTGACAAATTGACAGTAGAATCTTTGATAATAACTTATGCACTCACTCATCTAAAGTCTAAATTCCATTAAACAAACATAACATATCAAGGAAATTAAATAGCAAAATAGGTATGTTTTCAATAAATAAATATGAGGTCAAAGAACTGATCCCACCATTTGAATGAAATTGCATTTTTCCAGGTTCCCAAATCATCTTTTAATAGATAAATCAAATGGCTTTTTTCTCAGTTTCCATTTTACTCAACCTGCCTATAACTTCTGACAGTGTTAATTATCTCTTTTCCCCCAGGTCTCCTTTCTTCCACTGGTTTCTGTGACATGCTCTTCTTGGCTCTTCTTCTACGGATATGACTGCTCAGTTTCCTTACTAGATCACTCCCCTCCCTTCTTGGAACTATGGCCATCTCTCAAGGCTCTGTCCTGGGTTTTCTCCTTTTCTTTCTCTACATTCTCTATCTTTGTTACCTTATCCACATCCATAGGTTCAATTTGCATCTCCTTACAGATGATTCCCAAATTTATAGATCCAGGTTTTACTGTCTTTTAATTTTAATCTTACATTACCAGTTGCCATCTAGCCATCTCTACTTGGATGTCCTCCAATGTCTAAAAACAGAACTCATATTTCCTCCCAAACTCAAACTTCTTGCCAATTTTTAAATTTCTATTAAAGGTATCACCATTTTCCCTGTCATCCATGACCACAACTTGGAATTATCTTTAATCCTTCCCTCACTCACATATCAGTTCACTCCCTATAGCCAGTCAATTGCCAAATTCTGTCATTTTTACCTCCACAGGTTCTCCTTCTCTACTCTCAGACATTATCAATATATCTATATGTTCCTATATTCCTAAAATGCAGATGTGATCATGTCAAATCCCAATTTAAAAAAAAAAAGTGATTCTATTGACTCAAGGATAAAATACAAACTTCTCGGACTGGCATTTAAATCCAGTAACATTTGACTATATTTCCAATATTATTTCATTTTATTTCCTTCACACACTTTCCATTCCACTCAAATTGAATGATTAGCTATCTCCTCCACATGACATTAAATATTCCTCCTCCTTGTCTTTGCAAAGTGATCCTCTATGCTTGGGATGTCCTCTTTTCTCATCCCTGTCTCAGAATTCTTAGCTTCCTCCAAAGCATAGTCAAGGTACAACTACTTGGCATAGAATATAGAGTATTGGATTTGGGATCAAGAAGAACTGAGATTAGGGTGATTGAGGGATGTCCATCAATTGGGGAATGACTGAATAAATTATGGTATGTGATTATCATGGAATGTTATTGTCCTATAGGAAATGATACTCTCAGAAAAAACCTGGAAAGTCCTCTATGAACTCAAGCAAAATGAAATGTACTATATATAAAGTAATAGCAATGTTCTGAGATGACCAGATGTAAATGACTTTGCTATCATCAGCATACAATGATCCATGACTGCTCTGAAAGATTTGTGATGAAAAATTCTATCCATACTCAGAGAAGAAACTGACTGTGTCTGAATATAGATTGAAGCATTCTCTTTCACTCTTCCTCTTCTCTCTTCTTCTCTCCCTTCTTCCTTCTCTCTCTCTCTGTCTCTCTACCTCTCTTTGTCTCTGTCTTTCTGTCTTTCTCTCTCTGTCTCTTTCTTTCTCTTTTTCCCTCTTCACCCCCTTCTCCTTTTTTTGAGAGTTTTTATTAGGGTGGGAGAGCTATGTTTTCTTTTACAACATGACTTTTATGGAAATGTTTTGCATAGCTTCACATGTGGTTCCTTAATGAGGGCTGGAGGTGGGAATAAGGGAGAGAAATTGGAACTCAAAAGTTTTAAAAAAACCCAATTTTAAAAAAAATTGTAACTAGAGCAGAGGAAATTATATATATATATATATGTATGTATATATATATATGTATGTATATATATATATATATATATATATTTTAAAAGAGATCCATCATTCTCTTCAATGTGTCTCTTAGCTCTGTAGATCATATTGTAAAGGGTCAGATTCATTCTTGAAACACTGAAATATGTAGAATTATTCATTAATAAAGAAGAACTGAGTTTAGATCTGGCCTCTGTGGGATCCTGGCGAGTCATTTAACCTTTCTGTGCTTCAGTTTCCTTATTTGTAAAATAGGGATAATAAAAATAGTACCTGCTTCCAAATTTTATTATGAGAATCAAGTGACATATTTGTAAAGCACTTTAAAAACCTTAAAGCACCATATAAATGCTAAATGGATATTATTATTATCTACTATGCAAAGTCTTTTCTGATCTCTTCATTTCCTTTTTGAAAAAAATTAATATTTCCCTCCAATTACATGTAAAAAACATTTTTAATATTCTTTAAAACCTTTTTTTTAGTTCCAAATTTTTGTCCTCCTCTCCTCCCTTCTCATTGGGAAGGCAAGCAATTTGATCTAGGTTATGCATGTGCAGTCATGCAAACATATTTCCATCTTAGTCATTGCCATTTCCTTTTGAAATTACTTTGCATTATTTTGTATATGCTACATATTTATTTACTTAGATGCATTTTATATTCTCCTGAGATGAAACTTCCTGAGGACTGGTTTATCTTATGTCTTTGCATCTCTAGCATCTCTAAATTACATTGGATTTGTCTATTATTAATTTGCTTCCATGTTGTCTAACCCTTCTCTTCCCTACTCCCCATAAAATGGAAGCTCCATGAGGGAAATACCTATTTCTTTCTTGCTTGCTTTCTTTTTTCTTTTTTTTTTTTTTGTCTTTCCAGTCCCAGGATTTTGATCTATGTCTTGAACCTTATTGATGCTTAATAAATATTTCTTGCTTACAGATGGAAATGAACTGGAAAGGGAATAAATTGTTTGGATCCCAGAAGACCAATTAGATGATTATACAACTATACAACTATACTTCACAGTGTTCCTGTGATGATTAAAAAGTTCAAGAGACATAGTTTATGGGTAATTTAATCATTTTATTAATAAGGTCAGCAGATAATTAATAAAAGATTGGTCATTTGACCATCTCTCTTAGACTAAAGATCCCTAATGGTGGTGGGGTCACAGTTTATATGCCTTTCATATGAATGATGCCTAAATCACCTTTGATTGGTTAATCAAATGGATAAATCACATGGAAGGTGGGCCATCATGTGATTTAGTTCACTCAAATCTTGATCAAGAAGATATCAACTAAGGAGACAGATGATATCACCCTTTGGATAGAAGGGAGAATCAACATGAGCAGGAATATACTCATTAGCCCAAACTTAGAATTTCTTTTGTTATCAGATTAGATTTTGGCCTGGATAAATCTCTAAAGGAGATTTTCCATACTAGCAAAAAGTTTTAAATATAAATCCATTTCTTTTCCTCTTCCCTCCATGTTTCTGCTTAATAGAGGTTATTAATACCTTAGTTTCCTACTTATATTTGGATATTTTAATTGCATTTCTGCGTGACTAAAGTTTTGTATGAGGAAGACCCTTTGGCTGATAAAATCCAGGAAGGATAGCATTGTATAATTAGATGGGAGAGTAAATTGGAAGCATTTTGGGAAAGGCTTCAAATCCCACAAAGGGATCGTATTTTTGATCCTAAAGATAACTGAATTTCTTGAAGAGGATTATGAACTGATCATACCTGTATTTTAGGGAAATCACTTTGGCTAGTATATGGAGATTGAGTTGGAGGAAGGAAAACCTTGAAGCAAGGAAACAAATTAGACTAATTGTAATGATCCAAATGAGAGGTGATATGAGTCCAAACTAGGGTAATGGACTAATGTAAGAGAACTGCAGATAGAATCAAGTCTTGTTAGACTTGGTCACTGATCAGTATGAAAGATGAGACTGAGGAACTTGGAATGACTATAGATGATGCTGTGAACATTCTTGATTAGAAAGAGGTAATATCTTCAATAGAAATAGAGAGTTCAGAAGAGGACTGGTTTTTTGGGGAAATATAATGTAATGAGATTTGTATGGCAGATGAAAATAAAATAGAATGGACAGTCTTAGTCATTTGTTACTGCCCTGGGGTGTAGAGCCTGATCTCTAACTGTAGTCCTTTCAGACATAAAGTGATCCAGGGGTTAGAGGCTTAGTATTGTGGGGCATGGAATTTTCCAGTGGCATCTGAGTGGGGGTTGGTTATAGCTGCCTTTAGAGGCCAACATTTAGTGCAAAAAGAAAGAGGTTGGGAGTCTCAAAGTTCAGGAAGGGGCAGAGTTGAGTAACAATGGTCTGTAATGGGTAAAGGGTAGCAAGAATTGTATTAGAAATAAAACTACATTTGGTAGGGTTGTTTCCCATCTTCCCATCCTGCTCATTGATCTCATAGCCCTCAATCTCCTGACAAGGTCCCCCTTCAGAGAGCACTGATTTAAGGGAAAAAAATTATGGGCTAAATATGTGGTGGCAGAGAGGGTGAATATGAGGGGTTAGACTCCAGAGAGAGAGGAGAAAGAAAAGGAATTGTCAATTGATTTTTTTCATGACTAATTCACTATGTGACCTCACCTTTCATCTAAAATCTCAGGATTGGCCAGACAGGTTTTACCGAAACCAAATAAAACAAAAAGTTCTTCCTCATTACTTTCATCTTTGGGTCTAAGTCAAGGGGAATTAATAAACATCTTTCAAGAAACTGACTGAATAGTAACATGGCTCACATTTGTACACAATTTTACTATTTGCAGAAAGTTTTCCTCCACAGCTATGTGAGGTAAGGAGTACAAGTCAAGTCAGCAAGTATTTATATGCCTTTTCTTGCCAGTCATTGTGCTAAGTGCTGGCGATGCAAATATTATTACCATCTCCATTTTAGGATCATAGATACAAAGTTTGGAAGGACCTTAGAGGTAGATAGAGAAATTGAAACCCAGAGAAAGTAGATAATCCATATTCACATAGTTAGTAAATATTGGTTGTGGGGTTGAAGCTAAGAATGTAAATCCCTTCTGACACTTCTGCCATGTAGAGTTTGTTGAAAAGGTGGATGATATGGTCAGATCTTTGTTTTAAGGAAATCACTTTGGCAGATATGTGGAGACTGACCATCCAGTTAATTCCAATTAACATCCTTGGGCCTCAGTTTCACAACTAAAGAATATGGGGATTGGATTATAAAGCTTCTAAGCTTCCTTCCAACTTCATATTTATAATCCTATATCTACAAAACTGAAGCTCAGAGAAGCAATAAATTACTCAAAGCTATATGGCTATTGAAGAAAACATTAATACTAATCTTGTACTCTTTGTTTTTAGGTTCAGGTCTGCCAGATATAGTTTTATTTAATTTCTCATTAATGTAATATTCAAAGAAAAGAGAGAGAGAGAGAGAGAGAGAGAGAGAGAGAGAGAGAGAGAAAGAGGTTCTAATGGATACAGTACCTTATGCTCTTCAACATGACCCTTCTCCCAAAGACATTTGTTACATTTATTTTTGTTCTTGTTTAGTTTTGTTTTCAATTGTATCTGACATAGGAATCAATGCTATGGTTCTTAGTCAACATTCAGAATATTTTAAATAACCAAGTCACTATCCAATTCTTCCTGTACCATTCCCTTTGAAGAAACAATGAGGTACCTCCCAAAGATTATAGGAATAGGAGTTGGTAAGAACACCTCCATCTCAGTGAAATAGAGTCATTCCTATAGGATAGCCCCTAGTCTAATCACTTCAGGGGACTGGGGAAGGCAAAGATGAAAAGACAAAATTTAGAAGAGTGAATTTATTTATTTCAGAAAAGCTTTTTTATCCTTAAAACCAATCACCAAGACAAGTATTATTTTTTAATATTTCTAGCAAAAGAAAGAAGGGAGTTTTTAATATGCTTTCATGTGCTAAATGACAAAGATGAGATTTGGTCCCAAGGATTTAAACCCAAGTGCAGAGCTCTTTTCACAGCACCAAGCTATTTCTCTGCTGTCCATACCATTATCACAAAGTACCTTCCAAAAGTAGCTGCACTCAACTTCCTGACTGCTTCCTTAGAAGCAAGAAGCTATTTTGATTCTCCAAACTTGATTGAAGCCAGTGAGGAGGACTGGCAAACTGTCACCCATAGTGACAGCCTAGAACAGGTCCTACAAAACCAGCCTATTACCCAACAGGCCAGATGATACAGCAGATAATCTTTTGGATTTGGAGTCAGAAAGACTAGGATTCAAATTCTACCACAAAGATAGACTAGTGGACAAATTTCCTATGGAAGGAAAAGGAAAGGAAATAGGCATTTATGAAGAGTCCACTATGTGCCAGGCCTTGTGTAAGCACTTTATGCATATCTTATCTTATTCTCACAACAACAAACCCTGGGGATTAATATACCCATTTATTTTACAGTTAAGAAAATTGATGCAGACAGGTTAAATAACTTGCTCAGAATGGTAGAGCTAGTAAGTGTCGGAGGTCATATTTGAACTCAGGTCTTCCTGACTCCAGACTTAGCTGAATCCATTGTATCCAGTTGCCCCAAACTGAAGCTGAGATTCAGTTTCTTCCTCTACAAAATGGGCACGATAAGAGCAATTACCTTGCTAGATTTTTGTATATATAAAGCACTTGGCAAACTTCAAAGTGTTTCCTATTTAAATGTCAGCTGTTGTTATCACCTTTTCATTCCAGGCTACAGAGCCATAATTGTGGAGCCCTAATTTAGTGTATTCATGACTTCATCAGTGTGAGCAATCTCCTCCACATGTGCAGATTTATCTCATCTCCTCTCATCTGGTATAATTCTTGACTCTGGGCAAATCAATTAACTTTTTAGCACCTCAGTTTTCTTATCTATAAAAGGAGGTTGTGTACTTGATCTCTGATCCTCTGATTTATGATCCATCTTGCCTTCATAGAGATTCTACCTTATGATTTGGAGGCATTTCTCTTGTTTTTTCATTATCATCAGGTACTGCCAAGGAACTGTTTGAGCTATCCATATGTTAACTCTCACACTCATTACATCTATATCCTTTGGCCAAACATAGTTTCCTGCCTTGGCCAGATGGTCGGTTATCCCAGGGGCAGATGAAAAACATTGAATTAACCTTCGGAAAAAGACTGAGAGGAAAATGGTTCCCGGTGAACTTTTTGGCCAAAAGGAACTAATTTGCCCTCATTATGTGGGTGATGTCCCATCTGTGACTCTTCACCAAGTGTCCAGCTAGGGAAGTCCTCATTGGAGAAAGGCATCAGAGCTGGAAACCTGTGTGATCTGGCTTCAGAGCTCAGGCTAGCACCAGAGGTCCTAAAGTAAGAATTGTTGGCCCAGATTGCATAGAATTAGTATAGAATATCAGAACTGACAGGAATATCATTGGTCATAATATCACAGATTTAGAGTTGGAAGGGATTCCTCAGGAGTCAACTAGTCTAATCCTCTTATTTGACAGGGGAAATGTAACTAAGAGAGTTACATAGCTAGAAAATGGCAGTCAGAATGACAGTGATTGAACTATAACAGCTTTGGGGTTTTTTAATCTTATTTGCCCATTTTCCATTTCTGTTGTTGAGAACTAAATAAAAGACAAATTCTGTATATGAATTTGTAAATACATGCAAAATAGTACAAATATAGTTTCATCTCTTCCCATTCCCCTAATTTCTGGGAGGAAGAGATAAAGATCAGTCCCACTTGGGATATCTAAGTAAGACTTCGGGTGTAGGTAAGTGAATGTGTATATGTGTGTACATGTGTGCATACATATGTGTGTACATGTGAGCATGTATGTGTTATTAGAAAGGGAGAACAGGAACACATCTGATGACAAGGAAAACATAGGTGTTTTTAGAAATGGAGGCTATAAAATACCAGGAACACACTTACCTCCCACAACGATCCAGCTCCTTATCATCTCTTACCTGCACTATTGCAATGGTTTCTTCTCTGTGTCCAGTCCTTCCCGTCTCCACTACATCCTCCACATAACTGCCTATTTGATTTTCCGAAAGCACAGGTCTGACCATGTTACTGTCTCGCTCACAGAAAGTTCCCACAGCTCCCCATTTCTTCTATAACAAAATGAAAGTTCCTAAGTTTGGCATATAAAGTCCTTAACAATGAGGATTTTGACTAATTTTCCAGATTTATTTCCTATTACTCCCCTCATTCTCAATCCCCATCAAACTGAACTAAATGTTGTTTCTTTCATACTATGCTCCATCATGCTGTTTTTGACCATCTGAATTTATTAGTGCTCACTAACAGGACACCTGGAGACACAAAGGCAAAAATGAAACATTTCCTGCCCTCAAGAAACTTACAATCAAATAGGAGAAAATACCATATATAAATAAATGTAGTTGGGGAAGGAAGAAGGAGGTGTGTGGAGTGGGTCAAGTTACCTCTGATCATTTGACCTGATGTGATTGGACCAGGTCTCTATTGTCAATTTTTCTCCAGCCATGACAGTTAATTAATTACATTGTAGCTCTCAAGAGTCTCTCAATTCTTAAAGATACAGTAACATTCTTAAAGATTTTAAAGCTACATCCACATTCTCTATAGGGAACGTTTTGAAGCTAATACTCATAAGGTGAATCATAAAAGACTCCTTAGAGAAGATAATCTGTGAGCTAAGCTTTAAATGCACTGAGTGCTTTGGAGGATTACTGTATATGACTCTCAGGCACTCTACATTTCATTCAAAACAGGCCTAAAAATGTTCTCTAATACTGGAAAGCTTATTTGTTTACCTCTGACTCAAAAGACTCCCTAGCTTTCTTCAAAATTCCTGATTTCCTGGAATCACAAAGATTGACCTCACTTATTAGCTGTGTGATCCTGGCAGAGTCACTTAACCTCGATTTACTTCTTCTTCCTTAACTGTCAAATGGGGATAATAACAGTGCCTGCCTCCCAGGGTTGTTTTAAGGATCAAATGAGATAGTATTTGTAAAGGTGATTAGTAGAGTATTTGGCGCAGAGTAGATGCTTAATCCCTTCCCTTATAGGGAACCTATCTTGATTTTCCCCATTGCTACCACCCCTCCTCCAAATTATTCTGACTATATTTTCATTTGATTTCCTATGCACATGCCCATTTTCCCATTCCTAATAGAATGCAAGTTCCTTGAGAATAGAAATTATTTCTATAGTGTTTCTATATCCCCAGTATTTAGCACAGTGCTCAGTCAGTACATAGTAGTTGCTGAATAAATGTTTGTTAAATTAAATTACTGAATTAATAATCTAGGTCTGGTTATCTGGACCTCCATGATCATCCATCTCCTCCTGGGTTTTGACTAGTGAATGTCATTTTGTTTATGCATTTGCTCTAAGCTTGGACCACCTGGGTCCTCTCTCTCAGGCCCTGTTAATTGCTTGTAATCATTGGCTGCTTTGGTCTCATTCCTGGAGGGGGCGGGACCTGACAGTGCCCTTGATTACAGCATCTGGTCCCTTGGGGGAAGAAGATGGCTGTTGTTTGTCCTTCATTCTCGAAGAGGTCTATGACATTAGGGAGAAGATGTCATGACTTGCAGGTGAATTATGTTTAAGTGAGGGAGGGCTGTGCAAAGTCACCAGCCTTACTCTCTCTTCCAATGCCATCTGGGTCCAGTGGCAAGATACAAATCAGGACTAGTGGCAGTGGTCTTAGAGAGGGGGAAGAAAGGAATCATAATGAAGACAACTTTATGGTTATCATAAGCAGACTATAAGTGGAGGGCCAAGGCTTAACATGGTAGTGAGGGTGACACTCCCAGTTAACCCAGGATTTGTTGTTGATTGTTAATGGATCAACTGGTTAAAGCCAAAGAAGTGGAAAAATTAATATGTGATGAACAAACTAGGAACAACAGATGAAATTTGCAAAGTTGGCAAATGTAGGCTTGACAAATAAGGCAGAACTTGGCATCAAAAGATCACAGATTTACATATCATAGTATTTTCACTTTTTGTTGTTTCTTTGCATTTCATTTTCTTTCTCATTTTTATTCCTTTTTGATCTGATTTTCTTGTGCAGCAAGATAATTGTGGAAATATGTGTAGAAGAATTGCACATGTTTAACATATATTGGATTACTTGCTGTCTAGGGGACAAGGTGGAGGGAAGAGAAGGAGAAAAAAAATTTGGAATACAAGGTTTTGCAAGGGTGAATGTTGAAAATTATCTATGTATATGTTTTGAAAACAAAAGGCTTTAATTAAAAAAAAGAAATTTTTAAAAATAATGTTGAAAATTATCTATGCATATGTTTTGAAAATTAAAAAGCTTTAGTTAAAAAAGATCGTTTACACAACATATTATTTTCACTTTTTTGTTGTTTGCATTTTTTCTTTCTCATTTTTTCCCTTTTGATTTGATTTTTCTTATGCAGCATGAGAATTATGGAAATATGAATAGGAGAATTACACATATTGAATTACTTGTCATCTAGGGGAGAGAGTAGAGGGAAGGGAGGGAAAATAATTTGGAACAAAAGATTTTGTAAGGTAAATGTTGAAAATTATCTATGTATATGTTTTGAAAATAAAAAGCTTTAATAAAAAAAAGAAATTTTAAAAAAGGTTCATATATTTAGAGCTAGAAGGTATCCTAGAAATCAGCTAGACCAATCCCCTTATTCTACAGTTAAGAAAAATGGGGTTTCAAAAGTTTAACTGACTTTCCCAGAATCATACAGGTAACAAATGGAAGAGGATTTGACTACAAATCTATCATTTCTTCCATAGCCTCACATGCTAACAATTAGAGCTGCACTCCCCCCCCCCCCCAAAAAAAAAATTAGGCTGCCTTGGAAGAATTTCTCTCATTGGAGATCTTCAGGTAGATGTAGTGAACCATTTATGAGTAATATTAAAGTGGGATTTGTCTTAAGATGTAGGCCACTAAAGTCTCTTTTAGTTGAAATTTTGTGATTTTTTTGTTAGCATTCAAGATTCTTAAACTCTTTATGTTATTAATAGATTGTTAACCTTTGTAAATGAGGGGAATGAGAGGTGGATGCCAGATGCAAATCACCAAAGGCTGATGGGTATATGGAGATGTAGGACTATTGACCCTGAAAGGGCAGATCCTGGTGTTAAACTCTAGACTAGTTAGAACTTGAAGTAGATAGGTGTTGGGAACAGTTTTGGACACATTTCCTTGGTAGTTCTAAATAAACTAGAGATTTCAGTCAAGTTCCAATCTGTGACCTAACACAGAAGTGAGAATATAGGTGTTTTGGTATGACATGGAGGTCTACCTGGTCTAGGGCTGAATATCTACATAAGTAATTGATTAGGGTAGAAATGAATACCCAAGGTTTGCCTTTTCTTTCTGGAGAAGTAATCTTATGTCCCATCAGCAGAGGTGCTATGTTGAGTGGTACCACACTGTGGCATGGTCCTATCTGTTTGCCAGTTAGGTTGACTAATGGAAAGATGCACTAAGCCCTGCTCCTCTGATCTCCACTTTAGCTCACGTTGCCTAGATCTGATAAGGCTAATAATGTAGTATAACAATAAAAACTGGTGTCTATACCACAGTTTAAGGGAGTTATAGCACTTTATATGCCCTCTAATACACAAGTCTCATAACAACTTTATGAGGAAGCTATTACAGATATTATTATCATCATCCTCATTTTAAATATGAGACAACTGAGATCCAAAGAGTTTAGATGATTTCATCATGCTAACAGAACTAATAAGTGTGAGATATCAAATTTGAATGGATGTTTTTTGGAAAAAATATTTTATTGTTCTTTTTTTCTTTCCTTCTTTCCTGCTTCTCTCTTTCTTCCTGCCTCATTCTCTCCCTCCTTCCTTTCCTTCCTTTCTTTCTTTTTCCCTCCTTCTTTTCCTCCCTTTTCTTTCTTTAACTGAAAGGAAAAAGAAATAACAAAGTCCTTGTAACAAGTATGCATACATAGTTAAACAAATTGTCATACCTGGGTCTAAATTTTTTTTTTACCTTATATTGCATCTTGAGTCCATCATCTCCCTGTCAAGAAGTGTATAGCCATCTCTCAGTTTGGCTAAGATAACAGGAAAGGATAATGAAGAATGTTGGAGGGGATGTGGGAAAACTGGGACACTAATACATTGTTGGTGGAATTGTGAATGGATCCAACCAATCTAGAAAGCAGTTTGGAACTATGCTCAAAAGGTTATCAAACTGTGCCTACCTTTTGATCCAGCAGTGTTACTACTGGGCTTATATTCCAAAGAGATCTTAAAGGAGAGAAAGGGATCCACATGTGCAAAAATGTTAGTGGCAGCCCTTTTGTAATGTCAAGAAACTGAAAACTGAGTGGATGCCCATCAGTTGGAGAAGGTTATACTAGATGATGACCAGTTCTGATGGATCAGGCCATCCTCAGCAACGAGATCAACCAAATCATTTCTAATGGAGCAGTAATGAACTGAACTAGCTATACCCAGAAAAAGAACTCTGGGAGATGACTAAAAACCATTACATTGAATTCTAATCCCTATATTTATGCCCACCTGCATCTTTGATTTCCTTCACAAGCTAATTGTACAATAATTCAGAGTCTGATTCTTTTTGTACAGCAAAATAATGTTTTGGTCATGTATACTTATTGTGTATCTAAGTTATATTTTAATATATTTAACATCTACTGGTCATCCTGCCATTTAGGGAGGGTGGGGGGTAAGAGGTGAAAATTGGAACAAGAGGTTTGGCAATTGTTAATGCTGTAAAGTTACCATGTATATATCCTGTAAATAAAAGGCTATTAAATTAAAAAAAAAAAACAGTTGGAGAAGGTTGAATAAACTGTGGTATATGAATGTTATGGAATATTATTGTTCTATAAGAAACAATCAATAGGATGATTTCAGAGAAACCTGGAGAGACTTACATGAACCGATGCTAAATGAAGTGAGCAGAACCAGGAAATCAGCAACAGCAAGATTATACCATAATCAATTCTCATGGATGTGGCTCTTCTTAATAATGAGACAATTCAGGTCATTTCCAATGATCTTGTAATGATGAGAGCCATATACACCCAGAGAGAAGGGACTGAGTGTGGATCACATAGCATTTTCACTTCTTTTGTTGTTTGCTTGAATTTTATTTTCTTTCTCATTTTTTCTCTTTTGATCTGATTTTTCTTGTTCAACAAGATAACTGTATAAATACATATGCCTATATTGGTTTTACATATATTTTTATCACGTTTAACATATATTGGATTACTTACCATCCAGAGGAGGGATGGGGGAAAGGGGAGGGGAGAATTGGAACACAAGATTTTGCAAGGGTCAGTGGTGAAAAACTATCTTTGCATATGTTTTGAAAATAAAAACCTTCAATAAAAAAAAGTGTTTTGCAACAATCCTTTTATTCAGTGCTCTGGAATCATGGTTAATCATTGAACTGGTCAGAGATCTCAAGTCTTTCAAAGGTAGTTTTCTTCTTTTATAACATTATCTTATAAATTGTTTTCCTTCACTTTCTTTCTCTCTACATCATTTCATGATAGCATCATATCCCCAGTTCCTGGAAAACATTTATTTCTTCATTTCTTATAGCGCAATAGTATTACATTACATTCATCTATTGTAATGTATTTAGCTATTCCTCAACTATTGGGTATCCCCTTAGTTTTCAATCATTTGCCACTACAAAAGGAATTACTGTAAATGTTTTTGTACATGAGTCCTTTTTGTCTTCCTTATTTTTTTAAATTGGAATATAGATCTAGTTAGTGATGTTATTGTTTTTGTTGTTTGTCTTTCCTTCTCAAGAAAACCAATGACATCAAAAAGACGATGTTTGGCTTGCAAGTTAATTGGATTTAAGTGAGGCAGGGGTATTCAAAATAACTCTTCTCCAGTCCCAGACACAAGGGGAGACCTTGGCCTTTTTAAGCTAAGGTCTTTCCCAGGTCTTTTTGGGTCAAACGGCATCTCTATACACTACAGCAACTTGGAAAGCTTAGAGAACTGAGAATTTTGTGACTCCAAGTCCAGCACTCTATCAATCATACTATGCTGCCAGAGACATGCAAAGGTGAAAAATGTTATATTTGTTACTTTTTATGAGCTTACAATATAATAGGAGAATGCCATGAGTGTAAATATGAATGATATAAGGCATCATGTGATGAGACACAAAAAAGGTCCAAACTAAATGTAATGGAAAATTTGGGAATAGGGAGAGCATTTTCATTGAACCATAAAATGTCAAAGATGAAAGGAAATGTCATTTTAATAGAGACACTTCATTTTACAGATAAACAAACTAAGTTTGGAAAGATATTTATTCAGGGTTATACTTCTAGTATGCCTGACTTCATTGCCAGTAGAAGTGGAAGGTAACATATAGAGTCCACCAGCATAAGAAATCTAAATTCTAGTCCCATTTTTAAATTTTGTAATAAAACCAGCAGCAGTGTTCTTACAGTCCAAGTTATTGATGGAGACTTCTTTAGACCAATGGTAGGGCCTCTTCCTATATGGTACCCCTTTCTGTACAACAGAGGCAAGACACAAGACTATCAGGAAGGCCCTTCATAGAGTTACTCTCATACTAAGAGCTAAAGAAAACTAAACACCTTTCTTAATCAGGAGTCCTCCTTGGTAAAAAACAAA
The DNA here is from genome assembly GCF_902635505.1 of Sarcophilus harrisii. NCBI lineage: Eukaryota > Metazoa > Chordata > Mammalia > Dasyuromorphia > Dasyuridae > Sarcophilus > Sarcophilus harrisii. The sequence continues at coordinate 593,656,335 of NC_045427.1, read as the reverse complement.
AAATAAAAGAATAAAAACAAAAAAAGTGCCACCTAGTGGCTTGTGATGGTTTAATCATTGTCTAATTTCCAGTTTGGACCCATCCATTTGTTTTTTGTTTTCTTGACAATATTTTATTTTCCAAATTGAACGTAAAGATAGTTTCCAGCATTCATTCTTGTAAGATTTTATGTTCCAAAATTTTTTTTCTCCCTCCCTCCTTTATCTCCCTGCTCCCTAAGACATCAAGTGATCTGACAGGTTATAAATATAAATCCTTTTCCATATTTGCCATATTGTGCAAAAAAAAAAAAAAATTTAAACCAAAAAGGGAAAAACCACAAGAGAGAAAAATTAAATAAACAAAAAAGTGAAAATACTATATTTCAATTCACAGTCAATTTCCATAGTTCTCTTTCTAATATAAATGGCATTTTCTAACCCAAGTTTATCAGAAATGTCTTGGATCACTGCATTGCTGAGAAGAGCCAAGTCCACCACAGTTGATCATCACACAATGTAGGTGATACTGTGGACAATTTCCCCCTGCTTCTGTTTATTTCATTCAGCATCAATTCATGTAAGTCTTTCCAGGCTTTTCTGAAATCAGACTGCTCATCATTTCTTATAGAACAATAATGTTCCATCAAATTCATATACCATAATTATTCAGCCATTCCCCCATTCCCCCTCAATTTCCAATTTTTTGCCACTTCAAAAAGAACTGCTACAAACATTTTTGCACACATACAAAGACTTCAGTCTTTGATGATCTCTTTGGGATATAGACCCAGTAGTGACACTGCTGGATCAAAGGGTATGCACAGTTTTATAGCCCTTTAGGCATAGTCATAGAGGCATAAATTGCTCTCCAGAATGGTTGAATCATTTCACAACTCCACCAACAATGAATTAGTTGGATGCTCCCATTTGGATAGGTCACTAGGAATATCTGTGGCCCAGGTCAGATTGTCTGTCATCCCACAGTTAGACTCCCTAAATTTGGAGAGGCTTATCACCAGAGGTTAGTCATTCGGGGAATTTTTTGGTGAGAATAAATTATCAAATGATCTATTTAATACAAGGGTGTGTGTTGTCTGGCAGGGCATGAGATGCATATTTGTAGAGGGAGACATATTTTTGAAATCTCAGATTCTTATAGCAGTGAAATAAGTATCACTTTTTAGTCTTTGAACTCGGAACCAAAACTGTTGTAGGTATTCAGAAGTGTCTGACTTCATGACCCCATTTGAAGTTTTCTTTGCCCATTTGTAGAATGAGAGGTGGACTAAATGTTCACTTAAGTCTCTTCTACCTATGATCTAGGTAACTTTCAGGACTTTAAGTTATAGATGAATCAGTCATCAAGAGTTCCCCATGCCATTAAAATCACAAATCAGCACTCCCCCAAATCTATTTAATTCATTGTTTTTTTTTTTCCTGATTTACAATAATGTTCCTTTCTAATGGTTGTTTATTTTTCCAGATGGAGGAACTCTTTATCAAATCTCATTCATGCAAAGATACATACAATTCACGAGGAAATTGATGAAATGCTTGGACAACTGAATTTCTTTTTCAAGGGACAGAATGAACCTGCCTGTCCTGACCTACATGTACACAGTCTTGTTACAGATTCAGAGACATATTAACCTGATTCTTTATAACATGCCTTACAAAATGACAGGACACCCAGTTTAGACAATACTTTAAAATCAAGATCAGAGGTACTTCAGGTATTAGATGAAAAAAAAAAAAAGCCTAGAACTGTGATGTCATTCATATTTCCTGATAACTTCTCATTCCATTTCTGTTCCATTCTTACCCATACAGGTGCAAAAAAAAGTGATTCCACCACTAGAATGAACATGTAGTATGTGGGAGGAACAAGAAAACAAATTCATAGAACCTGAACAAACTCTTTTAATCTCTTTTAGTTTCAGCCCAGCATTTTATAGAAAAGGTTCATCTTGTGACTCATTCACTATTTGATTGAATAGCTAGGGAAAGCAGTGATTTTAAAATTTTTTAAAGTAGGTTTTAAAGTATAAAACTGTGTATACCCTTTGATCCAGCAATGTCTGTACCGGGTCTATATCCCAAAGAGATCATAAAAGAGGGAAAAGGACTCACATTACAAAAGTGTTTATAGCAGCCCTTTTAACAGTGAATGGGTGCCCATCAGTTGGGGAATGATTGACTAAGTCATAGTGTATGAATGTTATGGAATATTATTGTTCTATAAGAAACAATCAGCAGGATGATTCCAGAAAATCCTGGAAAGACTGGCATGAACTGATTCTGAATGAAGTGAGCAGAACTAGGAGAACATTGTACACACTAACAGCAAGATTGTGTGATGATCAACTATGATGGACTTGTTTTTTTTTTTCAACAGTGAGGTGATTCAAGGCAGTTCTAATAGACTTGTGATGGAAAGTGCCATCCACATCTGGAGAGAGAATTATGGAGGCTGAATGTGGATTAAAGCATAGTCTTTTCACCTTTTGTTATTGTTCTTTTTTTTTTCTTTCTCATCTTTTTTCTCCCCCTTTTTTTAATTTGATTTTTCTTGATCTGATCTGATTTTTCTTGTGCAGCATAACAGATACAGAAATATGTTTAGAAGAATTGCCCATGTTTAACCTATATCAAAATCCTTGCAGTCTTAGGAAGGGGAGTGAGAAAGAGAGAGATTTAGAATGCAAGGTTTTTACAAAAGTGAATGCTGAAAACTATCTTTCCATGTATTTTAAAAAAAAAAATACTATTAATTTTTTTAAATTAAAATTTTGAAAAAAAAATTCCAACTTTACTGTCTTGGACTTTAGGGCATTAGAGAAGTCCCCCCAGGCTGAGAAACAGGCTGGATATGGGTCTAGGTTCCATTAGCATCCACTAAGGACCTGCTGGCACTCCAGCATTGGCACTATACCATTGACTATCTGTCTCTGGCCCCATCCATCCACCACTGGTCTCCCCACAGGACTCTTGATGTGCCCTGGCTATTCTAATTATCCATGTATTAAAGAATAAATAAATGAATGAATGAATAATTAAGTCCCACACAGGCCAAAATTGTTGGACCTAAAAAAATTGGGTTTTCATTAATACATTTTGATTTTGTATCATCTAAAATATAGAAGACATAATTTAGAATTTAGATTTTCCCTTGTATTCCTCTCTTCTCCCCTTTCTCAGAAAGTCATCCCTTATAACAAAAAAAAGACACTTAAATTCTGATGTACTTGCCAGGTGCAACATGTTACAGTGTAACATACCAAATGTGTCTCTGAGGACTCATGTTAATCTTGGCTCTGATTCTTACTACTGATATGACCTTGGACAAGTCACTTAATGTCTTTGTCCCTCAGTTTCCTCAACTGTAAAATAAGGAGATTGGATTAGATGATCTCAAAGGTTTATGTCTTTAAATTTATGATCTTTGATGTATTACTAGCTGTGTGTGACCCTGGCAAATCACTTAATCTCTGTTAGTCTGTTTCCTCAACTGTAAAATGAGGGTAATAATAGCACCCACCTCCCAGGGTTGTTGTGAGAGTCAAATAGATAACATTTGCAAAAGATTTATTATTGTGCTTAGCACATAGTAGGTACAATATAAATGTTACCAATGATGATGATAAAATAAGAGATTAATTTTTGATTTCATAATAGTATTTTACTTTTTCTCAATTATCTGTCGCAACAATTTCTAACATTCATTTAAAAAATTTTTGAGTTCCAAATTTTCTCCCTCCCTCTTTCACTTTCCCCTTCCCTAAGACAATAAGCAATTTACTGTCTATCTATCTATCTATCTATCTATCTATATGTTTGCAATCATGTAAAACATATTTCCATATTAGTCATGTTGTAAAAGAAGACACAAATCAAAAGAAAACACACACACACACACACACACACACAAAGAAAGTGAAAATAGTGTGCTTTGATCTGCATTCAGACTCTACTCAGTTCTTTATTTGGATGTGGATAACAATTTTCATTATGAATCCTTTGGAATTGTCTTGAACCATTATATTGCTGAGAATAGCTAGCTAAGTCATTCATAGTAGATCATCATGCAATGTTGCTCTTATTCTGTACAATGTTCTGCTCACTTCATTTTTCATCAGTTCATGTAAGCCCAGGTTTTTCTGAAATTTGCTTGTTTGTCATTTCTTATAGCACAATAGTATTCCATTACAATCACATACCATAACTTGTTCAGCTATTTCCAACTGATGAGCATCCCTTCAATTTCCAATTCTTTGCCACCATAAAAAGAGCTGCTATTAATATTTTTGTATAAATAAGTTCTTTCCCTTTTTAAAAAATTTCTTTGGGAGAAGAGAATACAACAAATCTAGTAGTAGTATTAGCTGGATCAAAGAGTATGCACAGCTTGATTGCTCTTTGGTCATTTTTCAAATTGCTCTCTAGAATGATGGGATAAGTGCAAAACTCCACCTTAATTTTCTCACATAACCTCCAATATTTATCATTTTCCTTTTCTGTCATATTAGACAATCTGTTAGGTGTGAAGATTTGTGTATATTTATGTGTATATGCATAGATACAAATATTTACAATTTGATAAAGCATCTGAGTTACCTGAATTTCTTTTGAAAATAATTTTGGTATAAAAAATGAGTTTCATCACTAAAAATTATCTTTTTTCTAACCTTCAGTAAGCCTTTGTATCATCTTGTCCATGACAAGATTTTTTTCCCATCGCCACAGTTGGCAGCTGTTTTTTAAAAGAAAAAAACAGCTTGCTATTTTTTCAAATTCAAGAAACCTATGTAATTTAAAGGGATCAGTAACAATCCCCTCTGGCTTCCAAATTCCTTTGAAATTTTTTTCAAATTTCAAAATGTGCCTGACATGAATTTGAAAATTGATTAAGGCAAATTACAGTAATAATTTGTAAGTTCTTAACATTATGTTTAATTTTTGATCACTTTTTTACTTATCCTTTGATAGAACTGATCCTGTTTCATTGTGGTCTTAAATGATCCTTAAATTGCTTGACTTCCACACATCAGCAAAAATTGTAATATCTCATAGTTGTTGAAGTATGTTCTTTAAGAACTATAACTTTTACATGTTTCCTTAGAATATTATATTATTCCTTTAAAATTAAGAATTAAAAACACCCAAAGTGAACAATTAAACAATTGTGTTATGAAATTGAGTGTTCAGTTTGCCAAGAAATAACTAAAAAGTAGGAAAATTTGGGCTTAATCTGGTTGTGGTCAGATATTCTGATTTTGTCTAGTGTCATTAGAAGCAAAATGGCATGACTACTGCCATCACAAAATGAAATCACATCAAAATTATTGATTGTCCTATGTAATTTGCATACCACTATAATTTTTAGCTATTTGCAAATTATTTCTTCCCACCACACCATATAATTTACTTAAAGTAGCATTTTGTCATAAGCAACAAAAATTGACAACATTCTGAGGAAAGGAAGAAGTTAAAGTATAGTCATTTACAGCAGGTTGGCATAATAGATGGAGAACTGGTCTTGGAGTCAGAAAGAACTAGCATAAAAATCCATCTCTGATGTATTCTAATTGAGTGATCTTAAACAAGTTTCTTAATCTGGCTGTGCCTCCTGGAAACTCCCTAAAATTAAACTGTCTTAAAGTTGCAATCACATCACTAATGGGATTAGTGATCACAATCCTAAAAGTTGCAGAGTAGGTACTGATTTGCAGTGATAGGCGTTTTCTCACTGAGGATTCCCTATATCACAAGTCTGGTCTAAAAGAAAAATCCTAGATACTCTCCAAATACAGTTTTCCAAACTGAATTACACTAAAAATTTACACAAGAAAGGGGAATAGAAGGTAGGAAGTGAAGAAGACAGATTAGTAACATGAGTAATAGTCGTTCACTAAAACTATACTCAAACATAGGAAAGTTAATGGAATAGTTTCATATTTTAAAAATTTAAACAGATGTTATTAGTATGATATTTGTTGATATATCCTTTGAATTTTTCTTTCATCATTTCCCTTAATTCAATCAATATTTATTAAGTGCCTACTATGTGTTCCAGGCACAGTGCTAAGTACCTGATAATAATACACTTGATAATGGGATGCAGTTGCCAGTCAGTCATAGACTAGCACTATTTCAGAAGGATTAGGACTTAGGGAAATGAAATTAAGAATTTTCAATGGTAAATGAATTATCTTCATAGGCTCAATCATAGATCTGGAGCTAAACAATGCATTTAATCCACTCTTCATTTTACAGATGAAAAAAAATGAGGTTCAGAGAAGTTAATAATTTCTCTAAGATCACATAGGCAGAACTGTGATTTAAATTCAAATATGGCAAGCACTTTTCTCACTACCCTACATTGCAAAAGAAAATAACTCCTGTGTATGTAGTGAAAGAAGCAGAGCCTGAATGCCAGTCCCAAGAGAAATGTTTAAATATGAAAAACCTAGAGGTCTGTGAGTTGGCCTGAACAACAGTAATGTGAGTGAGAGGACAGGAAGAATGGGAATAAATGAGAGTCAGTTTAGTCTGTGGAAGGGAGTGTCAGGAGCCCCAGAAATATGTGTGACTATGGAGGATGAGCAGTAAGACTGTGAATGGAAAAGGGTTTGTTATAGATCAATGTTGTTTGTTCTTTTTCTAAGAGGACCAATAACATCACAGTGTTGAGATAAAGTATTGGATGATATCTTGACTCATGCATGAATTGGATTTAAGTACGGTTGAGCTCATTCTCTTCAGGAGTCATTTAAGTCAAGTGGCAAGACAAAAGTCAGGAAGATAGCAATAGTCTGGAATGCATGGCCCTGGTGTCTGACCAAACACTCAATAGCACCTGCTTCAGCTGCTCTCATAGCCACTGGAAAAAATTGTTCTCATCTATCCATTCTTCAGGAGAAGTCTTCATATGCTTGGAGGAGTCATCCTCCTAACTCATCAATGGAAGTGAATTAAGATAGAAAAATTAATTCCAATGATCGTGTGATGAAGAAAGCATCTACACCCAAAGAGAGGACTGTGGGGGCTGAGTGTGGATCACAATATAGCATTTTCACTCTTTTTGTTGTTGTTTGCTTACATTTTATTTTCTTTATCATTTTTTCCTGTTGGATTTGATTTTTCTTGTGCAGCAAGATAATTGTATAAATATGCATGCACATATTGGATTTAAAATATATTTCTACCATGTTTGACATATATTGGACTCCTTGCCATCTGGGAGGGGGGATGGAGGAAGGGGGAGAAATTGGAACACAAGGTTTTTTGCAAGGGTTAATGTCGAAGAATTATCCATGCATATGTTTTTTTAAATTTTTTTAATTTAAAAAATTTTTTTAAATGTTAAAATTTTTAAAAAAGGAAATAATAAGATAGAAGAATTGAATGAGTGGGAGAAGACACAGAATGAGCTCAAGGCAGGGGATATTAGAAGACTAGATAGAAAAACTCAATCAAGTCTAAATTTGAATTTTTGTATTTCTTGTATTGTCCTCACAAGAAGAAAGTGGAACAAGGGGAGGTAGCTCACATAGTGTATCCAAGAGCAAGAAGACCAGAGGTCCTAACAATCATGTATAGCCATTATATTTAATACTTGTGTAACTTAAGGCAAGGCGAGTTACTGAACTAATTTTGCCTCAGTTACCTCATCTATTGGATTAGAAGATTCCTCCAAGCTCCAGACCTATTTGAATCCAATGAAGATAATTAATTTACCATTGAAAGTGTTCATTTCAGTTCCCATCAGTACTCTCACTGCTCTCCACCTTTTTGAATAACAGCAAGAAGCTTCCCAATCCAATCAGCTTGACCATCTGCTAGATTTATTAAAATAGGGATTTCTTTCATGAATTGGCTAGATTTATTGCCTGCTGAGATCTCTTCCTTTGTCCCAGGGCAGATCCTTCCTGGATAAGATTATTTAATAATTAATTACTTATATGACTTACTTAATAAGTGATGATTTCTTGCTATTTCCCCCTATAAGAGTTTTAAAATCCTGTCTCTATCTTGAATTTAAGAACCACTTTCATAATGTTAATTAATCTGGATACATACTTTTTTTCTTCTTCTTCTGCAGTGTTTCTGTGTGCTGTAGTTTCCTTTCTGAAATCACCAGGATCAGACACTGACACAGAGCATCACAGGCTGGTTTCCGCCTCGGGCTTTCTCTTTGTTCTTTCCCAGGCACAACAGCTGCACATAAGGACAGCTGGAAGCTGAAACTGTGTACGACCTGCCTCAGTAACTACCGCCCTCTCGTGGCCAATATGGAATTGAATTTGAACTTGAAATTGAATGTTTATTCCCTGAAGATGACGTCTATTTAATTTTTGTCTTTGTAACCTCATCTTTTTGAACACTGCTTTTAGGGTGCTTAAAATGTGTGTTTAATGGAATTCAAGTTTGAAATGATTATGAGCATTACTTTTGTTCATTACACTAACGCTGAATCTCATCAGCTCCGGCAGAGTATTTTTATAATTTCCTAATTTGTTTTCAGTTTCTCCCCTCTCTAATTTATCCTCTTACAGCTGGCTGCCAGAGGCATATTTCCAAAGCACAGTTCTAGCTATAGAAGCTTAATAAGCATTAGTGGCTTCCTACTGTCCCTAAAAACAAAGATGAATAGCTCCATTTGGCATTCAAAGACCTCCAAACCTGGCTCCAACTTACCTTTCCGGGATTACTGCCCAGCACACACTCTCTGGTCCGTCCAAATTGGCCTTCTTGCCATAGCTCACACATTCTCTTTTCTCCCTGCCTTTGCACAGGTACATCTCATGCCTGAAAAAGTCCTTTAGTCAATAAGCATTTATTAAACTATTATGTGCCAGATACCCCTAAGCACTGGGGATTCGAGAAAGACAAAACATGATCCTGGTCTCTACCCCTGAGGAATTCACAAATTAATGAGGAAGAAAACACATAAATAAATACGGACAGAAGTTATGTACAGGATAAACATGAAATAATCAACAGAGGAAAGACAGCAGAATTAAGAAGGATTAGGAAGAACTTCCTGTAGAAAGATTTTTAGCTAGGACTTGACAGAAGGCAGAGAAGCTAGGAGGTAGAGATGAGGACAGAGAGAATCCCAGGAATGGGAACAGACAGAGAAAAGGCCTGATATCAAGAGTAGGGACTTGCTCATGGAACAGCAAAAAGATCAGTTGTCATAGGATAAAACCTGGGGGACATAAGATGTAAGAAGACTGGAAAGATTGGGGAAAGCTTGTGGTTTCCTGGAGAGTAATAGGGAAGTTTGAAAAGGAGAGGATCTTTTGGGGAAAGATGAGTTCAGTTTTGGGCATGTTGAATTTAAGCTATCTATAGGACATCCAGTTCAAGATATCTGCTAGTTGATGATGTCGCCTTTCTTAACATTCCCAGTGCTTAGCACAATGCCTCCCACCTAGTAAATGCTTTTAAGATAAGTGCTTGTTAACTTCACTTCCTCAGAATGAACTTCCTCTCTTCTGAACTTTAGGACCATCAATTTTACTTAGCCTTGTGTCATTGTTTTGATTCAATAGAAGTTCTAAGGCTACCAATATAATTATAGCTATCACGAGTTTTTTAAGTATATTCTTTTACCCACTGGAAAACATTTAAAAATGAACCACATAAATTCTAGTTCCAAAGAGAAAAGTCTATTTTTGTTGCATTTCTCAAAGTAAAGTTTATTACTCAATTAAGAATGAAAGCTTTTTATATTTTTATCACTTCCCCCCACTTTGAGGTTATGTTTGATCTTCATATCATCTAAATGGGAAGGTATATTTAGCCAAAAAGGATGTGTGATTTTAAGGATGTAGTCATATAAATTCATATATAACTTTTAATTTAATAAGAAAATAGATGGCATATCTAAGAACAGGTGTTCTTTTTGCCTAAGTTGAGAGGTAGAGAAAAGTAATGGCCACAAATTCAGGAGAGTAAAAATAAAGCAATAGAATCCTTTATACCCATATGCCATTACAATAGTCAGTGATTCCACATGATTGTAACAATAACATTCATTATAAAATACAGTTCTCCTGACCTGGGCAGAGATATTTGCCATGAAATGGGATGGAAAATGGTTGCACAAAACTCCCTTGACTCTGTTTGATTTAAGGTAAAAGTCACAAATAACTTTTAGTATAATCAGTCAAGAAATAGAGATCCACATTATTCAAAGGATCACAGCCATGATTGTGATCTGCCAGGTATGAAATATTTCTGTTCAGAAAGGAGATAGCACAGTAGGGAAACTGAACCAAGAAAACACTGCCATTATCTTTGTAAGTCCTTCTCAACCTAGTCAAATCTATCTACCTGTGTTATTTCTAGATAAAACTTCCTTTTGAGCAGTTCTAGGCATTTTCCCTTGAAAAATGATGAGTGGTTCACCATTTTAACAGCAATTTAGTTATACCTGGATTCAAACACAGAGCAAATAAAATCACAGAGCCATGATATTCTACCTCACAGAGCAACTATTTGATTAAGCTGATTTGTAACATCTATACCTCTGTCCACAACTGCAGGAATGAAATGCTCCACTAATGGATACTTTAGCTTCCATTTAGTCCCTTCCTAAATGTGTCCATGATCACTACTTCTTTCTAAGCAAATCTAGCCCATAGCTTATGACTGTTGAAATTGGTTTATCTCTAATGTTGTAGTGGCTGCATAAAACGGATAGGGGTATCTGAATAACAGCCAATACTTAGATAGCACTTAATATCTTCCCAGCACTAGGCTAAGCATTATTATCTTGTTTAATCCTCATGACAACCTTGCAAGGTGGTGCTATTATATTATACCTATTTTATAGATGAGGCAAACAAAAGCTGGCTAGGGTCACAGCTAGTAAGTGTCTGAGATCAGATCTGAAATCTGGTCTTCCTGCCTCTATGCCCAGCTCTCTACCTACTGTGCCATCTAGCTGCCTGAACCTCACTAAGAAACATGGCATCTATTGATATTCTCCCTTCTGTGGGGGAGGACTGCCCATTCAAAAGCGTAGATTCTCCTAATTTTAATTTCACAAAAGTCACCTGTATTTGATCTGTGAAGATAGTACCAAATTGTTCCTTAAAGACTATCCACTGGCCAAAAGGAACTGGCTAATGTTTTCTTTGACAGTCTTTCAAGAGGGTCAATCAGCACACAGTAATAGGAGGAGGAGCAAGGTGACACTTGAAAGGAAGAAGAATTGTACTAGAATGGGGCCACCATGTATGATATTTGAGACTAGAATGCTATTAGCTCCCTCTTCTGTTTTGGGATTGTCATCCCTTTTCCTTGTACCTCCTTATTTTTGTGTGCTCCCCACATCCATTCCCTACCATGTTTTGTCAGGGAAAATGGTTCTAGAGAAGTTGGAGAAGCAAGGTCACTTAGTGAAAGAGGTCAGGAGAGCAATCAGCACAGGGGATTCTTGGTACCTTGGAGTCCTAAGACTACCCGAGGGTGGTAGAGAGGTTTTTATTTAATTAATTCATTTTGGAGGGGAATGTTTTTGTTTTTATCTTTACCAAGTAGTGCCAAAACAGAGAAGCAGTTAGGGTTTCAGGCTGGCCAGGGGTATTAGTGATGGACTAAAAAGCCTTCTAACCATATGTTCTACCTCAAAGAAGCAGTTAAGGGACCAACATGACTAAGGAATGATCTCTACCCACAAATGGGCTGCTGAGAGGATGGGGAAGCACTTCAGGCAAGATGGAAGGACAGGACAGATGTCTCCATCATACTTATCTCAGATGCTCCCCCTGCCTTCTCTATCCCAGTTTTTAATTTTGGAGTTTTTAATTCTCCTAATCTTCTAGAACTTCTTGACTGAACAAAGTCCAGGATAGGGAAGAAAATACAACTGAAATATGGTGAGAGAGAAGCCAGAGATGAGGTGAGCTAGAGGTGAGCAGAGATGGAGTGTCTCAAGAAGCGGCCTAGAGCATTTGTGGAGACCTTGACCCATCCATTGAAATTCCTTAAAAGGAAGGCAGGGTTTGGGAGGGACCTAAGATCCTCTTGTAGATGACTACAATATGAATTGGCTAGAGTAATATTTAAGAACGATGGCAAGACTTCAGAAAAGGAAAGGTCATTGAGTCATGGTGGCAGGGAAAATGCTTCAAGTAGAAATAAGGTCCAAGATGATGTTGATTCCCCCCTTCCTCTTACTCAGCACCTGGATGTTGGAGTGAAAACTAGAGAGAGAACTGAAGAGCATCCTGGATGTTGGAGAGGGAGGCCAGGGATGCAGTGTTTTCTAGGAGGACCCAGGCTTCCTAGGCCACAGAAGTCAGAGGATCAGATCTAAAGCTAGAGCTGGTAGAGACTTCAGATGCCAATTGCTGCAACCATTTAACTTTACGAAAAGAAAAAAAAGGCCCAGAAAAGTTGCCCCAAATCATACAAATAGTAAAAGTCAGAGGTGGTATTATGCTTTCAGAGTCAGTGTTATTTCCACAGAACTTATGTGGAAGATGTTTAGGGTAAAGAGAAGACTTTTTTGTTGTTGTTTTGGTGAAGCAATTGGGGTTAACTGATTTGCCCAGCGTCACACAGCTAGTAAGTGTTAAGTATCTGAGGCCAGAACTCAGATTGTCCTGACTCCACGGCTGGTGCTTTATCCACTGTACCATCTAGCTCCCCAATGAAGAAGAGATTCTAAAGAACAAAAAAGAGTAGCATGGTGGATAGAGACTGAGTTTGGAAACAGGAGGACTTCACCTTCCTTCAATCTCAGACACTAGTAATTGTGTGACCCTGGACAAATCATCAATAACCCTGTTTGCCTCAGTCTCCTTAAATGTAAAATGAGCAGGTGAAGGAAATGGCAAGCCTCTCCAAACCCCAAATGGGGTCACAACTCAATAACAACAAATATATTTTTATTAAAACTTTTAATTTTCAAAACATATGCAAGGATAATTGTCAACACTTACCTTTGCAAACCTTGTGTTCCAGATTTTTTCCCTTTTTTTCCCACCACTCCCTCCCCTAGATGGCAAGTAATCCAATATATGTTAAACATGTGTAATTCTTCTCTACATATTTCCACAATTATCATGCTATACAAGAAAAATCATATAAAAAGGAAGAAATTAAAAAGAAAACAAGATGCAAACAAATAACAACAAAAAGAGTGAAAATACTGTTTTGTGATCCACACTCAGTTCCCACAGCTCTCTCTCTGGGTGCAGGTGGCTCTTTTCATCACAAGATCATTGGAACTGGCCTCAATCAACTCATTGAAAAAAGCCACATCAGAATTGATCATCGCATAGTCTTGTTGTTGCCATGTACAATGATCTCCTGCTTCTGTTCATTTCACTCAGCATTGGTTTATGTGAGTCTCTCTAGGCTTCTCTGAAATCATGCTATTAACTATTTCTTACAGAACAATAATATTCCATAACATTCATATACCACAATTTATTCAGCCATTCTCCAACTGATGGGCATCCACTAAGTGTCCAGTTCCTCACTACTACAAAAAGGGCTGCCACAAACATTCGTGCACATGTGGGTCCCTTTCCCTTCTTTAAGCTCTCTTTGGGATAGAAGCCCAGTAGTAACACTGCTGGATCAAAGAGTAGGCACAGTTTAATAGGTCTTTGGGCATAGTTCCAAATTGTTCTCCAGAATGGTTGGATTCATTCACAGTTCCACCAACAATGCATCAGTGTCCCAGTTTTCTCACATCCCCTCCAACATTCATCATTATCTTTTCCTGTCACCTTAGCCCAATCTGACAGGTGTGTAGTGATACCTCAGAATTGTCTTAATTTGCAAACAAACTTTTTTTAAAAAAAATAAAACACAGAGCAGAAAAAAATTGAAAGGGGAGGGCAGAACAGGATAAAGTCTCAAGAGCAGTAAGTGGATCAGTCTAAGGGACTGGAAAAGGGCTGACAGGGAAAGACAGTTTTCACCTACACACACAGTAACTGTGATATGCATGGATTCAAAGAGAAGAAGGAACTTGTCCTCCAAATGGCCTTGGCTTTTCCTCACCATTCTTTCCTACCTCCTAATCTAACTGAAAGTTGCCCCTAATGCCATAATTGTTAGAACTCTGAGTCACAGTGACACAAACAAGGTCATTTGCTGTGACATAAATGGGGTTATTTGCTATGATGCAAATGTTGCAATAATTTCCTTTGACTCATACAAAACAGTTCTATACCTTTACCTACCCCAACCCTGACCTCAGCAAATTTCTTTATCCTCCCTTGAAATCAAAACAGCTTTATTTCTTAATAAGCAATAGTCTTTTCCACCCCCACTCTTTCTGTACCTATTCTCCCAGAGGAAAAGGTGACAGAAAGAGAACAGAGATGCAAAGTAGCCTCTACAAATCAATCATAAAAAAGTTTTTTCTTCACAGGAAGGAAGTATGGGTATACTATTGTTCTGTCACATTTCTAGGGGTAATCTTGCTGCTTTTATACTCCAAATTAAAGGATATTTTGCTTTTTAAAATTTTAATTAGCCTTTTTTTTTTTAGGATGGTTGACTGAAAGTCAGAACTTTTATGTTACTTTCAAAACCCATGAACTCGACAAATTTCTCTTAGGTCAGTCAAATTTGCAATGCACAGTGTTCTCATTCTCTGTTCTTTTCTACATCACCTAGTTCTTTCTCATGATCTTTCAGATGTACAGTGAAGAGAACATAAAATTTTGCCTAAAATAACTCACTAAAAATTCTCCTTTTTTCCTTCTGGGAGTTAAAGAGTAAACATAAGTCAGTGGAGGTATTTTAACCTCCAAATATTATGCAGTTTGAGGCATAAAGGAAGAATATAATCAAGTTATTATCCTAAGGTCAAAATAAGAATTAGCTTTAGATTATTTTTAAAAATCCTATCTAGTATGATTTTTATAAAGTGGGCATTTCAAATTGATTCTGTTTTGCAATTTTTAGGAAGAAATTTAACTCATTATTAATTTTTTAAATGAAAGTAGACTCAAACTGCAAAAGTAAATGTCTCCTGAGAGATAATTTTGAATCTCTGGAAAACCATGTCTTAGAATTCAGGAGACATGGATCCCCTTAAGCAACATAGTGACTGTTTATCTAAGTTTAAGGGATAATGAAAGTGAAATCTGCAGCCATCAGGACTGATGCTGGGTTTCCCAGATGGAAATCTGAAAAATACTTGTTAACAGTAATGATGACAGTTTCAAAACCCAAACCTTTTTTGCGAGGAGAAGGAGACTACATAACAACAAAATATGAGAACATAAACCACAGTACAAAAGGGAGATTTTGAGTGTCCTAAAATCCTTAAGATAGCTAAGTTGTGTAAAAATCTTGGAAGTATTTCTAAAATACTAGTGAACTGGATACTGCTGATAGTACTGATTGAGTAGCCCCCAATCAGTGTGACACTTCTGCTCTTAACACTCAAAGAAATATATTGGTGGCAGTGGGGGAGATGTTGTTGTGTTGTTGTCCTTTGTTTTCAAAGATGATCAAAATGACATCACTATCATCACTGGTGGCAGTGGAGGAGATAGAGTTGCAGTATACATATAGTATAGAGATACACACACACATATATATATATATATATATACACAGTATATAGATACACACATAAATGTGTATGTACAATATATAAATACAAACATATATGTCTATATATGTACAGTATATAAATAAATAAACAAATATGTGTATTTATAATGTATAGATACACATATATACACATCATATAGATACAGTTTATAGATACATACATATAGATATACACAGCATGAAGATACATTATATATATATATTTATATATATTCATATATTTATAGTATCTAGACATTATGCTATGGTGATCAGTGATCTTTGATGATACTATTGTAATTGTTTCAGGGCACCATGAATGACACCCATTTAAAAGATAAATGTTGTATGTTCTGACCACTTCATCTCCTGGCCATTCCCTGTCTCTCTCCCCTTACTTGAACCTCTCCATTCTCCAAGACCCAGAAATATAGAAGAATAAACTTAGCTAATAAAACAGCAGCAGGGTTTTTTAGGGTTGGCTCCAATTTTGAACGAAGTTCTATTCTGGCTAAAATGCTATCAAACAACATCTTCCAGAGAAATCTTTCATGAAAGGAAGAGTTGATCGATTTGTCCAAACTTCATTGCTGTCTTATTTTAAGAAATCACTACAGACACCCAAGCCTTCAGTTATCACCAACCTCATCAGTCAGCAGCCATCAACACTGAGGCAAGATCCTTCACTAGTAAAAAGATTATGACTCACTGAAGATCCAGATTCTGGTTAGCATTTTTTTTTTTTACCAATAAAATATTTTTATCTATTGGATTATCTACCATCTAGGGGAGGGGGTGGAGAAAAAGGAGGGAAAAATTTTGGAACACAAGGTTTTGCAAGGGTGGATGTTGTAAAGTAACCATGCATATGTTTTGAAAATAAAAGGCTTTAATTTAAAAAATAAAATAAAAAGTAAAAAATAAACAATGAAGTATTTTCAATTAAGGCACGTACATTGTCTTTTTAGACATACTATGGCATGCTTAATAGGCTACAATATTGTATAAATGTAACTTTCCTATGCACTGGGAAACCAAAAAACTTTTATTTCAATATTTGTTTTATTATAGTGGGTTGAACTGAACCTGCAATATCTCTGACATGTGCCTGTATTTCATCACTGTAGAGATTTGTGCTATATATGTGCTATTATTGTTGTAATAATTATTGTTATCATTATTTGTCAACGGTAACTTCAGCTCAAAATCACACACACAACATACTGAAGACAATTAAAATCAATTAGCAAATATTTATTAAATACCTCCTATGTGTCAGGCATTGTGCTGGGTGATAGAAAAATAACTTCATCCCTAAACATGGATTAGATAAAACAAGAGCTGAAATGGAGGAACCTAAAACCCAAAGAGGGAAAATTTGAAGAACTTAAAGTCTTTGTGCAATTAAATTTTATATAATCAAAAGTGTCCATTTTATCTTCTATGATTTTCTTTTTCTCTTGTTTAATCATGAGCTCTTCACCATCCACAGGTCTGAAGGATATTTTTTTCCCTTTGTTCCTCTAATTTGTTTTGATGTGACCATTCTTATCTAGATATGTGTCCATTAGGAGCTTATCTTGGTATGTAATGTAAAGTTTGGTCTAAACAAATGGTGAGTCCTTATCCCAGTAGCTGGAGTCTTTGAAATCTATTTAATATTAACAAAATACAGAATTCATTCATCACCTTAAGGCAATCATAGAAAGATTTGTACTTCCTAGTTTAAAAAAAAGTGGTTTGATTAGCATTCTTAAAGCACATGATAAATAGTTAAAATTTACAAGAATACTTTTGATATAGATATCATT
Organism: Sarcophilus harrisii; assembly: GCF_902635505.1. Lineage (NCBI taxonomy): Eukaryota > Metazoa > Chordata > Mammalia > Dasyuromorphia > Dasyuridae > Sarcophilus > Sarcophilus harrisii. The sequence continues at coordinate 593,638,963 of NC_045427.1, read as the reverse complement.
TCATAAAGCAATAATTATGGCTGACAACAGATACAAGCCACTAGATTTGTCACATGTAACCAAAAATGGTTTAGATTTAGGTGGAGCCTATGAAATCACTGTGATTCAAAAATGAAATCAAAAGACTCTTGAGGAACTACATCCTCATGAATTCAGCCATATAGGGACAGAGAAATGTTGAAACATTGAGTCCTGTGGATTTGTTTATAGAAACAAAGTACCCATAGATATGATGGGGGAATATCTCCTACTGTATCACAATTTGTAGTGTTCTGACCTTAGATGTCTCAGGTTGGGGGTGGGGTGGGGTATGTTCAAGGTACAGGATAAGCAAAAAAGCACATAATAGTGGATTGCAGTCTCCTTTAGGCTGAATCCTCAACCTTTGACCAGCTTGGTCATCTTGATGATAATGGTCTTATGCCAAGAAACAGATTAAGATATGGTCATTTATCAGGATACCCAGAGAAGGCAAAGGCATGGGTGGAGGAAGGGATAGATTCAGTAAACAAGCTAATAAGTATCTATAACAAATTAAAACTGTGTTATACAGTTGAATGTCACTTATAGAAGATTTGATTTTAATGGGCTAATGATTGACTAATAATAGTTTCCCCTCAAAACACTGTTTATCATGTGCTCTTATTTTTAGTTGAAACTGAGTGTTCTAGTCCACATGTAGTTAATTAACATTAACTGTACTGCCTGTTTCCTTAGATACTCCATAAAAAGACTCCTTTGGAGTTAGACACTACTAATTCTGGGGTAAGAGATCTGGTTTTTACTTTTTAAATGTATGTCTGAGTCTTTGTAATTATTGAACAGTGAGAACTTTTTTAAACAATTTGGTTGTCAATAAAGTAGAAGAGGGAAGTTTTAAAATTGAAAAAAAACAACTATATCACAAATCAGAGTTACCAAATGGACCTAGGAACAGGCTAATAAGCATTTAAGGATCATACAGAAATCAGTACATATTTCCACTACCCCTGCACATATCTTTTTGTACATGGTTGTTTGCATCTTGTCTCCCCATTATACTGTGAGTTTCTTGGGAGCAGAGACTATTTTTCCCCTTTCTTTGTGCTCTCAAAGCTTGGCACAGTGCCTGACATAATTGGTGCTTAATGAATGCTAGTTGACCAACTAAGTGATTGGATTACTATGCCCAGAAAGGGTGTTGTATAGGGCCGATAGAAAGAGGCAAATTCTTTCTGCCTCCTAGGAAACCTTTCTCTATCTAATCCCATGCCATACATCCACTCAAGGAATGCCAGGTACACTAATAATTTGATACCATTGTCTAGGAAGCTTCAGAAGATTTCTGAGGCATCTGAGATGTTCTCAAGTAATATAGCCAGTCAGAGATATCCTACCCAAACATCTGGCTATCTGCCTCCAGTGATTCCTAGTTGCTGGAGAATTGCTGATCTGTTGTGCTTTCAGTTGACTAATTATCTACTAATCATGCTAATCATTCAGAAAGTTGGTTCTCTGAATTCCACGGATAGATTTCAGGACTTTCATGATCTTGGATGGAAAAAAAAAAGTTACATCCTCTTTTCCCCCACTAATCTCCATCTGAAAACTAAGAGGATATCCAATAGTTGAGGAATGATTGGGTAATTTAGGATATATGTATGTGATGAAATATTATTAAGCTATAAGAAATGAGAAAGACATGGAAAGGCATGTAGACTGATGCAGAGTAACTGAGCAGAATCATAAAAACAATTTATACTATATTACAAAAGTGACTGATCTTGAGGACTTATAAATGAATGGATAGTTGGTAGCACAGTAGAGGCAAGTGGTGATTCGGGACACAGTGCTTGCTGCTCCTGGAATCAGGAAGATCTGAATTCAAATGTGACCTCAGGCACTTACTAGGCTACAAGCCTGAGCAAGACATTTAACTTGTTTGCCTTCATTTTCTTAATTGTAAAAAGGGGATAATAACACTGATTTCCCAAGGTTGTTGTGAGAATGAAGTGAAATAATAATTGTAAAACTACTTAGACTAGAAAAGAATGAGTGTATTTTGTATATATAATGTATGACTGGTACATAGTAGGTATAGCATATAAATGATTATTCCCTTCCCTTCCGTTCCTTAAATAAAAATGAAACGAGTACAACTAGAAAAATAATTTCTATAATAAAATTATATAAACATATATTTATTTAAAACATAAATATAATATTTTAATAATTTTATATAAATATAACAGTATATAAATATATAACTTGAGAAGATACAAGCAATGATCAATGCAATGAGCGTCCCAGGGGACTGATAATGAAATAGATTATCCATTACAAAGATGTCATGGATTTCTGGTGCAGAATGAGACATACATTTTTTTTGCACATAGCCATTGAAGGGATTTGTTTTATTTAATTATGCATAGCTATTAAAAGAAATTTGTTATTCTCTTTGCTTTTTTCTTTCTTTTTTCTTGTGAGGTAAGGCTGTTCACTGACTCATTTCATCCTTACAATACATTAGATAGGTACCATTTTATAAAGACGTACAATGGGTCTCAGAGATGACTTGTCTATGGTCATAGAACTCATATATCAGCTCTTTACTGTGACTCCAATGCAAGTGCTCTTTGCAATATCCCATCTCACCTCAGATTAACCTAAATCTCCAGAATCATTTCCATCCCTGAGAGTTAAGGCTCCTTTGACAGAAATCCTGCTCAGCCTGTTGTTATTGTCCAGTCTCTTCCTGTTGCCCTGAAGACACTGGGCACTGGGTAAATAGAAGTGGTTTTTCTTCCTGTTATTCCTCCAGTTTTCAGAGCATAGTGACCCTGTGCCTAATTTCTCAAAAGAAATTAGGGCAAATTATTCTATAGACTTCTGATCTTTTGATGCTATCTTCTGAGAGTGAGATGAAATTTCCAAATAAGTGAACAAAACTAAATCTGCAACTACCCTCTTTCCCTCCAGTTATTGACACGCTTTTTCTCCTCCAGTTCCTCACTTACACATCCCTTGGGGCAGACAGTCATGTTTTTGCTGTGATGATTCAAATGAAAAAAGGAAAGGAAGGAAGCAAAGCTATCAAAAGCCGATTTAGACGTTTACGGAAGTGAGAATGTATATATATGTCAGACCAGATAAACAATTTGATTTTGTGTTTTGTTTTGTTTTGTTTTTTCAAGAGGAAAAGGTAGTGGGAGTTGCCATTCTGGCATTACCCAGGAAAAGGAAGGATCTAATGCAAAATGTGAACTTCTTTGCTGCAAAAAGAACCCACTGAATTCTGGGTTGGCTTCCATTATTGTTTCCCTAAGACAGTGAAGCCAGCATAGCTTTGAGTGGGCTCGAGTAAATTGTTCTTTTTCCTTCCAACTCTAGCTCTGTTACCTTAGAAAACAGCCACGAGCCACCTATAAGAGTTTCATTCATCTCTCTTCACCAGGACTGAAACTATAAGAAAGATTGTGTTGTATTTCTGCTCAATGAGAGTGTTGAAATCTATTCCATTAACCTTTGATTACAGAGCCTGCATATGATTCCTTGGAACTTTGTTCTCTAAATTAACTTCTGCCTTAATTTCTAGCTCTCTTGGATTCATGGATCAAAGCATGTTAGAAGTACCCTCTGACATGCTTTCCCAACAAAGAAATTTCTAAATTGCTGCTCTGCTAAGTTATTAGTCATTGGCAAGGGATACAGATATGTCAGTACTTTATTTCTGCAAAAATGATTTGGGACTGACACCCTCCTTGCCTCAAAATCACTGCCACCTACAATGTAAAAGTAGCAAAGGTATTTCTGGTTTCCCTGACTTCCTTCAAATCTAAAAATCTTCCTAAAAATCTCACCTTCTGCAAGAAGTCTTTGCTGATTTTTCTCAGTGCTAATGCCTTCTTTCTGAGATAATCTTCAATATAGTCTGTATGTATTTGGTTTGTATATTGTTATTTGCATGTTGTATCTTTCTCTGTAAGCTCTCTGAGGATAGAAACTGATTTTACTTTGTATCCTCTGAATTTAGTACACTATCTAGCATATGTCAGGACATTAAGAAGTGCTTGGTTTGCCTTAACTTGAATAGTAGTGCCTGTGGTTCCTGACACCCACAATTTAGAACTGCTATGAAATAATCACATTGGGATGAGAACAACAATCTTTTGACTGCTAGGCCAGTGCCTTTTCCTTTTAAGATTCCAAGAGTTCTTAATCTTTTTGTGCAATTATCAAAATATTTTTTAAAGAAAACAAATTCACAACTCATCCAGCCATTCTGAATCTACCCTACAGCCTTTTTTTCTTTACTATTTCTTTACATAGCTATAGCTCAGCTATGAGAGGTAAGCATACCAAATCTCATTTATATCAATGAATTTTAATCTTAATTTTCCTCTTGCTAATTCTTCCTATTTGTAAGCCAAAGTAAGTATATTTGTAAACAAAAACCTGAGGCATATGATGTCCTGTAGATAGCATTCATCTCTTTAAATATTTTTCTTGGATTAATGCTATTCTGTGATATAACATGAACATAAAAATACTTATTCTTTCTGGATTGCTGCACAGTCCTCATTTCACTCGTCATCTGTCTTGTTGGTGGCTCTTTGAGCTAACCCTCATCCTTACTTACTCCTGAAAATTGCCATGTTGTGTGCCACACTGACAGCTCATTTCCTGAAGTTCAGTGTACTTGTGATCAGCTTCCTGCCCCCTAACCCCGCTTTTTTTCTGATATGACACTATCTGCTCAGCTTCCTGTAACTGACAACTAGATGATTCCTATAGAGTTCTACCAATGAAGCCGCTTCCCAAATACTAATGCAATTATTGACAAGGTCTATCTAATTAATCCTAATTACTCTCTTATTTTCTCCATTCTCTGTTGACCTCTAGATAATACTTTATACTTCCCTGGTCTCCTTCTCATCTTTCACAGTTAGTAGGTGAGGATTAATTTACATATGTCTAATTCCCCTCCTTTTCTGAAAATAGGATGAGATTATTTGCTCAAGTACCTTAATTTTATTTTTATTTATAACTTTTGTTTCTGTACCTTTTTAATATTTAAATTTCTTCTTCCTTCTCCTCCCCTACCCAGAGTGCCATCCTTGTAACAAAGAATAAAAAATAAATATAGCTTAACAAAAACAATGGAGTACGTAAATCATGTCTGACAACATATATAATATTCCAAAGGTTCTTTATCTCTGTTGAGAAGGAAGAGATATATATTTTTTCAATAATTATAAAATATAATTCTATTATGTATAAATTACATAAACATAATATAATATATTATACAATAAAAAATAGAAAAATAAAATTATGTCATATTGTTTCATAATTATAAAATGTCCCATCCTGGCTTTTTTTTCTATTTCTATGCGTTATATGAGTTTAGATTTTTTGATGGACTAAATAAAAGAGGAGATTCTTTGCATCAGTTGCTAGCTACCTTTAATCACTGAATGGGTGTGGCCTCAGTCAAAGGCTTTAGCTTAAAAAGACCAAGATCTCCCATGGCATCCAAGGCCATCTCCCATAGTCTTGATATATATCTTGCTACTGAAGGCAAATGTCTCTGGAGGGGAAAGTGAGGCAGGTGACCTTGTATAGCCCTCCCTCACTTAAATCCAATTTACTTGCATGTCATAGAATCACCTCCCTGATGTCATAGTCCTCTTCAAGAATGAAGATCAAACAACAACAATTCAATTTTTCATGTTCCATGCTATTTTAGTATAGCGATAATGACAATGATAATTAGCATTTATATGGAACTTTAAGGTTTGCAAAATGCTCTGCATATATCGTCTGGTTCCCTTATCTGTATCACATTTCATTTCATGAATGTTTGCTTTGTTTCCACTTTGTTCCACAAAATGCTAATAAGCATCTTGGTGTAGATCAAGAAATTTTTTTCATAATTACCTTATGTACCACAAACTGTGGGAGGCTTTCCTTATTTTCTTTATCTGCTAATCCTTTTCCTCCAATCTATTGTGCATATATCTAATATATACCAATTGATGTATGTATTGTTTTCCTAGTACATGGTTAGCTCCTTGAGAGCAGAGATTTAAAAAAAATACAATGCCAGGCATATAGTAAGCATTTGATTAATTCTTTTTTGATTGATTGAGTCATGACTTCATATTGGTCTTTTCCCCCCATAATTTGATTTTCCTCCCTATTCTTTTTGTTCAGCTTAGTAAAAGGGTCATCAATTTTCAAAGAACCCATTTTTGCTTTTATAGTATTATTTTCCACTTTGTAAATTTCTCCTTTAATTTCTAAGATTTTCTCCTTTTTGTTATTTTGGATTTATTTCCTTATTTTTATGGTTTTTAAATTGCATATTTAATTTACAATTTTTAAGCTTTTTCAATATAGCTAATATATATTTTCAAAGATATGCATTTTCCTCTGAGTGCTGCTTTCTGAATACCAGAATACCAGAAATTTTATTATCCTGTTTCCTCATTTCCACTCTCATATGATTTGTTCTTTGAATCACTCATTTGAAACTGATGACAATGTTAAAACAAAAGGTACATATAAACATAATTAAATTAATTAATGAATGAACTGGACTAAAAAATAAACTAAGAAGTCAATCAACTCCTCCCCTCAGACTATACAAGAACAGAGTTTGAATCCCATGAGCTACTTTTGCCAAAGATAAAAAGGAGTGAGGCTCTCAATACAGGATTCTGTTTCTAACTAATAAAGGCATGAGAATGACTGGACTAGGGAGGACTAGTTCTTACCATTTGTTCCTGCAGATCCAATGTTAGTATACTCAAGAAGCTGAGAGATATAGCAAGGTATCACACTTTCTGCTTGTTTGTATAGAATAGACTCAGGTTCATTGAGTATTAGATTTGGAGGAATCTTATCGGTAATGATGCTCATCGTTACTAGATGACAAGAGAAAACTGAGACACAGAAATATTAGTTGACATAATGAAATCTAGCCCAGGTTTTCATTTAAGGGTCCTCAAACAAAACCATAGCTTTGATTCTTTGTTCAGAACCAAAAATAATTTAAGCTTTAGTTTTTGTTCTGCCAAGATGAATGTTCCCTTCAAAATCTTTCTCTCCCAGTATAGAAAGGGAAGTAGAAGTGGGTATAGGAACAGCGAATGATAAACTAGGGGAAATTGGAAAGAAAAGTTATCAATGTTGGAGTCTAGTTCTCAAGTCACCTCAAATAATGACTAATCCTAGAATGCTCTGATAGTAATGTCCAGATTCATTTCTGCTCATCAGTTGGCTACAACCTCATTCCTATAAAGGAGTGTGTTCCTATAGAAAGTGCCATCTGCATCCAGAGAGAACTGTGGAGACTGAATGTGGATCGAAGCATAGTATAACGCGTTGTTTGTTTGCCTTGTCTTTTTCGTGTTTTTTCCCTTTTGGTCTGATTTTTCTTATACAACATAACAAATATGGAAATATATTTAAAAGGATTGTACATATTTAACCTATATCAGATTGCTTGCGGTCTTATGCAGAAGGGAAGTGAGAGAGACAGGTAGAAAAATTTGGAACATAAAAACTTACAAAAATAAATGTTGAAAACTATATTAAAATTTCACATGTTTAACATATATTGGATTACTTGCAACCTAGGGAAGGGAGTTAGGGGAAAGGGGAAGAAAAAAATTAGAAACAGAAGATTTTATAAGGGTGAATACTGAAATCTATGCATGTTTTGAAAATAAAAAGCTTTTAAAAAAGAAAAAATCAAAGAATTGTGAATTTCTATACATGCTATATCTTCGGGGGTTAATTATGACTGAAAAATGACTTTTGGATCTCTATTCAGCTAGTTGAAAAGTATGGCCTTGTATATATGGGGCTGCAGAGAGACACTATGTTCCATGAATATGAAGCAATAAAGGAAGTTCTGATTGATCAGGGAGATGAGTTTGTAAAAAGAAAATCACTATCAATAGTTCAGGATATCTTCAAAGGATACAACCCTTAAAGATTTCCTAAAGTTAGCTATAATTATTTTATCATGGAGCTATTCTTTATCCAAAGTATAGAAGTGGAATGTCACTCAAAGAGCTATGGAAAGGGAAATGGTGGGTATGACTTGATTGTAATATAACTCCAACAAGAAATTATACATGAAGATTGGGATAAAGGATGTCATCAAAAATATGTGTGATTAAAAAGAAGATGGGCTGTTTATGTGGCAAGGTCAAGGACTGACAGCTAAAATTAGAATAAGGTCTGTCATGTGTGCAGGTATTATTGATCTGTACTTTACAGATGAGGAAACTGGTACTTCAAAGAAATATCTCTCTTGTCCCTTCTCCTAAGTGGATTATATCTTCTTGACATGGTTCTTAAGTACTCAGTGGGGTTGCTGGGTATCATAGTTGGGAGTCATAATTCCCCTAATAAATCACTTTGGTCTTTAGATGGATTTGGATCATAACTTAGCAGTTTCTACACAGCATCAATCCCACTGAGTTCAGGTCCAAAAGCAATATAACTATCATATAAGTTTTTTCATTGGATTAATGTCCTGAAAGTCACTCCTGATGTCCCTTTCTCCTTGTTCCTTGGGTTTATGATACTGTTCTGGCTGCAAAATCTGGCCTGAATTCTGACTCCCAGAGGGCTTGTTCTCTCAGGTCATTACAACTCCCACAATTGATGACTTTATTCCCTATACCTCGAAAAGAAGTGCCAAAAAGGCCTCATATGGCTTCAGAGAGGGAAGGAACAAAGGTGCTTCCTTTTTAAGTATAGCCAAATACTGTGAGTGAAGAAATCACTTTGTTGCAAATGCAACAACATGATCATGGCTGATTCAGGCTATTTTTAAAGATGCTGACAATTGTAGCTACTCAACCAACGGAAAAAGACTTCTTGAAATCAAGGAGGGATAGTCACAGAATGTCCATCCCTGCTGCCATCTTTCCAAAATACATCCCTCATATGTCATCATGACTCTCTCAGAAACACCTCCCTATAATCCTCCACAGTATAAAGCACTATCTTAGCTAGTTGTTGAGGATCTTTAAAGAAATTAGGCATTCTCCCATTAAACTAACATGTATGTCCTTAGGAAAAAGAATGGCATTCAACCAAATCACATTTGCTTGTTCCCATCCACTTGGAGGTTGGTAAGAAGGGCCGTGATTTGAACAGTCAACTGAGGTTATCTGATGTTTCCATCATTGAGTTATATTGGAAAGTAAACATAAAGGTACAAGCAGAGGACTAAGACCTTAGATAATTCAGTTGGTTTAGTCAACTGAATAGCAACAGATAGTTCATTTGGGAAGATATAATATTGATCGTTATTTAAAAGAACATAGAAAAAAAAGAAAGTTAAAAAATTTATAACTTTTATATATAATAAATAAATATATAAAAAATTAAATATAATAAATGACCAAGTAGGATTTATACCAGGAATTCAGCGCTGGTTCAATATTAGGAAAATTATTAGCATAATTGATTATATGAATAACCAAACTAACAGAAGTCATATGATTATCTCAATAGATGCAGAAATTAACATATTTAACATGTATGGGACTACCTGCCATCTAGGGGAGGGAATGGAGGGAAGGAAAGGAAAAGTTGGACAGAAGTTTTTGCAAGGGTCAATGTTGAAAAATTACCCACGCATATTTTTTGTTAATAAAAAGCTGTCATTTAAAAAAATAGGTGCAGAAAAAGCGTTTGACAAAATCCAACACCCATTCCTATTATAAACACTAGTAAGTATAGGAATAAATGGAGTTTTCCTTAAAATGATCAATAGCTTCTATTTAAAACCATCAGCAATATATGGTTTTGGAAGTGTTTTGGAGAGATGGAAGCAGGGATGGACATTCTATGTGTAATAAGATCCATTCCCAATAAGATACGGGATGAAACAAGGTTTTTTCTTTCTCAGTTTTTTCCTTTTTGATATGATTTTTCTTGTGTAGCATGATAGATAAGAGGTAACATTATGTTTTTGTTCCCTAGAAATTTATGTAAGTGTGTATTCATATCATCAAGATTTGCTTGTACTAAAGATTGAGCTTTACTACATCAGGGGCCAAGTATAGCCAAATACTCAAAATTCTGAGGAGAAGGGGAAACTCAAATGTACTTCAGGTTTCTCTGGCTACCTACCAAAAGGCAGCATCCTGAAAAAGACAGACAAAGAAATGCTAGTGGAATGACTGAATAAGTTATAGTATATGAAAGTAATGGAATAATATTGCTGTATAAAAAATGATGAATAAACTGATTTTAGAAAGCCTGGAAAGATTTAATGAACTGGTGCTGAGTGAAACAAGCAGAACCAGGAATACATTTTATACAGCAACAGGAAGATTGTGGAATGATCAACTATCATAGACTTATTTCTTCTCAGCAGTTCATTTATCCAAGGCAATCCCAATAAACTTTGAGTAGAAAACATAATCCGCATCCAGAGAGAGAACTATGGAGAATGAATGTAAATCAACACTTTATGTTTACTTTTTTTTCCTTTTTCTTCTGTTTTAGTTTTCCCTCATGGTTTTTCCCTTTTGTTCAGATTTTTCTCTTGCAATGTAATTCATAATGAAATATATATATATATGTATATATATATTAGAAATGAATGTACATGTATAACTAATAAATAAATGGATAAGTGAATGAATGGCTAAATAAATAAGGAGAAATGCTTGTGTCAGGGAAGATGCCTATGGATCCCCATATAGCCTTGCATGGTTTTCAGATGTCAGAGTGTTCCATGGTAGCAGTCAGTCTGTTAACTACCAGAAATTCTCTCTCTGCCTATCATCCTAACCCAGTAATAACAACTCATCTGTCAGTAACTCAACACTTTCCTTGGTTCTAGGGTTGACCTGACCTGTTTTGATCCTCCTCCAGCCATGGTGATGATAATATCCTTGTCTGTATTCATTTCCTCTGATGAACTGAATTTCTCTGAACTTTTGTACCCAGAGAGCTGCCAAGAACATCTTCTTTTATAAGATGTTCTTTGGACTTTTCACTTGGTCAAAAGTCCTCAACTTCTTTCAGCAATTCAAAATCCCCCATACTTCATATTTATTTTGGGAGCAGAATAAAGTTGTGAGTTCAAATCTTGCATCAGACACTTATTAGTTATGTAACTTTAGGCAAATTATATTACCCTTTTCTGTTTTAGTTTCCTTCTCCTTAAAATGATGATAACCTCTTGTTTCTGCCAGGGTTGATATGAGGATGAAATAAAAAATTAAATGTGCAGTTCTTCGTAAATCTTATGGTACAATATAAATTATAGCTATTCTTATTGTCATGCTACAGCAGCTAGATGGTACAGTGGATAAAGGGTCAGACCTGGAGTCAGAGAGTTCAAATCTGGCCTCAGACACTAACTGTGTGACCCTGGGCAAGTCACTTAACCTTGTTTGCCTGAGCTTTCTCATCTATAAAATGAACTGGAGAAAGAAATGATAAAATTCAAGGATCTCTGCCAAGAAAACCCCCAATGAGGCCATGAGGAGTTAGACATGATAAAAAAAAAATGTCCCACCTTGAGAAAACTTTATATCCCAAGGCACAGAGCTATAAACACATACATACTCTATTCAGAAATAAGGGGGTACGTGGGATGATAAAATGAGTAGGAAGAGACCTGAAATGTCATTTAGTATAATACAACTTCAAGACCTGTGCAACTGATAAATTTTGTCATGGGCATGAGAAAGAACACTAGGGTAAGGTATGAAATATGAAAGAATAGGTGAATTTTAGCGTATCAGTAGTCCTGTCTCATAAGTTACTCATGAACATTTATTAGCTAACATCTGGCAAGGCATACAGAGGTACTGGTCAACTTGTACATTATCCAAGTACAGTATTTTGTTTCTTTGCTGTTAATGTTTTCCTTTAAATTATCATGATCATTGCATCTATAATTATCTCATTTCTGTATATTACCTTTTGCATATAAATTCACATAAATCTTCTAATCTTTCTTTCTATTCTTCATGATTATTGTGTCTTATAGTGTCATAATAGTAAATTACTACTACGACTTCTTTGGCCATTCCCCAATTGATGGATATCTACTTTGCTTCAGTTCTTCACTGAAACTCTGATTTGTGCTTCAGATCTCTACATCTGGACTGAAGTATGCTTAATATATGCATACCAGGTACAATTTGAAGGGATTGTGATTTATTTTGAAACGAATAATGATGTAACAGGGAAGACTACATTTTCAAAGGTAAAGTAAACACATATCAACTCTCTTCAGGAAAACTCTCTCTCCTTCTTATTAAGTCCCACAAAAGACGTCTGACAGTAGGGTGTAATAGGTGGAATCTGACCAGGCTAATCAGGTACCTTTGCTTCAGAATTCATATGAAACAAGACACTTATAGCCCAAACAGTTAACAAAATGAGCTTTCCTTATTTATAAAATGGCAAGGACATTCAAAAAAGGAAGGGATGTACCCTAAGGATACAATGGATCCAAATGAGTGCAACTTTCCTATATATCTGTTGGTCATGCAGCTGGTCTGTGGTCTGGAGTTTAAGGGAAGAGCTCTGGCACCCCATGTCTTGGCTAGGTTGTGCTCAGGTGACCAGAAGGCTCTGTCATCATCCTGACCTTTAAACTCCTTTATTGTTGTTTCAGTTGTTTTTTCAGAAATGTCCAATTCTTCATGATCTTATTTGGGATTCTCTTGGCAAAGATATTGGAATGGCTTACCATTTATTTCTCCAGCTCATTTTATGGATGAGGAAATCGAGGCAACAGGAAAACACAGCTATTAAGTTTTCTGAGGTCAGATGTGAACTCAGGAAGATGAGTTCCAGCACCCTATTCATTGCTCCACTCAGCTGTTCTTTAAACCCCTAAACCAATTAAATTACAATAGTTTCAATACCTTTTAAGGATAAATCTAGTCTAACCTGGAATGGAAATGAGTATATTGCTTCATCCCTTGGTGATGAAGTCCTTTTGAAAGGATCTTTTTTTGTAGTGGCAAGGAATTGGAAAGTAAGTAGATGCTCATTAATTAGGAAATGGCTGAATAAGTTATGGTATATGAAGGTAATGGAATATAATTGTTCCATAAAAAATGATGAGCAAGCTGATTTTAGAAAGACCTGAAAGTTTTACATGAACTGATGCTGAGTAAAACAAATAGAAACAGGAATACAGTCACACTAAGAATGTGTGGTGATCAACTATGAAAGACTTAGTTCTTCTCAGGGATTCAGTGATCCAAGACAATCTCAATAAACTTTGGATAGAAAACCCCATCTTTATACAGAGAGGGAACTATAGAAAATGAATGTAAATCAACACATGCTATGTTTACTTTTTTCTCTTTTTCTTTTGTTTTTTTTCCTCTTTTAGGGGTTTTCCCTGTTCTAATTTTTCTTTCCCAACATAATTCATAAAGAAATGAGTATTTTGGGGTAGCTAGGTGGTGCAGTTGATAGAGTACCAGTCCTGAAGTCAGGAGAACCTGAGTTCAAATCTGGCCTCAGACACTTAACACTTCTTAGCTGTGACCCTGGGCAAGTCACTTAAACCCAATTGCCCCAGCCAAAAACAAACTAACTAACTAACTAATATACATGTATAACCAGAAAAAAAGAAAACAATAAAAAAATGAGAAAAACAACCAAAAAACCTAAAACACACACACACACACACACACACACACACACACACACACAAACAATGTAATAATTCCCTGAAGTGGAGAACAATTGTGGAAGGACAAAGACCAGAAACCCCAAGCTTCTCTTAACCCCTTTGGGCTGAATTTTAGATTTGAGCATCTGGTCCATTTGGTGAGTGATACCAAATCTTTGTAAATTATAATAGTTCTTCTAGTACAAAGTGGTGATGATGAATAGGAACATCACCAGAAAACATTAGGGATTCAGATCAGATAAAGACATTCTCTACAAAATCACCTAGCCAAGAATCTCCCTGTACCATCTGTCAGCAAGTCTTCCTTCCTTAAAGATACATTGAAGGAATACCAAATATTTATCCTAGTAGGACTCTTCTGAGGGACTGTCTCACTTCTCCCGTAGAAAAAGGGTAGACAATTTCACCTCTTCCATTTTATCAGAAATCAAGTCACCTCCCAGCAACTCCTCCCCTTGGTAAGTTTTGCCCTCCACCTGTAGGAACTGTCCAATGACAGATTCCAAAAAGCAAAAAGGCTGTACTGGATCTATCTTTGTTACTTGCCTTAGCAGTGAAATAGTTATTTTCCAAAACTAGAGAATAAATAAACCCTCAATTTGCTGCTCTTGTCTTAGGAAAAGGCAAATCTCTCCCTCCTCATACACTTAAACTTACAAAAGGTATCCTGTGAAGTTTGCATAAATGTCATCATTTACTTACAGGTTAGAGAAGGGAAAGAGGCTCCGTTGTGACTAATAAACATACTCTGAAGCTAACTATTCTCATTATATAAAGAATGACCACAGTAGCAAAGGAATTTGCTGAAGCAGAATTTATTCTTTGTTTACACATGATGCAATCAAAAGGAACAAAGCCCAAATTCCATTTCATTCTAGGATCATTGGTTGGTTAGTCCCATCCCTTACTTGCCATCAATCATTGCTATTTTTGCAATTGTGGTCTAGCATTTCTTTAAATCTTCTGGCTGCCATGGATCTGTGGGGTCTTACCAACTTTGTCCTTGTGGCTATTGTCTCATTCTTGTTTTTCCAGTTACTATGGAGCAAAGGATCTAAAACAAGTATCCCTCCTGGCCCAACTCCTCTTCCCATCCTTGGGAACATGCTACAGTTGGGCTCCAAGAATTTTCTCACATCTTTAGACAAGGTAAGGGGGCTTTATCCGATGTAACAGCAGGAGGGCCATCCTTGGGTAATTCCCATGAGGATTAAATGTCATGTTAACAGGCTCAGATTCAACAATTTTAGTTCAATTCAATTTCAACAGGGATTCAAGTACTTTCTATATACCAGACACTACTCCTACTCTGGAAATGCAAAGATAAAAAGAAGAGAGTTTCTATCCTCAGAAATCTGATATTCTATTAAAGAAACACAGCACAGAAAAGCAATTATAAGATATATGCATTTGGGGTGGAGGTTAACTCTAGCAATTAGGAGAAAGAAAAAAGGTTCTTTACTAGCTAAGAAATAGAGTAGTAGAATAGGTTAGGTACAAAGAAACAATATACAGTCAATGAGTATAGTAATCTAGTGTTTGATAAAGTTTTGATACAGAATGAAGTAACAGGACCTGAAAAATGATATGAAAAATTCTAGTAATAGAATAAAAAGGCCACTGAAGTGAAGTCCAGTGAAATGTAATTTATTATAAGGACTAATTTGGATTCTGAGAAGAGCTGAGGAAATCTACTCACTCTTTTACTCGAACAAGTGTGGAGGCATAGACTTGAAACATACTATCAGTCATGTTCACAATGTGTTAGAGGGATTTGCTTTGTTACAAAGAAGTCTTACTGGGTGGGTGAGAGTTCTATATTTGGAGCTGAAAACAATGTCAAAACAAAAGGCACTAATATATATTTAATGAATTAATGAGTGAACTGGGCTAAAAAATATATATGGGAAATCAATAAGCTCCTCCCTAGACTATATAAGAACAGAACTTGAATCCCATTGGTGTAGGGTATAGAGACCTCTGTATAACTGATATAATTCCTAAATTCTGGAGTTGGTTTATTTACCCAAAGAAAATAGGTTAAAACCTGCATGTTATCATTTTTTAAAACTACCTGGGGGAAAAAAGAAAACCAATTCAAAACTTCTAAATGATTTGAATTCAGAAAGACCTGAAGTCTGGTTGATATTAATTTGTTTGGAAAATCCTTTTGTTAATGATGAAATAAAAGGCCAACTTCGAACTTCCAAAAAGGGCATTAGGGAAGGTGAATGAGAGAGGTTTTATTAAATTTTCCAATAAAAGCAACAATGTAGTGGGAAGATAAATATTATCTAATAATATTTCTAATATATTATTATTATTAGCTAATAAATAATGGGGATCCTTATGGATTATTGATTCACTTGCTAACAGAGTTCAAACTCCATTAACAGGGAGATATGTAAACAATAATTTCCATTAAATATAAACTCAGACCATTTAGGATTATTCCTTTTAAACAACAGGAAAACATTCACAGGACAAAATAGTCAATAACTATAACAATCTAGTGTTTGACAAACCCAAAGATCCCCAGCTTTTGGGATAAGAATTCACTATTTGACAAAAACTGCTGGGAAAATTGGAAACTAGTATGACAGAAACTAGTCATTGACCCACACCTAACACCCTATACCAAGATAAGGTTGAAATGTATTAACGATTTAGATATAAAGAGTGATTTTACAAGCAAATTAGAAGAACAAATAGGTAACTTCTTAGATCTGTGGAGAAGGAAGGAATCTGTGGCCAAAGAACTGGAGTTCATTATTGAACACAAAATAAATAATTTTTATTATATTAAGTTAAAAAGGTTTTGTACAAACAAAACTAAAGCAGAAAAGATTAGAAGGGAAGTAATAAACTGAGGAAATATTTACATTTTTACATTCAAGGGTTCTGATACTCATTTTTAAAATATATAAAGAATTGACTCAAATTTATAAGAATTCGTCATTCTCCTATTGATAAATGGTCAAAGGATATGAACAGACAATTTTCAGATGAAGAGATTGAAACCATTTCTAGTCATATGAAAAGGTGCTCTAAGCACCTATTGACTTATATATAATATCTAATACTATAATATATAAAACTATATTATGAAGCAGTGGTCATCAAAACCATTTGGTATTGGCTAAGAAATAGACTAGTTGATCAGTGGAATAGGTTAGGTTCACAGAACAAAATAGTCAATAACTATAGTAATCTAGTGTTTGACAAACCCAAAGACCCCAGCTTTTGGGATAAGAATTCACTATTTGACAAAAAGCATTGGGAAAATTGGAAACTAGTATGGCAAAAATTAGGTATTGACCCATACTTAACATTGTACACCAAGACAAGGTCAAAATGGGTTCATGATCTAGACATAAAGAATGAGATTATAAATAAATTAGAAGAGCATAGGATAGTTTCCTTCTCAGACCTGTGGAGGAGGAAGGAATTTGTGACCAAAAAACTAGAGAGCCTTTATTGATCACAAAATAGAAAATTTTGATTATATCAAACTGAAAAGTTTTTGTACAAACAAAACTAATACAGACAAGATTAGAAGGGAAGCAATAAATTGGGAAAACATTTTTACAGTAAAAGGTTCTGATAAAGGCCTCATTTCCAAAATATATAGAGAATTGACTCTGATGTATAAGAAATCAAGCCATTCTCCAGTTGATAAATGGTCAAAAGATATGAACAGACAATTTTCAGATGAAGAAATAGAAACTATTTCTATTCATATTCATGAAATGAAAATGTTCATATTTTTCCATATGAAAAGATGCTCCAAATCATTATCCATCAGGGAAATGCAAATTAAGACAACTCTGAGATACCGCTACACACTTCTCAAATTGGCTAAGATGACAGGAAAAGATAATGACAAATGTTGAAGGGGATGTGGGAAAACCGGGACACTCATACATTGTTAGTGGAATTGTGAATGCATCCAACCATTCTGGAGAGCAATTTGGAACTATGCTCAAAAAGTTATCAAACTGTGCATATTCTTTGATCCAGCAGTGTTTCTACTTGGCTTATATCCCAAAGATGTCTCAAAGAAGGGAAAGGGATCCACCTGTGAAAAAATGTTTGTGGCAGCTTTTTTTGTAGTGGCTAGAAACTGGAAACTGAATGGAGCCCATCAATTGGAGAATGATTGGATAAATTGTGGCATATGAATGGAATATTATTGTTCTGTAAGAAATGACCAGCAGGATGATTTCAGAAAGACTTGGAGAGACTTACATGAACTGATGCTAAGTGAAATGAGCAGAACCAGGAGATCATTATACACTTCAGCAACAATAACATATGCTGATCAATTCTAATGGATGTGGCTCTCTTCAACAATGAGATGATTCAAACCAGTTCCAACTGTTCAGTAATGAAGAGAATCAGTTACATCCAGAGTGAGAACTATGGGAAATGAGTGTGGATCACAACATAGCATTTCCACTTTTTCTGTTGTTGTTTGCTTGCATTTTTGTTTTCCTTCTCTTTTTTTTTTAACTTTCTTTCTAGATCCAAATTTTTTGTGCAGCAAGGTGACTGTGTAAATATGTATACATATATTGTATTTAACATATACTTTAACATATTTAACATGTATTGGTCTACCTGCCATCTGGGGGAGGGGAATGGAGGGAAGGAGGGGAAAAGTTGGAACAGAAGGTTTTGCAAGAGTCAATGTTGAAAAATTACCCATGAATATTTTGTAAATAAAAAGCTATAATGAAAAAAAGAAAGAAAGAAATGATCAGCAGGATGATTTCAGAGAGATCTGGAGAGACTTACATGAACTGTTAAATGAAATGAGCAGAACTAGGAGATCATTGTACATGACCACAACAAGATTATATGATCAATTCTGATGGATGTGGCTCTCTTCGACAATGAGATAATTCAGGCCATCTCCAATGATCTTGTGATAAAGAGAGCCATCTACATCCAGAGTGAGGACTGTGGGAAGTGAAGGTGGATCACAACATAGCATTTTCACTTTTTTTGTTGTTGTTAGCTTACATTTTGTTTTCTTTCTCATTTTTTCCCTTTCTGAAATGATTTTTTCCTGTTCAGCAAAATAATTGTATAAATATGAATACATATATTGGATTTAATATATATTAGATTACTTACCATCTAGGAGAGGGGATGAGGGAAAGGGAGGAAAATTTGAAACGCAAGGTTTTGCAAGGGTCAAGTGTTGAAAAATTATCCATGTATATGTTTTGAAAATAAAAAGGTTTAATAAAAAAAACAAACAAACAGGAACACAATCTGTTCCAGAAGAAATAGCTTAGACAAAGTAAAACAGCTTCACAAAGGTAATTAAATAAGTGGGTAACTCTCTAGGCCATATTTTGTAAATCAGAACGTCTAGAACCGCAAACCTTACACTTCCCTCCCCATCCCCAATTAAATTTTAATTTTCCATATATATGTAAAGACAGTTTTCAATATTCATTTTTATAATATTTTGCGTTCCAAATTTTTCTTCCTCCCTCACTTACCTCCCTTTCCCCCAAGACAGCAAGCAATCTGATATAGGTTAAACATGTACAATCCTTTAAAAGATATGTCCATATTTGTCATGTTGTGCAAGAAAAATCAGATCAAAAGGGAAAAAAGAAAAAAAATAAACAAATAAGCCTTTATTTTAAAAGGTGAAAATACTATGCTTCGATGCACATTTAGTCTCAAAAGTTTTCTCTCTGGATGCAGATGGCATTTTCTATCTCAAGTCTATTGTTATTATCTTGGTCAATGTTTTGCTGAGAAGAGCCAAGTCCATCACAGTTGAACATCACATAATCTTGATGTTACTCCATATGTATAGTGTTCTCTTGGTCCTGCTCACTTCACTCAGCATCAGTTCATGTAAGTCTTTCCAAGACTTCATATTTTGAAGGAGAAATGAAAAATTATAAAACAAAGTCACAAGTCCCCAGACAAATGTCTAAACAACTTGATGGAGTCTTCATCTAAATTAATACTATTGGAAAATGAAAACCATTTACTTTATAAACCAGAGGTGTTCACTTTCTTAATCACAGAAGGCAGAAAGTCTCATCTCTACCCTTCTCCTTTCCTTCTAATTCTGGAATAAACCTGGTTCTAGAAGAGAAACATTGAGCCTCTAAGTCAAGTATGACTTCTTGATTGGACATTGTAGTCTTTCCTGGATACTTAGACATGTCTGAGATATAATGATAATGATAAGGAGAAACAGCAACAGCAGTTAGCATTTATATAGTCCCTACTATGGGTTAGGTAGTATGCTGTACACTTTTTATAAATTATCTCACTTGGATATAACAACAAACTTGGAAGTTAAGTACTACTATTATGCCCACTTTACAACTGAAGAAACTGAGGCATAAAGAAGTTAGGTGATTTGCCTGAAATCACAGATTTAGTAAGTTTCTGTTGTCAAATTTGAACTCAGATCTTCCAGACTCCAAACTCAGTATGCACCTAGCTTCTCCAGAGCTGAAGATGCATCATAAATTTATTATTTTTTTTTACTTGCATCTGACAGGAGACTTTATTCTATTAAACATCTTCTTCCATCTCAGGTCAAAAAGCTTGGTCTTACTCCAGTCTATACTTTTTAAAGATATGTAGTGCTAATCAAGTCTGTCACTGAGGTCCCACCATGAAGACTCTTACAAAACATATGCTTCTTTCTTAGAGGCTCCCCTAATCTCTTACTTCTGACCAGTCCATCCAATGGATGGTGAAGCAAATCTAAGGTTGGTACCAAGAAAGACATCTCTATGGTTAAGTCTCAGGAATACCAGATTCCCAAAGGTTGAGGCAAAAGAGTCCCTAATATTCTAACACAATTAGATTCATAGGACAACCTTCTGGGCTCTTAATGGGAAATCTCCCCACCTTTATAAAATCAATAAATCGTTTTCCTACCATACACCATCTCCAAAACTTAAAAATATTACCCTGTTCTTCTGTGGAACAGATTTCTGTATTAATATGTAGAAGGAAGTAGACAAGAGGAAAGGAAGAAGGAGTGAATGGTAAGCTGGGAAAATCGGAAAGAAAAGTTGTCAATGTTGTAGCTTCCCCCAAGTCATTCTAAGTAATGACAGTGGTTACCAAAACTGCTTGATATTATAGGATAATCTGAGAATGATGTCCAGACTGATTTTTATCCATCAACTGGCTGCCACCTCTTATCTAAAAAGGAGTGTGTTCCTAAAACAGGTGGTAGTGATTTTTAATAAATGTTTTATGAATTTCTGTCCACACTGTGTCTTCAGGGCTTAATTATGACTGAAAAACTATTTTTGGATCTCTTTTCAGCTGGCTGAAAAGTATGGCCCTGTGTACACGATATACCTGGGGCTACAGAGAGTCACTATTTTGCATGGATATGAAGCAGTAAAAGAAGCTCTGATTGACCAAGGAGATAAGTTTATATACAGAAAATCATTACCAATATTTGAGGAAGTCTTTAAAGAGTACGGTAGGTTTCAGTCCTTAAAGGTTACCTAAAGTTAGCTATTGTCTTCTCTTCTTTCTCCTCTCCTTCTCTTCCTCCTTCTCCTCTTCTTCCTCCTCCTCTCCTCTTCTTCCTCCTCTTCTTCTATTCCTCCTTCTCCCTTTGTCCTTTTCTTCTTTCTCCCCTTCTCTCACTCCTCCCCTTCTTCCTCTTCTCTTCTCCTTTTTTTCTTCTCCTACTTCTCCTTCTCTTCCTCCTTTTCCTTTTTCTCCTTTTGCTTCTCCTTCTCCTTATTCTCTTCCTTCTTCTTCCTCCTTTTCCTCTTCTTTTTCCTTCTCATTCACCTTCTCCTTCTCCCTTTTCTTTCATCACTGTCACTAGTACTTTCCCACACATTCACCTCCCCCACCAAACCAAAAGCAAAAAAATTCTTGAAAGAAACAGGTGGTCAAGAAAAATAAATCTATGTAGTATCAATCATACCTGCAGGGGAATCTCATTCTTTATCTACAGACTTTCACTTCTTTGACAAGAAAATAAATATTTGCCAAGAGATCAATGAAATGATCATATTTGTTTGTCTTCAAAATTGTTGTCCTTTACAATCTTTCATTCAATATATGAATTGCTTTCCTGATTCTGTTCACTTTATTCTGAGTATGCTCATACAAATCTTCTCAAGTTCCTCTGAATCTATATTTTCCATCATTTTTTTCTTATTGAAGCTTTTTATTTTCAAAACATATGCAAGGATAATTTTTCACCATTTACTCTTACAAAACTTTGTGTTCCAATTCCCCCTCCCTTCCCTTATTCCCTCCTCTAGATAGCTAGTAATCCAATATATGTTAAACATAGTAAAAAAATACATATTCCATCATTTTTATTATAAAATGATATCCCATTTTCCAGGTAATTATTTAGCCATTCTCCAATTGATGGACATTAACTTTATTTCCAACTCTTTATCATAACAAAAATAGTTGCTATTTTTAAAAAATGCCCCTTCTCTTTGTCTTTGGTCATATACAATCATGAAAAGTCTAGTAGAAGTACCTCTGAATATAGTTTATTAACTTTGGAAGTATCATCCTAAATTGCTTTCCAAAATAAATGTACTACCTCATAGGTCCAATAACAGTGTATAGGCGAGCTTTCACTGCATTCCACAACAATTTTCAATTTCCTTCTTTTTCACTTTTTTGCCAAACTAGTGAGTATGGGTAGAATTATGAAACTATTTTAATTTTAATTTTTCTTATACTTGGCAATTTGGAGAATTTCCCCCATATGTTTGTTAATAACTTGCATTTTTTTAAAAGTGTCTATTCATATCTTTGGTCATTTGTCAAAAAGGGATTATTCATCCAGTTTAAAAATCCTACCTATAATAATAGTAATTAAAGAAGCAAAAGTAAGTAAAAGAACAGAAATGAATATAGCAATCACAATGAAATTATAACATATTTAGAAAACTTCAATGATTCAAAAAGTAAAGTAATAATAGCTAGCATTTACAAAGTGCCTGAAAATTATTAACAAAGTACCTAAAAATGTTATCTATTTTCTTGTGCAGCATAACTGTGGAAAGATGTATAGAAGAATTGCACAGGTTTAACCTATATTGGATTGCTTGCTGTCTAGGGGATGAGGGAGGGGAAAGGGAAGGAGAAAAACTTGGAACACAGGGTTTTGCAAGGGTGAATGTTTAAAATTATCTTTCCATATTTTTTGAAAATTAAAACCTATTATTAAAAAGGGAAAAAATCAAGTTAAAAAAGAAAAATTATTTAATTTAATCTTCTCAACAATTCTGTGAAGTGAGTATTATTATTATCCCTGTTTTACAAATAAAGGAATTGAATCAGACAGAAATTAATTGGCTTGTCGAGGGTTACACAGCTAGTAAGTGTGTGAGACCAGATTTGAACTTATGATACTGAAGGCAAAAGATGAATTCAGAACTTCCTGCCTCAAGTACAGCATCCCAAGCACTGGACTGTCTAGCTGAGGATATCAGGAAAAAGAAAGTAGTGAAACATCATTTATAATAATGACAGAATGTCACATTTTTAGGGGTTAATTCACTAAGACACTCATAGGACTTTTATAAATACAATTAAGAAATAATTTTAGCAGAAGTGAAGAAATAATGACATAACTGGGCAGAGAGAATCACTATGTGATCTAACTTTTTTGTGCAGCATGATAATTATAGAAATATGTATAGAAGAATTGCACATGTTTAACATATTTTGAATGACTTGCCTTCTAGGAGAGGGAGTGGAATTTGGAACACAAAGTTTTGCAAGGGTGCGTGTTGAAAATTATCTATGCATATATTTTAAAAATGAAAAGCTTTAATTAAAAAAAAAAACCCATATGATCTAAGGATGATAACAATATTGTTCAGTCACGTCAGTCATTGGAATCTTTATGACCTCATTTAGAGTTTTCTTAGCAAATACACAGGAATGATTTGCCATTTTTTTCTCTAGCTCATTTGACAGATGAAGAAACTGACAAACAGAATTAAGTAAGTAACTTGCTCAGGGTCACATAAGTAGTGAGTTTCTGAGGTCAATTGTAGGGTTTTCCCCCCCAAGGCAATTGGATTTAAGTGAACAGCTAAGAGTGTGAAGTATCTGAGCCTGGATTTGAACTCAGATCCTCTTGACTCCAAAGCCAGTGCTCTATCCATTAGGCTACCTAGCTGCCCTTATGAGGTTGGCTTTGAACTCTAGGCCTGATGTTCTCTCTATTGGACCATATGCTGCATTTAATTATAGATCTGATGCAATAGCATCAAAATGCATGGGCAAAATTATAGCATTGAATAAAGCAATATGTTTTATATGTAAGAACAAGTGGTCCAAAATGTTAAGAGGAATCATGGGGAATTAGGGAGCACAGGCAATGATGTACAGTCAGATTTGAAAGTTAGCCACCACTTCTCCAAACTCTTAGCTGCTGGATAAAAAATGAACAATGGAGCAGGATAGGATGCATGGAAGCAGCCTAGAAGTTCTGTGCTCCGCCCATTAGAGAAGAAAATTCTCATCTCTCTACCTCTGGTCTCCATCTCCATCCCAGGAACACTTGCTGTGGTCTCTGGGAGAAGAACTTGGGTGTAATCTGGGCGCAGAACCTTTGGTGGCCAGCCTATTGAAACAAGATATCCTTTTTCACTGGACTGGCCATGAGAGTTTCCGAGTTCACATTCCACCTCAGCACTTTATCCCCCCAAAATTTTAAGGCACTTGAAGTGCAATATCTATTCTAGCCACCAGAGAGCAGACTAAGATCTGAATAACCATCTTATTACCCACAAAGAATGAGCAGAACTTGGTTCTGAGGCCCTTTCTAGGCCGTTTGCACATAGGACAGGACCAAGCCTTTTTCTTTCAGTGTCTCTGTTAGGGCTTTTTTCTTTCTTTCTTTTGCAAAAGTTTTTTATTTTCAAAATATATGTATAGATAGTTTTCAACATTGTAAAACTCTATGTTCCAAAATTTTTTCTCCCTCCCTCCCCCCCTTCAGTAGATGGCAAATAATCCAATATATGTTAAACATGAGCAATTCTTCTATACATATTTCCACAATTATCGTACTGCACAAGAAAAATCAGATCAAAAAGGGAAAAAATGAAAAAGAAATTGTGAGTAAACAACTACAAAAAGAAGTAAAAATACTATGTTGTGATCCACACTCATTCACAATCCTATCTCCGGATGCTGATGGCTCTCTCCATCACAAGACCATTGGAACTGGATTGAATAGCTGTTGAAAAGAGTCAAGACTGACAGAATTGATTATTGTGTAATCTTGTTGTTTCTATGTACTATGTTTTCTTGGTTCTACTCATTGATTGGGTTGCTTTCAAAAATAAGGGGGCAATTTAATCCCGTAAAAATTCATGATTTATTTGAGTCATGCTCCCACACCCATAGAATTTCTCTCTTTTCTATCACATGATACTTGTCGACTCTCTGGCATTTAGGTTACTATAATCCTTTGGGGCTAATCCCTTTCTCTTTGGTGCTCAAAGACTAGGTAGAACAAAGGTTGAACAAGGGCCCCTGTGGCTTATGAGAGACTTGACAGAAGGCAATATAAATGGCTGGCAGTGGCTTACCTAAATAGTCGGAAGAAATGTTGTCAGAGTCTTATTAGTCCAATTAGAATTGTGGCTCCAGGCCTTACACAGCAGGAAAATTCTGCAATGCTTCTTGGTTTGCTATATTTTAATGAATCATGTAGACTTGACATAATGAAGTTTATCCCAAGCATGTTAAAAATATAGTTTTTACAAATGACCAAAGAAGTAGAAAGATTAGAAAATTCATTATTGGTCTTGTATCAAGGGTCATATATTGGTCTTGTATCAAGGGAGCTAACCATGAGATCAGCCGATTGATGACTTAGTTCCTACATCCCTTTTCCTGGCATTATCATAAATGACAACAGGGAAAATAACTGATATTTATATAGCTCTTCAAAAAGCTCTATGTGTATTATTTCGTTTGAGTTCCGTGATAGCACTAAGGAGTCGGTATGTGAGCATTATTATCTCCCTTTTGTGAGTGAGGAAACTGAGGGTTTTAGAAGTAAAATAATTTGTCCAATATCATACAGCTAGAAAGTATCTGAAGCAAGATTTGAATTCAGGTCTCTTTGACTCAATTCCAGCATCTTACCTACTTTACTTACTGCCTAATGAGATGATTACCTCCCTCCTTCCACCTGTCTCATCCCCTACTCTCTCCCATCCACAAAAACTTTCCAAGCACATGAACTTTGTCCTTTCTTGAGCTTCTCATCCTCTGAGGTGTCACACCTTGAAATTACTTCCTGTCTTCTGCTGATTCTTTTCCCAGGTATCCTTTCAAACAATGGTGAAAGGTGGAAGCACATCCGACGTTTCTCACTCATGACCATGAAGAATTTTGGGATGGGGAAGAGAACTATTGAGGAGAGAGTCCAGGAGGAAGCCCAGTGTCTGGTGAAAGAGCTGCAAAACACAAAAGGTTAGTTTATACTGTTCATCTCCTGGGACTGTGGTGCCTTTCCCGGGGCACCCCAATTTCAAACTCCTGTGTCTAGCTGACCCCACTGACTGTAATATTCATTCATGCAGTTATTCAATTTAGCAGGCATTTAATAATGCAATGCAAATCATGCAAGATAGATGTTGATGGAACATTACCCCAACATAAGACAGCCCTACCTTCAAAGAGCTTACAATATACTCAGCCAATGGAACATATACAGAAATAAACAAATACTATATGCAAATAAATATACATATACACACACATATATCTGTTTATATGTGTATGTAATAAGGTAATAAAAAAGTAATTTCAAGATGAAAGTGGGATGTTAACAACTGAAAGAATCCATTGTGTAGAAGATAACAGCTTAAAGGGAGCTAGAAACTACAAGAGACAGAAGAAAAGAGAAAATGAATTCCAGACACGGTAGTCAGCCCATACTAAGGCACAGAGAGGTTAGAGATATAGGTGATAAAATGTTGTATATCAGGAATAGCAATTATTATCAAATACTTATGTCATAATTAGGACTAAAGGAAAGAGTCCAAGGAAAATATTAAGCCAATCTTTTTTTTTTTTTTTTCCTGAGGCAATTGGGGTTAAGTGACCTGCCCTGGGTCACACAGCTAGGAAGTGTTAAGTGTCTGAGATCACATTTGAACTCAGCTCCTCCTGACTTCAGGGCTGGTGCTCTATCCACTGCACCAACTAGCTACTCCATATTAGGCCAATCTTAACAAATCTATAATCAACATTTATAACTGAGGTGGAGAGAAATCGAGTCACAGCCCTCTTAATGACAAATGACTGAGAACCATGACAGTAAAGCTGTTTTTCCCTTGCTGGCTTCCTGGTGCATTAGCTCAGGCCTTGGACCCCACCTTCATCCTCAGTTGTGCTCCCTGCAATGTGATCTGCTCTATCCTCTTTAACCATCGTTTCAACTATGATGATGAGAAATTTCTGCACTTGATGAAAATGTTAAATGAAAATTTTAGGCTCTTAAACACACCATGGATCAAGGTAAGCTGTGATTGGTCACTGAATTCCTGAAACTATTTGAATTATGGACCAGGGGAGACATCAGCTC
This sequence comes from Sarcophilus harrisii, assembly GCF_902635505.1. Lineage (NCBI taxonomy): Eukaryota > Metazoa > Chordata > Mammalia > Dasyuromorphia > Dasyuridae > Sarcophilus > Sarcophilus harrisii. The sequence goes on along the minus strand of NC_045427.1, from coordinate 593,611,673 downwards.
TCTGAGAAGTGCAGTCACAGCCAAATCTCCAATGGGTCATACCATTATGGAATAAGAGTGGAGAAGTGACTATATGAATTTACTTTGCCCCATAGAAGAGTGTTCTCTGTTTCCTTTTAATTTATATGAGGAGCTGATGAGGGTATTATGTGAAAGAAATTTAATTTGGCATTATTGGCACAGTCTCAGTTTCCAAAAGTCTCTGAGGTCCCACTCTATTTCTACAATCTTATGAATTTAGTACCATCCCAAATGGAAGCAATCCCAAAATCTCCAAAGGGAATATGGATCAAGTTGTGAGGAGAGAGACACAGAATCCCAGGATCTCAAAGCTCTAAGAGATTAAACAGTCCATCCACCAACCCTCTCTTGGAAGTGCTGACTAGCCTCCCTCTCTTAGCGTGGAGTACCCTGTAGGACACTCTCAGAATGCCCAGGAGAGCTATTTCCTTACATGGTGACCGAGCATATATATTCAGCTGTGAGATAGATCCTCCACCTCTAACCTGAAACAAAGAAATGGGGTGGAGACAATGTCTGCCATAATGGGAAGCAACTAATCTTAAACATTATTTATTCTTTATTAAATATTTTTCTGGGGGTATGGGGTGGGTTTATGTTTTCTGTCCTTTTAGCTCTACAATGTTTATCCTTCGCTCATAAAGCACTTTCCTGGAAGTCATAGGACCATCCATAAAAATATTATTGAAATTAGGGATTTCATAATGAATCAGGTGAAGAAGCATGAAGAAATTCTGGATCCAAACAACCCTCAGGACTATATCGACTGTTTCCTCATCAGAATGCAACAGGTACAGTAGAAGCAAGAGTGCTACCTTTTGGCTGGATCTGGAATTGGCAATTCTGGAGCTTGGATAAGCCTTCATGTGAAATGATAACTTTCATTGAACTCCTTTTATGAGAAGGAAGAGATGCTTGGAAACCACAATCCAGGCAAGAGGCAGAGTCCCTGGTACTCCAAGAGGACCTGCTAGTGAGATTAGGATGGTCCAAAGAGAGGGCATTATTGGGCCAGGTCATTGTTCAGGCAATTAGGTGTTATAGTAGAGTGCTTGAGTGAGGATTATGAAAATCTGAGTTCAAATAAATAAAAGTGTATGTGTGTACATATGTGTGTGTACATTATATATATACATATATGTGTACATACATATATGTGTGTGTATATACATTATATAGATATACATATAAGTATATGTATGTATAGATGTATAGATATATTTATATATACACACACACATTCCATTCACACACATATTCAAATAAATATCCTTGTTAGGTGACCCTGGGCAACCTAATATCTTCGAATCTTAGTTCCCTCCATTATGAAATGATATTTTTAAAAAATGAAATAATGTTAATACCTAATTAAAAGAATTGTTATGGAAATCAAGTGAAATGATATAGATGAAACAATTTGTCAACTTTAAAAGAATTCTATAGATATTAAGTTTTATTATCAGAGAAAATAATAATTCTAAATACTCCATTCCAGTAAAGGAAAGAGATGCAGATGAAATTCTGCAGATAAACCTAAAACTTTATCTTCCCTAGTAATTTTGGCCTTTTCTTACCTTAGATAGAAACCAATTATCTATATATTGATTTGACACAGTTGTAAATATACAATTGCACACATTTTAAAAATTTTAATACATGAGGTTATATTATTTATATACACATGTGCACTTATATCACATATCCTAATTTTGTTACCAAGTGTTCTTGCAAAGTCCCTTCATGAGGTATATCATTGTAACTTGCATCCATTCCCCAATCCCCACCAGGGAACAATGTTGTAGTTGGAAATTGTCTCCCTGCCAAATATTCAGGATTACATAAATTAAAGTAATTTTCTCTAAAAATTATACATTATAAAATCAAAGTCATTTTCTCTAAAAAATTATACTTAAAGTCCTTTAAAGGGGGCAGTAATATATTGTATATATTGATTATACAAGGAACCCCAGTTTATATCCAAAGAAGAAAAAAAATTGTCATAATAAAAAAATGAGATTTAAAACTTTCATACATTAATTATAATTAATAAAGACCACTTCATTAACAATAATTTGTCTGTCATCTTAGACATCAGAAGAATGGTTGACAAATAATCTAGATGTTCCAAGTCCTTGGATAGACTTTCTTTTCTCCATATGTATGTACGTATATGTGTATTTATAGATAGAGATAAATGGATGTGTGGATAGAGATAGATGAGTAGAGATGGATATAGATAAATGGATAGATGGAGAGATAGATATAAAGAGAGACACACACATGTAAAAATATATGTATATATGTATACAATATTAAACATATACATAGAGAAAAATATCCAAGAAGATATAATATCTTCAAAGATGTCAAGCACAATGAGGACTAAGAAGAAGTCTTTGGACTTAGCTATCTCCTAAGAGAGAGTAGATCCACTGTCATAACATATAGCAGAATAGATCACAGTTAATACCTATCCAGGTCCCTGTGGGACCTACCCAGTCATGAACTTACTTCCCAACTTCTAGAGAGGAAAGTCAAGTTCCACCACTCAGCCTTGCTTCAGAGCATAACTAAGACAACAAAGTCAGGGCTCTGCTCCCTCATGGCCACCTAAGAGTGTATGAGGACAAAGCAACCTACTGTGGACCCTTAGAAGGGAAAGAAAGGGTAGAAGTAGGTCCTAGAGGCAACTATTCTTGTCCACAGGCAGAAAGAAGAGACAGTAAGCAAAGTCAAAAGCAAGACTTCAGAAATCTTATCTGATACTTGCTCTTTTAGGTCACATACTTGCAATCAAATTGACTCCTGAGATCTTTTTCCCAACGGTGAAACATTGCCTATTGACAATGGAAACTGATTGGAAAAATTGGAAAAAAGGGAATTTGGGAACAAGAAGAAGTCTCATATCCTTAAATGAACACACATTCACCTTGTAGCTACTGAAAAGAGCATATTTCCCTGTTTTATAAGGGAAAATGGTCCCCTCAATCTTTGCAATCCATTTGAGAATCACTCATTCATCTGCTGGTCTGGCAGATGAGACAGACACTTAAGGAGTTGAAAATAGGACAGAATCTTCCACACCTTTATTCAAAAGTCAGAGGATGACTATTTGCTCTGACATTGCTAAAGAATAAAGGGATGTTAAATATTTCTCTATTTAGTGGATATACTGCCTTACATGTAAAATCCATTCCTACTGTCTTTTCAATTATCCTTAGGGTTTGCAGTTTAGATCTTCTGCAAATTAAATGAAAAGAAATGACTTGATAGTCAACAGACTAATGCTGAGAGACAAAAGTTATAGTCATTAATAAAATATAGATAGATAGAAATATACATACACAGATATATACAGGATATGTTTAATTTCAGAATGTTTAGATGTGACCACAGGCCTAGCTAATCTTAGTTAATCTAGTTAATCAGAATGTCTAGATGGGACCAAAATCTAAGAAAAGGAAGTCTCTTTTTTATTAAAGCTTTTTATTTTCAAAACATATGGATGGATAATTTTTCAGCATTGACCCTTGCATAGCCTTGTGTTCCAAATTTTCCCCTCCTTCCCTTCACCCCCTCCCCTAGATGTCAAGCAATCCAATATATATTATACATGTTAAAATATATGTTAAATTCAGTATATGTAAACATATTTATACAATTATCTTCCTGCATGAGAAAAAGCTGGTCAAAAAGGAGAAAAAACGAGTTAAAAAACAAAATGCAAGTGAACAACAAAAAGAATGAAAATGTTGTGTTGTGGTCTACACTCAGTTCTCACAATCCTCTCTGGGTGTAGATGGCTCTCATCACAAGATCATTGGAACTGACCTCAATCATCTCACTGTTGGAAAGAGCCACATCCATCAGAATTAATCATCATATAATATTGCTGTGGCTGTGAACAATGATCAAAGAAGCCTCTTTTTGAGATAGAATCAGAATAGAATATGTTTGTTGTTGAGTCATTTTTTAAGTCACATATAAATTAATCTTAGCAAAAATATTGGAGTGGTTTGCTATTTCCTTCTCCAGCTTATTTTACAGATGAGGAAACTGAGGCAAACAGTGACTTGACCAGGGTCACACAATTAATAAGTGTTTGAAGTCACATTTGAACTCATGAAGATAAGTCTTCCTGACTCCAGGACTGACATTCTATCCACTGCACCACCTAGCTGGCCAAAATAGGGTTAAAGTCTAAGATAATGAAGGCTTCCCTTTAAGACAGAATCAGAATAAAATATAGACTGAGAATATGTCTTTATTTTCACAGCCTTAAACTCTCCATTTCTTTGTCCTCCAAGGTTACTTTTAAATATTAGAAGGGGAGAGAATCTCATAGCATAAAGGTTCAATCTATTTCCTCCCCACAGTCTTCTCTACTTGAAATAATTATATCTATATAACCATTATTTAAATATGTTCATAAAGGTCTCATTTAATCATATTACACATAAAGGGGCCCCAAACTGGGAGATCTTTGGAACTTTACATGTCTGTTTCTTCTTTGATTCATCTAATAATGCTATTGTTTTCAGGAGAAAATGAATCCAGAGTCAGATTTCAGCTATCAGGAATTGCTGTCCACTTCATCTAATTTATTTGCTGCCGGTACAGAAACAACAGCCAACACTCTAAGATATGGGCTTTTACTGCTTATGAAATACCCAGAAATACAAGGTAAGAGAGACAATTAGCTGTGGTCTACACAACTGAGAAGATATCAAGATGGGAGACCTCATGTTAAGCCCTGGCCTTGGTCCTGATTCCTTATTGTGAGCAGCAATATTACATCTGGTAGAATGCCTTAAAATAGCAGTTGCTTAGCACATGCTTGTTGGTGTTGCAGGGGAAATTTAACCAATAAATAAAATGAGACCATTTCTCTGAGTATAATATCACTTATTAATAAGGACATGTAATCTACTAAGAAAGGACACATCAATGACATGCTTCCATTTGTGCCAAAGACCCTGAATGAGAGTAGTGGGGTCTTTTATACCTGGTTCTTTCTTTGTTCTGATAGACCAAACAGTACATCATTGGGACCTCCCCCTGGCAATCCTAATTGGTGGACATTTTAATGAGGAGGTTGGACAAGAATTCTCTTTATTGCTGTTAAGTCTTTTTTTTTTTTTCAATTCTGTCTGACTCTTCAACTCATATAGGATTTTTTTTTTTTTTTTTGAGAAAGATATTGGATTGGTTTGGCATTTCCTTTTCAGCTCATTTTAAAGATGAAGGAAACTGGAGCAAACAGAGGTAAATAATTTGCCCAGGGTTCACACTGCTAAGAACTATCTAAAGTCAGATTTTAACTCAGGAAAATAAGTCTTTCTGACTTTATATCCAGTACTCTTATCCACTGCATGATGTAGATGTCCTAAGCTCCCTATCTTTGGAAGGAGAAAGGCAGTGGCTTGGCCCTCAGATATGACTAATTACACCCCCTTCTAACTCCTAAGGAATTTTAATTATCAGTTGATTGTTAATTGGTTGTTGTTCTTTATTCTTGAAGAGGACCAAATTGTCATTACTGTGTTAGAGTCAACTTATAGTGTGTTTAACTGTGACTGATCAAATGAGCTCTGAACGCTCTGTCACAGATCAAGCATGGATAGTCCATATGAATATTTGGAGTTGATTCTCTAATTTTGTGCATCTTGTGTTTCTTTTTGAGATACTTCAATTCTACTTTTCTCATAGAGCACAGCATCTTTTCAGGTGACAGCATGCCATGGTGGGCAGTCCTAAGCCAGTGTCTTCCATGTCACACAATGAATTTCAAAACTCGTAAGAGAGACTTTGAGAGTGTCCTTGTAACAATTTTTTTCTATCCACCATGTAAACACTTACCCTATGTGAGATCTCCATAAAATAGTCTTTTTGGCAAGCATACATTTGGCATTCAAGCAATGTACCCACTCCAACAGAGTTGAGTTCTCTGCAATAGATCTTGAATGCTTGGCAGTTTAATTTGAGAAAGGACCTCATTGTCTGGTATCTTGCCTTGCCAGGTGATCTTCAGAATCTCCCTAAGACAATTCAAATGGAAGAGATTCAGTTTCCTAACATGATGCTGTCCAGTTTCACAGATACATAACAATGAGGTCAATACAGTAGCTTCAGCTGCCTTCATGGCTATTTTGGAACAAAATCCAACTATTTCACTGGGGGAAGTTTTCACATGCTTGGGGCAGACACCATTCTAGTTCATTGTAGAGTTTGAAACCCATTGGTTATCCTTAACCTGGTTTACTTACCTGAGGTATGGCTACTGTGCATACTATGACTTCTTGAAGCCACAGGTGAGAGTTAGGTGGATCAGGTAGACACTGAAATGGAAAACGACCCTCAAAAGGATTCAGCCGGAAGTACTAACTTCCCTGAATACACCCTACACCCTAAATTGTTAGTAATCTTACCTAGAAAAACATAAGCCATCTTAATCAGATTTTCTACTGACTTGTTCTACCCTTTGGAGACCAAGTTACCTCATTCAATGAAGCAAGGACAAAGTTCATACTTGTAGAGGATAGGAAACCTGGGTCCTATTTAGAGAGAAAACAGAAGGCAGAGTCCCCTTTGATTGGGGCCCAGACCAAACTAGTTAATCATATTACTCAGATACGCCCTTCAGAGACTACTAGCCTTTTTAGGAGTGAGGTCTTGACAAAAATAAGAGGAAAAATGATAGATCATAAATTAATAATTCCATGACTAATATAATAGTTGAATATTAATTCCCTTCATTGTTGAACTACATGTAACTCATAATTAAGGATTTTGTCACCATTATTTTTTATTGTTGATCATGGTAATGATGAGGATGAGGATTCTTTCAGAATTGAAAGTAGCTGAGTCCCAAAGTCAGTTAGCAACAGCTTAGAGTCACCAATTTTATAAATTTTTTCAAAGCATTTTTATTTAAGGATTTGAGTTTCTTATTCTATCTCTTCCTCTTATCTTCCTGCCCCTCCCCTAAGATGATAAGTAATCAGATATAGTTTACACATGCGCAATTATATAAAACATTTCTGTATTAATCAAGAAAAAGTAAAAAGCAAAAAAGAAAGAAAGAAAGAAAGAAAATAAGTGGAAAATGGCATATCTCAGCCTGTATTTAAACAATATCAATTTTTTTCTCTGAAGGTAGATAGTATATTTCATTATTAGTTCTTTTTGATTGTCTTGGATCATTGTATTGCTAGAAATAGGCAAATTATTCAGTTCTTCATCAAATAATATTGCTGTTACAAGTGTTCAGTGGTCTCCTGGTTTGATTTACTGTTTACTTCATGTAGGTCTTTTTTTTTCCTGAGGCAATTGGGGTTAAGTGACTTGCTCAGGATCACATAGCTAGAAAGTGTTAAGTGTTTGAGACCAGATTTGAATTCAGGAACTCCTGACTTCAGGGCTATCTATACTACACTATCTAGCTGCCCCTTTAAGGTAGTCCTTTCAGATTTTTCTGAAATCATCCTATTTCATCATGATTTATAGCACAATAATATTCCAATGCAGTCATATACCACAATTCATCAAACCAATTATTCCTAAATACATTATAACAAAAGGTGATCAAGACTGAGAACCATGAGATCCCAGTTATAATCTTATAACTAAATAAAGAGTTGTACTCTCTTGGCAATAAAGCCTTAACTTTTCTTAGTCTCACTATTCTCACCTGTAAAATAAGCTAAATGCTGACCATTTTCCAAAGTTTAATTTCCTAAAAATTAATATTATAAAAATAGAAGCAGCAAGAAAGCTTAAGGAAAACAGGAATTCTTAAATTTTGGGGGGTCATGGATCTCTTAGAAGACTGTTGAATCTTGAAATGGCACAGTGGACAGAGCATGGTGCTGAAGTCAGGGGCATCTGAATTCAAATCCCAGAGAACATTATATTTTAGAGAAGACCATTATATTTTGGTGCCCGAACATGGGACAGACACAATCCTGATTCCAGTGGAAATGCCTCCAATCCTTATCTCAGTGGAAAAGCCTCTGATCCTGATTTCAGTGGAAAAGTCTCCTTGACCCAGAAATTAGGGTGAGTACAAAAATAAACAAGGAAACTATGTTAAAGGGCTAAAATAGCATTTCAGCTAAAATGGGACAGATTTTTAGAAAACAGCCTTCTTTTCAAATTCAAGGAAAATGTTTAGAGAGCATTGTCAAACTTATGAAAAGCCAAGGTTTGATTATAATTTGGGAGCAGATCACTGAGCTTTTAGAAACTATACAGTACACATCTCCTTGGTTCTCTATGGAAAAAGAATTGAATCCAGATGAGTGGAAATTAGTAGGAGAGCAACTTTGTCAATTCTACAATAAAAATGGACCTGGCTCAATTTCCAAAGACACACTTAATACATATAATTTAATACAACTGGCTTTAGGAAATTATATGTTATAGAATAAGGAAAAAAGAAGAAAGAGCAGGAGGGGGAGGTGCCAACTAAACTAGGTGAAAAGGATGAAGAATCAGATAAGAATGGCGTTAAGTACAATTCTGAGTGTGGCACTTCACAGCAAGAGCATTTCCCATCCCCCAACCTCCCTCCCTCAATTAACCTTTCATGGGTGGAGGGAGAAGGAGAAGGGGGAGAGGCAGAAACACAATCAGCATCTCCTATGAAGCAGCCTATGACAAGATTACAAAAGGTATTGGTTAAGGCAAAAAAATGAAGGACAGGATGTATCTGATTTAAAAATAAATGCATACCCTGTAATTGAAGAGCTTGACTCTTCAGGTCAAAAAAGGAGGAGATACATTCCTTTTGATCTGGAAAAAATTAAGGATTTGAAAAAGGGTTGCTTATTTTAAGATGTTATTAGATAATTTGTCTTATGAAATCCTAACCCCTAGTGACTGGAAATCCATAGCAAGGACATGTTTAGAACCTGGACAAAACTTATTATGGCTTTTGGAATATCATGAATTATGTAGGATTCAAGCCCAATGAAATAGGCAAACTGGAGTTAACATACAAATTACTTTTGACCAACTAGCTGATGAAGGTCAATATGAAGAGAATTCAGCACAGATTAATTATCCCATCTGTAATCGCTTTTTGAACACCTTTATGAACAGATCGCTGCTGCTGCAACAAAAGCTTGGGCTTCTTTCCCAGAGAAAGATGGAGGTAAAGCCTAAACAAAAATAGAGCAAGGTTCCAATGAAGCCTTTGCGGATTTTGTGGGACGTTTGCAGACAGCTGTCACAAGAACTACTGGAGAAAATGCAGCTGCAAGAATTATGTTGACAACTGGCTAAGGAAAATGCTAATAAGGTTTGCAGAAGAATTATATGGGGACTACACAAAGATGCTCCTTTAGAGGAGATCATAAGTCATTGTGCCACAGTGGGCTCAAATGCTTATTATACCCAGACTATGATGAACATGGGAAGACAGGGTTCCTCTTGGCAAGGGACTTCTAGAGAAACTCGTTGATGTTTTCAGCATGGAAAGATGGGACATCTGAGAGCTCATTGTATGTATGGAGACAGAGGGAGAAGACAGGGTAGGAGAATAAAACCCAAAACCCCATGTCCAAAATGCAACCGAGGCTTCCACCGGTACTCAGAATGTAGATTGACCCAGGGAAATGAGAGACGGGGCCCAGCTCCAAGATATCATATATATCATATAGGGCATGATTGTAGTTGAGTTTACCCCCAGAGTCTTTAGAAGTTCAGGACTCTAATGTGATCAATCCGCTGAAAAGCAATCAGATAGCAGAAAGGGATTACAACTGGGGAGAATATAGGGCTTTTAAACCAACAGGGCAGTGTCCAGTGCAAACAGCTTCAATGTAATTACCAGGTGATGAGAAGAGATTTAGAAAGTGGTAAATAGAAGGGACTAGAGAGGTTAACTGCTTGGGAGAAAGGGTTTGCTTGTATTCCTACAGATGGAGAAGGAAACAAATAGGTGGCAATGAGCAGCTGGAGAGAGACAGAAAAGGAGAAAAACCTCAAAACAAGGAGAAGATCTAAGAACAAAATCTGCAGGAATTATTGGATTCCCTAACACAAGATGAGACTGTTTCAGAACTTGAAAACCACCAGGAATCATTGGATTCCTTGAGATGAAAAATTGTTGATAAAGACTGTTGCAAGACTTGAAAACCATCAGGAATCATTGGATTCCCTAATATAAGATGAGACTATTGCAGGACTTCAAAGCTTGCAGGAATTATTGGATTCCTGGCATGAACTAATGGACAATAGATTCCTTTTGGACTATTTCTAGGACTTATGGACATGTATAATTCCTCATGTTGATTCATATTATTTGTTACATCACTACTAGCCTATGTTACTATGTGGTTATGTAATTTATGTAATTATGTGTAATACCTCCCATATTGATGGATTTATGTATTATTGTATTATGTATTATGTTTCAAGTGAGCCCCTTCAGAAACCGACTAATCTGATTTGATTTTCCATTTCCTTTGGTGTGTTCATCTCCTTTCCTGAGATGTTAGGGATGGTGTGATCACCTCCTTTATGGTGTTTTCACTTCTTTTTTGAGCAGTCAGGGAAGGTCACCTTCTTTTTTGGGGTTCTCATCTCCTTGAGAAGTCAGGGAGGTCATGACCACCTATGTTCTAAATCAAAAGAAAGCAGGAGATGTTATGATTCTTACAAGGTACTAAGACAGTGGAATTGTAGAGACAATAATTATCTAATTTAGCATGGTTCAGTATGATTGATCTGATCCTACAAGGAGATGTTATGGGCCAGAATTTGAAGCAGAGTACTGAGTGGAATTGAGGAGAAAATAGTTGAATCTAGTTTAGCATTGATTTCATCCTACAACAAATAATGGTTTCCTAGTGATATAATGATTGGAGTATACTCAGTATACAGGATATAAGCAAGAAGCTCTCAGGGCCAGACCCACAAGCCCACTCTTGGAGATGGAGTCAGATTCATTCCAACTTCCACCTTTGTGCTGGCTGGAGACATTCAGAGGAAGAGAGGCTGAAGCTGGCAGAGGCAAAGGACTAGCAGCAGGAGCTCTTGGAACCAAGAAGAGAGATAGGCCTCTAAAGAAAGCTAACCGGGCCCAAGGAAGGAGACAAGACTTAAAAGGAGACAATAAAGGATTTGGACTTTAACTCCTGACTGCATTTGGGGTGATTATTACACTGAACTAAGACGAAGGGTACTTCGAAGCCCCCCAAGAAATCTGCTCCCAGATAGCATTATATTTTAGAAAAGAACATATACTTAATAGCTGTGTGATTTGGGACAAGTCACTTAACCCCAATTGCCTAGCAAAAAAAAATAAATTAATTAATTAAAAAATATATTTTAAAACAAGTTTATGCACCTTAAGTTAAGAAATGCCACTCTAGAAAAATAGATCATGCACAGAAGTATGAATAAGAATGGGTAATAATTTCATCTCATTGTAATGTGTGTTGATCATCTACATTGGACATTGATACTTTGCAAATAATTTTATAAAAGTTAGGAAAAGCAACAAGGAGGTGATTCAAGGAAATTCCAATAAACTTGTGATAGAAAAAGCCATCCACATTTAGAGAGAGGGATATAGAGATTGTGTGAATCATAGCATGGTATTTTCACTTTTGTTGTTGTTATTTGTTTGCTTGCTTGCTTGCTTGTTTTTTTTTTCTTTCTCATTTTTTTCCCCTTTTGATCTGATTTTTCTTGTACAGCATGATAAGTGTGGAAATAATTTTTTTAAAAATTGCACATATTTAACCTATATTGAATTGCTTGCTGTCTGTGAGAACGGAAAGATGAGGAGGTAGGGAGAAAAATTTTGAACATAAGGTTTTGCAAAGGTAAATGTTGAGAACTCTTTTTGCACTAATATCTACATTGTACTTTGCATGTATTGCATATGATATAATAAATTGCATAATAATATAATAAAAAGCTATTATAAAATTGAAAAAAGAAGTTAGGAAAAAAAGATCCAGTCCTTGATAAATACATATATACATACACACATACTTATATACATATTTACACATATAGATAGATACATATGCACACATATATATCTTTTGAGATGGCATTTATAAAAATATGAATCAATAAAAGCATAACAACCTATACTTTGGAGATTCATAAAACACCACTATTTATTACTTAATCAAGAGGATAGTGTGTGTAGGGTACAGTGTTGTTCCAGGCTTGAGGGAGAGGCTAAGTTTGAGTAAGACATAATATCTCTTCCTGAGAAGATTAAACACTACTGATCCTTTGACAGTTGGTTGTTAAATAAATGGAGTGCCAGTCAGGAACTTAGGAGTTTAAATTTGGCCTTGAGTAGTTACTAGCTATATTATTTCATGCAGATCACTTAAATTCTGTTGCTTCAATTTCCTCATCTGCAAAATGAGCATAATAATAACACTTACCTTGCAATTATCACATAGAATAATAATTATAAAGCATTTAGTACAGTCCTGGCATGTAATAAGCATTCCATACATGTTAGTTGTTATAACTCTTTATTAACACCAGTTTTGTTGCTGTGAAGCTCACTCCTAAAATCTCTAGCATCTCATCCCTTTTCTTCTCCAGCATTGCTACTACTTCAAAACAGGTCTACATCATCTCATTTCCAGGATATCATAACAGCTTGCCAATAGTATCCCTACTTCAAATCTCTTCTCACTCCCACCCACTCTCCAATCATTTTTCAAATTAGTCTTCCTAAAGCACAGATCTATCTCAGCCCTCCCAACTCAATACATATGAGTGGCTTCCATTTTACCTTCACAATCAAACATAAAATCCTCTACATGGATTTTAAAGCCTAAGGTTGCATTAAGACTTCTAAGATATGCTATATCTTATTTGTATTGTAAAATTGTAAGATTTGTATTTTGTCTACTTCATTAGACATTAGACAATATGTATAATATATAATATATATTAAAATACAAAATAAATATATATAACATATAATAGTGTAACATATAATGTATATAAATATATGATAATATGTAATATATAAATATGTATATATTATAAAATTTAAAGAAGTGGACACTTAATAAATACTGTTGATTGACTAACCAATAAACATGCTCATTAGACTTTGCAATCATCTGAGTAATTCACTGTCATTCATCTCAATATAGCCAAAGTTCATGAAGAAATTGACCGAGTGGTTGGCTCAAGCAGGAGGCCCTCCATGCAGGACAGAATCAAGATGCCCTATGTGGAAGCTGTTGTCCATGAGATACAGAGATATATTAGTCTTCTCCCCCTCAGCATTCCACGAACAACAACTCAGGACATCCACTTCAGAAACCATGTGATTCCCAAGGTCAGATACGTTTATTCTCATTATGATTTTCACAAGGCACAAAAACACCTTCTTTGCAGTGGGCATAGAATGTCAGCTCTATTTGTTTATTATGTCACATGCAGGTGCTTAGAGAAACATGAAAAAGAGAGCTGGCTTCTTGAGGCAAGGGGAGCTGTGTTCATGTCCTGTTTTTTACTACTCTGGCTGTGATAACACATCTTGGGCAACCACCTTATCTCTCAGGGCCCCAGGCATCTAAAACTCTAAACTGTAGAGTATAATATATCTATAGGGGCAGAAGGAGTTTCTTCAACAATCTCAGCTCTGATCCCCTGTAGTGATAAGATGACAGGTCCACTTCCTTGCCAAATGAGGATAGAAGAAAAGCAGTATGTTATGGCTCTGCCCCAAATCTAAGAGTTAGGGATCTAGGATGTAAGTCTGGCTTTATCACTCAGTGGAAGTATAACTAAGGATGTCACATCATCCTTCTGGGTCTTGATTTCATTTACGCGAAGAATGGGTTGTATAGCTGATCTTTAGTTTCCAATACTGGATGGTATTCATAATCTAGATGGACTTCAGTCTCAGTAAGTAGAGTTAAAGCAAATCATTTTTAGCAAGAATGATATAGGAGCTGAGATCTGTTGTTTTCTTGTAGTAAGGAGACTAAAAAAGCTGCTACTAATTCCTATGAGTAAGAAGTAATAAGGTGAGCTATAGAGTGACCTGGACAAGAGCATAACAGTTTCATCACAAAAGAACTGACAGGAAGGGTCTATTATATGATGACTATTTCATGCTGGAAGAATATGAAATATTAATTAGCATTTAATTAACTTTATTATGTTAACATATTTTATACTAAAAAAAATTCATCTTTGGGATAAGCCAGTATCCTGATATTGAAAGCAGAGTCTTAAAAAACATCAAAAGTATGTACAAAACTTCTCTCCATCTTCCATGAATTTCATAGGCCAATATTGTATTAAACTATCAGCTTCTGCATGTTCTATCAAAATCACCTTTTAAAGAATGGAGATACCACCAGATAGAATGCTGGCAAATGAAAAGTCTTTACTTAAGCCATTTACTCTCAAAAACATGTTTGGAAGTTACTCATATTTCATCTACCTTAAATGCATATACCTTAAACAGTTCATGTTAGATATTTTATGATCCATCTATATACATGATAGTATCCCAGTTACAACTTTAATTTTTTGATTCCAGGACACAATTGTATTCCCAGTGCTTCACTCCATCCTGTATGATAAAAAAATATTTCCTAACCCATACCAGTTTGACCCAGAGAACTTCTTGACCAAATCTGGTGACTTTCAGAAGAATGACCACTTCACACCTTTCTCTTTGGGTAAAAATAATGCATGCTTCTGTCCATTTGTCAGTTTCGTTGATTGCACCATAATAAAAGTATTGATAATCCAACTCCAAAGGGGATTAATGTAATTGTTGGAAACATGGAAGTATTCAGGCAGATTGAATACAATATTGGTTAATATTTAGTACATTTAGACTCAGATGATCATGGTTTAAATCTCAGCTTTGATTCTTCTAATGATGTGACTGTGGTCAAATTACTTAACCTCTCAGCCTCAGTTCCTTCACATGTAAATATAAAGATGCTAATACCTAAATCTTATAGTTGTTATGGGAAAAGTGCTTGGGAAACATTAGAGGCCCACATAAAGTGATTATTATTATCATTAGTTTATGCAGTTAATTAATTGATTGATTGATTAAATTGATAAATAAATTGGATGAGATGAACTAACTATTCAGGGATTAAGATATTGCTTAGTGATAACAATTGTACTAATTTAAAGGTAGGTATAAGAGTTTAGTGCTTGCTGATTGATTGATAGTTAAGAATGCTGAATTTGAAATCAGAAGAAACTGGAATTTTAATCTTATTTCATACATATATTAATTATGTAGCCATGTGTGAGTCATTTAATCTGAACCTCAGTTTTCTACTCTAAAGAATGGGAATAATAATTCCATTGGTACTTGCTTTACAAGGTTATTGTGAGGATAATACTGTCAACTCTTCTAGAACTTTAATTCCTATATAAATGTCAAATTTTGTTCTTTAAATGACTCAGTCGTTCTCAACAGCCATATTCAAAGAGAAGCCACATGTGAGGCATAACAAACAGAAGCCTGATCTTGATGTCTGAAAGTCCTGGGATAAAGTTATGCTTCAGAAACATAGTAATTTTGTATCTCTGTGTATGTCTATGGAGAAGGTCACTTAACTTTTCAGGTCCACAGGAAATTTTTTTCAAATTCTCATTTATCAAGGATTTGCCCACCTGTCTCTGTGAAGGAAATCATGAAGTCATGGGTCCAGTCACAGGTCTCCCCCACCCTGTATGTGACCTGTATCTCTAGATCACAAAGGTTTTTACCCATCTACCTCTTTTTCCCTCAAATGCTGCTTTTTAACTATTATTTATTCTAAAAAAAAAAAATTCACAGATTTTTCAATTATCTTGAAAATACTATATATGAATGTCATTTATGATTTGAAACACATGTCAGAAGCCCCTCAGCCCCCTGGATTAGCACCTACTTCCTTCCCTGCTTATTTGACAATCGGATCATTAGTTACATTTGGCCTCTCTAGAATAAGATGGTTCACTGTGATCTCCACTGATTATCAGTGAGACTGTAACTTAACATAACTCACTACATCTCTCCAATCATTTTTTAATCAAAATGTTTAAGTCTCTCTCTTTTTAAAATTTTTTTTTATTATAGCTTTTTATTTACAAAACATATGCATGGGTAATTTTTCAACACTGACCCTTGCAAAACCTTTTGTTCCAAATTTTCCCTTCCTTACCCTCACCCCCTCCCCTAGATGGCAAATATTCCAATACATGTTAAAATATATATTAAATGCAATATATGTATACATATTTATACAGTTTTCTTGCTGCACAAGAAAAATCAGATCTAGAAAGAAAAAAAAAACTTGAGAAGGAAAACAAAAATGCAAGCAAACAACAACAGAAAGGGTGAAAATGTTAAGTCTCTCTTGATGATACCATTGAATTAAATGGCTATTATGAAGCAGATCCTTTGGTTCTTTTAGGAAAACGCAACTGTGTTGGAGAGAGTCTAGCTCGGATGGAGGTGTTTCTGTTCCTGACAACTATTCTACAGAACTTCACCTTGAAGCCTTTGGTGGATCCAAAGGAACTTAGCATCACCCCACTCATGAGTGGGCTTCTCAATCTCCCACCAATTTATAAATTATCTCTTCTTCCTAGATAATTGATATCTTTTTGGCCGCAATTTCATTACTTTGTTCCCACAGCATAGTCAATTTCTGTTTCGTATGATATTCTTGATATCTGGTCTTAGAAAGATGCTGCTATCCTCTTCAAGTTAAGAATAATGTCTGAAGAGGTCCTGCAAGAGAGAAATACAAGACAAAAGAACAATGGAGTCACCACAGCCTAATATTTAGCCTAATATACTTTTTTGGCAGCAGCAAAGAACTGCATCAAAGGGAAGTCATATGCTCAGTTTAAGATTTCATCTCCAATCTTAAATTCTGGAAAATTTGCAAATTGTCCTTCATGACCTGGTCATTGTTTCTAAATTTTGTTATAGTACTATATACAAAGAAATAAAGGAATTATATCTTGGAATTATTTTTATCCCAAAAGCCTTATATTTCTACAAAACTGTAAATATGTGTATGTGTATATGTATATGTGTGAGTATGTATACACATAAATATTTATATATACATGTATATATAATACATATAAAAATATACACGTCTGTCTATATCAGTGGTTCTCAAAGTATGGTCTAGAGAATCCTGGGGAACTCTGAAATCCTTTTAGAGGGTCTACAAATTCAAAAATAGTTTTTATTTCCAATATGGTGAATGTCTATAAATATAATCCAGATAAACAAAAACACTTTGGAAAGATCCTCAATAATTTTTAATAGGATAAAGATACTGAAAACAAAAGTTTGAGAACCACTGATCTATCTTATCTATCTATCATAGTCTACCATCTCAGAATCATATATCTGCTCATCAGTGTTCTAGATTACTCAATGATTTGTGATGGAGTATCTCTATTACCTTCATCTCAAGCCCTGACATACTGGATTCCCTCTCTTCCCATTATTATTAGCAGTATTAAGGAATAGTCCCTGGCACAAAACAAGCACTTAATCAATGTTTTTTGGCTATTTGTTTTGTGCTAGTGAGTAGCCCCAGTTCTATTTAATTACATTAAATTAATTTTCTAGAAAGGGAATTAGCTTCAAAGATATAGCAAGATTAAAATATAAACTTTCCCCCTAATACACCAGGACATAGACTTTTTCCTATACTACCTTGGTCCCTAAGTAAAATAGGCTTATTCTTAGCACAGTTTTTGTATTTGTGTACTTTTGCATTTTGTATTTGCGTATATATCTCAATCTACATACATATTTGCATGAGTATACGTGTGTATATATTCACATATATATACATACAAACACATGTGCGTATCAATGTACAGGAATATGTATATTGTGTGTATATGAATTCATTATCTATAAATTCACACTTATTACTCTAGGAGGAATCTCATGAAAAGATGGAGAGATGTGTGATACAAAACAACATATTTAGGTGGATTCAAAACTAGTTAAATGGCAGGAACCAAAGCATAGAAGTTAGTTTTTCCACTTCACTTTAGGAAAAAAAAATAATTGGGGCAGCTAGATGGTGCAGTGGATAGAGTACCAGCATGGAAATCATGAGGACCTGAGTTCAAATCTGGTCTCAGACACTCAATACTTCCTAGCTGTGTGACCCTGGGCAAGTCACTTAACCCAAATTGCCTCAGCCAAAAAAAAAAAAAAGAAAAGAAAGAAAGGCAATTAATAAAGAGCCTCACATTACCATTTCCTTGACCATGTATCATTAACACTTTTGTCAATAATTTACATAATATCCAAGAAGGCATACTTACAAGTTTTGCACAAGACAGGAAATGGAGAGGGATACTTAGTCAACACTTAGGATTCAAAACAAACTTGCTACTTTATGTCAACTTTAATCAAAATTCAGTTTAAGAAAGACAGAGTTAGGAAGTATCCATGGGTTTATTCTTCCTTAGGCAGACATGTATATATGGGAGGACAGTTGGAACTGAGCTTGGAGCAGGGATAGGCAGCAGGGGTTATAAAGATAAAAAACACAAGTGAGAGAATGTAATCTCACGTGCTCTTATGGAGTTATCTCTGGTTGGGCGGTCTTTTGGAAGGCATATCTTGGCCCATATCTGGTTTGGCTGGGGCTCCTCGTGAGCCAGTCTGAGTTGATTCTGCGGCATAGCAGGGAGAGTTCCAGGTTCAGCATGAGAATACTGCAAGGAATTTCTGATGTGTCCAATTTAAAGAATGTTCAGTTTCTCTCCTGCTTTTGATTTCCAGATCATTCTGGGTTCCTTTGCAATAGTAGGAAGCTTGAGCTAATCAAGATGGTTAATAAACCAGATCTCTAATAAGAAAATCTCCAGTGAGGTCCTGAAGAGTCAGACATGACTGAATATTTACTGAACATACAACTGCTTCAGTTTCACAGCCAGAACACTGGGTTGTATCTCACAAGATGCAGCATATTAGAAATGAATATAAAATCTTATAACTCGATTTTAAAGAATCCAGCTCCCCAAGGATAAGATGCAGAGCACAGTTTCTCTGGAAAAGGTTTTAGAGCAATATCAGTTCCATGAGAATCAATAGTATACAAAAAAAAAAAAAATCTAATTCAATTTTAGGCTTCATTAGAAAAAGTCCAGGACTGAGATGATAGCCCAGTTGTATTCATCACACCAGGACAGAACTGTTAAGTCCTAGGTTCCTTCCTAGGAAGGAAGGAGGAAGAAAAGCCTTGAAAAGGAGAAGTACTAGAGAGGACCACTAGTGAAAGCTCTTCATATCACACAATGGGAGGGATCTATTAAAGGAACTGAGAATGTTTACCTAGAAAAAGATAATGACATAGAGAGGACTATGCTGGCCATCTTCCAGCATCTGAGAGGTTTTGCCAGGAACGAACGAAAGGATTGATTTGTTCTGTGTGGCTCCAGAGGCAGAATTGGAGGCAAACCCCAGATTCATTCCTAAGAGTTAGAGGTGTCCCAAAGCAGAAGGGGCTGTCTCTGCAGAGAGTAGGCTTCCCCCCATTAGAGGCCTTTGAGCCAAAGGCTAGGAATCCACTTAGCAATTTCTTAAGGGGATTCTTTCCCAGCAAAGTATTGGTCTAGATGACCACTGAGAGTTTGTTCAAAAGAATGGATCAGTACCTTTTTGTCCTCCCAATGAGAGGAGTAAGAAAGAGCTAGAGCCAAATGAACCCTTAGGAATATCGTTCTCATCCTCCTTATCAAATGAACAAATAATATCTAGGTGGCACAGTGGATAGAGTCCAGACCCGGATTCAGGGAGCTGAGTCTTCTTGAATTCAAATCTGGCTTCAAACACTGGCTTACTGTGTGACTCTGGGTAAATTACTTAAGCCTGCTTGCCTCAGTTTCCTCATCTGTAAAATGAGGTGGAGAAGGAAATGGTATAAACCACTGTCATATCTCTGACAAGACAATCTCCAATGAAGTCATGAAGAGTCAGACATAACTGAATAACTACTGAACAATAACAAATATAGTACTTTTGATGTATCTTGGTTTTGCACCAAAATAATATGGGGTCATGTAGACATCAGATGATGGTAGGCACCAAAGTTGGGGTTCAATCACTTGAAGAATTCACAATAACCATTCTTTGGTAAAAGGTAGTTTTATTTAGGGAAGATTTTCCAGACAAAATGAAGGGACACACTAGACACCAGGAATGATAAATATGAAGTAGAGTGAGAGAGTCAAGTCCCTCACAATTGGAACTCACAATTACCCAGGAAAAAAGGGTGCCTCGGGGATTAATTTCTTTCTTTCTTTCTTTCTTTCTTTCTTTCTTTCTTTTTTATTATAACTTTTATTTACAAGATATAAGCATGGGTAATTTTTCAGCATTGACAGCTGCAAAACCTTTTGTTCCAAGTTTTCCCCTCCTTCCCCCCACCCCTCCCCTAGATGGCAGGTAGACCAATACATGTTAAATATGTTAAAGTATATGTTAAATACAATATATGTATACATGTCCAAACAGTTATTTTGCTGTACAAAAAGAATCGGACTTTGAAATAGTGTACAATTAACCTGTGAAGGAAATCAAAAATGCAAGTGGACAAAAATAGAGGGTTGGGAATTCTATGTAGTGGTTCACACTCATTTCCTTGAGTTCTTTCACTGGATGTAGCTGGTTCTATTCATTATTGAACAGATGGAACTGATTTGGTTCATCTCATTGCTGAGGATGGCCAGGTCCATCAGAATTGGTCATCATGTAGTGTTGTCGTTGAAGTATATAATGATCTCCTGGTCCTGCTCATTTCACTCAGCATCAGTTCATGTAAGTCTCTCCAGGCCTCTCTGTATTCATCCCGCTGGTCATTTCTTACCAAACAATAATATTCCATAATATTCATACACCACAATTTATTCAGCCATTCTCCAATTGAGGGGCATCCATTCAGTTTCCAGTTTCTGGACACTACAAAGAGGGCTGCCACAAACATTTTTGTACATACAGGTCCCTTTCCCTTCTTTAATATCTCTTTGGGATATAAGCCCAGTAGTAATACTGCTGGATCAAAGGATATGCACAGTTTGATAACTTTTGGGACATAGTTCCAAATCGCTCTCCAGAATGATTGGATGTGTTCACAATCAGGGATTAATTTCTTAGTCTCTATCCAACACAGCACTCACAACCTCATCACTTTAATGTTTTCAAAGCTTTTTCTGTAGTTTCTCTTACTGGATCTTCATAACAACCCTGGAGGTAGGACCTATTATTAACTCCATTTTTCAGATGAAGCTCAAAGCGGTTAAGTGAAGTACTCAGGATCATACAGCTACTAAGATTCTGAGGCAGAATTGAAACAGTTTTTCCTGCCATTAGGTGCAAACTAATAAAAACCTTCCTTTGGGTCAGTCCACCATAGCACTCTGCCTTGTGGTATTTCTCCTTATCTTTTCCCCATGCCATATGGTATCTCTCCTAGCTCTACTATGCTTCTCAACTCCATTTCTCCTTACAGCTAACTAACTCTTTTAAAGTGCTAAGTCTCTTTCAGGATTTAGCCTGCCAGCTAAGGGAATGCTCCAACCTCATGGGATGCTTCTTTTCTACTGGGTAATTTTGGGTTTCACTGAAGAACTTGTCTTTCACATGCTCTGTCACTCTTTCATATTTACCCTTCCCCATATCTATTGCATCCCTTCATTTTGTCTGTAATCTCTTCCCTAAATAAATCTGCTTTTTGCCAAAGAGAATGACCATTGTGGATTTATCACCTGATCGAAGCCCAACTTTTGGAGCCTACCATCATTTGGGGTCTATATAACCATAATATCTGCCCTGGTAAGAAGTCAGTAAAGACAGGGTTAGATTGATCATACAAAGGAAGTCATGAATCCTGGTTGACACTAGAACTATATAAATCCCCTTGAGGAATGAATACTTGTTGGAATCCTTACAAAGTGTTAACTCATTAGAGTTGATAGAGACAATAATTATCTAATTCAACATGGTTCAGTATGATTGATCTGATCCTATGAGGAGTTGTTATGGGCCAGAAGAAACAAGGTACTAAGTGGAACTGATAGAAACAATGCTTGTGATCACACCTTTAGAGAGTTCATATAAGCAAGAAGCTCTTAGGGCCAGAGAGAACTCTGGGAGAAAGCCCACAATCCCACTCTTAGAGGAGCAATCAACCTTTTATACTGAGCATAAATAGAGCTTCAGTGAGTCAGCCAAGTCAGTTCAGTTCGGAACATTGCCAAGAGTCAGAGAGGAGCACTCTGGGAGATACAGAAGCCCATAAACCCTCTCTCTTGGAGAGGAGCACTCTGGGAGGAAGCCCACAAGCCCGCTCTCGGAGTGGGAGGTGGAGTCAGATTCATTCCATCTTCTCACCTTTGTGCTCGTTGGAGGCTGAAGAAAGCAGAGGCAGAAGCAAATGACAAAGCTGCAAGAGCTCTTAGAATCAAAGAGGGAGAGAGACCTCAAAGAAAACTAACCAGGCTATATTGAAAGACACAATTAAAGATTTGAACTTTAGCACCTGGCTGCATTTGGAGTGATTATTACTTTTAACTGAAACTAAGGCTGCCTCCAGAAAACCTCCCCGAGAAACCTGCTCCCAGAGAAAACCATTATATTTTAAAGAAGAAAAACACCACAAACATTAGGTACACAGAGACCTTGGGCAGTTAGGTGGCAAAGTGACTTGAGTATCAAGTTTGGAGATAGGAAAACCTAAATTCAAATGTAGCCTCAGACAGTAGTAGTATGACCCAGTGATAGGAATTCAAACTGGCTAGTCCTCTCCAGAATGATGTAGCAATAACCCTGAGGCTACCTGGCCTTCATCCTAAAGTCTTCATTCTTACCTTGGGAATGTGGTAGTTCCACAAACTGGCTGTCAGATAATCTTTAGGTCAGTAATAACAAAGTTTCTGACACAACCTAAGCCAATCTAAGCTAATAATAGGGTGTAACTCCCACCTCTAAGCCATAGAATTCAACAATGGAGACTCAATTCTACCTCTAAACCATAAAATTAGTTTATCAGGAACATGAAGCACCAGGTCTTTCTATCTTTTCCCCATATATTTATCTTCTTGCTCTTGGTTCTTTCCTAAATTCTTTTGGAATCTATCCCCCTTTAATTGTAATTACAATTATAATAAACATTGTCCCCTGACTTGGATCAGAACCTGCAAATTCTTTTGAGACACCTCACCGCACCTCAGACCAAAATTCCTTAGTCTATTCTGAGACTGTCTCCTCTGACTTTGACCTCCAAGTATTCTTCTAGCTCTCCCCTGACTTTGTCCTCATCCAAGAACCATTTCTCCAATTCCTCCCTGATTTTATCCTTCAAGCATTCTCCCTCACTCCTCCCTAATTTTATCCTTCAAACATCTCCCTTATTCCTTCAAAACATCTCTTTTCTCCCCAAAATATCTTCTGGTTTCTTCCCCTTCCTTCTGTCTATAAAAATCATCCCTTCCCAAAGTATGGCACAAAATCTTATTTGGATTTTGCCCTTGACCTTCACTCATTAATAAAGATACCTTTTGGGAGGGAGAAAGCCTCACTGTGATTTTTCACAATTTTTCCACCTCATCTTTGCTATCACCTGGGCAAGTCACTTAACCCTGTTTACCTCTGTTTCCTCATCTGTAAAATGAACTGGAGAAAAAAAAATGGACAACTCTAGTATTTCTGCTCAAAAAAAAAAAAACAAAAACAAAAAACCCAAACAAACCAAAATGGGGTCAGGAAAAGTTGGATAAGATTGAAACCAACCGCCCACCACCAAAATCGGAGACTCATCTTTGCTATCACCTGGGCAAGCCATTTAATCCTATTTGCCTCAGTTTCCTCATTTGTAAAATGAGCTGGAGAAGAAAATGGCCAACTTCAGTATCTTTCTAAAACAAAACAAAACAAAACAAAAAACAAATGGAGTCAGGAAAAGTTGGACAGGATTGAAACCAACCGACCACCACCAAACTCGGAGACTTATAAACTCAGGTTATAGGGTGCCAGGTGAAAACAGGTGATTGGAACTTTTCTGAAAAGGTCATTTCGAAAGGCAGGTTTCAGGACGTTAAATTGGGAAAGATGTTCAAGACCAAATTTTTCCACATCCGGAGATTCTTAGTGCATTCCTCCCTCAGTAAAATGTTATCTGGCGCCTGTATAGGCACAAAAGCACTACAGCAGCTTTCTCCCCATTGCAGAATGCCTTTGGCCGGAGGGTCTCGGATAGAAAAAAGAGAATTTCCATTATCTTAGTGGGAGGCAGTGCAAGGCTAAAGAATCTCGTTCTAATGCCTCCGTAGAGATAAGGGCTCTGTAATCTCCTGGAACAATTTCCTTGAATGGAACCCAGGGGTCGGATTTCTCATGCTAATCTCGGGAGACTGGGAAACTGCCCAGAGGACAGGTTCTTTCAGGGTGCGGTGAAAAACAAATTCTCCCTCTCGGAAATACGGACCAAATAGTCCCTCTATTTGGCCCGAACGGAAATAGGAAGAGAAGAAACTAAGGGATGGATTGATCCCAGGAACTGGAAGAATGGATCGGAGCCATTATTAACAACTGGATCAGCTCCTGGACACCGACTGGAAAATGGAAATTGTCCTCTGTTCTTTTTGTAAACGTCCCCGTTGGGGAACAGCGATGGAAAAAACGCAGTTTAGTGAGTGCTTCTCCTCAGAGCCAGTTCTGTAGATGATGGTTACTGCTTTTTAATATAGGAAATTCAATTTGATTCAACAAGCATTTATTTATTAAGGTTCTTCTTGTAATGCTGGAGAAACTGAGGCGAGATAGAGGTTAGAGAGTTATAATAATTTAATTTATTGAAGAGTAAATCAATTGACTGGATCGGATTCTCCTCTCCAAGTATCCAGTATCTAATGTGGGGTGTAGAGATTCTTTAAGAATGGGACTAGACCCAAAGAGATCATAAAGAAGGGAAAGGGACCTGTATGTGCACGAATGTTTGTGGCAGCCCTTCTTGTAGTGGCTAGAAACTGGAAACTGAGTGGATGCCCATCAATTGGAGAATGGCTGAATAAATTGTGGTGTATGAATATTATGGAATATTACTGTTCTGTAAGAAATGACCAACAGGATGATTTCAGAAAGGCCTGGAGAGACCTACATGAACTGATGCTAAGTGAAATGAGCATTGTATACTTCATTGTATACTTCAACAACAATACTATATGATGACCAGTTCTGATGGACCTGGCCATCCTCAGCAATGAGATCAACCAAATCATTTCCAATGGAGCAGTAATGAACTGAACCAGCTACACCCAGAGAAAGAACTCTGGGTGATGACTAAAACCATTACATTGAATTCTAATCCCTATATTTATGCCCACCTGCATTTTGATTTCCTTCACAAGCTAATTGTACAATATTTCAGAGTCTGATTCTTTTTGTACAGCAAAATAACGGTTTGATCATGTATACTTATTGTGTATCTAATTTATATTTTAATATATTTAATATCTACTGGTCATCCTGCCATCTGGGGGGGGGTGGGGGGTAAGAGGTGAAAAATTGGAACAAGAGGTTTGGCAGTTGTTAATAGCTGTAAAGTTACCCATACATATAACCTGTAAATAAAAGGCTATTAAATAAAAATTAAAAAAAAAAAAAAAAGAATGGGACTAGATGGTCTTTTATCAGTTCTAAAATTGAATCTGGACAAATTTTCTGGCGAATCATAGCTTTAAAGGGACCTTAGACCAATAAAGAACTAGAGACATTATGAAAGGCAAAATGGACAACTGTGATTAGATTAAATTAAAAAGTATTTTCACTCTTTTGTTGTTGGTGGTTTGCATTTTATTTTCTTTCTCATTTTTTTTCCAGTTTGATTTGATTTTTCTTGTGCAGCAAAGTAATTGTATAAATATGTATGCATGTGTTGGATTTAACATATATTTCTACCATGTTTAACATATATTAGACTACTTGTCATTTAGAGGAGGGGGTGGGGAAAGGGAGGGGAAATTGGAACAAGATTTTGCAAGGGTTAATGTCAAAGAATTATTCATGCACATGTTTTTAAAAAAAAAAAACTTCAATTAAAAAAAATGTTTGTAGTCACTTTTCTTACGGTAGCAAAGAATTGGAAATTGAGGGGATGCCCATCAATTGGGGGACAGCTGAATAAGCTGTGGTATATGAAGGTAATGGACTACTATTGTTCTATAAAAAATGATGAACAAGCTGATTATAGAAAGGCCTGGAAAGATTTACATGAATTGATGCTGAATGAAACAAGCAGAACCAGGAATATGTTGTAGACAATAACAACAAGAATGTGAGATGATCAATTATGAATGATTTGGTTCTTCTTAGTGATTCCAAAGCAATTCCAATAGACTGAACAGAAAATATAATCTCTATCCAGAAAAAGAATTATAGAGATTCAATATAAATCAACACAGGATGATGTTCACTTCTTTTTTTCTTTTTTTCCCCCTTCCTTGTGGTTTTCCCCTTTGTTCTGATTTTTCTCTCTCAATGTGATTCATAAAGCAATGTGTATTAAAATAAAATAATTAAAAATAAAAAATAAATAAAGGGACCTTAGAAGTCATATAGTTGAATCATCTAATTTTACTGATAAAGAAACTGAGATTCAGAGAGAAGTGGCCTGCCTGAGAAAGAATCAAAGATAATTGGAACCATCAAATCCAGTGCTATTTTCCTTATTCTACAGAAGGGATTTTGAACCGTTCTAAGGAATGTGTTTTAGCAACTGCTCATGGACAAAGACAACAATGGGATTCAACTTGGGCTTACTTGATTGTTCAGATTCATTTGACAATTGCTAAAAAGAATATATAAGTTTTAAAGAAGACAATGAGATTGGTTGGCTTTTGAAATCTCCACTGCTTCATTATACAGGATGGTGAATAGAAGGGCAAAGTTGGCAAGTAGGGCTTTAGAAAATTCATGTCTATTAACCAACTAGAAGTCATGGGGGAGGAGAACTGCATGCCTATGGCGAGATGAAGTGAGAGAGTGAAATGGCTTCATTGTAGAAATAGTTATTATTATCATTTTGTATGACTCATAATATCTAGAGAAAAAATTTCGTGGAAAATCAGAACAAAATTTGGTTTCCTGGAGTTTATCAGTATCATGTGTTCTACAACAGCATGCTTTGCATAATGGACTCCCGTGTTTTCTCAGTTACTAAAGGAATAAAGCAAAGCTGTCTGCTCTTGCTTCCATGCTGTTTAATATGATGTTTCCAACAATGTTGTCAGACACCTTCAACAAGAATAAAAACAGCATCAAGATCAGTTACCATACTGATGGTAAATTATCCAACTTGAAAGGGCTACAAGCCAAGACTCAAATGGAGGGAGAGTTATATGTATGACATTTTGTTTGCAGATGATTGTACACTCAGCTCAGTCTCTGAGGCTAGATGTAACAAAGTATGGAGTGATTCCCTGCTGTTTGTGCTAAATTTGACCTGACAATCAATACCAAAGAAACAAAGGTTCTCCACCAGCCAGCATCACACCATATATATATGGTTCCATATGGAACCATCAATTACAGAAATTGGAGAAAATTCACTTACGTCAGCAGCATATTTCCCAGGGATTTATACATAGATCATGAGTTCAAAACACACATTGCCAGTGCTAGCTTAGGGTTTGCGAGGCTACTAAGAAAAGTCTAGAAGAGAAGAGGTATTAAATTGCCTATCAAACAAACTGAAGGTCTACAGAGCCATTTTGCTGATTTTATTGTTGTATGCCTGTAAAACCTGGTTTACCAGCACTATGCCAAGAAACTGAATTACTTCCATTTGAATTGTTTTAGGAAGATCCTAAAGATCAGCTGGCAAGGTAAGGTACCAATTACTGAAATCCTTTTTTCACCTGAACCGTTAAGAATTCAAATTTTATGGGCTATCAAACTGTGCATGTCTTTTGAGCCAGTGGTGTCTCTATTGGGTCTGCTTCCCAAAGAGATCATAAAAGAGAGAAAAGAACCTACATGTGCAAAAATATTTGCAACAGCCCTTTTTATAGTGGCAAGGAACTGGAAACTGAGTGGATGCCCATTAGTTGAAGGATGGCTGGATAAGTTATGGTATGTGAATGTAATGGAATATGTGTTCTATAGAAAATGATCAGCAGGCTGATTTCAGAAAAGCCTGGAAAGACTTACATGAACTGATGCTGAGTGAAGTGAGCAGAACCAAGAGAATATTGAACACAGCAACAAGATTATGTGATGATCAACTGTGATGAACTTGGCGCTTTTCAACAAGTAGGTGATGCAAGGCAATTCCAATAGACTTGTGATAGAAAGAGCCACTGACATCCAGAGAGAGAACTATGAAGACTGAATGTGGATCAAAGCATAGGATTTTTGCCTTTTTTTTTTAGTTGTTTGCTTTTTCTTTCTCATATTTTTGACCCCTTTAATCTGATTTTTCTTATGCAATATGATGAATATGGAAATATATTTAGAAGAATTGCACATGTTTAACCTGATGTAGTTCAAAATGATGTAATATCAAAATGATGTGGATAGATGATGGTAGGCACCAAAAGTTAGAGTTTGGTCACGTGAAGGATTCATGATGGCCATTTTTGGCAAAGGTTAGATTTGTTTAGAGAAGAGTTTATAGACAAAATAAAGGGATACAATAGACACTGGGAATGGTAAATATGAAATAAAGGCAGAGCATATGAAAGACAAGTTCCTAGTGGAACTCATAATTACCCAGGAGAAAGGGAGCACTCCATGAGGCTGGGGCATGCCTTAGCTTTCAGGCTAACAAAGGGACCTAGCCCCTTAAAAGAGTTTATTAGCTATAAGGAAGAGAAGTAGGGTTGGGAAGCAGAGTGGAATTAGGAGAGATATCACATGCCATGTGGAAAAGGGAAAGACACCATAAGGCAGAATGCCAGGGTGGGCTGATCCAAAGGAAGGCAGCAGCCATGGGATGGCCCATAACAAGATTTTATTTATTTATTTATTTATTTTTAATTATAACTTTTTATTTACAAGATGTGGGGAGCCGGCACTAATCTACAGGTGATACAGGTGATACAGGCCACATTCCAAAAGACTGCCCTAACCTTGAATAGGAATCTCCTAATCACATCCTACATGACCAAGGACTGCCCTAACCTTGAATAGGCAGATATCTAGGCAACCCCTAATCACATCATAGAGCTTCCTACCACCAGAGACACCTGAGCAGCTTATCCTTGAGCGGGAAACCAACCTTTTGTCTAGGACCCCCACTCTGTACTGTGTTTGCACAACCCTGCTTCCTTTCCTATTGCTATATATATCTGTACTATTGCACCCATTAAAATGAGGCTTGATCAGATGTCTTTGTCTTGCCTCCATTCTTCCACGTCCTCTGTCCCAAGCTCTTTATCTCTCTTCTTCCAGGGTCCACACACTCTGCCTTTAGTGCTGGCTCCCCACAACAAGATATATGCATAGGTAATTTTTCAGCATTGACAGTTGCAAATCCTTTTGTTCCAATTTTTTCCCTCCTTCCCCCCCACCCCTTCCCCCAGATGGCAGGTTGACCAATACATGTTAAATATGTATAACAAGATTTGATAAGGAAAATTTCAAGAATATGAGTGGAATTTCTGATAGGACATGGCAAGGTTAGACTACTGGAGACCTCTATAGAGGGTGGGGGGTCTTAGGAGTTTGATATAATTTGAATTTCAGATTGGATCAACTCTCCATGGGTGAGACCTTGGAGCTAAACTGATTTCTATCAGGACCTTCTCCTTCCCTGCCTCAAAATAAATTTGATTTATTATCAAATAAACTTTTATTTTATTTAATCAAATAAAAATTGATTAATTTTTATCAATTTCTTTGTAAACCACACCTAACATTGAAGACTGCATCAATAATCTGTATTAGATCGCTTGCTGCCTTGGGCAGAAGAGGGAGAAAGAAAAAATCTGGAAGATAAGGCTTTGTAAAGGTGAATGTTGAAAACTATTTTTGCAAGTATTTGGAAAAATAAAATACTATTAAAAATAAATTAAATGGGAAAAATTTTCTGGGCCAATAAAACACCCCCCAAACCTAAAACTTTGCTGCAAAGAGCTCAACTCTGATGGGCCAGCCACATTGTTCAAATACCAAATATATGTTTGTCTAAAAAACTATTTTATGGAGAACTCACACAGGGTAGGCACTCACATGGTGATCAGTTGAAGTGATGCAAGGACACTCTCAAGGTCTCTCTGAAGAACTTTGGAATCAATTGTAAGACATGGGAGACACGACCCAGGATTTTCCAACATGGCATGCCTTCATCAAAGAAGGAGTTTTGTTCTATGAGCAAAATTGCAGTCACCCAGAAGAAATGTGAGATGCAAACATTTAAAGACATCTCCCCTTCAAATGTTCATATTTGTGCTTGACCTGTGGGAGAGTGTTCCAAGCTTGTATTGGTCTCAGCCAGAGTTGGGCATGTTGTACAGGATTTGAACCTAGGTTCTATAACTATAGAACTAAAGCTTTATTCCATCAGCTTCTGCTTTGATTATTGCTGCTCCTTACTATGAGGTCTTCAGGTTAGATGATCATTTGTTGGGTATGTTAAAATAAGAATTCCATTTTAACTTGAGAGCCACTGAGGTTCCTTCCAATTCTTAAATTCTGTGATTCCAGGACTTCTAAGTTCCCTTCCAGTCCCAAGTCCAAGATCCGGGGAATTTCCTGATGAATTGTTCATTTAGCTCCATAAAAGAACTCCCCACACTAATGAAATTGCAAGCCTGGCTCATTCCCTCCTTTACTTCTCACTATTTCCCAAAGAGTAGGTTTTGGGTTTTTTCACTTTTAAAAATTTTAATAGTATTTTATTTTTCCAAATACATATAAAAATAAGTTTTCAACATTCACTTTGTGAAAACTTATGTTCCAAATTTCTTCTTCCTACCCCCTCCTCTCTCCTCGAGCAATCCAATATAGGTTAAACATGTGCAATTCTTCTGAACGTATTTCCATATTCATTATGCTGCACACACACAAAAAATCAGATCAAAAAGGGGAAAACACAGGAAAGGAAAAAACAAACAAGCAAGCAAACAACAACAACAAAGATGAAAATACTATGCTTTGATTCACATTCAGCCTTCTAAGTTCTCTCTCCGGATGTTGGATGACTCTTTCCATCACAAGTCTATTAGAGTTGCCTTGAATCACCTCATTGTTGAAAAGAGCCAAGTCCATCACAATTGATCATCACACAATCTTGTTCCTGTGTACAATGTTCTCTGGGTTCTGCTCACTTCACTCAGCATCAGTTCATGTCAGTCTCTGCAGGCCTCTCTGAAATCAGCCTGCTCATCATTTCTCACAGAACAATTATATTCCATAACTTATCCAGTCATCCTCCACCTAACAGGCACCCACTCAGTTTCCAATTCCGTGCTACTACAAAAAGGGCTGCTATAAACATTTTTTGCACATACGGGTCCTTGTCCCTCTTTTATTATCTCAAAGAGTAGTTTTAAAAGTCCTGAGCTATTTTAATCCAACTCACTGGAGCTGTAGGGTAAAGAACAGGGCAAATTCCCGCGCATCCCCTTCCACTCCCCCACTTTTCAGGAGTCAAAGGGTTATGAGCAGCTCCAAAAGTCTGTTTGCTCGGCAGTTAATCAATGAACCAGAATCAGTGAAACCTTCCAAGTTAAGGGAAATGTCTCTAAAACATTTCCCGGGGATCTGGAGGGGGAGGAGATAAAGTCAGGTCACTCCCAGCTATCAATCATCCCAAACCTGGAGTGGGGGGGAGGGATTAAAAGGCGGGCCTCAATTCCCCTCCTGCCTTCAGTAGCTGGATCTTTCTCCACGAGAAGCTACGCAAAGCTGACTTGGGTATCCCTGGTTTCTGACGGGAAGGGGAGCCAGGACTGGAGGAGAAGGGGGTGTCTCTGAAGAATGAGGCCCAGGAAAATGTCTGAAGCGCTCTCAGTCCTTTTCCGACTCCTGCTGCTGTTAGGTGGGGTGGCTTCTGTGACTTTCCAGCATCATCGCTATGATGATCTCATACGGATCTTATACAAGGTACATAACGAGTGTCCCCACATCACTCGAGTTTACAGCATCGGGCACAGCGTCAAGGGAAGACATCTCTATGCCCTGGAATTCAGTGACTTCCCAGGAATGCACGAGCTGTGTGAGTACTGAACCTTCATTGTACATGGTACCCGGGGGGGAGTTGGCTGCTGGGATTTCAGGGGCAGGAGCTTTGCCCAGAATAATACCTCTCCCACACATCCCTAGGAGCTGACATGCACCCAGGTACTCCACCCAGGCTCATAATCTAGACCTTTCCCTCCATACTTGTGCTCATCAAAATCTCCCTGTTCTACTTTTTATTTTCCAGGGGCCTAGCTAATCTTAATTTAGTCCAGTTTCCCTGGCTTTGCTTAACTTTAGCTGCACTCGGATGTCTTGAGGGAAATGGTGATGGTGCCGCTTTGGGGGAAAGGTTATGAGGAAGAAAAACAGTTCTTTTAGATTGCCAAAGAAAATTCCTTCCCTGTAAATTTGAAAACAAGCCCTTTGCTCTGTTCTGCTGAACAAGCAGCGTTCAGTCACCCTGAGGTCAAGAAATGATCTAGAAGTTAGGACTAAGGAGCAAAGCCACCAATATGCTAGAGCATGGGAGCAGGGGCTGGTGAAAATTGGGCGACTGCCTCCTACTCGAGAGAACCCTTTCTTTAAGCCCTGTCTAAGAATGACTTGTACAAGTCATTGAACAGAAAGTGGTTTCTAGGGATCATTAGTCTAATCCCCTGATTTTAAGTATGCTGTAAGTGCATAATAGGAATAGTCCCATTTCTTTGTGGGAAAGCTATGATGGAGATGGAGGTCACTAGTGTAGGGGAAATGGACCAGTCAAGGAGTGGAAAATAAACCTAGTAAGAAATGGGAGAAGAGAAAAAGAGATTGAAGAAAAAGGGAGGGAAAGAAGGAAAGGATTAAGGAAGAGATAGAAGGTGGGGAAAAGGGGAGAAGAAAAGGGGAAGAAAAGGAATGTGCTCATGTTTCAAGCACAGAAACTGGAAGATTTTTTTTCATCTGGCTAGGAAGTGCTTAAGTTTTGCAGATATTTGACTTTAGAATCTTAAAAAGTACCAGTTCAGGAGCAGTTATGTGATGTTGTGGGTAGTGCTTCACCTTTGGGTGTCTGGAGGAACCAAGGTCAAACGCAGCCTCAGACGCTAAGTTGTGTGTCCCTAGGCAAGTCACCAGCCCATTTGCTGAAAACCAAAACCAAAACCAAAAACAGCACCCTTCCCATGTGTGCCCCTCTGAGGCACATTCTTTAACCCTCATTGACAGCTTGGCATAAAATTCAAGTCATGGATGCATAGAGGATAAAGTGCAAGGAAAGAGAAAGCAAAGGAGAGAAGAAAAGATTTTTTTACATATGACTAGGAAGTTATGTTTTGTGGATACTGACTTGAGACCTTTAAAAACAGATACCTGAAAGATAACTTTCCAATTCTGAGATTCTTTGATTTGGAATTGTCGAATTCAGTGCGCCAGTCCATCTTGGAAACTTCTTAGCATGTGGTTAGAAACATGCTTGACCTTCCTAAGCCTCATTTTTCTCAGAGAAAATCTTTTGGATATTATCTAAGATTCTGAAGCATTTAATCCAACTCCCATTGGCTCTGCTGAGTCAGGAAGGTGCCCAGAGCATGGCAATGTATCTCCCCACTAGGGTTCAAAGAGAAACTAGGAGCCATCAGTTTAAACCCTAGATCTCTTCCCACCTTCATTCTTCTGTGTTGGGTGCCTCATTTCCATTAACTAATTAACATCAATTAGCATTTACAAAGGGATAATTGCCCAAGAATTTAGATCTAGAACTGAAGTACAAACATCCCTCCCCCTCCCTGCTCTGCCTCCGTCAAATCCTGGTATGGATTCCAGCTCCTGGACTTGCTATATTTGACTTTTTGGTCATAGCCATTTCCTTGAACTTAGAAGTCTTGGGATGGGGTTAGGGAGCTGGGGGTAAAGGCCTGAGGCTTATTTCTCCACTTGGAGGCGTTAATGGAATTTCCCTATGAAACATTACCATGGAAGAAAGTCCAGATGAGTGAGCGGATTGGAAACTGTGGGAATACTTGAGCTTTCTCTGAATCAGGGAGCAAAGCAGTTTCATTACTTGCCCCAGTCTCTTTTATGTGAGTTGGCCACTAAGAGTGAGTCTCTTTTGGACATTCATTTATTACACATTCATTCAACTTTCACATCTATATTGATTATCTATAAATATATACAACTTACCCATATATTGGTTTTATATATGTATGTATATATAAGGACCTTTTTACTTGGACATCCTGCTGTGTCTAACTCAGTGTCTAAAATCAAACTCATCTTCCCCTTTCCATTCCCACAAAATAACTTACCAGTTTATTTAGCAATAACACTGTTATCCTCATCCCTTAGGATTGAAACATCTGCTTACTCTTTCATCTATTATCTTGAATTCAACCTTCATTACTCTAGAACATCTGTCAGTTCCTCTTCATTCCTGCTCCAGTCCCCATTGTGTTGATGTGGTTTGAGCACCGGCATGGTGTGGGTGATATAATTGATGTAGACACCACATGATGG
The DNA here is from genome assembly GCF_902635505.1 of Sarcophilus harrisii. Taxonomy (NCBI): domain Eukaryota; kingdom Metazoa; phylum Chordata; class Mammalia; order Dasyuromorphia; family Dasyuridae; genus Sarcophilus; species Sarcophilus harrisii. The sequence goes on along the minus strand of NC_045427.1, from coordinate 593,576,965 downwards.
TAGGCAAAAAGTTGGGGTTCAGCCATGTGAAGAATTCAGTGACCATTCTCTTTGGCAAAAGGTAGATTTATTGAGGGAAACATTTACAGATAAAATCAAGGGATACAATAGATACTGGGAATGGTAAATATGAAATAGAGTGGGAGAGCATCTATCTGAAAGACAAGTGGAACTCACAACAGTTACCCAACAGAAAGAGAGCACCCCATGAAGGGGTATGCCCCTAGCTGGCAGGCTAAATCCTGAAAAGGACTTAGCACCCTAAAAAAGTTAGTTATAAGGAAGTGAAGTGGTATTGGGAAGCACAGTGGAGTTAGGGAAAATACCATGTGGCACAGGGGAAGGGGAAAGAGCACGAAGTAGAGTGCCAGGTGGACTGACCCAGAAGGAAGGCCATGGGATGGCCCATAAGTAGGTTTGATAGGGAAAATTTAACCTCAGGGACACCACTGGGATTTCTGACAAGATAAGACTGCTGGAGATCTCTACAGAGGGTGGTCTCCGAGGTTTGACAAAATTTGCATTTTAGAATGGACTACTTAACTTTCCCAGAGGACGGGATCTTGGAGCTAAACTGGTCTATCAGAGCCTTCCCCCTGCCTACCCCAGTGATCAATTAAGTTTCCTTATGTCCAAAGCACCATTCAGGACCTCATCATTATTTTATTCTGCCTACCAGTCCATCATTACCAAATAGGTTTATAAAAGAATGAGACTTCAGAAGTCATCTTGTCCATCCCCTTCACACACTATGGCTGGTTCCTTTCAGCAACCCTTAATTGCTTTAATTTCTTGCAATTTGTTGCTGAACTAAGGTGGAGAAAATCACAACCCTTCTGACTGGGTCAACTACAAATTTGTGGAACACATTTGAGTTCTCACTACCACTGAGCAATCCTACTGTTCCTCCCTCATCAATCTTCCTGCAAGCATGCTCATGTCCCCTATTCTCAAAAAACCCATAGTCCTTTTTCCCCTTTCTTTTTGTAGCTAAACTGCTTAAAAGGGCATCTATGCTAGCTGTGTGAGCCTGGACCAGTCACTTAACCCTGATTACCTTTTTAAAAAGGCAATCTATGGTTGGTGTCTTCACTTTTTCTACTCTTTTTAATTTCTTTCAATCTGGTTTCTGATTTTAGTTTTCTACTTGAACTGCTCTACCTGTAGGTATCCTTTAGGCTTCTTTCCTATGCTTTTTTGTCTTCTTGAAACTAATTGATGCTCAGTAACCTCAGTATATCCCAAACAGAGCTCATTATCTTTTTCCCAAATGCTCTTGCCTTTCCTGCCTTCCCTATTATTGTGCTATCCTCCAGATCCCTGAGGCTCCCAACCTAGGATACATCTTGGATTTAATATCCACTTCTTCCCCATTCAATGTGTTCCCAAAGTCTCTCATTTCACTTTTATAACATCTCTTGAATATACCCATTTTTCTCCTCTTGATCCTGCTACTTATCTAGTGCAGGTTCTCCTCACTTCCCAGTCAAACTATATTGTAATAACCTCCTGGTGGATTGTTCATAGTTTATTTTGTATATATTTGTTTGTAAATTGTCTCCCTCATCAGATTTCTCCAAGACAAAGAAAGTAATTATATAGTATAAATTGCAGAAAAATTCTGAGAAGACATGTAGTATGGAATTGATCCAATTCTAAAGGAAGTTAATTAGGGAAAGTATATGAAGGAAGTAAGAAGGATAGCCTGAAGTTTAAATTTAGGCTTGAGTCCTATTCAGAAGGTAATTGAAATGGAAGGGATTGGGGTGAGGGAGAGGTGGGAAGCAGGTGTCTGAGGGTTGAGCCTTTTAAATAGGACGTGGAGAGAAGGGGAAAGAATTGGAGAAAGGGGTAGAGAAAGAAACAAACTAGCTAGGGCTTCATCACTGAAACTAAATTGGGAGGGTAGAATTTAAAGATGTGGTTGGCTAATAGAATCATAGGCATTTGAGAAATCAAAGAAGGATAAGAACTGAAATAGTCTAGTTTATTGGATTAAGAAAAGATGAAGGGATCTTGTTCTGTGTCCTGGAAGCAGTATTTAAAATATCGCGAGACCAAATGACTAACCCAAGCTTACAAAAGTATAGAAAGAAATAAGTCACTTCTGATAGAGAACTGAGTCAAATTTATAAAAATACAAGGCATTCCCCAGTTGCTAAATGGCCAAAGAATATGAACAGGCAGTTTTCAGGTGAAGAAATCGAAGCTACTTATCCTCATGAAAAAATGCTCGAAATCATTATTGATTAGAGAAATTCACATTAAAAACTTTACATATATCAAATTGGCTAAGATGATAGGAAAAGATAATGACAAATGTTGGAGGGGAAAAACAGGGACACTAATGAATTGCATAAGAATTTGGAATTATACCCAATGGATTATAAAACTGACCCAGCAATATACTAGGTCTGTATCCCAAAGAGATAAAAGAAAAAAAAAATACATTTTTATACAAAAATATTTGTTACAATTTTTTCTTCCTCCTTCCCCATCTACCCCTTCCCCTAGATAGGAAGTTATCTATTATATAGTAAACATGTGCAATTCTAAACATAATTTCCACATTTTTGCTGCACAAAAAAAAATCAGATCAATTGGGAAAAACGTGAAAGAAAAACAAGCAAGCAAACAACAATAAAAAGTGAAAATACTATGTGTGTTGTGATTCACATTTCAGTCTCCACAGCCCTCTTTCTGGATGCAGATGGCTTACTCCATCATAAGTCTATTGGAATTGGCCTGAATCGCCTCATTATTGGAAAGAGCTAAGTGAGGGAGAGAATTTGGAATTTCTTTTTTTAAAAACAAAATGATATATCATTATATTTTTATTTTCAAGACATGCATAGATAATTTTCAACATTCACCCTTGCAAAACCTTGTTTCAAAAATTTTTTTTCTGTCCCTTCTCCCCACTCCTTCCCCTAGGTGGCAAGTAATCCAATACATGTGAGGAAGATAATTTAGAAATTTTGAAAAAACAAGTGTTAGTTGTTTTTACATAAGTAAAAAGAAAATTTTAAAAATGTGATGATATTTATAAGAAGCAAAACAATTAATAATGAGACCAGAGAAGAATTCCATAGAGAGAAATGAGAAAAGGTTAGGGAAGTCTCTTCAAACTATTGGGAGGTAATAGTCTCAAAATACTTATCTCCAGTTTAGGGACCACATTTCCTAGCAGTTTTCTAGTCAATTTCCCTATATCCCTCACCATCCACCAAAGAACTGTATTTCTGCAAGGAGAGGGAAAACTCCTTTAGTTTCTAGAAAGACAATTGAGACCATTTTGCACAGGTGTTTCTCTGTGATCCCTTTCCCTTCTCTCCTTCTCTTCTGCCTCTAGGATGCTAACTTCCTTCAAAACTCAACTCATATAGCATACATAATATATAAATATAAATAAGACTTTTGCACCAGGTCCTAAAAATTATTTTCAGTATACTTGTATACTTGGCATGTATATTGGTTCTTTTTAGTGAAATATAAGTTCCCTAAGGGAAAGGACCATTTTGCTTTTATCTTGCTATGATTGGTTTGTTAGTTAAAGAGGATCCATCAAAAAGAACAGGTTAATATTCAAAAAACATTGCTCAGATGGCATCTACAATTACCAGTGGACTCTCTTACTTGCTACTTTCCCCTCACTTCCATATACATACTGGCTCCTGGATTTTTTCTAGATCCAATTTAGACCCTTCTTTGTGTCTGAAGCCTTTCCTGATCTTCCTTTACACAATAGCATCTTTCCTGTCGGATTACTTTCAAGTAATACCAGTAGTAGTTTTTGAATTGTCTCAGATTGGAAGCTCCTTGAGGGCAGGGATTTTTACTTTTTTATACCTACAGCATTTAGCATGGCTCTTAGCACATAGTAAGCATTCAATGTTTGGTGATTAACTGACTGGCCATTCCTATTTTGGATGCATGGCCTGTTCCCTGTCTGTATTTATTCATTAGCACATCTACCATTAATCTGATTTGGTGGGCAAGCTCCTTGAAAGCAGAAACTGGATCAGTTTTTGTCTATATTCCCAATGAACTACTTAATCCTTATTTATTGAAGGAATGAACTAAGAAAATGAAGTTAATGGTATCCATTAGTAATTTATTTTGCCATGGGACTCAACTCCTTTCATACCAAGATGTTACAGCTGAATAAAACGGAATTTGATCCACTTAATAATAATAGTAATAATAATTGGTTTCAGTTATGTAGCATCTCCTGGTTGGCAAAGTTTTCTTCACCTTGTGAAGCAAGTGGCCCAAGCTGAAAAAGCAGGTTCAAAGATTTGAGATCCCACAGTAGGTGGCCTAGAGATGATAAAAACCAAAGCTATATGACTTCAAATCTTGGGCTATTTCTACTGCTTATCCCTTGTCTTTTTAAGGCAAATCTCAAATTGCAAAGCAGTTTCCAAGCTGTTTTAGAAGCAGAAGTTTCCTCAATGGGAGTTGCCTAAACTAGTAAATCACCTGCTTCCTTAATTGATTAGTAAGATTTTATTACATAGCTATTGTAGGTCAGGCACTATGCTAACAGGTAGATATAAAAAAGAAGCAAAACACAGCTCCTGCCCTCAAGGAGCTCCCAACCTAATAAAGACAAAGCCAAACTCTAAATATTACTGGTATTACTTGAAAGTAATCCCATTCTAATAGGAGAGACAAACAAAAGATGTACACATAAGCTATATACAGGATAAATAGGAAATAATTAAGAGAGGGAAGGCACTGGAGATAAATGGGATTGGGAAAAATTTCCCATAGGAGATAGAATGTTGGCCAGGAGGTAGAAATGAGAGGGGAGAGCATTCTAGATATGGGAGACAGCCTGTAAAAATGCCCTGAGCCCAGAGATAGAGTGCTTTGTTCATAAGACAGCAAGTAAGACTCTTAAATGTGGAGAGGTGAGGAGGGGGGCGGTAAAGAATGAAGAGGTTAGTAGGGAGGGCTAGGTTATAAAGGGCTGTGAATGTAAAATAGGATCTTGTGTTTTAATATACTTTGGGATCCTAATGACAGTTTTAGAGGAACTTAGTTCAATATATAGAGTGCCTGGCCTGGATTATTATTATTTTTTTTTATTAAAACTTATTTTCAAAACCTATGCAAGGATAATTTCAACACTGACCCTTGCAAAATCTTGTGTTCCAAATTTTCTCCTCCTTCCCCTTATTCCCTCCTGGAGATGATAAGTAATCCAATATATGTTATATGTGTTAAAATATATGTTAAATCCAATATATATAAACATATTTATACAATTATCTTTTTTTTTTTTTTTTTTTTTTTTTTTTGCTGAGGCAATTGGGGTTAAGTGATTTGTCCAGGATCACACAGCCTAGAAGGTATTAAGTGTCTGAGGCCAGATTTGAACTCAGGTCCTCCTGACGTCAGGGCTGGTACTCTATTCACCGCAATACCTAGCTAGCTGCCCCTATATAATTATCTTGCTGCACAAGAAAAATTAGATCAAAAAGGAGAAAAAAAAATAAAATGCAAGTGAACAACAATAAAAAGAGTTAAAATGCTATGTTGTGATCCACACTCAACTCCCACAGTCCTCTCTCTAGATGTAGATTAGCCTGGATTCTTGAGTTCAAATATGGTCGTAAATACTTACTGGCTGTATGATCTTGGACAAGTCACTTAACCCTGTTTACCTTGGTTTTTTCATCTGTAAAATGATCTGCAGAAGGAAATGGCAAACCATTCCAGTGTCTTTGCCAAGAAAACTCCGAACAAGGTCACAGAGTCAAATGTAACTTAAGATACTTGACTTTACTCAGATTTTTGGTTTTTTCCTACCATATAGTTTTACTTAAATATCATTTTGTTTTATACTCCAAATTTTTTGGGGGGGGGTGTGATGGGGTCCAGAAATGTAGTCTGTAGTTAACTTGGCAAGCTGTCTTCCATACTCATGTTAGGAAGGCAATTCTTAGCTGACCTTCCTAACTTTTATTCTCTTTCCTATTGATCTGGCCTTCATATTAATGCTTATGTAATCTTTATAATTCTTTGCTCTGGTTATGATACTTCACTATGACCTTCCCAAGCTCCCCAGTCTTCACTGAAGAAAGGGCAAACTCCTTAGTCAAGCATTCAAAACTTTCCACAAACTGGTTCCAAGCAGTTTTCCAAACTTATTCTTCATATATTCTATATTCTAGTCAGACTTATCATGTCCCAGCTCCTGTTTTCTCTTCTATCTTGCCACTGTGCATGCTCTATATCTTGCACTTCTTGCACTTCTGCCACTGATATTCAAGGCAATGAATTAGAAGCATATAATCATTGAAATGAAGAAAATTCCTCTGCTTATATATTCTTTTACCAAGGTGAGCCAGATCAACCTTGTCGAGATATTGGGAAACACCTTGTTTTCCAGAGCTAAGACCCAGCAAGTAAACTGCCCTGATTTTGGGATAATAGCAGTTGTATTGCTACTCTCTGAGCTCAGACAAGCCCCTTCTGTATCTGTGTTCTGCTCATGAAGCCTTGCTATGAATTAAACTTGTTACTCCTCATTGTCAGGGCTGTAGTTCACTGAATAGCCATTAATATAAGTATTAAGATCTGCTTATACTCCAGAAACACCAAAGAGGACTTGGAAGGTCAGAAGAAAAGATCTGTAGCAGTAAGGTAGGAATCCAACATTCAGTCCTGATTCAGGCACGACCAGCCCCAACCCCTACCCCAGCCCCAGCCCCTGCCCGGCCCCATGCCAGTAAAGCAGAAATGGCTCTAGGGACCTCTGAACCAGTGCCAGTAGCAGTTTGTTTTTTTTTTTTCCTTTCCTATCTCATGATTTTTTCCCTTTTGGTTGGATTTTTCTTATACAACATGACAACCTATATCAGATTGCTTGATGTCTTGGGCAGGAAGGAAAATTTGAAACAAAGTCTTACAAAAACGATGTTGAAAACAATCTTTACTTGTATTTTAAAAAATAAAGTACTTATTGAAAGTTTAAAAAAATAAAAGTGGGATTGGAAATGGAAGCAGGACTGCCTTTAGTCTTTGGACTTACTAGTACCAGTAGGAAAGGACTAAGTGCCACTGGAGAATTCTTCAGTGTCCACCACTATGCACCTTCACCCCTCCAAATCTGGTGAGCCTTTTTCCTTGCCTCTGCAGAGATAATGCTCTCATCTTGGTTGAGCTCACTGTTCTTTGTGATAAAAACTCCAGGGCCCTCTGGGGACCCTATTCATCTCAGATCAATCTTTTTTTAAACTGAATAACTATTAATTGGTCTCTCTTCATGGCTCTTGTTTCTTAAACTATACACGTGTAACTGTGTTTCTGTACCTGTTGATTATAATTGTATGCTTTGTTCTTTGTGTGTATGTCTTGTCATTTCTGTTTTTGTCTTTGTAAAATGTCTATGTCATGTCTGTGTTGTTTGCAGATTCTGTTACCTTGAAAGATTTAAAATGCAGTCAGAAAAACTTCTAAGGGCTGTAACCAAAGAGTTTAGAACACTGGGAAAGATTAACGAACTTTTATACTTGAAGCAATTGTCCCAGTAAGCATCAATAACTCCCACTTTAGGGTTTCTGAGGGAGATTATAAGAAAAGGAAAAAAGGAAAAACTGCAAGATATTTATTCCCTGTCATTTCAGCTTTGTTTATGTTGGAATTATAAGAAAGTCATATAAAGTCATATAATCACATTCCATAACTTGGATAGAAAATAAAGTAATGAGATCAGGAAAATAGATGGAGGGTCTAAAATTGTTGTTGAAATTTGACATAAGAGTTCCAGCAAGCAGAGTTTCTCCTGACTTTTTTTTGGGGAAAAAAGTATTCAAACCACAGATTCCCTGACATTAAACACAAGGATTAAATGGCTCTTCTCTTCTCCAAAGGAATACATGGAGTATTTCACTGGACTCCAGGTTGTGTTGGATGACCATTTATAAGAGACAATTGGCTAGTTTTGTATTATACCACACAACATCCAAGGCCCTTTCTGAATTCTTACTTGACACATCACAATGAGGAAGAAGGAGGAGGAGGAGGAAATGGAAGAAGAATGAGCTGACATTTATGTAGTTCTTACTATGTGCCAGGCACACTGCTAAGGTTTTAACAAATATCTCATTTTGTCCTCACAACAACCCTGGTAGGTAGATACTGAGGAAAATTAATATTATGCTATATTATTTGACCACTAATATTTTCTTAACAATAAATATTATTGATTGATAATATTTCCCAAATGTAATATATCAAATATAATATTTGATCATTAATATTCCATCCTCTCCCCATTTTGTCAAAACCCCATCTCTTAGGTTAGCTGAAGGAGACCTTTCCTATTCCAAATGTGAGGAATGTGTTAACTCTTTTTTTTTTTTTTTTATAGCTTTACAAGGTATTTACAGGTTATATGCATGGGTAATTTTACAGCATTGACAATTGCCAAACCTTTTCCAATTTTTCCCCCCCTTCCCTCCGTCCCCTCCCCCAGATGGCAGATTGACCAGTAGATCTTAATTAAATATATTAAAGTATAAATTAGATACACAATAAGTATACATGTCCAAACAGTTATTTTGCTGTATAAAAAGAATCGGACTTTGAAATAGTGTACAATTAGCCTGTGAAGGAAATCAAAAATGCAGGCGGACAAAAATAGAGGGATTGGGAATTCTATGTAATGGTTCATAGTCATTTCCCAGAGTTCTTTTGCTGGGTGTAGCTGATTCAATTCATTACTGCTCTATTGGAACTGATTTGGTTCATCTCATTGCTGAGGATGGCCAGGTCCATCAGAATTGATCATCATATAGTATTGTTGTTGAAGTATATAATGATCTCCTGTTCCTGCTCATTTCACTCAGCATCAGTCTCCAGGCCTTTCTGAAATCATCCTGTTGGTCATTTCTTACAGAACAATAATATTCCATAATATTCATATACCATAATTTATTCAGCCATTCTCCAATTGATGAACGTCCACTCAGTTTCCAGTTTTTAGTCACTACAAAGAGGGCTGCCACAAACATTCGTGCAAATACAGATCCCTTTCCCTTCTTTAAGATTTCTTTGGGATATAAGCCAGGAGTAACACTGCTGGATCAAAGGATATGCACAGTTTGATAACTTTTTGAGCATAGTTCCAAATTGCTCTCCAGAATGGCTGGAAGTATTTGAATGTGTTAACTCTTGTCTGCCCCTCCACCCAAGGCATCTGGAACCTTGACTTTGTTTACAAACTATCAGCCTGAGCTTGGGTCCCTCCCCAGGGGATGACTCCTGTCCTTGGATGTAAAGTTAGGGGTGACTTGGTCTCCAAGGGGAAGGCTCACCTGGAGATCCTGATTAAGGTAGTTTTGCTTTGTAGTCAAGGTTACTAGAGGTGATTAATGCCCTCAAAGCAACTAACATTCCTACATTGTCAGGCAGGGGTGTAATCATCCACATCTGAAGGCCTATACACCTACCAGTCTTGATCGTCTTGCCTTTGTCAGGGAAGGTTCAGATGAAGTCAGGTCAATCAGAAGAAAGACACTCAGATTTAAAAAGATCCTGTGGGTTCTTTCTTAGAGTCTTGTGAGTGACAGACACACATGAGAGACAGACAAACACATATACATACACAAGAGAGAGGGGAGGGGAGACAGCTCCAATTTCTTGCTTACTGCTAGCCTAACTAGTATATGCTAAGCTGTTATTAAAATGAAATCTTACTCTAAAAACTGTCTCAGTAATTTTTTTACTCCCTTCAGTACTATTAGAGGAAACTGAGGAAATCTTGCCTGAGTCACACAAGAGGCTGGATTTGAATCAGTCTGCTGGTTCCACATTCAAAATTTTATTCATTGCTCCACCGAGCTGCCAAACGTGTTAAGATTTGGTCTCAAGAAGGCTGGAAATCAACTCTTGCCTCAGATATTTCATAGCTTTGTGACTCTGAACAAGTCATTTAATTATTCTTAGCCTCAATTTTTTCATCTGTAAAATGGCTGAAATCTATGAGAAAATGCAAAGGACAAATGGAGAGCCAGAACCAAGTTTTGAGGGATAACTATAGTTGGGGGCAAGATGCAGATGATGACCCAGCAAAAGGAAGTGAGAAGGCTTCTCTTCAGATGTGGGAGGAGAAAAGTATCACAGAAACCAAGGGCAGATTAATTATGAGAAGGGAGTGGTTCACAGTGTCCTGTTTCAGGAAGGTCAGAAAAGATAAGAAGAGAGCCTAGAACTTGGTGGAGAGGGGAGGGAACGATTTCCAATGGGTTTGTTAGAAGCCAAACTATAAGACTAAAATGTGATTGGGTGGTAATGAGGGAGAAGATGATCTTAGGAGTAGGTGAGTATGGAAAGGAAAAAGAGGTTACTTTGAGGAACTGATAGAATAAAAATAAAGGCAGAAAGGTATAAGGTTGGGAGAACCAGTGTGTTTGTAGGCAACAGATCGATGGTTAGGAAATGATTGAGCTCCTGGAGCAGATCAGAGGGGACAAGAGCAAGAACAGAAGGAGAGGGGGATGGCCTTTAGCAAGGAAAGGAGAAAAGGATAGACTGGCTGATGAAATTTTAAAAGTTTTTTTAAAGTGAAGAACCTTAATTTCCCCAGGAAAGTAGGAAGCAAAGTCTTTTTCCTGGGGGTAAGGACAAAGAACAGAACTAATTTCTGAGGCTCTTGAAAAGAAGCCAATTCCATTATTTGGGGGAGCTTAAAAAATAAAAGCATTTGTGAAAAAGCACTGAAGATCAGTTTTAAGTAGTGGTAATTTTGTGATGGCCTCAGTCTGGCAATTACCTTCTTCTGTTCAGCTTTTAGTATCCCAGATGTAGGAGCAAAGAAGATAGTTGGTAGGTGTTGCACAGGGACCAATAGCAGGAGGGAGAAGGGGGTAAAGGATTTAAGGAAAAAGGTAGAGAATAGCCATGTGAACGAACTGTTCAACTTTAAGGTCAAGACATCCAAGGGAAGAAAGTAGAGCCACAAGCAGGGTGATGGATTAAAGTAGGAATGTCAAACATGTGATTTGCAATGTTCATGAGTACTGACCCAATATAACAAAGTAAAGATACACTAGAACATAAATAATGTTAATATATAGTTTGGTTTTCTACATCAACATATGGCCAGTGTGGAGTCTAATGTATGGTGTGTCATTATCTAGTTCTATTTGAATTTGATCCCCTGAACTAAAGAATCCTGAATTGTAAACACACAGTTACAGGAAGAGCTAGACTTATTTGATGCTGTTGTTTATTCAGCTGGGATCTGTATGCACTTTTTAATAGGCTAGATGGTATACTGGGCAGAACTGTGGGCCTGCATTCAGGAACACGAGTTCACAGCATTCTTAGGCATTTACTATTTGTGTAACTTTGGGCAAGTTATTTACCTTAATTTCCTCATCTAAGAAAAAATGAACTGGATAAGAAAGTGGCAAACCACTCTAGTATCTTTGCCAAGAAAAGCCTAATAGGGTAATATAGAATCTAATACATATGAAAGAAGGAAATATTCTTTTATATTTCTTCATATTATCTACTTGAGATTGTAATCTCCAGTAAAGCAGAAATTATGTTTCCTTAATTTTTAAAACTAACACATCCACGAACCTCTGTGCAAACAATTTTTAAAAATCAGTTCTTTCTCTCTATTGATAATGAGACTACTCAAAATCAAGACAAAGAGATCATTATCTCTACCATCATAGGAATGGGTTCAGGATTGTTTAGGCATTCAAAGCAGGTTCTTTTCTCAACAAAACAAAAAATCTAGAAACTTAAAAGCCAAAGTCCTGATGATGAGGCTCTACCAATCAGTAAAACAGCCTTAGTTTAGGTCTGGCTTTCGTGTTTGTTGTTTCTGTAGTTAAAGATTACTTTGTTCCCCTATGTAGGCAGATAGTTTTGTGGTCAGTGGTGTGATTTGCTGGAGGATAAAGCCACCAGCCAGTGAAGAGAAGAGTTTTAAGGGGATGGAGGAAAGAGAGAAAAAAGAAATATACAAGGAGAGCCTGTTGCTGCTGATACCATCTCTAGTTTTTCTCTTGCTGACAACAGTTTCTACCTATCTGACTATATCAGGTTGGCTCAAGTTTTTGGCATTGATACAGTTGTGAGTTTGGGAAATGAAAGAAGAAGAAATTACAAGGTGTGTCCAGATTTGCTCAGAGCAAAATGCCATCTTAGTTGTATTCTAGCTCTTCATACTTATGACCAAAAGGAAACTTAAAGATTATTTATTTATCATCACCACCCCATTTTCCCCATGAGAAATTGAGGTCTCAAGTTAAATCACTTGGTCATGTTAATAGAATCACAGCATCCTTTTGAGCTGAAAGGGATCAAATATCATCTGATACAATCTCCTTATTTTTATAAGTAAGGAAGTTGAAGCCCCGACATTTAAAATAATTTATTTATCCAAAGTCACTCAGATGGTAAATCTGGCAGACCTGGGATTTTGACCTCAAATCCTCTGCATTCAAAGACAGTATTCCTTATACTGTTCTACTTGTTGGAAAATTAAGAAGAAAAAAAAACACCAAACTTTTTTATAAAAGTGTTTATCCAGGGAGATAGATCCTGTGTCAACTCAATCTCTTTATTTCCTTTTCTGGCTTTAAGAGTAAAATAGTTTTATTACAATTACAGTGGAGCCAGAATTTAAATATGTTGCAAACATGCATGGCAATGAAGTGCTAGGGAGAGAGCTGCTGCTCCAGCTTTGCGAGTTCCTGTGTGAAGAGTACCGCCAGAGGAATGAACGTATCATCCGGCTGATCCACAACACGAGGATTCACATCCTGCCTTCCATGAATCCAGATGGTTATGAAGTAGCTGCAGCCCAGGTACTGCATCTTGATCATGCATTAATTTAAATGGTGCCTATTGCAGGTTTTTTTTCCCCTTAAACTCTGCAGTGATTTTTGTTTGCTTGTTTACAAATGCTATTTCATCTTTATCTTCACAATGACCTTGAGGGAGGGGTTAGGATAAGTGGTTTAACTGGAGTTACCCAGGTGGGAGTAGGGCTTTAAATTCATGTATTCTTAGATTTAAATCCCATGCTCTATCCACTACACCACATTTCCCAATTTTAACTTTCCCAATTTTGACTAGTGCAAAACACCTCCCAGACTTAGTGGATTCAGATACTCATTGCCAATCCTCACTCCAACCCTTATATAATGTACATGCTATTAGATTATAAATTCCTTAAGGGTAGGGACTCCCTTCTTTTTTTTTTTTTTTATATCCCAGTACCTGGCATATAGTTAGTGCTACATGAATAAATGATTATTGATTAATAAGGATCTGAGACAGCAAAAAGCTACTGCATTTCGGTCAAAAGATCATAGATTCAGAACTTTAAAAAAAACTGAGTCCCAACACTCATTTTACACAAGGGCCAGGGAAAGAAAGTGATTTGGCCCAAGATTTCACAGGGAGTAAGTAGCAGATCTGGGATTCCATTTCAGATCTTTTGATGCTAAATGCAGAAATTTCCACCACCAAATCTTTGAACTTGGATGAAAGTTAAAAAAAAAAAAAAGGCAGTAACAGATCCTATAGTTAGATCATTTTAGATCATTTGACTGAAACTAGTAAGATAATAATAGTCTTGCCCTTGGGTACAAAAAACACCAACTACAAACAGATGGCAGAGGGGTGTGTGTGTGTGTGTATGTGTATCAGTTCTGAAGAGTATTTGTGAAGGGAAGGCTAGGATATTGCAAGTTCAATATACCACTCTCCCCTCACCACATACACAAAAAACTATTGCACTCTTGGGTGGGTTAGGAGGTGAATCATCTCCAGGAACAAAATGGTGCCGATTCTACTGTACTCTGTCCTTGTAGACCGCCTTTGGAGTATTATATTAGTTCTAGGTACTATGGTTTAAGGACACAGATAAGCTGGAAAGGGTCCAAAAGGGGTCAGCCAAGGATGGTGGAAGACCTTGAGTTCAAGATACATGAATATTGCTGAGGGAACTTGAAGGCTGTCTTCAAGTATGTGCAAAGCTGTTATTTAGAGGAGAGGGATTGGACATGGTCTGTTTGGCACCAGAGGATAGAATCAAGAATAATGGATAGAAGTAACAAAGAAGCCAATTTAGGCGTGGTTGTCTGAAAAACCCTTCCTAACAATTACAGTTGTCCAAAAGTGGGATGAGTTTGCCTTTGAGATAGTAACTTCTTTCTTGGAGGTCTTCCAAGAAGAGAACGGACAATCCACTAAATGTATTTTAATATATTCATGTACAATTTGAACTAGAAAGCTATTGAGGTTCCTTCCAAATGTCAGATTTGTGATTTTTCAATTCAAAGTCCTTCATCATTACAAATAATAGTGCAATTATCTCTTCCACATTAGACTTTCCCATCACAGTTTTGATGCATTGCTGGTCAACATAAAAAATTAAATGAGAATTTTTGGGTAGTTTTGCAGAGAACACATGCCAGAAATGTACAAAATATATGCATAGTATTATTCTTATCTTTTAATATCATAATAATTCAGATTTATTGTATGAAAGGAGGACCAAAAAAATTTTATGCAGATTTTCCAGATCATAGGGATGCTGTGCTCATAACCCCCATAATATAAAAGGAATAATTGCAATAACTAATATTTATATAGCATGAATTATGAGCCAGGCATAGTTTTAAACACTTTACAATTAATTATCTCAGAAAAATGTTCCTGCTCCTAGAACGTGTTCAATTTAAGATTTCTTTTGCTTTCAGATTGTTCCTGTGTTTTAGTGACTAAACCAGTGTATTGATCATAGGTTTTTCTTAGAATCATACAAATAATAGAAAATTAGAGCTGGGAGGAAACAAATTTCTTAAAATACACAACACCTAAAATGAAAAATAACTTGCCTGAAGCTTCTGTACAACATAAATGGATGGATCTCTGTGATGAAGTAGAAGTTTATAGTATTCAAATAATATTTTCATGAGTTTTTAATCAAGCCAGAGTTGGTTATGGTATTGATTTGAATTAAGACCATTCCTGAATAGGCCTTGGCCTAAAAATGAGGTCTCTTTAAAGAGGAAAGAAAATACTTAAAAAAATTAACAGTAACCTGCATCCAGTTTTTTATACAAGGCAAATTTGGGATGTGTGTGGGAAGAAAACAGCCTATATTGAAGGTTTAGGTTTGTTTAAAATGAGCAGAACATTAGCTTTATCAATCAAAATGTATTAATGATGTCCTGACAACAGAGTTGGTCAAAGTTCATTTCATAGATTCAATAATGAAAAAGAATGTAATGTGATGGTGATATTATTACAAAAGTAGTAGATCTCAGAACAAAAATTGTATCTTTGAGAATATACACTATGGATTCGATATATGATCTTAAAAACAGAAAATCAACAAATATAAATAATTTAATCACTTATCAAATTGCTACTTATTCTTTCCTGCAGGGAAAATTAGAAACTTCTTTTACATGGAACTCAACTTTAGGATAGAATATCTCAATGTACCTTTTTTCTCTTTTTAGGGCTTCTTTTCATATGCCTGAGGCTGTATTGTCAGAGTTTTATGACTGCAGAATAAGGATTTTTCACCATACACCTGATCTTTTAGCTCCTCTCTTCTTCCTTCCTCTGCCCAGCTCTCCCCTCTTTTTCCCTCCTCTCCCCTCTCCACACTCTTGCTATGGAACCCATTGCCATTGTACAGAACAATGAGTCACTGCAAAGAATAGAATGAAATGAATCTAAAATCTTCCTTCATAGAGCCAGGGGACTACATAGTCGGGCAGATTGTTACATACATTGCCAGATGGGGTCACAGTATCAGTTGTTTTCACTTAACTAACTGTATTTCTTTGTTACAATGGAAGACTCAATTTTAGAGATGGGATGGTAGGAGTATATAACAACATATCCAAAATTATTCAGGATATATTGGAGCCAGGGGACTATGAAATTCAGCCAGTAAACATTCAACCATTTTGTTATTGATTGCATCATTTCTCAATTGTGTCCAACTCTTTGGGACAAAGTATCTAGCTAAAGATACTGGAGGCGTTTGCCATTTCCTGCTCTAGTTCATTTTACATATGAGGAAACTGAGGCAAATCAGGCAAAGTGACTTTCCCAGTGTTATATAGCCAGAACTGAACTAACAATGAGTCTTCCTAACTCTGTACCTGGCCCTCTATCCACTGTATCATTACCTAGATACCCCTCAACATTTTAAGAGAACTGAATTTGGAGTCAGAGGACCAACAGTTAATGTTTTTTTTTTTTAATTGTTCTTCCTTAAAATTTAATTTCCTCATCTGTAAAATGAAGATATTGGTGATTTCTAAGGTCCTGACCAGCTTTAAACTTCTGATTCTCTGTTGCTAGTACAAGTTGTTGAATTTTCCCTTATATAGTATATATGTTTTTAAGAAATGGTGTGTAACCTGATTTTTTAAAAGTTAAAATCACATTTCAAATGGAGTTTAATATGTGAGACTGGGTTCAGTTCTTTGGTCACCTGAAAATTCCTTTTGTAGTATGAATAATGCTTAAATATGCTAATGCCCTGGATTATCTCCAAATAGGCATTACCATACTTTCTTCAGAATTAAGAAAAACTGGGTCAATGAATGAATGAATAAGCTGTTCTTTTTTTTTTTTTTTTTTTTTTGTCTACTGCCTCCTATGGTACATTTGGTATCCTGGAAGCTCATGGCTGCTAATTCAAGAAAATACCTTGTACTTTGTTCAGCATCAGAACACCTTTTAGTGACTAAATGGGCATTCATGATGTCTATCTTAATGTCCCAAGGTTTCAGCCCCCTCTTTTTTTTTTTCTGAAGCTAGTCAGCAATTTGTAACTTCCTACTTTCAGATAGGCAAACAACTGGATGGCAAAGGGACTCCCTAGATAGCAAGTAATTTAATATATGTTAAACATGTGCATTTCTTATACACACCTCCACGACTATCATTCTGCACAAGAAAAATTAGATCAAAAGGGGAAAAAATTGAGAAAGAAAAAAAAAAGCAAGCAAACAAAAAGATGAAAATACTATGTTGTGATCCACATTCATTCCCCCTAGTCTTCTCTCTGGATGCAGATGACTTTCTCCACAAATTTATTGGAAATGGCTTGAATCACCTCATTGTTCAAAAGAGCCACAACCATCACAGTTGATCATCACATAATCTTGTTGCTGCTGTATATAATGCTCTCTTGGTTCTATTCACTTCACTCAGCATCAATTCATGTAAGTCTCTCCAGGCCTCTCTGAAAATATTCTGTTGATCACTTCTTAAAGAACAATAATATTCCATTACATTCATAAACCATAGCTTATTCAGCCATTCCCCAACTGATGGGCATCCACTTAGTTTCCAGTTCCTTGCCACTACAAAAAGGGCTGCCATAAACACTTTTGCACATATGGGAGCTTTCCCCTCTTTAATGATTCCTTTGGATTGCAGACCTAGTAGAGACAATGCTGAATCAAAAGGAATGCACAGTTTGATAGCCCTTTGGATAGTTTCATCAGTTCACAACTCCACCAACAACATATTAGTGTCCCAGTTTTCCCACATCCCCTCTAACATTTATTATTATCCTATGACTAGAAATGGCTTTTATTTCTTCATCAGAAAATTGCCTATTCATATCCTTTGACTGTCATTTGGAGATAGTTTGTATTATAAATTTGAGTTAAGAAATGAGGCCTTTATCAGAACCCTTGGCTGTAAAATTTTTTCCCCAGTTTTCCTGCTTCCCTTCTAATCTTGGCTGCATGGGTTTTGTTTATACAACAGCTTTTTAATTTAATATAATCAAAACTATTCATTTTGTATTTCATAATGTTCTTTAGTTCTTCATTGGCCCTAAATTCCTTCTCCATAGATCTGAGAGGTAGACTATCTCTTGTTTTCCTAATTTGCTTATATGGTATCACCCTTTATGTCTAAATTATGAACCCATTTCAACTTTATCTTTGTATAGGGTGTTATTCCTTTATAGTTTGATTGGCTTGTAACTGAGTACATGAAGTAATTTAGGTAGGATTGTCATTTTTATTTTATTGGCTCATTCTACCATGAATAATTCTCTAATTGTCTGGTATGTCTTTATTTGTGATCAATATCTTTGAATAATCAAGCAAATACTAATAGAAGATTACAGAAAGCGTTGTTGTTGTTGTTGTTCTTTTTTCCCCCAAATGTAAACTTCAATCTGAAACCTCCTTTTCTATCTTCTTTTCCTCTCTAGGGCCCAGACAGCAATGGATATCTTACTGGTAGGAACAATGCCAATGGAATAGACCTAAACCGAAACTTTCCAGATCTTAACACCTACATGTACTACAATGAGAAGAGTGGAGGACGCAACCACCACTTACCTCTTCCAGATAACTGG
This sequence comes from Sarcophilus harrisii, assembly GCF_902635505.1. Classification (NCBI taxonomy): domain Eukaryota; kingdom Metazoa; phylum Chordata; class Mammalia; order Dasyuromorphia; family Dasyuridae; genus Sarcophilus; species Sarcophilus harrisii. Next base: position 593,558,577 of record NC_045427.1, on the reverse strand, counting down.
AGAAGTCAGGTATAGAGAAGAAATGTTTACCCATAAAAATGCTTGGGTGGGTATAAGTCACATCTCCCATTTACTTTTATTCCATTTTAATTCAGCAAGTATTTAATAAGCTTAAACTCAGCTATACTGAAAGGCTCCCAGTGCAAGGTCTTTGTTTTATTCCTTTTTTCTCCCTATTACTTCCATAGTATCCATAATACTTCCATTTTTTATCCCATAGCCTTCCACGCTTGATAATATATAGGGATAGGAAACAAATCTGTAATTTCCATTAGCAGTGGCAATCCATGAATGAGGGAAGAAATTGTTTACCAAGGCAGATTTGTACCTTCTCTGCAACTGTTTAGAGCATGGAAAGATTATGACTTGCCTAGGATGACATTCAACATGTATTAGACTTAAGTATTCCTGCCTTCCAGACCAGCTCCCTATTCTCTGTGCCATACTGTATTGGCTTAGCCCTTAACCCAGAATTCCACATTTAATTAGATCATAAATATTTGGTGATGGTGATAACAGGGATTCAAAATTCTATGGACAGCATCTTTTCACATTTAATTATCTATTAACATGTATTAATATTTAAGCTACTGGAAAATATGTATATTTTTGCTTTTGTATGTACATTTCCACTTCCCACTTCAATGCCTGGCACCTGTTTGTTGATTAATAAATTCTTTTTTTTTTTTTAAATAACTTTTTATTGCCAGAACCCATGCCAAGGTAATTTTTTACAACATTATCCCTTGCACTCACTTCTGTTCCAATTTTTCCCCTCTCTTCCTCCACCCCCCTCCCCCAGATGGCAAGCAGTCCTCTACATGTTAAAGAGGTAACAGTGATTAATAAATTCTTATACATTAATTGATCAGGGTCACAGTTTGGATGTGTCTGAGACAGTAAATGTCTTCCAGTCTTATTCTTTCCATTTTTGCATGCAGCTAGTATCAGTTAGTCACCAGTCATGAAAATGAATCAGCAGTACAACTTGAAAGGGATAAAGAGACTGTGACCTGGGGTCTCCTCCTTAAATTGCGGAAATTTGGAAGGAACCAGTCAATCAGAAAAGGACAGAGAGAAGTCTCTCTGTCTCTCCCAATTCCAATGTGAGAAGTAGTCAGGGTTTTTATGATGAAAAGGTTTCTATGGCATGATAGAAAACCTGAGGAGATAGGTCAGCAGGCAAGAAGGATAAAAGGATATTCAGCTATGCCTTCCCTCACCTCAGTTTCATTCCCTTTGGTTTAATTAAGAGATTGGAGATTGAGAAAACAATAGGTCAGAAAGCAGATATGAGACTTCCTTTCTTTGCCTTCCCCCTTGACTCCTTCTTTATTAGGAAGGGAATCCTTCAGATGCCCATTTGTGTGGATTTTGTCCTTTTGGGTTCCTGCTAACTCTTTTAAATAACAGGTTATGTTTTTTTCCCAAAATATATGAAAAGATAATTTTCAGCATTTACCCTTGCAAAACCTTGTGTTCCAAATTTTTCTCCCAGCCTTTCCCCCACTCCCTTCCCTAGACAGCAAGTAATCTTAATAAATTTTAAACATGTATAATTCTTCTATACTTCCACATTTATCATGTTCCTGCTAACTCTACTTCCATTTAGGTGGAACCAGAAACTCGAGCTGTTATATACTGGATGGAATCCATCAACTTTGTCCTTTCTGCCAATCTTCATGGAGGTGCAGTAGTAGCCAATTACCCATATGACAAATCACGTGAGCACCGGGTTCGGGGTTTCCGTCGTACCGCTGATACTCCCACTCCAGATGATAAGCTTTTCAGAAAGGTAAGCAGAAAGGCTAAGATAAATGCCTGGCAGAGAGCGAGGCATCTAGAAATGAAAGGTACAACCAACAGATGGGCAAGAAATCAAGAAATCCTTGCTGGGTTGCTACTAGCTACAAAGCAGAAGATGCAAAGAATTCCTTTCCCTCTAAGAGGCAGTATGACTCCAGGGATAGGGGTGGGAAAACTGTTCTGAATGAGTAGGATCTGCATTCAGATACCACTTCTGATGTTTGCTATCTATATGACCATGGTGAAATCACAACCTCCATGTTCTGTTTTCTCACTGAATAGGATATTGGACTAGACAGTCTCTAAGATCCTTCCAGTCTAGATCTGTGAATCTATAATCTTCTAAGAGCTTGCAATAGTCTAGTAAGGAAACGAAAAATTAATCCACAAAAAAATAAAAGTAGTATACAATGTCAAAAGGCTTAATTTTGGATTCTATCTCAGATACTTACTAGCTATATAACCCTCCTGGCTTCCGTTTCCTTATCTGTAAAATATGGATAATAATAGCATCTACCAGATTGGGTTGTTATGGTGATCAAATAACAAGGCACATGTTAAGTGTTTGCAAATTTTAAATTGCTATACAAATGTCAGGGTTTTTTTGTTTGTTTGTTTTTTTGTTTGTTTGTGTGTTTTTTTTTTTTTTTTTTTTTTTTTTTTGCTAAGGCAATTGGGGTTAAGTAACTTGCCCAGGGTCACACAATTAGGAAGTGTTAAGTGTCTGAGATCAGATTTGAACTCAAGTCCTCCTAATTTCAGGGCTGGTGCTCTATCCACTGCACCACCTAGCTGCCCCTCGTCAGCTATTTTTAATTTAATTTGGGGGACTTTGGTTAGTTTTTTGAAGTAGTCACAAATCAGTGACTTGTCCAAGGCCACAAAACTAAAAAGTATTTGATCCTGGATTTGAACTCAGGTCCTCCTTACCTCAGGGCCAGGGCTTCACCCACTGCACCACCTAGCTGCCTCTTTATGTATTTTATATACTATATGTATGTATGTGTGTATGTGTATCTGTACACACACACACACACACACACACACACATAAACATATATATCATTCTGGAGAGCATTTTGGAACTATGCCCAACACAGACCCTACTCTATGATTCAGCAATACTATTACTAGGTCTGTATAATTTTAAAAGGGGAAAAGATCTATATATGTACAAAATATTTATAGCATATAGTATGTATGTGTGTATGTGTGTGTATATTAGAATGACACCTATACTGAGCTCTAACCAGTGTAAATATACAGTTATTTAACAGTTTAAGAGGAAGAAAGGTGTCCATAATTGATTGGATAATTGAATAAGAATTCAGAGTTAGGAGAGGTTGTTTTAGGTAATGGTGGTTTGGAAGATTTTGATCCCATGGCATAAGGACTGATAGATATATCAGAGTATACCCAAAAAATGTATCATACACATCTGTTTTATTTTAAATTACCCACATAAATTCCTGTTAAGCTGTAGATGTAATATTTAATTATAGGTACCTGATAAGATAATTATGGCATACATTTATTAAGGATATTTTACTTTCCTTTTGAGCTGCTCTAATATATAGAGAATACCTAAAAGAACTTATTTCTACTGACCCTTTAGATAATAGATCATTGATTTAGAGTTATAGGATATATGGTCCTACCCTCTCTTTTTACAGATGTGGAAACTGGGGACTAGTGGATCAAAGGGTATGCTTGGATTTATGTTGGACATAGTTCCAAATTGTTCTCCAGAATAGTTTGATCAGTTCATAATTCCACAACAAAGCATTAGTGTTCCTCATTTTCCTTTTCTTTTACATTAGCTGATAGATGTGAGTCAGTATCTCAATTGTTTTATGTACATTTCTCTAGTCAATAATGATTGACTAATGATTTAGTCAGTAATGAGTATAGATAGCTTTTTTTTTTGACTGAGGCAATTGGGGTTAAGTGACTTGCCCAGGGTCACATAGCCAGGAAGTGTTAAATATCTAAGGCCAGATTTGAATTCAGGTCCTCTTGACTTCAGGGTTGCTGCTCTATCCACTGTGCCACCTAGCAGGGATAGTTTTAATTTCTTCTGAAAATTCCCTGTTCATATCTTATGACCATTTAATCTATTGGGAAGTGAGTAAATCATTCTTGATAACATCCATCCATCATAAAAAAATGGATGTTTTTACTCTCCTTAAGGAACAATCTGATTAAAATATTCCACCATTGGGATGCAAGATTAAGCAAAGTGAATGCTTTGAGAGATAATGGATTGCCCCTCAATGAAGTGCTTAAGGTAAAGACCAGAAGGTCATTTATCAAGTTATACTGGAGTGATGAAGTTCCAGTGCTCAAATTATGTCATTCAAACTCATTCTAAGTATAGCCATTCTCATTAGAATCTTAAAGACAAAATAATACACAATACACAACACAAATGTTGAATTTCCATTAAATAATATTAAAAGACAAGAAATTTTTTAAAGATAGTGATAATATCTTCAGATTGAATAGATTATGTCTCTTCAGTTCTTAAAATATATCTGGCATGCTTCTTTTGCTTTGAAGCCTATGATGTGTTCTTTTGATTAGTTTTAGTTGCAGCAAATTTTTTGTCCTTAGATGGTAGCTTTCTTTTTAATTAAAAACAACTCAAGGTCACAGAGCTGTGATTAATCTTGTTTATGGTGTGAATGTAGTGATTCCCTACTGTGGTTGATATAGTCCTGATGGCAGATTTCAGTCCCCCTTTCTCCCTGAAATGGAAATTGATTCCAGTAATGATTGAATCACTGGGTCTAGCCTCCCAAGGACATCATAACTTCAGAGCAATGTTCTCATTTAGATATGTAACCATCCAACAACTTTGTTTGTTTTAAATTGTTTCATTACTTTGTATTTACATTCTTTGTCTTTTCTCTCTAACTAGATTATAAACTCCATGAAAGCAGAGACTGTGTTATTAGGTGCTTTTCTTGTTTTTTATTTGTTCCATGAGTATTTTCGATAAACTTTGGAGGACATGACAACCAAAAAGATTGTTGTTTGTCCTTCATTCCCCGAAGAGAACCATGAAATCAGGGAGATGATGTCATGATATGCAAGTGAATTAATCTTTGTGAATAAATTGCCCAAAATTATCTAGATTCCCAGACAGGGAGAGATTTGTGGATTTCCATCAGGTCTAAGCTTCTACGAAGTGTCTACAATGTTCCAGGCATTATGCTAAACTGTGGGAATACCAATATCAGAACATTCAAGGAGCATCTAATTTAATAAAAGAAAGACAACACAAAATAAAGAAGCTGAAAGAAGTGAGGAGAGGAAAGTACGTGATTAGTGGAAAAGATCAGAGAAATGCAGTTGGATATGAAATGAAGAGATGACTGGCTTGAGTCTCTTAATTAGTTGAAGATTTGGGGAAGAGCCTCCTATGCTCCAATCAGAAGGTAGGGCTCCAGGGAGCAAAAATTACTGATGAGATGAGAGTTAGAGATGGTCTTACAGAATGAAGGGGTTTATGGAACTTGATGAAGTCCAGAGTAGTAGAAAAAGTGTATTTGGGAATTTTGGTGCATGGTGTATGATGAACACATGATAGATATTTATATATGACTATGCTGGTAAGACAATGTAATATGCTAAAGGTAGAAATATAGTGAGTAATTTTTGTGCTGCAGCAAGTTCATTGGAGGATATGTATAATGGTACCAGTACTGAGAATGGTTTGGTCATGCAAGCAGTTAAGCCAGGAGAGTAGGTGGTTGTCCCTCCGAGAAGATGAGTGCCCCTTCCAACTAGGGAGTTAGGAGGCTGGGATTGTAATACAGCTTCTGCCACTGACACCTCCATGAATCTGGACAAATGACTTAGCCTTTCCAGACTTCCATTCTTTCATTTGTAAAATGAGGGGGGGCCCCTTCCAGCTCTGGAATTCTCTTTCTAAATAAATAATTTAAATCCGAATTATTTATTGCTTGTTCCAAGATAGCTTATGCAGAACAAAAGCCTTTTCTGACATAGTACTGCCCTATCCTAAAGAGAGAACCATAAATCCCCAGGAAGCATGGTACTGTTTGGGTTACCATCAACCATAAGATGAGTTTACACAAGTTAATTTAGCACAGAGTAAGTAGCTTTGGTCTGGTCCCTGTATCTGGAAGGTCTCTCAATGAGAAGTTGTAGCATCAGCAATTTGTTAGGCAAGCTGCTTTTACAGGAAAAAGAAAGAGGCTTATCTTTGGGCAATAGATAACTATTTATTTAGCCTCTCCCCTAGACAAAACCTTCTAGCTGTTAAAGTCCTGGATCAGCTAAAGTCAATCAGAATTCTTTAAAGGGCAAGCAAGGCTCTTTCTTAACTAATAGACTCTTTCATGTCTATCCAAAAGGACATTCTCCAGTCCGATTTGGATTGTACTAGGTTGTCTGTTCCTTGGGAATAGTTGAGTCATCTTCCAGGTCAGGCACCTATTCTTATAAGGGTCAAACCTCTCTTTCTTATCCACTGATCCTTGGTCTCCTCTGGGGTGGGAGCTCAGGCCATTAGGATTCTGTTACTTTGGGGGTTTCTCTGAATTCCAACAATGATGGAGTGTATAAAGCATTGGACTTGTAGTCAAGAAGAATGGTTTCATATCTGGCCTCTACATTTACTAGCTGTGTGACTTTGGGCAAGGCAGTTAACCCTGTTTGCCTCAGTTCTTCATCCAGAAAATAGGGACCCATTGGAGAATGAGATGGCAAACCCCTCCAGTATCTTTGCCAAGAAAACCACATGAAGTGGTCCAGGGGGTCATGTGGGGTTGGACAAGATTGAATGACTGAACAACAACTGTTTGCAGATTCCTTGGCTAAATTTGAGAGTGAAACAAATAGATCCCTGATCTTAAAAATCTTATGATGTAGTAGCAAGTGACTGATACAGGAAATTAATGTACAATGCCAATTAATGAATGCTTTAAAGAACTGAAAAATTATGTGCTACATACACTGAGAGTTGTGACTAAGCAGAAGGATCAAGGAAGGCTGAATGGAGGAAGCAGCATTTGATTTGAGCTTGAAAAAATGGGAAGCGGTTTACTTGGGCAAATACTTTAACCATTCTGTCCTAGTTTCTTCATTTATAAAAAAAGCTGTTGAACTAAATGATTTTGAGGATTTTTTTAACCTGTAAGTGCCATATTCCTGTAAATTGCAAAGGATAGGAGAGAGAGTGGGTAGGGAGGAAGTGGAAGCATTGGTATTTTTTTCCCCCAAGTTTAGCATTGAAGGAAAAAAGAGATAGTCTAATAGGATTGGAAAGATCTGGGTATTTTGATAGGGAGGCAACCGCTATAGGCTCACATTCAACATGAAGAGAGTTTGTTCAACAATATTATGTATATTTGTTAAACTCTAGTATTTATAAGGCACTTTTCTGTGCAGCACCTTGCACAATAATGATACATAAATCATTGGCATCCACTGAATAGATGAAGTACAAGGCCATTAGTCTTATGTCCACCATCTGAGGATACAACCATGCATTTTAAATTTACAAAGATGAAAGAGTTAACAAGGTTCATTGAGGAGATGATTACATTTTTCTCCAAAAATCCCCTGGAATGTCCCTGTTATTATGAAGAGCAGCAACAGGCACATTCTTTGTCCTTCCCTCCTTTCTTTGTCCTAGTAGTAATCGTAATCTTCTTTGATAAACACCCCTTAAGACCTCCCTTAAAACCATTTTCTTCCTTTTTGTCCCCAGAAGACACATTCTGTCCTCCCCAATCCACCTCTCCTCTCTCTCCCTCCTCTCTCTCTCTCTCTCTCTCTCTCTCTCTCTCTGTCCCTCTCTCCCTTCACCTATCTCTTCTTCCCTTCTCCCTCTCCTGTCTTTCTGAAAAACAAACAAACAAACAACACAAAACACTTTAATATTAAGTGGCCCAAGCATTGAAGCTCTAAATATTAATCAGTGGGTCAGAGAATTGACCAAAAAAATGAAGGCAAGTCACCCTATTATCTACATGCAGATATCAGTTATCATTTTTTATGTTATTTTAGACAGTCTGCTATTTGTTTTGCCCATGTATCAGTGCTCTCTACAACACAACGTAAATACTATGCTATCCTAAAAACTGACCATCAAATAACATCATAAAAGCAGGATGGAATGGAGATAATAATGGACTTGAAAGCAGTAAGCTTTGAGTTGGTATCCTTCCTGATAATTATTAGCTGTGTGATCCTAATTACTTAACTTTTCTGGGACTTTGTTTCCTCTATGTAAACTAGAATTAATAATTGCTTTAGTGCCTAGTTCACAAGATTATGTTATTATGAAGTTCAAATGAAATGTATTTTTTAAAAATTTGTATTTAAAGCACATTGACAACATGAACATGCAGCATGTTAAAACATGGTGTTCAAAAGTGTTACTTTTATGTGGTTTCAAAAACCTGCTTCCAGTGTCTTCCTACATATGAATAATAATATCTATTGAAAACATGAACATTATTATCTCCTAAATTCAATGCCAAAATAACATAAAGCTGAAAGAGGCATTAAAGACCACCTATTCTCTTCCTTTTAACAGAAGAATAAACTGAAGCCCAAATAAAATTTATTCTAGTTTACAAAGTGGGGTTAATGACAGAGCCAATACTAAAACCCATGGCTCTTAAATTCTCCATTCATGATTTTCCCACTATTTTGCTGATTAACACAGCTAATTGAGTGACTTTTGGCTTCACCCCCAATTCTAGGTGTGAACATTACCACATAAATTTGGTATATTCTGGGTCATGTTTCCTACCGTGCTTTCCCCTCAGCTGGCCAAAGTCTATTCCTATGCACATGGATGGATGCACCTGGGCTGGAACTGTGGCGATTACTTTCCTGAGGGCATCACCAATGGGGCTTCCTGGTATTCTGTCAGCAAGGGTAAGGGGATTTCAAGGAAGAGTTGTAAATGGAAACAGCGGCTTCATTATCCTGACAGACAGGCAGCATTATTCATAGTGAGGGAAAGCAAAAGGATGCAACAGATGTTCAGCCTAGAGACTTGGAAAGAAAGTCTGGGGAGGTTGGAGGGAGGGGGATGGTTAAGAGAGTCACTTATTAAACATTTACCAGCACTGATGCTCAATGTCTTTCTGCTTTTGATAAGGACTGAGCTGCTAGCTAAGATAATCTTTGTGGGAAGGGATGAAGGAAGAAGATGGGTTAAGGATGTATTGTATTTATCTGACTTCTTGTGATTAAAAACATATTTCTTTCTCAGGATTTTCTATGGTTTAGAAAAAAATGAATTAGATTTTTAGAATTGTAAACATGTTACTAAATGACTTTAAAGAAACAACATTTTCAGGTGAAGATTTATTAATGCCTAAAGATACCATCATAAAATAAAATTTTAAATGCTATTTTCTATTTGAAAGAGAATTTCAAAGTAATCTTTTAAGAAAAGCATTATAAATTTTGCAAAACAGGTCATGGTTAGGGATCCAATATCATAGAATTCCTTCAAGCTTCTCCTAAAGATTATTTAGAAACTTTAAAGGTAATTTATACTTAGCAGAATCAAAATTAAGGAAGAGTGACAGGGATAAGATTTACAATACTGAATCCTGTGTGAACTCCAAGTATATCCTCTGTGCTCTTCACTTGTTCTAGCCATAAAAATTTCTAGTTATGGCCCTGGCCTGGTACTCAGGTGGCCTAGAACATCTTATTTAGCTTCTAGGAGGTGCTGAATACATAGTAATTTAAAAAAGAGTTTTATAGGATAATAAATTTGGTGCTTGAAAGATTTTAAAGCTCCTTGAAATCAACCACTTCTTATACTCACCCAGACACACATAGTAAGTGTCTCAAGACAGATTTCATTCTTAGAGCTGTCCTGATCTCAAGTGCAGAATGATCCATACCATGTCACATTCTAGAGGAGATAACAGAAAATCAATCTTATTATTTTTGAAAACCTGGCAGGCATAATCTTGCCTCTATAAATACATCTTCTCGAGAAGATAAATTAAAAGATGGTTGCAAATTGCTATTTTGGGGTGATGCTATTGTCTCTCTAATTTCTAATAAGACATAGACTGTGCTTTCTAGCAATGTAGGATACTGGTTTTTCCATACAATGCATCCATGATTCATTTCCGAGAATGCTTGAGACACCTAGACATTGACTAGTCCAGCTAGAAAGTATGTGTTTGTAAAAGAAATCATTCTATTTTTCATGATTCCCATATATATGTGCCTCTTTGGCCACACTATAGGTTTTATTTATTGAAACCAAGTTGTCAAAAATTGTTTCTGAAAGCTGTTTTGCTGTGGTTGTTTTCTTCCTTTCCCTATTACTACATTTACTTGGGACATTCCATCACAAAATTAATCTGTTCCACTAAAAGTGGGGTTACATATGGTAACCTTAGTTCTAAGCAGTGGTTTACTGGAACCAGATCTTACTGGATGCCAAATGTTAAATTTTCAGTGCAGAAATTGGCAAATGCCATAAATCAGAGCTTAATTTATTGCATTGTTTGTTGTCTTGTCTTGAGAAAGTGGTAGATAAAATAGAAATAATGCAGATTATACTAAAAAAAAAATTACCCCCCTTCCAAACTCCCATCATGTTCTGATTCCAAAAAAATTTATTAAACATTAATCAGTATACTCCTGATTCTAGAGCACTGGCATTAAATTAAGGAGATTTGGAAAATGATGAAAGAAGTAAATTTAAGTCAGTGAGATAGAGATGGAATGATAGGTATTTCATGGTGATGGGAGTTTAAAAGGATAGTAAGATGGGCAGGAATTTGAGCAGGAAAGGCTTTTGTGAGGAAGAAGACATTTAGGTGCCAAGAGAAAGTATTAGGGGATGGAAGAGAAACATTTGGGGAGAGGTAGGTAGGATAGGGTGTTCAGATGTACAAATCTGCTACTGCCCCCCCTTTTTTCATAGGCATGCAAGACTTCAATTATCTCCATACCAACTGCTTTGAAATCACTCTGGAACTGAGTTGCAATAAGTTTCCGCGCCAGGAGGAGCTGCAAAGGGAGTGGCTTGGTAACCGAGAGGCACTGATTAGTTTCCTAGAAGAGGTAACTACTTCTAACTTTTAATTTCTATATTTGCACCACAAAATGGAGGGGTTTTTGGTTGTAAATGAAAGTGTTTTTTTTGTTTTTTTTTTTTGAGAACCCCAAGTACTCCAAGAGACCTTGTCTCTCTCTCTGTAGAGATTTCCAATGTGATACCTTTAGCCCTTGCTTCTTCTAAAGTGCCCCATTGATACTAGTTTATTTTCCACATTTTTTACTACAATAAAATTTTCCTCCCAGTTTTATGACTTTTATTCTTACAGATTTATTTCTATCCCCATTTCCCAATCCGATATCTGATAGTCATCAAGTCCTAAAATTTTTGCTTTATGAAAATGATTTGATCTATGCCTTTCCTCTTCATTCCCATAACTACAATCCATATTTTTTTATCTGGTCTGCTAATTTACAGTTCTATACATTGCAAGCAACAAGGCATCATTTTCTTAGGAATCATTCCAATACCATTCTTTCTCTTCATCCTTAATTGACTTCCAAAATGTTTTAAGTGCCCTTTTGCATGTGATGTTTCTAAGTACTCTGCAAGAGATTTGGATGATCTTGGAAACAGATAGAGAGCCAATAGATTAGAGGGAAAGGGCATAAGGAAACTTATTTGCCTTTGAATTTCAGGACCAGAACACAATTACTGTAGCTTTCTACACTAAATAGAAATAAGGCTATTGTTATTTGGAATCTTTGGTTGACAGAATGAATAAAAGAAAGAGAATTTAGCTCTTTATGGAAGAGGTCTCCCAAGTTAGACCTTCAGTAGGTAACCCTAAAATGAATGGGAAACAGTTCTTACAATATCATAACTTCTTCCGGTAGGTTCACCACGGCATCAAGGGAATGATTCTTGATGAAAATAACAATGGCATTGCAGGAGCAGTAATTTCTATTGCTGGGATTGCTCATGATGTCACTTCAGGTAGGTATCCACTGTTTTTTGCTCAGCACTATTGGTAACATTTTCTAATCCTTCCACACCCCATCATGGGTATAAGACAGTCAGACTGACAACAAATTAAAAAGCTGAATCAGGTAGTCATAATGATTTTTTAAAAATAATAATAAACCTAATCTGCTGCTAAGGCAAATGAGCTATTTATTCCAGGAGAAGCAGATATGGGAAAAGGAGTAATTCTATGCTATATGAGTTTGGAACTCTTGCAAGAGTATACATTTTATGATAGTTATTTTTCTATATAATCAGTTTCACCAACTACATTTTATTTTTCTCAGAGGGACAGAAAAACGTAAAACAAATATCTTACCAAAATATATCCTCACTAAATAGATTATCTATAGAGGATAAGGTCCTTCAGATGTTCCTGTTCCAGTATGATTGCATCCAGGTATGCAGTGAATGGATGAAAAAGCATTTATTAAACACCTACTAATTGTACTTGGCACTGGAAATGCAAATACAAAAAATTCCCTGCCTTCAAGGAACTTTTATTCAAACAAGAGAATATAGGATGTTTAAGAAATGGCAGATAGAGAAAGAACTTTTAGTCTAGAAAGTCACAGGGATTGTCAAAGAAGTCATAGGGAAGTTGGATTTGGTGATGGTGATAGTATTCTTAGTTACTTTTCTCTGAGCAAGGAAAGGAAAGGGAAAGGATGGGGAAGGTGTTTGGTAGTAGGGCAGAAGGTGAGATGAGTGGTTCCTGGTTACATGGCACATGACTGAATGGTACATAAAGTATGATCTGGGACTGGTTAGGTGTAGTGGGTTAGGTAATAATAAGAATTTTACATGGGTGTGTTAATTTGGTCCTCAAAACAGTGAGGCTGGTCCTGTTTATTTTGTAAAGGAGGAAACTGACTTATTCATGCTTACATAGCTGTTAAATGTCTTGAGGCAAAAATTGAATTCAGGTCTTTCTGGCTCTAAATACCATGCTTGATCTGTTCTACCACCTACTTGGAGGAGATTCATTCACTCTAGCACAAGTCAGGACAGCTCAGAGTGCCAAGAACCCAGAGGAATAAAAAGCACGGTCTTTGGAAGCCTGATCTGGAGGGTTTTTCCAGGTGATGAGAAAGAAGTCAGAGGCTTGGCCAAGGCAAGGTCCCCAGATAGGCCCTGGTTTTCTGGTGGATGGCTAGATGATAAGTGAACATTGCTAAGCCACCTAAATGAGGTCCATCACCACTTCCAGCAAAGTTAGCCACATAGAATTAAAACCAAAAGGATAATAAATGTCCATGTGTGGTAAATGAACATCCAAACCACTATATAACCTATAGCAAGGAGCCATCAATATATACATATTGCTTGGATTCTACAGATGGTCAATGAGTTTAGGCCAAAATGAAAGAAAAAGAAAAAATGGTGGGATGGATCATAATTTTTCTTTTTTTTTTTTTTTTTTTTGCTGAGGCAATTAGGGTTAAATGACTTGCCCAGGGTCACACGTGGGAAGTGTTAAGTGTCCAAGGCCAGATTTGAACTCAGGTCCTCCTGACTTCAGGGTTGGTGCGCTATCTACTGTGCCACCTAACTGCCTGGATGGATTATCGTTTCATGGTCTTAGACTTCTCCCTGAAACAAAGGTCTTTTCATTCAACATCATTATACTCTGGTGCTTTGGATCTCTAAAGCATGAAACAGCATTGTTTCTGAAGAATTTATTCTGTGGACAACCCAAAGGTCAATGGAGAGGCTCAAGGTAGACATAGGTAAAAACTCATTACTAAAGAACAATTATGCACAAGAAGTGCCAGAAGGGTTATCATACGAGACAATCATGACTAAAAAATGGAGTGGATCAGGAAGGATAAGAAATAGTTATTGAATAGCTTACTTGCTTAATGAATATCCACATAAAGTCAAAAGATACAGAGGAAGACATCAGGAATTATGGGAAGACATGGATCATGGACATGATTGAACACAATCTAGGATCACCCATGTCAATGAGGTCATAGTTCCATTGAAGTAACCTAGCACCATGCTTTGCATAGAGTAAATGTTTAGTAAGATGCTAAATCACTTTGAATGTTGATTATAAGAAATAACTTCTATCATCAGATATTCAGAATCCTGAAGTTCTTTATGAACAATTTCTGGATTGTAAGTATTTGAATCCTAAGTTCCAAAGCAAAGAAGAATTTTGTCCCTTAAGTAAATATTACAAACCATAGTCATGGTGTAGACAGTGTGGAGAATACCCTTAGTTGGGAGACAAAGTAGGAAAGAAGAGCAGGATGGAGAGAGCTTGCCACTTAACAGCCCATTTTAATTAATTATTGTTGCTAATTAGATTCTAATTTCAGTTGTTTGTATTTGGTTGAAGGACTAAAAATGCTAATTGGCAAACTGAATCTGTACCCAGGTTATAGTCTCAGTCACCTCATTCTAATTATAATGTGTTAGAAAAGCAAGAAGATAAATTATAAATTAATTTGTTCATGCCTTGGAGGAAATATTTGGTCAACAAGATAGACAATTAGAGATAGTATAGAGAAAAGTATAAGTAGGAGAGATAGCTAAACAGAGTAAAAAGAAGGCTAAATTTGGAAACAGAAGGGATAACTTCAGGTTATTGAAACTGACCACCTGGGTGAACTTCCCTTAAAGAAGCTATTATCTATAATGGACTGATGGTTTTTCTTAATTATGTCATGGACTCCTTTGGCACAATATGGTGGAGTCTGTGATCCCTTCTTATTGTAAATAGTTATCAAAATATTAAAACAAACAAATTAAGAGATCCAGGTTAAGACCCACTTCCAATCCCCCCATCTAAGGGTATTGAAAGTACAGGGTATTACAATGATGACATGAACAGGACTACATTGTTTTGAAAGTAGGAAGCAAAAACGGACAGACAAAAGAACAAATTGAATCATTCAGAAGTTGTTTCGTATTGACAAAGACAAAAAAAAAGGTAGGAAAAAGACAGTTGAGAAAGGAAAGGTTCTTTCTCATATTCTCCTTCCCCCCCCAAAAAAAAGTCAATAATTGCTTGTTGACTTGATAATAAAACAGGATACTTCATTTTTTAAAAACTATCTCATTTAATCCTTATAAACAACCTCTGTAAGGCAGATGTTATTATTATCTCCATTTTACAGATGAAGAAATAAGGCTTATAGAGGTTAAGTGATCTGTGAAGGGTCATACACATAATCAGTGAGTCAGGATTTGAACTCAGGTTTCCAAGACTAATTGTAATAATTATAATGCTAAATTGATGTAAAGGGATTGAATGTCCCTATTTTTATAGGGTTATATGTAGAATGTATTTTTTTTTTTGGCTGAAGCAATTGGGGTCAAGTGACTTGCCCAGGTTCACTAGCTAGGAAGTATTAAGTGTCTGAGGTCTGATTTGAACTCGGGTCGTCCTGACTTCTGAGCTGGTGCTCTATCCACTGCACCACCTAGCTGCCCCTATAGAATGTATTCTTGGGGGAGAAAAAACCCACCAATAATTGTCCAAGAAACTCATGTAATGCAAAATTAGAAGTATGTTTCAGTTGAAGAGCCACGGTGGTTGCTAGCTGATAGCAACTTAAATAGAAGTGCACTAAATAACATAACATTTCACCAATGGACCTGTGACCACATTGATATGGGTACTTTCTCCCAGTGACGCAAATTTCATCTTTTGTAAACTCATTCATGCTGCAAATCTTGTCCATATCCTTTCATAAATATGCTACAGGGCATCCATCCAACATATTAGGGATTTTCCTCAAGTTGGCTTTGGTTTTTCTTCAAGACTAAATTCTCCTCCAGGAAGCCTTTCCTTCTTGTCCTTCTCAGGTATCAGAATGAAGCCATGAAAACACTACTTTATTTGACTACTGACATGTCTAATTGGGCTCTTTTTTAGGAAAAGGATATAGTGAAGGAGTAAATAAATACCTCTTTAGTTGGAGTCCTAGAAACGTTTAATTCTGAGATATACATATATGCAGAGGTGTCTAATTATATTCACTTAACTAGACATAGTCAAGGAGAGTTCCAAGACTCACTAACTGCCCAGACTCAGATGACTCACATGGCATCCTGTGTGTGAGTTTTTGTTCAATTTCAGTCATCACAAATTCTGCTTACAAAAGAATGGCACCAGGGATCAAACATTGACAGGAAA
The DNA here is from genome assembly GCF_902635505.1 of Sarcophilus harrisii. Classification (NCBI taxonomy): domain Eukaryota; kingdom Metazoa; phylum Chordata; class Mammalia; order Dasyuromorphia; family Dasyuridae; genus Sarcophilus; species Sarcophilus harrisii. The sequence continues at coordinate 593,542,579 of NC_045427.1, read as the reverse complement.
ATCAAAGTACTGGTTAAGGTTGAATAGGAAACTGCTGAGATCTACAAGGACAAAGAACACATAATACAGGGATAACCAGTAGAGAACAAATCCCACAGACTTTCACAACCTGTGCTAATTACACCACATGCTGCTTTTGAGAACACTGTAAGCATCTCTGATATTTCCTTTATTTACATTTCTATTGAGAACCTCTGATCTTGTTCCCTTTAGATGCAAATTTTTTGTCTTCTGCATTCATTTATATTGTAAATATGGTCCTCATCTGTCAAATGAGCAAACCACTCTAGAATGTTTGCAAAAAAATACAAAAAAAAGCTTAAAAAAGCAACAAAAAACCCCCCCAAAACACCCATAGAACACAACATTACCTGTTTTCAAGAAGCTTACATCCTATTGGGAGGAAACATACACAGATAAGTGAATACAAAAATATATAAGGGAAATATACGATTATTTGTTGATGAAAGAACACTAGAAACTTGAGGATTCAGAACAGACTAAGTCAAATATTGCCCATTAAAGAAAGTTTATTTTGAATCCTTTTATTGATAAAATTGACAACTCTTAGGATGTCATTTAAAGTGGAAAAAATAAAGTGGAAAAATGTTGACATATACTAGATGAGTAAATCTTTACTGACTTTATAATAAATTATTTATTTGTAATAGTGAAAAAAACCTCATGACCAATATGTTCCATATATGTGAATTTCTTGAAAGCAAGCACTGTCTTTTCTCTTTGTACCTCTGTATTTAGTACAGAGTTTAACACAGCCTAAAGCCCATATAATTAATAGAAAGCTGATTTCATTGTTATAATTTTACTGTATTTTTTTTCCTTTGTTTTTGTGATCCTGAGTTTATAATTCTTAGATTGATTACTCCTTGTACCAAGAAAGATTGGTTTTTTTTATTTTTTGGGGGGGGGTAGGGTGGGGTTAAGTCATATTTGCCTCCTCATGATCCCATGGCAGAAATACTGGACTCTTGTCATTTTAAGTGACTTGTCTAGCGTCCCATGGTTAGTAAGTGTCTGAAGCTGGATTTGAATTCAGATTTTCCTGACTCCCAATCCAATATTTTATCTATTGAGGCACTTTACTGCCCTCCAAAGCAGTTTAGCAACTGCTCAACAATGTATAATTTTAGATGTAATATAGGCTAAATCCTGTCTACTTTAGGGATTCCTTCTACAGAGTTCCTTATTAAAAAAAAAAAAAAAAAAAAAAAAACCCTTGCTTGAATAATTTTTACTTATTTGTTTATCATTATATTCTTACAATCATATAAAAACAATTTTAAACATTCATTTCTAAAACTGAGTTCCAAATTTTTTTCTGTCCTGTCCCTGTCGATAATTTAATGAAGGTTATTTATGTGTAGTCATGCAAGACATTTTTCTTTATTAATTATGTTGTAAAAGAAAAACATCAATCAAAAAAACCCTGAAACTCCAAGAAAAATAACCTGCTTGAATATTTTCTCAGTCGAAATTCAATCAACAAGAATATATGAACAACTACATGTTCCTAGGCACTGCGCTAAGCATTGAGACCAAAAATAATCCTAGATTTCGTGGAGCTGCCTGTCTAATGAGAGATATAGCATCCATATATATAAAAACAAGATTGAGAGGGATAAATAGAAAAAAATCAATAGAATGAAGACCTTTGTGTAAGGGGGCTTAGGAAAGACTTATTGTCAAGGTGGGATTTTAGCTGGGATCTGAAGGATGTCAGAAGGAAGGAGGAAGATATGGATGAAGAAGATTCCAGGCATGAAGGGACAGCCAGTAGAGATGGACTATCTTGTCAAAGGGGCAGCAAGAAGCAAGGATCCAGAATACATGGGGGTAAGTAAAGTGGCAGGAGACTGAAAAGGCAAGAAGGAGCCAGGTTATGAAAGACAAAGCCAGGATTCATCTTAAAAAGAAACATCCAAATAAATAGTAAGTTATACATAAAAGATTTGCAATTTCATGTATTGATTATACATGAAGTTTTTAATGCTTAACTTATTCCATCAATTTAAAAGAGACAAATTTTTGAGAGTGAGAGAATGGCCCAGAATGGAAACTCTTTGACTGTTGTTTGACCAATGCAGAGAGCATAGTGGGATTAATATGTATCTCTATAATTGGCATTTTCTTTTAATGTCCCTAATTTGCATTAACATTATTTAACTTTGTGTCTGTATTTGTGTTATTGGATCACTATAAGTTTACAGATTAAATTTTATCCTTATGGTTTTTAGGTAAACAAGGTGATTACTTCCGGCTGCTATTACCCGGCACTTACACTGTCACTGTCACAGCACCTGGGTACTGTTCGGAGACAGCAACTGTGACAGTTGGACCTGCAGAGGCAATGCAGGTGAGTTGGGTCAATGTTTTGTAATACCTTCCTTGCTGATGTAGGAAACTTTAGTGTTTAATAGTTCTAGTTCAGATCATGGCCCTAAGTTTTGTCAACCTCTTATTTTCCTCTTTCTTTATGTCTTATTTTTCTTGATTCTTCTTTCTCCAAACTATCCTTTCCTGCTTCCTTTCTCCTTTTTGATTATGGAGAGGAATACATATCCAAAGCTAAATGGCACCTTTCCTAAAATCTTATCTTGATTCTGATGTGAACCATATCTTTGGGGAAATCGCCACCTTTCCCTGCAAGGAGGGAATAAAATTTCCACTGTCTATTTTACAGGGTTATTAAGAGGAAAACATTTTATAAAATAAAGTGCTCTGTATAATCTCTGTCAGATTGGACTCAAAGTCTTATTTTAAAAAATGAATATTGAGAACTAATACTATTTACCAAAAAAAGTCATTTTATGCCTCCACAGGTGCCTTCCAACCCTAAATCTATATTCTATGGTCAGAATGATTACTATCAATTGGATACTAGTTGAAAAGTTTCACTTTAACCACCAGGTGGCTCCTAGTGCTTCCTTTCCTGGAATTGTATGTCCCTTGGTCAAGCCAGCTGTCCATACAGCCAAGATCACATCTGGCATTCTGAGTCCAAAATGCTCTAAATGACTTTTTTCATCTAATGAATAAGAATTGTGGGAGATAATAATAGCCCGTCAAGGTGATTTTCAACCACAGAATCATAGAAACAAAACTTAAAGGGACTTGAGAATTCATTATAGTCCAGCACCCCAACACTATCCCCTTTCCATTACACAGATGAGGAAGCTGGGAATGCAGCCCTAGTCTACAGCCTCCTTCCAAAGCTCCTGACCTGCCCCACCTCCAGATAGGCTTTCTCCCCTGACTCCACCCATCTTAGACCACTCCTTAACCCTGGATAAAGGTTAAGGGATTTTGAACTAAGGTCTTTGACTTCTACGTAATACTGAGCTCTGAATTTTTTTTTTAATTAGTGAACTAGCTAAATAGGACTAGAACTTTGACCAGGACTTCTTTTTCTTCCTCCCTTTTTTTTCTTCCTTTTTCTCTCCTTCCTTTCCTTCCTTTTCTTTCCTTATAAATCTGTGTCTTTGCTTCATATGAAATTCCCAAAGTAATCCTTCATAATGTATGTTTCTGAAAACAAGTAGAGTCGATGGTATGGACTATAGAAATGAGTCAGAGCAATATAAGTTATAGAGAAAGGAAGGAGAAAGAATGTTAGAGTAGAAAAAAGGAAGGGTTCTCTGATGGAAGAAAGCTCCATGAATAGTCACTGAGCCTCCTTTTTCTTGAGGGATCTTAGAATTCAGGTCCTTTTTTCCAGAGGCTCAGATGGACTAAATGACAGATGGTCATTTAAATAATAAAAGGCTAAATAATTCTGGTTGGAAATGGATTATTTACTATTCAGTCTCAATCATGTCAAATTGAGTTCTTCTACCACTAAAAGAGCATATGAGAATCAAAAGCAAGGATTTAAAACTGGAATGTACCAAAATGAATCTTCCTTGTTGATGCTTTTGGACAAACCATTTAATCCTTTTTGCCTCAGTTCCTCAACTGGGGAAGGAAATGGCAAACTACTCCAGAGTCTTTACCAAGAAAATCCTAAACGGGGTCAAGAAGAGTTAGACATAACCATAATCACAGGACAACAACAAAAAAAAAAGATCGATGTTATCTTTAGTCCACGGTTGAAAGGCGGCTGTATGAAAGAAAATGTGTTCCTATTTTCAAGTGACTTCATCTTTTTTCTCCACTTCATTTGGACTTCTAGTTGATTGATTAAATTAAATTGGTAGGTGGGTGGATCTCTAAATGGGTAAATAAAGTTCTGGAGGAGATGTGTCCAAACTTGCTTGACTGTTTTTGAAATGAGTAGAGTATACTTGGGGAATGGCTGAGCTGCCTTCTTTCAGCTTTTTCTTCATGTCTTGATGACAGCATGAAATCTTCACTTAGAACCTGGAGCCAGCTCTCCCTTTGGGCTAATTGTTCTTATTCACTTGTCTCAAGACCTGGCACCTTGAAGGGGTACAAGGCCAGAAAGTTTCTGAGCCACTTGATACAATGTTGGTGTAGAGGCTTTCCTGACTGATATTTCTTTATTTTCTTTCTCTTCTAGGTTAACTTTCATCTTAGAAAAGACATCTTAGAAAAGACTAAAGAAATCACTGAGCAAAAAGAGAAAAAAGAGAAAAAAGCCCCTGTCAAAGCTTCCAGTGGAAAAACCCTCCTAAAGAAGGTGGCATCCCGAGAAACTGGCAGAGAGACACGGAGAGGCAGACCCTGATCATGCATATGGACTTGGCTCACTGTTGCCTTAAAACCAGTCACTTTGAGCAGGATGAAGAAAAACCAAGAGGCACGCTTGATGAGAGCCTATTATAGCTGATAGTAAATAAGATGAATTATCTATTTTGTAACCTGTGAAGTATTTAAATACAAAACTAATTCAAAAAAAAAAATGGGGTATTCTCAGTTTGTCTTTCAGTTCTGGAGATGTCCTAGAAGGTACAAGAGGTTACAAACAGGATCCTGGCATTTTAGTTATAGTATAACTGAAACTAGCAGACTAGTTTATGTCCCTTACAGGAGTATTAACATTTTATGTTTTTTTAATTTTATTTGGCATCAGGATATAAGTCACTTGATACCCGTGTGACCTTGAACAAATTCCTCAACCTATAATCCTCTGGGGACCAGATGCCAGTTAAAATCCCTTTGAACTTTAATTCTAAGACCCTTGACAAAAGGTAACCCATTCTCATGTACAAGTCTGCCAAGAAGGCAAAATTACCCAAAATTATCTAGTTTCTTGGTGAACAAAGATTTACACAAGGAATCTGGTGTTCTTTACCAAGATAGACTCTTTTTTAGGATTCTTTTAGATTAATCTCATTTCATTTCCCAATCTATCCTCTACCTCTCTTTCTTGATTTTTAAAATCTTTTGGAGCTCTTCCAAGAATTCTTTTTGCGCCTAATGCCAACTCATCTTTTTCTTTGAAGCTTTGCATTTAGCTACTTTGACATTATTCCTCTTCTAAGTTTGTGTTTTCCTTATCCCCATAATGATTTTCTATGACCAGATTCTTTTATAGTTAATTGCTCATAAATAGCTTATTTATTTATTTTTTAACTTTATGTTAAAGTTATTCTTTGCTCCAAGGGTAGAGGGGACACTATTTTCTTACTGCTGTTTTCCTGTTTTCAGAGCTAATTCTGAAGATCTATAAGTTTTTAGTTCTTTCTAGGTAGCATGATTTAAGGAGCAGTGTGTTTACTATTCTCCCAATCTATGGCTATGAGTAGCCATAAGCATTTTTTTCTGCCCTGGAACTGTGAATAGGGTTTCTGCACCCCTGTGGCTGTTTATTGTTGTAACTGATTTGCTTTACATTGAAACATTCATCCCATGTTCAACTAGTTTTACAGTTTGATTTTGGAAAAAAAAACTGATTTGGCTTTTTTAAGCTCCAAAATATTGTTCATGATTCAATTTTCCCACATATCAGTGCTTATTTTTCTTGAAGGTCAGTATTCAATTTCTTTTCTTCAATACTTTTTTTTTTGTTACATGTTTTTGGTGTGTTTTTTTTTTTCTTATCCTTTTAAAAAAATTATTAAAGCTTTTTATTTACAAAACATGTACATGGGTAATTTTTCAACATTGACCCTTGCAAAACTTTTCTGTCCTAAATTTTCCCCTCCTCTCCCCCAACTCTAGATGGCAGGTAGTCCAATACATGTTAAATATGTTAAATCCATATATGTATACAATTTATATAGTTATCTTGCTGCACAAGAAAAATAGTTATCTAGAAAGAAAAAAAAAACCTGAGAAGGAAAAGAAATGCAAGCAAACAATAACAGAAAGAGTGAAAATGCTATTATTATGGTTCAGACTCAGTTCCCACTATCCTCTCTCTAGGAGCAGATGACTCTCTTCATCATTGAACAATTGGAATTGATTTGAATCATCTCATTGTTGAAGAGACCATAACTTATCCAGCCATTCTCCAACTGATGAGCATCCACTCAGTTTCCAGTTCCTTGCCACTAGAAAAAGGGCTGCCACAAACATTTTTGTACATGTGGGTCCTTTTCCCCTTTTTTATGGTCTCTTGGGGATATAGACTCAGTAGAAACATTGCTGGGTCAAAGGATATGCACAGTTTGATAACTTTTTGAGCATAGTTAGGATTCCTCTTTATCTTGTACTTGTGACCTAAATCCCTGTTGGGTTCCTATCCAGTGTTAGTGATGTGTCCCTTATAATCTGATCAATTGTTCAACCTTACCCTCTATGGCTGAGAGCTCTGGAAGCCTCTGCTGGTGATTCAGTCACACCCCCTCCTCCCTCATCCCAGACCTGTAGTGGCTTGCCAGGGTGTGTCCTGCTGCTGGTTTGTTTAGGCCTGGACTGGACTGTTCTACTCTGAAGAATCTATCTTTGTCTAAGGAGGTCCTATCTGAATAACTGAAATGCCTTTTCTACTTGTCGGTGTTGGACAAATTCTGACCATTTGCTTTCTTTTTCAGCATTTCTTATATAATAAGGGAAAGGAAAATTTCATCAGCATGGAGAATTCCTTGGGTTGGAACTTCCTCCACAAATAGCAGATCCCAACATTCAAGATAAGTCCTATAGAGTGAGTTAACAATAGCACCAAGAAGTTATCTGACTTACCTAAAATCACACAACTGGTCAGAGTCTCCTTTCTCCAAGGTCAATATTTCCCTACGTTGCCTTTATATAATAATCCTTACCAGCCATGAACAATTTGGTAGGACCATAGATAATACAATCTCTAAACTTGATTCCAGTTTTTAATCTAAATCTCCCATTTTACAGATGAGAATATGGGGCCTGGAAAGGTCACTTCAACTTCACAAAGGAGCACATTAAACAGCACAGCCAGGATTCAATCCCAGATGTTCTGACTCCATACACATGCATATGCATATGCACGTGGGTGCATGCACACATGTAATTCCCTTTATCATTTCCCATTTTAGCAAACAGAAGAAAATAAAGTCCATGATAGTACAACAAATTTTCATATTAGTCATGTCTAAAAATGTTTCTTTTTCTTCATGCATTTAAATTAACAATTTTCCTTTTTGGAGGTATATGGACTTCTGGTTTACTGTTTTCAGAATTCTATGATCCTTCAAAATTATTTTTCTCCATAATGTTATTGCACAAATTACGAATGTTTGTGGCAGCCCTTTTGTAGTGGCTAGAAACTGGAAACTGAATGGATGTCCATCAGTTGGAGAATGGCTGAATAAATTGTGGTATATGAAAATTATGGAATATTACTGTTCTGTAAGAAATGACCAACAGGATGATTTCAGAAAGGCCTGGAGAGACTTACACGAACTGATGCTGAGTGAAATGAGCAGGACCAGGAGATCATTATATACTTCAACAACAATACTAGATGATGACCAGTTCTGATGGATCAGGCCATCCTCAGCAACAAGATCAACCAAATCATTTCTAATGGAGCAGTAATGAACTGAACAGCTATACCCAGAAAAAGAACTCTGGGGATGACTAAAAACCATTACATTGAATTCCCAATCCCTATATTTATGCACACCTGCATTTTTATTTCCTTCACAAGCTAATTGTACAATAATTCAGAGTCTGATTCTTTTTGTACAGCAAAATAATGTTTTGTCATGTATACTTATTATGTATCTAAGTTATATTTTAATATATTTAACATCTACTGGTCATCCTGCCATTTAGGGAGGGGTGGGGGTAAGAGGTGAAAAATTGGAACAAGAGGTTTGGCAATTGTTAATGCTGTAAAGTTACCCATGTATATATCCTGTAAATAAAAGGCTATTAAATTAAAAAAAAAAAAAAAAAAATAGAATCTAAAGACTCTGATTGGAGTTCTCACTTTCCTACTTTTTATCTGTGGGAACTTGAGCAAATAAGAGTGTTGGCCAGAGCACTTAAGCTCTCTGAGTCTCCAGGTTTTCATTTGTAAAGCTATAACATTCTAATAGCCTATAATCTTTGGAAGAAAATAAATGAAAACTACGGAACACTAATTAAAAAAAAAAAAAAAATGTTATTGCACAAATTGTTCTCTTAGTGTTCTGCTCACTTCCTTCTACATTAGTTCATTGGGGTCTTCTCAGTTTCCTCTGAAACTGTCTGTGTCATCATTTGTTATGGCAAAATAAGAAATGCATTCTTTCCACAGTAGCACATCACTTCCTATGTCACTAGAACTTTCATAACAAATGTTAAATTGCCAAGATAATTTATCATACATGAGTCCATTCAGGAACTAACCTCCACATTTATCAGCAACACATTTACAAAAGGTAGGAAAGGGAGAAGATAATTCAGAGCGACATTTTCTGAACTTATCCCCAGTTTCTGAGATGGTACTCTGTTTTGGAGCTATAGCATTTAACTGACAACACTTTTCTTTCCTTTTTAAATAAAAAAAAGATTCATTTCCCCCATTTATATATACAGACAATTTTAAACATTCATTTTGAATTTTTGAGTCTCAAATTCTCTCCCTCCCTCCCTGAGATGGTATACAATTTGATATAGGTTACATGTGTGCAATTTCCATATTTGTCATATTGTGACTTTTTAAGAAGATGTAGACCAAAAAAATAAAAATTAATTCTGAAAAAAAAAGTCCTTGATCCTGAATTTAGACTCCATCGGTTCTTTCTCTGGGTGTGGATAACATTTTTCATTATGATTTCTTTGGAATTGTCTTGGATTGTTGTGTTGCCAACAAAGTTATTCACAGTTGATTGTTGTACAATATTGCTACTACTATGTACAATGTTTCTGGTTTTGCTCACTTCACTCTGCATCACTGGATTTTTCTGAAATCATTCTTTGCATCATTTCTTACAGCATGATTGTGTTCCATTATAATCATATACTAAAACTTGTTCAGCCCTTCTCCAATTGATGGGCATCCAATTCTTTCAATGGCTACATGTTGTCACAGCAATTCATTTAAGAATTCCTATCCTCACCCTGACATAGTGTAGCATATAGAAAGTTGATCTCCAAGCCCCAAATCACATATTGCCTGTGTGATCTTAGGCAAGTTACATAACTTCAGTTTTATATGTTTTCTCTCTGTTTTTTTTTTTTTTTTTTTTTTAAGTTTTAAAGTTTTTAAATTTAAGAGAAGGTAATGCACAGGAACTATTTTGTGAAACTTAAAGTACTTCATAAATAGTGATTAAGGAGAGATTCTTCATCTGGGAATTCTTACACCAGTAAAATCATAGATCCAGTTCTTCTCCTAGTACTTGATCACTTTAACCAGTATAGTAGCCCATCAAAGCAATGCTATTTATAGGATATCTATCCAGTCATCTCCACTAAAGTCTCTTTATAGAGGCATCTAGGTGACTCAGTGAATAGAGCACCAGTCCTGAACTCAGGAGGAGTTCATTTAACACATTTAACACTTCCTAGCTATGTGACCCTGGGCAAGTCAACCATAATTGCCTCAGCAAAAAAAAAAAAAAAGTATATATTGGAGGTAAACCTGGGTTCTAGGGAGGGTCAGATACTGCTCTACTCCGAGGAACAACTTGGCTATATTCAGAAAGGTCCATTCACAACAGATTGGCTGTTAATCACAGCAAGGCATAAAAATGCTTTACTTAGAAAGGGAATGCTCAGTAACACCAGAGTTTTGAAATATTACTCATTTCTCTATTAGCAGATAAAACACAAAGAAAATAAAACTTTGGAAGTTTTAGGCTCAACCCTTATCAATATTTATCTTGTCCTATTTAGCAGGAAAGAGTGCTCCTCCCTTTTGCAGTGCCCTTTCTCCTATATTTCCTTCTTTGTCAGCTTATCTGTGTGGAGCTATGGCAAGCTCTTTGCCCTCCCCAGCCGGCTACCAGAGATCCACTTACCACTTGGTCTTTTCACTGTTTCCACACCTGATGAATTCTGAACATTTTAAGGGGAAAGGGGAAAGAGGATATAGTGTTTTATGAAATGAATTTTCTTTTCTAAGCCTTAAAACATGAATTTTCTTGACCTGACCTCAAATCTGGCCTCAGCACTTATTAGCTGTATGACCCTGAGAAAGTCAACTAACTTTGTTTGCCTCCATTTTTTGATCTGTAAAATGAGCTGGAAAAGGAAATGGTAAACCACAGTATCTGCTGAGAAAACCCCAACTGAAATCACAGTTTGGACAGAATTGAACAATAACAACAACAAATGTAATATTTTATAGTTTGCAAAGGATTTTAAATACATCTCATTTGGTCCTTAGGAAAAGTCAGTGGGGCCAGCGAGGTGGTGCAGTGGATAGAGAACCAGCCCTGAAGTTAGGAGGACCTAAGTTCAAATGTGACCTCAGACACAACACTTCCTAGCTGTGTGACCTGGGCAAGTCACTTGACCCCAGTTGCCTCAGCAAAAAAAAAAAAAGTCAGTGAAATAGGTGTTATGATGATGGTGGCAATGATGACCTCCACCTTATTGAACAACGACTCTTATAGTTATATACATATAACATATCTGAAGATATTTAGCATGGATCCTAGTATTTAGTGACCAAAATCAGATCTAAAAGACTAATGCTCTAACTCCTATGCCATGATGCTCTCGAGCTACTACCAGTAATATTTCATTTTTTTTTGTCATGACCCCCTTTAGCAATGTCTATTGAAACCTAGAGACCCATACTCAAAAGAATGGATAAATGGATGAAAATTAAATGAATAAAATAAAATACAAAAGATTACAAAAAAAAAAACCTAATTATATTGAAATACATTATCAACATTTTTAAAGCATTCAAATGAAGAGCTCTTGTTGATAGAATATCAGTTAATATGTGCCCATTAAGCTCTCTTCAGTCAACCCAAAAAGTAGTCTGAATATAGTCAACAGGGGAAAAATAAATGGGAAGAACTCCTGACCTCAGACTCATCATTTTTCAGGGCAAAATTGTTTACAGTATTAAATTTTAGGTGCGTGTCAAAGAAAAAGGAAAAAAATTGTGCAAAGGAAAACGAAACTAGCAAGAATTTCCTGAGAGAGACTGCTTGTCAAATTCAGAAAAAGATTGCTGCAGGCTACAGATCGACTTGGAGAGTCACACTATCTTTGTCCTATTGTACTATTTGTTTATTTTGTTAAACATTTCCCAATTATACTTTAATCTGCTTCAGCCTTATTGCCTTTTTGTGGTGTGGGTGTGGGTATGGGTGTGTGTCTGAATAGAGAAAGGTAGGATAAATATTTTCTTTGAAAAGGAGTTAGTGGATTGAATAGACTTGCTAGCAAGAGACCCAGATTTGAATTCTGCCTCATTCTTGGGTAAGTCATTTCCAAGGAATGAATGAATGAATGAATGAAGAAGAATTTTAGTAGCATGTCTTGTACAAAGGACTCTATTAGCCCCAAATGGCAATATGGATAGAAAAGTCAGCGCCTGCTCTCAAAGATCGTATATGTTGGTTGTGTGACTCTGGGTACATCACCCAAGCTCTTGTAGTTTCTCAATCTTTTAAAATTGTCACAGAATAGTTTCTGATTTGCTTAGTGGAGGGAGTTTTCTTGTCAGTAGGTCTCATAGTAAAGAAATTACAGCTCTAGTCTATGTGTGACGTCCTGGGGATGCAAAGATAAAATGAGAAAGTACCCGATTCAAAAATGTTTACAGAGCTCTACTGGGAGGTAGAAGTTGGAGAAAATAGGGGAAGTCTGAGTGGATACCCTCTCCACTTTTTACTATGTCACTAGAGCTTTCATAACAAATGTTAAATTGCCCCCCTGTTGTATAGATATAAGTAACAATACCCTGTTGTAAAAATTAGTCATTTTAAATAGTGGGGCAATATAACTGTTTCAAAGGCTCATTTGTTTCCCAACTATTCCACTTTAGAGACTTTTAGATAAAAAATTCTGATTTCAGTCACTATTTCTCAGAGACCTTGGTTAGAAAAATTCCTAAACCTAGGGAGAGGCTGGGCTCTCTGCCTAACCTAACATTTATATCTGTCTCTAGTTAACCCCTGGACTCTTTGTGATGAAAGGTGATATACTGGAAATATTTAAGTGATGAAACAGCAGCTTATTCGATAGTTTCTATAGATTCATGGGCATCAGGAAAGGACCGAAAGTGTATACCTATGCTTGGTTACCATGGAGTGCTCCTACTCTGAGATACCTGTAGAACCCAGGACGATCCTGGATACTTCCCTTCTGTGTTCAGGCCCCCCTTTGCTTCTCAAAGGCACATTCAAATGCAAGCTCCATCCCTTGGAACCCAAACTCAGAATCTCTATCCCACCCCCAATTTTGAGATGTTTATCTAATTAGATTATTAGGATTATCACACTCTGTGTGTGTGTGTGTATATATATATATATATATATATATATATGTATATATATATATACAGATAGATAGATATAGATACATAGATACCTTGAAAACATAGGTTCATTTCCAGACTACCAAAGTAAAGCAAATATTGCAATAAATAGAGTCCTATGAATTTTTTTTGTTTGTTTTCCAGGACTTATTAAAGTTATATTGACTCTATATTATATATAGTCTGTTAAGTGTGCAATGGTATTATGTCTAAAAAAACAATGTACATATTACACACCTCTCAGATTGGCTAAGATGACAGAAAAAGATAATAATAAATGTTGGAGGGGATGTGGGAAAACTGGGATGCTAATACATGGTGGGTGGAGTTGTGAACTGATCCAACTATTCTGGAGAGCAATATGGAACTATGTCCAAAGGACTATCAAATGTGCATACCCTTTGATCCAGCAGTGTCCTTACTGGGCCTATGTCCCAAAGAGATCTTTAAAAAGGGAAAAGGATCTATGTGTGCAAAAATGTTTGTAGCAGCTCTTTTTATGATGGCAAGGAAGTGGAAATTGAGTGGATGCCCATCAGCTAGAGAATGGCTGAATAACTTATGGTATATCAATGTTTTGGAATATTATTGTTCTCTAAGAAACAATAAGCAGGATGATTTCAGAGAGGCCTGGAGAGATTTATATAAACTGATGCTAAGTGAAGTGAGTAGAACCAAGATAATGTACACAGCAACAACAAGATTATGCAATGATCAATTTTGACAGATATGACTCTCTTCTTTTTTTTTTTTTTTCAGGATCAAAGAGCTAAAAAGAACTTTTTTTAAAAAAAATTTTAATAGCTTTTTATTTACAAGTTATATGCATAGGTAATTTTATAGCATTGACAAATCCCAACCTTTTGTTCCAATTTTTCCTCTCCTTCCCCTCACCCCCTCCCCCAGATGGCAGGATGACCAATACATGTTAAATATGTTAAAGTATGAATTAAATACAAAGTAAGTATACATGTCCAAACTGTTATTTTGTTGTACAAAAAGAATCAGCCTCTGAAATATTGTACAATTAGCCTGTGAAGGAAATAAAAAATGCAGGCAGACAAAAATAGAGGGATTGGGAATTCTATGTAGTGGTTCATAGTCATGTCCCAGAGTTCTTTCGCTGGGTGTAGCAGATTCAGTTCATAACTGCTCTATTGGAACTGAATTGGTTCATCTCATTGCTGGAGAGGGCCACGTCCATCAGAATTGATCATCATATAGTATTGTTGTTGAATATGACCCCATTTGGAGTTTTCTTGGCAAAGATACTGAAGTACTGTACTATTTTCTTCCACAGATCATTTTATAGATGTGGAAACTGAGGAAAACAGAGGTAAGTGACTTGCCCAGGATCAGCCAGATGGCAAATATCTGAGGCGGATTTGAACTCTGGAAAATGAGTCTTTCTGACTCCAGAACCAGTACTCTAATGCATCACCAAGATACCCCTGAAAATTTATTAAACCAAGTGCATTTGGGGGAAACAACAATCAAACAAATATGAATAAACAAGTTATATGCAGGATAAATAGGAAGTGTCTTTTGATTCATGTATTAGTTGGATTTAAGTGAAACAGAGTTGCACTATGTCATTGATCTCTCTCTTCCAGAATCATCACTGTCCAGTTGCAGGACAGAATCAAGACAGATGACTTTGGTGAATTTGATGTCTAAGGTCTAAGCTCTAAGCACTCTAGTACCTGCCTTCAAGGCCGATGAAACAAATTATTTTCATCTGCCCATTCCACTATGGGAAGTCTTCACATGCTTGGAGCAGACACCCCCCTAATCACTGTAAGGTTTGAGGCCCCTTGGTTACCCTCAATCCAGCTTAACTTGTCTTCCAAAATTGTCGACCCCAGTAAATTGTATGCTACTGTTTCTTGGAGCCACAGGTGAGAGTTAAGTGAATCAGGTGGACACCAAAAGTGGAAAGCAGTCTTGTAACTGGCTTGGCAGTCCTCACCCCAGAGGGACTCATTTTTCTCGAACACATCCCTTCACCACAAATAGAAATTAATTAAAAGAGGAAAAATATTAGAATTTAGAGGAGTTGGAATATGCTTTTTTATAGAATATAGGATTTTATTTGGGATGTAAAGGAACACAAGGAAGCCAGGAGGTGGAGATAAGGAGGGCTTTGAATGACAAAAAAGTATTTTGTATTTGCTACTGAAAGTGATAAGAAGCTACAGGAGTTTATTGAATAGAAGGGGTAACATAATTAGATCCGCACTTTAGGAAAGGTCACTTTCATGGCTGAATGAGGAGGCCCAAGGCAAGCAGAGCCACTAGCAGGCTATGGCAGTAGTCCAGATCAATGTGATAAGCTCCTGCACAAGAGCAGCGCAAGTGGATGTTGCTCAATCTCTTAAAAATGACAATATATTAGAGTAAGAACTCATGTTCCTCTCACTTCTACATGGGGAAGTCAATAGGACTTGGCAATTCCATTCTACTAACACCTTCATTTATAGCCAGTTTAGGATTTGAACACAATTCTCCTGCCCCATTCCAAGGAACTTCCACTTGCTGTATTGTCTTTTTATTGTTGTCTAAGTCTTAATAACAATTGTCTGTGTCACCATTTGTATATCACTTAACTGGTACAACTTCCCAGCTGTAACACGGTGTTTTTGTGAGGATCAAATGGGATAGTGGGTTTTAAGTGCTTTTCAAGCATTAAAGCACCATCTAATGTGAGTTATTAATGCCATCTCCTTGCTCAAGACCCCTCTGTCTCCAAATCTCAGTTTCACCATTTTTGAGGGAGGGACCCCAGGTTTAAATGTGGGGCTTAAATGAGATTGTTCTGTAAACTTTAAGCACTATATAAATATGAACTATTGTCAGGAGAACTTCTTGAGTGGCAACCATCACAAAAGGATGCTTAGAAGCTGTGCTAACTGAGCAGCAGGTATTTAGAATGCCAGTCTTACTTTCCATGGTCTCCACTATTGATGTAGGATCTCTCTGACCCACCCCATACTTCCCCTCTCCCAGGTCCCAAGATTATCTTGAGTAAATCTAGGTAATTTGCTAGAAGGTCAACCTAGAGATCACCTGCTCCCCAGGGAGATTTAAAAATACCAAGGGGGCATTTACTGGACCTGAACTGGGGCTACTCCAGCTGTCAGAGGGCAGTAGCTTAAGTAATTCTGATACTTGGTTTGACATAGGACCTCTTGAAACAGAAAATATGATAGAGTAGAGACCACGTGTTCCTCTTACTCCTACATGACCACAAACAGTAGAGGAAACAGACCTGGACAATTTACATGGCAAATAAGAAAGGAAACATGACCTCTTAGTATGTTTGTTTGACAGTAGATAAAGCTAACTGATGTTATTTCCTTTGCTGGATAGATTTAATGTTTTCATATTAAGCATAACAAACCTTTTCTTACAAGGGAAACACATGAATAACTGTAACCAGGGCACATTAGGTAGAATTTCATTGCTAGGACATTTAATACTGGTCTAGATAAGATAATAGAAATAGTATATGGGAAAGAGTTCCCATGTGAAGGTATAAGTGAATTTCAACAATTCTAATTCATATTTCTACTGACTTTTTCTTCTACTATTTATTTTTGTAAATGAGACTGGGTCTCTCAAATGTGCCCAGAATGGAAGTACAACAGTCCCTGTGGGGCCTGATCTCACTATTTATAAGCACACAAGCTTAAACCTATTCATTTCTGAGCTGGGCCTAGAGACATCCCCTCCTCCCCTCCCCTGCTTCCCTTCTTTTCTTGCCTTTTCCCCCACCCCCAACTCCCAGGAGCTAATCAGGCCAAATCAGCTATAGTGTTACTGCAATTTAGAACTCCCCAAAAGATCCTCAAACCTCAGTCTTCCTGGTTGTTAGAATTTATAAACATGAATAACCATGCTTGGCCATCTTTTCTGCTTTCAACACCATCTTGGGCAACGCTATGGTATCAGATAAGTTTTATTGGTCAGAGAAAAGCATTTCAAGCCTTTAAAAGTCACAATTAAAAAAAAATTGATCCCTGATCAAGTGCCAAGTGCTTTAAATCTTTTCTTGATGTTTTTTCCATCACCTTTATTTACAAATCCATCTCTTCTCTGTTCTCCCTGAGAAAACCCTACTTTGTAACAAAGGATTAAAAAGGAAAGAGATAAAAAGGAGTTCAGCAAAATTAACCAACACATTCACTAAGTCTGTATAAATGAAAACATATTTATTAAAAGTTTGATATGTTTCAGGTCCTAGGCTAAATACTGGGGATTAAAAAACAGGCAAGCAAAATGGTCCTTGTCCTCAAGGAGCAAAACTATAAAGGGGAAGACAACACAAATAGGGGAACATGAATTGGGAAGAAGGAAGAGGGGGAGCACCAATGTGGGCTGGGAAATAGTTTGGGAGCTGGTGCTGAGGCAGATAAAAATAACAGTTCATCTGACAGCTATACCCATGGTCCAGCACTTCTATAAAGAAGAGAGAGGTTCATTTCTTCTTTCTTTACTAATTATAGCATCAGAGCATTCAGGTTTTGTTGTTGTTCTTTTCCATTTATATTGCTGGTAGTCATTGTGAATATTGTTTTCTTTGCTCTACTTGCTTCATTTTGCACCAACTCTTTAAGCTTAACCAATGCCTTCCACTGAAGTAGTGTTTGGTTCTTTCAGTGTAATATTCTCTCTAAAATGTAATGTTCTCTGTTGGGCTTTTCTTGGGGTTTCTGGGAGCAACCTTTGTTTCAGTTCAGTAATCACAAGTACAGCCAGGGATTAAAGTCCAAATCCTTTATTGTCTCCTTTCCTGGGGCCCAGTTAGCTTTCTTAGAGACCTATCTCTCTCCTTGGTTCCGAGAGCTTGAGCTCCTTCCACCAGTCCTTTGTCTTCTCTGCTTCTGCCAGCTTCTTGAGGTCCTCCTAAATGTGTCTTGGTTTCTGTGGGGGAGGCAGGAGGACCGCCACCACGGTCTTCCCTAGTTCTGATTCTAGTGAGCTTGTCTGAGGTTATATGGTCTCTTATCATAGGTATGAATCTTGTAGAACTATAGTAAATACTAAGTACATGTACTGGGCTAGAGAACTGTTAAGCACCCTGCTAAACAACCATTGTCTCTATCAATTCCACTGACTTAACACCTTGTTTCAAGTTCTGGCCCATAACATCTCCCGCTTTCTTTTGTTTTTAGAACATAAGGTGGTCATGACCTCCCTGACTTCTCAAGGAGGTGAGAACCCCAAAAAAGGTGATCACGCCTTCCCTGACTGCTCAAAAAAGGGGTGAAAACACCATAAAAGGAGGTGATCATGCTCTCCCTGACTGACATCTCAAGAAGGGAGATGAAAACACCAAAGGAAATGGGAAATCAAATCAGATTAGCGGATTTCTGAAGGGACTCACTCTTAAAACAGGTATACATAAATCCATCAATATGGGAGGTATTACACATAATTACATAAATTACATAAGCACATAGTAACACAGGCTAGTAGTGATATAACAAACATGAATCAACATGAGGAATTATACATGTGGTATGAATCTTGTAGAACTACAGTAAATACTAAGTACAGGTACTGAACTAGAGAACTGTTAAATACCATGCTAAAATAGATAACCATTGTCTCTATCAATTCCACTGACTTAGCACCTTGTTTCAAGTTCTGGCCTATAACATTTCAGAAAAAGAAAGTAATCTTTAATTTAAGTTTGGCAAAAGCGTCTCCAACTCTACTTTTTCGACAGGATTTCTGCAGCAAGCAGAAAACAAGTATTTTCTGTCTTTTAAAAATTCTTAGCAGCAGAGGGCAGTACAGAGCAAAGAATGCTTTATCCATTGGTGAAAAGAAAATTCAAGCATCTCTTTGGTTAGTCAAATCTGTCTGGCAATAAGTTGACAGTGGAGAGAGAGGTACAACGCCTTTAAAGTCTATTCTTTTAACATCTTGGATCATCAGCTGGACCCTTTCTTGACAATAAATCTCAATTTAATCTATGGTTAATAATCAAATTCTCATTTTCTATCACTAAGCCATAATCAGGTAATATATAGCCATCCCATAATTATAAAGCAGCACTGGTTTTTATATTTTCTCCAGTATTAATCTCAGAATTCTCCATTTTTAACTGTATATGTAAGTCTTTGAAGTACAATCCTCTTTTTCTGTTCCACTATGTATATGCAAATACCTTTCCTGCTTGGTGTTTATTAAATTAAAAATTAAAATTAAAAAATTCATATTGAATTATTATATTCTTTAAAAAAAGAAAATTCATTCTATATGATGAAAATTCAGTTTCATCTTTCAGCCTTTGTCCTTTATTCACAAAGTTCCACATCTTGTCATATTCAAATGAGCAACTGCTAGCTCTGGACACTGAGGCAACTTAACAGAGCAGTTACTTGCTAAGAGTGTGGAAGCAGATTTATGCCCCAGACTTCACAGCTCCACACACATAAATTAGTAAAGTTTTAAGATCTACATTTTATATAGCAATTTGTAATAAAGCAAGATATGGTAGTTTGCAGCTATATTAAGAAGTATTTATAATATCAATATATTAATAATAATAACAATAATCAAATAAAGTATCAGGATCCTAAGGTTGAGATGGAGTTTAGAATTCTAGTGAATTTTTTCTCTTTCAATTAAAAAATGTAAATGCCTACTATTTACAAGGCAATCTGACAGATACTGGGGACAATTTTTTTTTCCAAGTTTCTGAGTTCCAGGAGTTTAAAAACTGGTAAAGGAGACAATACATATAAGATAATAAGAGCCATCAAAGGGGTGTTTTTCTTTGGGGAGTCACAAAAATGGTGAGTGGAACAACAGGGGAAATTGGCTTGATATATACTTTCTGCTAGCTATAGCAGTATTGATTTAATTATGGTTCCAGAGCTAAAGGGTAGTGGGAGTGAGTAGCATTCAGTAGCAGAACACATAGCCAGTTTCAGTCATCCAAAGGACATATTAGTAAACAGGGTAGATACTAATAAAATGGCTGGAATAGAATGTGACCATGAGTGGAGCTAGCTTTTTAGCATAATTCCAAATTTTTCTCCAGGATGATTAGACCAATTCACAGCTCTACTAATAGTGCATTATTATTTTTGTGGAAGAGAGCATGATTACTAGATCTCTTGTAATATTGAGGCATCTGGCTCTCCAGTTAGGAGAATGAGTTCAAATTCAGCTTCAAGTACAATAGTTGTGAATCTGGGCAACTCAATTCATCTGTTTCTTTCAGTTTCCTTCTCTGAAATAAGGATAATAATAGCACCTACCCTCCAGGGTTGTTGGGAGGATCAGATGAGATACTTTTAAATAGGTGATAAATAAATACTAATTGTATCTATCCACATTGACTAAGATCAGTACTCTCACAGCTCAAACAAATAGAATACAATTGTGTCACTGGCCACTCTTTTGTTTCTATTTTCTTTTTTTTTTTTTTTTTATTATGAATTCAACAGGGATAAAATAAAACGAACATTTCCATATACATTTTAGAACAGAAAAGGGCAGGAACTGAAAGATGAAACTGAATTTCCATTATGTAGAGCTCATTTTCTTTTTTAAATACATAATAAATTAAACATGTAACTCCTTTTTTATTGTTCTTACATTTTTAATTAATTTTTATTTTGAACTTAACATAGGATGGGTATTTGTAGAAAAAGAGGATTGTACACAAAACCCTTATATATAACTTGTTTTTCTTTTTAACTTTATAATGAACTCAAGCTGCAGCCTTCAATGATATATTGCTTTTCTGGGGTTACTTCTTGTCTTTTTTTTTTCTTCTATTTTGAAGTTCTTTTCTCTTTTAGGAAACATGGAAACCTAAGCCCATTCCTCCTCTCCTTTCCAGCATTCCCACCCTGCCCCCTCCCCTACACACATTGGAAAAAGAAAAAAACAAAATCATAATAACAAATATCTATACTCACCCAAAGCAAATTCCCATATTTATTGTATAAAAATGTGTCTTTCTGCTGTTGTGCCATGGTTCCCTTTTAATGTCCTGACCCAGTTTCCCTAATTGTCCTATTCAGTTACTCTGCCTCAGGTTATAACCATTCCCTCTTAATGTTTGATAGGAGTTAGGGTTAGATCTTATCTCTTAGACCTCAGGCTATAATCATTCCCTCTTAATGTTTGATGGGATAAAGGTCTTTATCCATTTTAGACATCATTAGAATATCAAGAGCCTCTGCAGTACCTCCCATTAGGTCATCCCCATCTAGGTACCTCCCCCATTATGTCATTGTTCTTGTTACCCTATAAAAGAGTTTTGTATCTGACATTTAATGCTGGATTCTTGGAGATGATAGTCTCATTCAGCCCTGGGACCAAACCATGGATCCATTTGGTCCCAGTATATCTCTCCCTTTAATAAATTATTAAATACTCTCTAATCTCAATCTTACTCAGTTTCTCTGGCATTACATTTTGGAGCTCCCCAGTGAGATGTTAGAAAATGAGCAGGATTAGAGATAAGAGACTTTCCAGTTTTGGGGTCTCAGGGTGGCTGGGGATCTGAATTCTTGGCCTGGAGAGGCTGGGCCCCCCTGGATTTTTTTCAGAGCTTCTGGAAAAGAGAGCAGTTTCCAGCCACAACTGCCAGAAGGGAGACACCCCCATTTTGGCCATTGGAGAGTACGTCTGGGTATCTTTTGGAGTACTATGTAGTTAAGTCTTAAGACCAGTTCTGGTCTGTCTGTATAAGACCTGTTCTGTTCTGTCTGTCTGTGCTAGCATCTGGATTCCCAGAATTATGAAATGCTGACAGACATAAATTCTGGGAGTAGGGTCTTCTGGACGCAGGGAACCCTACCTGGGTGTCTAAGACACATCTATGTCTCAGTTGGCACAACTCTGGGCATTCCAGAGTATAAATCTGGGTGTCTTTTGATACCATCTGGCTAAAAAAAAAAAAAAAGAGTATCCGTTTGGATTACGGAAGGAAAGACTCTTGAGTCAACAACTTCCCTCAGGGCTATTCTTCCCAGATAGTCCCTGGTCTATGTGTTAAATGTTTTGACTGCGCAGTCTATGTGTGTTCTGTGTCCTGGGTT
Source organism: Sarcophilus harrisii (assembly GCF_902635505.1). Classification (NCBI taxonomy): domain Eukaryota; kingdom Metazoa; phylum Chordata; class Mammalia; order Dasyuromorphia; family Dasyuridae; genus Sarcophilus; species Sarcophilus harrisii. The sequence continues at coordinate 593,520,682 of NC_045427.1, read as the reverse complement.
CTGTGTGATTTGTTTGTTTTGTTAATTTAAGAGCTCTATTAAACTTAACAATGATCAAGAAATTTGGGAATTGGTTATTTCAGTGTTGGAACTGTACTTAGTATAATTCTAAACTCCAACTGGAGAAAACGTTTGATTAGGAATTTTAGGATGCTTCCAAATTTGTGGAAAATAATTGTACTATTGCCTTTGCATGCCAGATTTGTTCTGAGTATTCTTTTGGGCAGTTTTTAAATTGTGGAAAATAATTTTACTGAGTTATCTTTAAGTATAAGATCTTAAAGAACAATAGCTTGTTAAAGAAGTTCTGTTAAATTGCCTGAAAGGGTCATGTGCCTTTAAGGAGGTAAAGTATGTAACAAAAAGGATCTGACTTTTCTGAAAGCTTCAACTCTGGCCAAGTTGGAGCTTAGGAGGATTCATTGGGAATAATGGCCACGTGGGGCCAGAGGGAGAGAAAGAAAAACTATGCTATTTCATTATTTGAAATATGATAAGAAAAGCAGTTTTATATTATTGGGAATTTAAAGCTGTAATTGATTGGATGTTAAGTTAAAATATAGGTTATTAAAACAAAATGTCAGTAGCTTACCTTGGGAGGTTATGTTGTACCTCCCTACTTAGATGGTATGTTGTTTTCTAGAAGTATTGGGTAATTTGTAAATTGTAAGTTATGCTTTAAATCCAACTCTGCTAGACATGTGGGCTTTATGCAATCTTGCCCTCCTCCCCCGACTGATTTCTGCTATTTTAAAGGTTGGGTGGGGTAGAGATCTTTTGTCTTTAAAGGTGAAGATTAAACTCACCCCCCAAAGCTCTCTGCTACTTCAGTTATTTGAAAATTCCTTTCTGTAACAAAAAAAAAAAGGGAGGAAGACATAGGAAATTGGGGAAACTGGTGTATTTTCTTAGCACTTCTGCCCCATCCCCTATCTTACTAGTTCTAAAGTATTAAATTGTTCTTTAATCTCTATCCTGCCTCAGTTTCTCTGGCAGTACACTGCAAATTAAGCCCATTGTTTTTTCTCAGGTGTTGAGTACTGTGGTTTGTTATTTCATTGATTAAGGTTCTTAAAATCTTTTATGGTTATTTTTCTTTCAAATGTAGTTATCCATATTTCTACCATGTTTAACATATATTGAACAACTTGCCATCTGGGGGAAGAGGATGGAGGAAGGGAGGGAAAAATTGGAATACAAGGTTCTGCAAGGGTTAATGTAGAAGAATTATCCATGCATATGTTTTGAAAAATAAAAAGCTTTAATTAAGGGGGAAAAAAAGCTACTGTGCAATGGGAGACTGGCCAATGAGGACAGTGTGTATGGTAAGTGAGCCCCTTCTGGAAGTACCATGTAGGATGTAGAATTTAGAGGATTCATTAGGAGCATGTCCCTGACTGTTTCTAGTCCACAGGTTGAATACTGACTATTAAATTTGAATTAGGTGTGCATTCAAAACAGATACTTACTGGCCAAAATAAACTGTCCCCCTGCTCAATCAAATCTGACTAGTTCTCTTAATTTTACATAGGGCTAAACAGAACATTTCCAAGGTTCCTCAGACAATTGAAACCCTCCCATATATAACATCATTCTAATTGTTCAGGGACTTTTTCACTCTAAGATCATGATTTATTATTCAAGACATGTTCTCACCTGATTAAGCTTCTGGGAGTAGCTTTTTTAATCACTTACTTTAAGTTTGGGTGGGGTGATCAAATTTATTCATTCAATCTCCACCCTTTTATTGGAAACCTGGTAACACCCTATGGAGCCTTTATAACACAAAATTGGGTTGGGGATGGGGATGGGGATGGGGATGGGGTGGTGATGGAGATAGACTGACAGATAGGTGAGGGATTTGGCTAATTGCCTTTTCAATGCACATTCAGTTCTAGCTTAGTAAATAAAAAGTGAGTTTCTCTACCATATAGTTAGCAGGATGTAAATAGTCATAGAATACTTGCTATTCTCCTTTTCTATTCTGAAATGGAAAGCAGGTCTCCTTCCATTCCATGTCAGGTACTTCTAGAAGTGGGCTTTCATTGACCAATCCCTCATTGTACTCATAAAATTATTCTCTTGGTTCTGCTCAGTTCACTTTTCATTTGTTCATACAAATCTTCCCAAGTTTCTCTGAAACTCTCCCTTTTGTTCTTTCTTTCAGCACAAAGATATTCCATAGCATTTCTACACCCTAATGGATTTGTCTATTCCTCAATTGACAAGAGTTCCCTTAGTTTCCAGTTTTTTCCTACCACAAATAGAAATTATAAATATTTTTGTACCTATAAGTCCTTTTCCTTTTCCTTTTGTTTTCTTGGAAAGTTTAGTGACTTTGGAGGCTCAATTCTCCAAACTACTTTACAGAGCAGCTTAGAGCTGGGCACTACTTGAGCCAACCCTATAGTCTTATTGAGTCCCATTGCTCCTTTATAATCATTATACAGATCTGCTTTGGTAGGTCCTAACATATAATTAAGGATGTGTCCTGCATTTTGGATTTCCTTCACAAGCTAATTGTACAATATTTCAGAGTCTGATTCTTTTTGTACAGCAAAATAACGGTTTGGTCATGTATACTTATTGTGTATCTAATTTATATTTTAATATATTTAACATCTACTGGTCATCCTGCCATCTGGGGGAGGGAGTGTGGGGTAAGAGGTGAAAAATTGGAACAAGAGGTTTGGCGATTGTTAATGCTGTAAAGTTACCCATGCATATAACCTGTAAATAAAAGGCTATTTAAAAAAAAAAAAAAAAAAAAAAAGGATGTGTTCTCTTTCTCTTTTTCTTTCCCTAAGAGCAGTTCAAAAATTTAGTTTAGCATAAGTTTGCAACATTTATCCCCTTACAATGAGGGCTTCTCTCTAAGACAGGAGAAAGGGCTGAGAAGATTGTTTGGAATTCTCCTCAGAAAGAATTTCAAGTGTGATAACCATCAGAATTACCTTCTGGTTTTAACATTGCTTTGCCTTCCTGAATAGTTTTCTTCTCAAGTCAATTCAACAAGCTTTTCTAAAGCAACTACTATGGTAAAGATATTGTGCTAGTTACTAGGGATATAGAGACAAAAAAGTTAAGTCAAACAATATTTTTTATAGATGGCAATGAGAAATTGAAAATTTAGATTTCAGGAAAATTGGAATTTATGACCAAAGAAGAACTAGAGATCACTATTGACTACAAAATAGAATATTTTAATTATATCAAATTGAAAAGTTTTTGTACAAACAAAACTAATGCAGGCAAGATTAGAAGGGAAACAATAAATTGGGAAAACATTTTTACAGTCAAAGGTTCTGATAAAGGACTCATTTCCAAAATATATAGAGAATTGACTCTAATTTATAAGAAATCAAGCATTCTCAACTGATAAATGGTCAAAGGATATGAACAGACAATTCTCAGACTAAGAAATTAAAACTATTTCTAGCCATATGAAAATATGCTCCAAATCATTATTAATCAGAGAAATGCAAGTTAAGACAACTCTGAGATACCACTACATACCTGTCAAATTGGCTAGAATGACAGGGAAAGATAATGCTGAATGTTGGAGGGGATGTGGAAAAACAGGGACACTGATACATTGTTGGTGGAATTGTGATATATCCAGCCATTCTGGAGAGCTACCTAGCCTGTAGGCAGAGTGTTGTGACCCTGAAGAAAGAAATAAGGGCAAGAGAGAGGACATGCAAAATGGAGGCAAGTCAAATCATTCGATCAAGCCTCATTTTAATGGTGCAATAGTACAGATATATATAGCAGTAGAAAAGAAGGCAGGGTTGTACAAAAGCAGTACAGGGTGGGGGTCCTAGACAAAGGGTTGGCATCCCGCCCAAGGATGAGATGCTCAGATGTTTCTGGTGGCAGGAAGCTCTATGATGGGATTAGGGGATGCCTAGATATCTGCCTATTCAAAGTTAGGATGTGATTAGGAGATTCCTATTCAGGAAGTCTTTGGTATGATGCGGATTAGGAGATTCAACCTATTCAAGGTTGGCCTTATGTGGCTGTAGATTAGTGCTGGCTCCCCACAGAGAGCAATTTGGAATTATGCTCAAAAAGTTATCAAACTGTGCCTATCCTTTGATCCAGCAGTGTCTCTACTGGGCTTATATCCCAAAGAGATACTAAAGAAGGGAAAGGGACCTGTTTGTGCCAAAATGTTTGTGGCAGCCCTCTTTGTAGTGGCTAGAAACTGGAAAATGAAGAGATGCCCCTCAATTGGAGAGTAAATTGAGTATGTGAATGTTATGGAATATTACTATTCTGTAAGAAATGACCAGCAGGATGGATATAGAGAAGATTGGAGAGATTTACATGAACTGATGCTGAGTGAAATGAGCAGAACCAGGAGATCATTATATACCTCAACAACGATACTGTATGAGGATGTATTCTGATGGAAGTGGATTTCTTTGACAAAGAGAAGATCTAACTCAGTTTCAATTGATCAAGGATGTATAGAAGCAGCTACACCCAAAGAAAGAACACTGGGAAATGAAAGTAAACTGCTTGCATTTTTGTTTTTCCTCCCGGGTTATTTTTACCTTCTGAATCCAATTCTTCCTGAGCAACAAGAGAACTGTTCGGTTCTGCACACATATATTGTATCTAAGATATACTGTAACTTCTTTAACATGTATAGGACTGCTTGCCATGTGGGGGAGGGGGTGGAGGGAGGAAGGGGGAAAATCGTAACAGAAGTGAGTGCAAGGGATAATGTTGTAAAAAATTACCCTGGCATGGGTTCTGGCAATAAAAAGTTATTTAAAAAATCAATCAATCAATAAATAAAAAGAAAATTTAGATTTCAAGGTCATCTATTTTCTTTTTTTTTTTTCCTGCCAGAACAGTTTTAATACTTTTTAAAAAAAAATTTAATAGCTTTTTATTTATAAATTATATGCATGGGTAATTTTATAGCATTGACAATTGCCAAACCTTTTGTTCCAATTTTTCCCCTCCTTCCCCCCACCTCCTCCCCTAGATGTCAGGATGACCAATACATATTAAATATATTAAAGTATAAATTAAATACAAAATAAGTATACATGTCCAAACAGTTATTTTGCCGTACAAAAAGAATTGGATTCTGAAATATTGTACAATTAGCCTGTGAAGGAAATCTAAAATGCAGACAGGCAAAAATATAGGGATTGGGAATTCAATGTAATGGTTTTTAGTCATCTCCCAGAGTTCTTTCGCTGGTATAGCTGTTCAGTTCATTACTACTCCATTGGAACTGATTTGGTTCATCTCATTGCTGAAGATGGCCACGTCCATCAGAATTGATCATCATATAGTGTTGTTGAAGTATATAATGATCTCCTGGTCCTACTCATTTCACTTAGCATCAGTTTGTGTAAGTCTCTCCAGGCCTTTCTGAAATCATCCTGTTGGTCATTTCTTACAGAACAATAATATTCCATAATATTCATATGCCACAATTTATTCAGCCATTCTCCAATTGATGGGCCTCCACTCAGTTTCCAGCTTCTGGCCACTACAAAGAGGGCTGCCACAAACATTCTTGCACATAAGGTCCTAAAGGGACTTTTTAAAAGTCCAGATGATGGGGTGAACTCTGTATGATCTGAGTTAAGCTCTGTAAAATTATGTAAAATCACAGAAACTATGTTGCTTTTGATCTATACCTCCAAATGGTTTCAGAGCATTTATCATGCTCTTATCGCTTATCTTATCGCTGTGCCATTCGAGAGCAAATCAAGCAAGCTCCTATTGATCTTGTTGGGAAGACACAATCCCAGGCAAGATTTCACATTCAATTGAGAATTATCAAACTTCCCCTAGGCTTACACATAAAATGGGTCTTTGAAAAATGATTATTTGCAGATCTATCTCTCCATTGAGAAAGATATGCCTGCTAAGAGAATGTTTCTTGGTGTCTTTTAATAAAGTCTCCTTTTGCCATAGCCTCTGGGAGTTAGTGAATTCTTTCGCTTCCAAACTGCATCTCCCAGCAAAAAGCACCTCTCTCTTTTTCATTCTACCTTATCATCACATAGATAAATAAGTAGCAGAAGCCTGGCCTTTTGACTTCAAATCTTTGACTTTCTACTAGACTGAAGGTTCTTAGCTTAGGAGTCTAAGAACTTTAAAATATACGTAATTGTTATCTTAAAATAATTGGTTTCCTTGATAATTCTATGTATTTTATTTTGTGCATTAAAAAAAAAAAATTCTTCTGAGAAGGGATCCAAAGGTTTTATTTACCATTCTGCCAAAAGGATGATGTTTGTTTTTAAAGAACTCCTACTCTAGACCATACTTTCTTAAACTTTTCCCACTTGAAACCTCTTCTTGCCTGAGAAATTTTTATGTGACCTGAAGTATATAAAATAGATGTACAAATCAAACATTTACTGATAATAAATCATGATTTTGTGACTGCTATATTTAGTTATAAAACCCTATATGGGGTCACAACCCATACTTTAAGCTTTGCTCTAGACCATATTGCTCTTTTTTCTTGAGATTACAATTCTTCTTATCCAAGCCAGAAGGATTATAATTTATTGTACTGGAAATATAAGTAGAAAAGACAGAAAATTGCAAGAATGGGAAAATCCAAGCCAGGAAGATTATAATTTATTATACTGGAAATATAAGATAAGTAGAAAGGACATTAGAATGCAAGAATGGGAAAATCACTACGATTTAACAAGGAGTGAGAACCATGGACCCAATCTATTTGAGAAAAAGTGAGTTGGGAAGTCTCTAGGACCTTTTAAGTTTCCTTTTTTTGGTTTATGTGTCAGAAGTCATGACTGTTGGCCTGAATAACAGCAGAGCTGGAAATGTGTTGACCAACCCCAACAAACAACTTCCAATTAATAAAGCTGTGACTTCCTGTAGGAAATAGCAACTGCCAGAGGAAGCAGATGGCAGCTGTGGAAGTAGACTACAGTAAGAAAAGCTGAGCTCTTATCTATAGGGGATGTTAGAATGAAGTTAGTGGTGGAGTGCTGGGAGCGCACCTGGGCCACCAGGAAGGAAGGTACAAATTCATGGTGTAGAGGAGCAAACTCAGGTGTCCATAGAAATAAAAGCCAATAGGACTTTGTCGTGTTCAGTATAGGTTCTGAAAGATAAGTGGACTTAGTAGGGGGGAGTATTGTTGGATTCTTTAAACCCGAATTACATCTCCATTTGAGTGGGAGAGTCTTGATTTCAAAGATGAACTATAAAGACTATAAATTGCATAGCAATTTCTGGGAAAAATGGGTCTTATCAAAGGGGAGTGCCTTCTTGACTCACTAGTCTATAAAGGCTTAGATAATTTTTGAATTTGTTATGTATAATTTATACTCTATTTTATTAGTTTGATGTTGGCAAAGAAACTGAAGCTATCTAGATAAGATCAAGAAAGGAGCTCATATCAAAAATTCTCAGGGCAGCCATAGATTGTGATTTTATTATTGATAAACTTCCCAGATTTACCTGATCCATCTTTGCCTTAATGCATTCATGGGTTACAATTTCTTCAGTAGACTAAATAAATAGTATGTCTCATAGATGTATTAGGTAAAAAGTATGAGGTAATAAATAGATCTGGAGACAAGAAGACCTGAGTTCACATTCTCTCTTAAATACTATTTAAGATATTTAAATACTGTTATGGGATGATAGCATTTATTCCCTAGTTATGAGATCAAAACAAGATCATATTTGTAAAGCACTTTGCAAATCTCAAAGTGTTATATAAATGCTAACTATTTTTATAATTGTTCTTAATAAAATGGAAATTTAAGAGAATTGCCAAATTCAGAGTAGTTTTTTGCTATGTATTTTCTCAGACCATAGAAATAACTATTACTCATTTCCACTAACTTGAAGAACTGGCATTATTAGTTAGTCAACAGTCAATAAGGTTTAACTAAGTGATCATTATGTGCCAGACCTTGGGCTAAGATCTGGGGTTACAAAAAAGTACCAAAAACAAAATTCCTGTTCTAAGAACTTCATATTCCAAAGCAGGAAATAACACATAAGTAGCCATATACAAATCAGTTACATATATTACAAGTAATGATTGTTGCACAATTACATGTTGTGCACGTATGTTTGAATGTATGAAACTTTTTATATTTAAAAGGTTTCTCAAATTGCAAAAAAAAAAAAAAAAAAAAAAAGAAAGAAAGAAAAAAGAATTATCACTCTTACCCAAGTATCCCATTTGACAGATGAGAAAACTGTGATATAGTTTAATGCAAAAGTTAGTAAGAGAGCTGACATTTCAGTACAGGCCTCCTGATTCTACAGCCAATAATCTTTCCACCACACCAGATTGCCATTCTTAGGGAATAAAGCTCCTTTTTAAGAAACTGGACTTGGAAGGAAAAAAAAAGCAAAATATTCATAAATCATGTGACAGCATGTTGGTTTGAATCGTGTCGCTCAAAAGAAACGTTCTTTCCCTGCCCCCACCAAGCTGCCACTACTGGTGAGGACAAAAATACCTACTGACGAAGCTTCTATTTATGAAATTGCATTAAAGGTAAACAGGGCTGACTCTGCAAAACTATGAAGTGAACTGGTCTCCTCCCTTTTTCCTTCTCTTTCCCTTTTTTCTTCTCTCTCCTATTCCTTCACTTCTTTTTTTCCTTCCCATCTTTTCTTTCTCCTTTTCCAGTCCTCTTCTTTCTTCCTGTTCCCTTCTCTCCCCTCTCCTGTTCCTTCCCCTCTTCTCTTCCTTTCCCTTTCTTTTTCCCCTCTCCTTTTCTCCTTCTTCCCTCCTTCTCTCTTCTTTCTCCTTCTTTCATTTCCTGCCCTCCTATTTCCATACTCCCTTCCCCTTCTATTCACGTCAGTTTACTGCCCACTCCACTGCAAACACCCAGTCTCCTGTTTTATAACTCTACTTTTGATAGGGCAAAAGTAATCTCATTCAGTTATTTACACTTGCTGATGAACTGATGACATTTGAGTGAGAATGCATTTCATTCAAGTGAACCATTTGCATGAATGAAAGGCGTAATTTACTCCTTTTCTAGCTAAATAGATTTGGGATGGACATTTTGAGGGAATGAAAGGAACCTTACTATAAAGTTTAATATAAAGTGAGGTAAAGGGTAGGAGTGATGCTTAGTTTACACAGCTCCAGCTGCTGAGAACCCATTATATTCTTCAAGAGTTGTTCCTCGCTAAGAAGTTTCCATCACTAGCTTTTTTCAGGATCTAAACGCTATCTCAATTTAGCATCCCTTCCCTATCGCAGTACCCTCTCTTTTATACCAAGTAGCTGGTGGTGTAGTGGCTAGAGCCTGGGAGTCAGAAAACCTGAGCTCAATCCTGCTTTAGGTACTTACTTACTAGCTATGTGACATTAGACAACTCACCCAATGGTTCTCTGCTTCAGTTTCTTCAACTGCAAAATGGGGATAAGAATACCTACCTTGCAGGACTGTTATGAGAACCAAACAAGATATTATTTGTAAAAGTGCTTATCAAATAGGATCACAATATCAGCAAAGTGATGCTATGAAATGCAAATTAGGGAGGGCTATGCAGTCACCTGCCTCATTTCCCTCCCCAGATACACAGTGGGTTCCTATGTATATGTGTATTTTCTTGTTTTTTCCCTGCTTTTCCCATTGGGTCCCTTCCCTATCTGAGTTTTGAACTTCACTTTCCCCTACCACTATAATTGGCTTTATAAGATCACACATTTAAAGCTGGATGGGACTTTGGAGGTCATCTGTTTTAACTGGCTTATTTAACAAATCTGGAAACTGAGGTCTAAAAGGAGGAAATGGTATGTTGAAGATAACACAGATAGATAACGAGTTATGGGGATAGAACTTTGATTCTCTGAATCTAACCTAGTACTATTTTCAAGATATCAGTCTACCACTGCCCCCAGCTTTTCAGAAACTTGTTAAATTTTTCATGGCCCACCTCTTACTAGTTTAAGAAGTATTTAATTGTGTTTTTGTACCCTAACCCCTCTTTTCAGACATTCTAGAATAAAATTCTATGCCTATTATGTTGTCTAACAATGCATTCTCTACATTAAATGGAGATATTTTTGCAATCTTTATCTCTCCCAGAATTATCTTTACAAGAGATTCTTTGGAGTTTGAAATTAAAATATACCAGTATGGGTTGCTACTTTCTAGTATACCATTTATAAATGAGTAACCCTCACTTAACATGGGTTGCTCTACATTGATAGGATTATCTTCTCCTTGCCTGGGGCCAGGTTAGCTTTTTTAAGGTCCTTCAGATGGGCCTTGGTCTCAGTAGGGGGAGCAGGACAGGCCAGCCACCATGAGGCTGATGAAGATGGAATGAATCTGTCTCTCCCTGGCTCTGAGAGCTTGAGCTCCTGCCTCCAGTCCAAGCCTCTTGATCCCCCAGGAGAGTCACCAGGAGCCTGACCGAAGATGGAATGACTCTGGTTGGGTTTGTCCCAGCTTATATGCTCTATTTTAATTACATCATCTTAGATGTGAATCTTGTAGAACTATATTAAGTACTAAATACATGTACTGAACTAGAGAACTATTAACTATTAATCACCATGCTAAACTAGATAACCATTGTCTTATCAATTCCCACTGAGTTAACACCTTGTAAGAATCCTTGTTTCAGAGTTCTGACCCATAACAGTCCTTGAAAGGGAATCCTGTGAAATGAGGAGAGGAAGGTAGATTAGAGCGACACTGAGAAAGGTCTTAATTGTATAATTTATCTTAGAGGAAACAAGAGAGCTGTTCCCAGGAAAATTGGGAAGTTTCTTGTAGACGGGTGACATGTTATATAGCAAGATGATTCTGGTTGCTGTATGTAGGATGCACTGATGGCAGGGAGAAGCTATTACAACTGCCTAGTAATGAGGAATTGTTCTAGAGTGATAGCAACACAAACAGAGAAGAGGGTAAACATATGTGAGGGTTACTGATAAAGTACAACAGAGAATCAATAGGACTCAGGGGTTAATTCAGTATAGAGGATGAGGAGCAGAAAAATAAAAAATATTGAGGTTTGATACTAAAGTACTAGGAACAGTGGTGTCATCAACAGAAATAGCAAAGTTGAAAGGAGACTTAGATTTTGGAGCAGAGTCACCAGGACTCTTTTAAGCAGAGATCTTAAAATTCATTTTAGGTATGTTGATTTTGAGTGACCATTCAGGAACAGTCAATAGACAATTGGAACTCAAGGAATGAATGAGTTTAGATATATAAATGTGGGAAGCAATCACTGGAGCTATGGGAGTAGAGGAAGATTATTAAGGGAAAGAGTGTGGAGAGAGAAGAAAGTCAAGAACACACCTTTGGGAGAAGCCAGGAAGCCAGATTATAGACAGAAGGAAGATGAAACAAAGAGGGTGATGTAAAGAGCAGCTAGATATGGTGGTAGATAGGGTTCTAGACTCAGAAAGACCTGGGTTCAAATTCTGCCTCAGGCACTTAGCTCTGTGTCCCTGGATAAGATACTTAACCTCTTTTAGATTCAGTTTCCTAATTTATAAAATGGCAATAGCATCCTCTACTCTAAGGGGTGTTGTGAGGATAAAATAACAGACTTTAGAGGGCTTTGCAAACCTGGAAGTATTTAGAACTTGAGTTCATAACATGGAAGCTGAGGTAAGATGACAAGGAGTTTGAAGTGGATAAGTCAGCATTGGTTCTCAGAACCACAAAACCACAGAATCTCACAGTTGGAAAGCCATTCAAAAAGGGATAAATCCATTAACTCAGTTCCTTCATTATAATATTAGCTCACAGTCCATCATCTTGGTCATGTTCTTTTTACCCTCCAGTTTATCCATATTTTCCCTCAAACGTGACATCTAGAACTGAATAAAATTGTCCAGATCTTGTCTGAACAATATGTCAAAATCACTTCTCTAATCTCTATGCCTCTCTTAATGGACATTAAGATGGCTTTAGTTTAGTTTTTTTTTTTTTGTTTTTTTTTTTTTTGTGGCTATTACTCAATTCATATTGCTATCTTAGACATTTCTCCCATTTTATAGTTCTAAATTTTTTTTTTAACCAAATGTAAATCTTTTACCTTAAACTCCAATTCACTGGAGGCATCAACAATTATACTAAGATAAAAATCTGACCATGAGACCATCCTGCCCCACAAAAGCTCCAGTGACTGCCTATTGCCTCTGGGATCGAATATTAATTCTGCTTTTTACTTAAAGCATTTAATAATCTGGATCCAACCTACATTTCTAGACATATATTATTCCCCTTGAGCATTCTATGTTCAGCTAAACTGGTTTACTTAATTTTCCCAGGCTGTATCCTCTCTACCACTAATCCCCCAAACCTGGAATCCACTGCTTTATCATGGAATGGAGGTTTGGAGCATGTTCAGGCCACCTAAGATGGCATCACCCTTGTGGAAGGCACTATGGGACTACTTCTGGGAGACTGGAGGTCTGTAGCAAGACGAGATTTTGTGATGAACTACCACATAGTTGGGAATAGCCTTTTTTCCCCATTGGTTCTACAGCCAGAACTATTAAATGTTTTTAAAAAGTCAAGGTTTAGGGGGCATTTATGTCCTAGGGTAAAGGATTCTTTCATTTTACCATGTAGTAAGTTGTGGGGAGAGGGTGGGGAAGGGATGCTTCTTTCCCCTCACCCTCATCTGTCCCTACTTTGTAAGACCATATGTTCCAAGAGATGAGCCTACTTATTTGGCATTTTTGCGCATTCTTTTCCATTCTAATTTTAGGGAGTAGAATCTTAGATCTGACCCAGAAGTGTGAGCCATGGGGATCCAGCAGTCCAAAAATCCAGGTCAGGTGTTGCAGATAACCCAGCAGAAGCAAACCCTGAGGAGCCAGGGTCTAGGGATGCTAGCCAACCCAGCTGGGTTTTGGACTTGAACTTGGTGGTGGGAATTAAATACTATGTAGAAACTGAGCTAAACTGTGAGCCTAATCTCTCCCTCTACAGAGGTCAGAGCAGTGTTCTGGGGGGAAATAGGGAAGGAAATTACGCCCAAGGTGTTGGGAGAAAATGTTATATCTTTTAAGTAAATCCTTTTGTGAAAGCTAACTGGAAGTTAATAGTTAGATAGAACTAGGGGTGTCAGTCATTGAGACCCTACAATGGGAGGGACCAAGGAAGGCTGAGGTCCCCCAACTCTCCTGGGGGTATTGGAGAGCCCTCTGGTGAGTAAAACAGATCAACAGCAGTCATCGATGTTACCTTAGAATTCTCTTGTTGTCATTGTTGTTGAGTTCAGTTCTGACCCACTTTGTGACTCCATTGGAGGTTTTCTTAGCAAAGATACTGGAGTGATTTTCTTCTTTAGTTCACTTTATAGATGAGGAAACCGAGGCAAACAGGATTAAGTGACTTGTCCAGAGTCACACAGCTAGCAAGCATCAGAGTTCATATTTGAACTCAGATGTTCCCGATTCCTCGCCTGGTGTCCTATCTACTTCACCGCCTAGTTATCCTTAGAATTTTTAGTTGTCCCCTAAACTCTCCAAAGCACATATACTCTGGTAAATCTTTCCCAATCACCTTATTAAATCCCCTCATTTTAGAAATGACTTTATACAGCATTAAATTTATGTATTTTACAATTATTTGCTGTTTGTCTTGCTTCCTCTTTATGCCCTCTCCTCACTCCCCTCTTCCCCCCCCCCCTGCAAATTCCTTTAGGAACGGGCTATTTTCTTTGCTGTCTGCCCCCTCCAAAGTAGGCAACTAACAAATGCTTATTAATTAAGTTAGAGCTCATCTTTTGTGTTCAGATTGATCAGTGCTCAACCCTAGGATGGAAAAGCAGAAAAAGATATTGCAGTCAGGAAATCTAGGGCTGGTGATTTGCAAGGTGGAAACGGCTAAAAAATAAAAGTTTGAAGGATTCTGAAAGCAAAGGTTGTGAAACCAGAACTGTATGATCAAAATAGAGAGATTAAAATAGAAACAGACCAAAATAGAAAGGATGAAGGCAGGAAGGTCTCCAGCCTTTTGGGTGGACGCTGCATGTAGTTAACTTTTGGGAGGTCTCAGACAAGAGTCACACACTATGTGCAGGTATGGATGGGGTTCCATCTGCATAACAGGATCACATTTGAATATCTGTGAGTATATATAAAAAAAGAAAACAGTGGAAATTCAGCAATGGGTTGAACTAGACATTTGAGAAAACTCCCAACTCTAAATTCCATGGTCCCTCTTTTTTTTTTTTTTTTTTTTAAAGAACAGATTTAATTTTTTATTGTATTTAATTATTTTATCTTCCCTCAATTACACATTAATAAAACATCTTAACTTTTTTTTCTTTGACCCAGGAGCAGCTTTCCACTCACCTCACCTCTCATTTTCACAGGAAAATTGCTATTTAAGCACACACCTGCTACAAACTACGCATCACTACAGACAATTGGCATTACTTTTTTAAAACTAATGTTTTTTCACTTAAGCATTAGTTTTCCTCCCACTTCATTCCATCCAAGAGGAAGAAAGTGGGAATGGAGAAGGAAAAAAGGAAGGAATGGAAAAAAAAAAGTCCTTGTTAGAAATATACAAAGCCAAGCAAATCTAACTCCTGAATTGACTGGCCACGTTCGAAAATATAGGTCACATCACCCTCTACCAGGGAATGGCTCTCGTTACTGGCTCTCTGGAATTGTGGCGAGTCGTTCCGCCGATCGGGGCTCCCAAATCTTTCAGGAAGAGTAGTTTTCCCTTACAAAGCTGCCATCACCACGTAAATGCTTCTGCTTGGGCCGGCTCACTTCGCTTTGTGTCGGCCCTTGCGGGTCTATCCCGTTCTCTCTGAACCTGTCCGTTTCCTCCCTTCTGACGGGCCCAAGCCAGTACCTTACCTCGCAGCCCTCGCTCTGACGCGGGCCCTAGACACCTGCACACACTCTTGACTTTGTTCGCGCCTTTTCTGCTCCTCTACGCCCTTAGGGGGAGGTGGGGGGGGAGGGGGAGACTGGCCTGCGGGGAAACCTCGTGGCCCCGGAGTGCGAGGATGCTCTCCCATGACCGGCCTCATTAATCCACGGTTCAGTGGCCCAGCACCAGACGGCCGCTGCCTTGCTTTGTCGGCCCAAAACAGTGAAGTCTATCAGCTCTCTTGAACTGTCCGATCCTCTCTACGCCCAAGCCAGTTTACTCTCGCAGCCCGTGGACGGCCAGACACGCACACACCTTGACTTTGTTCGCCCTTTTCTGCTCGCCTACGCCTGTAGGGGAGGTGAGGGATCGCCGGGAAGGCCTGCGGACCGTGGCTCCGAGGAGGTGCGAGGATGCCCCCTGACCGGCCCATTAATCGCTGGTTCAGTGGCCAGGCACCAGACGGCCGCGGCTTCTTAGGGCCCAATGTGAGAGCCTTATGGATCGTTATCTGCCCGTTTACGTTGGCGGTAGAGCCGAGCCGGCACCAAGCTCCTGCCTCGTGGGCATGAGGCATCGCCGCGGACGGGGGCCTGGCCCGGCTCGGGGAGCGCTCTCGCCCGCAGCCTGCTCGGCTTCAGGCCGGAGGCTGCCAGGGCTGTCGGGCCCTGAGCTGACTCAGCTGGTGCTGAGCGCCGGCCGCAAGCTCTCGCCTCCTCGGCGCATGCCCGGACGCGGGGCTCTCGCGGCGGCTTCGGGGCCTCTCGCGCCCGCAGCTCTCGAGAAGAGGCCGTCCGGGGCCTGAGCTGGAGCTGAGCTAGCTCGCGAGCGCCGGCGATCGCCCCTCCTCAGCCAGACCGGGGCTCGCGAGCACGCGCCGCCGGGCGCTCTGGGGCGAGAGCTCCGAGGAGCGCGGTCCGGGGCAGGGAGGCAGCGTGCGGGGCGACGCAGGAGGGGCAGCGGGAGACAGCGCGCGGGCGTGGGGAGGCAGCGTGCGGGCGGGAGGATATGGATGCGATGGCAGGGCGGGCGTTGGGCGACGGGACTGCTGAGTGGGGGGAACTGCAGAGCGCGCGGAGCTGGGGGTGGGTGCAGGGGCGCGGGGCGCTCAGTCGAGGGCGGGGGCAGAGCGCGCGGGGCGTCAGTCAGGGCGGGGGCAGAGCGCGGGGCGTCAGTCAGGGCGGGGGGGCAGAGCGCGCGGGGCGTCAGTCAGGGCGGGGGGGGGCGCAGAGCGCGCGGGGCGTCAGTCAGGGCGGGGGCAGAGTGTGCGGGCGCGTCAGGGCGGGCAGAGTGCAGGCGCGGGGGTCAGTCGGGCGGGGCAGAGTGTGGGGCAGAGCGCGCGGGCGTCAGTCAGGGCGGGGAGCAGAGGCGCGCGGGCGTCAGTCAGGGCGGGGAGCAGAGCGCGCGGGGCGTCAGTCAGGGCGGGGGGGGCAGAGTGTGGGGGCGTCAGCCAGGGCGGGGGGCAGGCGCGGGGCGTCAGTCAGGGCGGGGGCAGAGCGCGCGGGCGCCAGTCAGGGCGGGGCAGAGCGCGGGGCGTCAGTCAGGGCGGGGGGAGCGCGTGCAGCAGCCTGCGCGGGGTTAGAGGGGAACGCGGGCGCGCGCCGCGGTGTCCCGGGGCTGAGGGGCCGCGAAGGAAGGCTGGGGCTCTGTGGGGCGGAAGGCAGGGCGGGAGGCGGGGCCGACCGCCGGGGTCGGGCCGGATTGACTCACTCCCGGCGTACAGTTTCCGAGGGGCGGAGGTGGCTGACCAAGGGGCAAGAGCCGGACGGGCCGCGGCGGAGCGCAGGTCAGGGCCGGGCCGGGGCCAGGCCGGGGGGCTAGGGCGGGGCCGCGCCCCAGGGGGAATGAATTCCGCCGCTGCGTGGAAGAGGAGGAGGGGGGTGGGGCAAGCCGGGAAAATCTCCCGGGAAAAGCGGGCTGCTCTTGGAGGCCTTGCGTGCCCTCGCCGCGGTCGCACCTCCGCCCACTGCGGGCGCTTCGGAAGAAGGGCGGACGGGGTCACGACGCGGCTGGTCCTGGGGCTCCCACCCCCGAGTCATTACGTAGTCGTACTTGTTCTCCCAGGCGACCTTGTTGGGGCGCCGCGCGTAGCCCCCTGAGCCCTAACCGACGCCCCTGCGAAGTAGGGCTTGGTAGGTCCCAGCATCCCTGCTTCTCGGGTCAGGAAAGAGGCCGAGGGAGGAGGGTAAGTGGCGGTAGCTCAGGATGCCCCAGACGCGCCCCTCCCCAGCCTGGAACGGGGAAGTTCGTGACGGACGGGAGATGAATGAGGCAGGAAGCCCGTCGGGCTGGAGCCGCGCGTCTGGGCCCCGCGTCCACCCGAACCCCGTGGAGCGCCACGGTGGGAAGGGCATTTGTGAGGTCGGGGGAGGCGCAGGGGAACAGAGTTGCGTTCTGGGGCTCAGTGACCAGCCGGGAATGCGCCCTGATCCTCAGCGGCTCTGCCGAGAATTCCCGTTTCCCTTGGAGGAGGGAGGGGAGGGATCGTCCGAGATGACCCAAGTCAGGAGAGCAGCCAGGAATGGAAATAAGATGACTGGACTCCCGAGCTGGAGTGTTCGCCCAGGTCACGGAATCGCCAAAGAAAGCCCTCCACACTCGCTCTTATTTACCCTTCCTTACCACGCTAACCCCGAGTTTGATTAGCAAAAAAATCTTCCTTTAAATAGTGCAAGTGATAACGATCATATGGCTGCAAAACATGCCCCTGCCAGGGGAGGAGTTACTTTGGATGCAGCTGGGTTAAGTGGTAAAATCATCAATCCTGTAAAAGATTTTCCTCCATTCCTGTTTGTGCATAACATCCTGTTTCCTGTATGGACCAGTAGGAAAAAAAATTGCATTATTTCAGCATTATGCATTTATCATAGTTAACTTTATTTATTGCAGTAACTTAAACTCCACTATGACAAAAGAATAAAGACTTTTACAGGTGTGAACTAATAAGACTGGGCATATAATTTTTAAAAGTTTTTCTTAATTAGTGGTTACTTTGGAACTATATTTGTTGGTAATGCCTATATTTGGAGTTTAGGAGTTCTCTAATTTGCTCTGTGTGTTGCTGAATTAAAAAAGGACTATTTATTCATGATTATTATTTTGGCTTTAGACTTATAGCCAGAAGGGAATGTAGACATCATCTAATCCACCTTCCTCATTTTTATAGAAAATAAAACATCCCTAGAAAAATCAGCGTTTTCTGAGAATGATGTGCTCAGCCACATATGAACCTTCCAAGATTTTTCTGAGTTAAAATTTTTTTAAAATTTTCACAATGACGTGAACCATGCAAGTAGGCAAGTTTCATGATCTCTCTAGCCCTTGGTTTCCTTATCTCTAAATTAAACTATATTACTTACTTTATTTGCTTTAAAATTCTAGAATTTTCTTAAGTAATTGATATAATTTTTTTGAATTCTTCCAAGGGAGCCTTTTGATGTAGGTGATTTTTAAAAAATGCTGTTGTGATTACAAAAATAGAAATAAACGCAATAAATATTTCATATTTAAAGCATTCACATTTGAAATATAGTTTCTCTTTTGCTCTGTGATAGACAAGTGTGGTATCAAATGGATTGTACATAAGGATCCTTGCAGCAGCATATTAATTTAGAAAGCCACATGTGACCATCTATATTCTGTTGTATTTTTATTTTCCCATTTACATTTTAATCTGGTTTGGGCCTCAGCAAGCAGTGTTTGACACCTCTGATATATATAATATACATTGTCAGACTGGAATGATATGCAATAAAATGCAACAAAAGATGTCTTCTGTGATGTTACTTGAGGAACTTTGACTCAGAGAAGTGATCACTGTCCAAATGAACATTAGCTGTGTGCAAATTTATTTGCTATATAAATATCCCCACTTGCCATATTTGTACCTGTTCTCATTTTCATTTCTTCTTTTTATAGAAACATAACTACAGTCCAGTTCTCACACAGAGAAAATAGAATGGCTGTTCCCTCATTTGCTTTCATATATTTGAAGTTTGAGGAACAAGGTGTTGAACCTCTCACCCTTATGTGTCTCAGGTGTTCTGCTGTGTGTTTACTGTCATAGGAGGGTACTGCCTGACATACTGTCTGACAAGGGTTGTCAGAACTAACCCTTTTTTGATTTGGAAAGTTTTAAAAATTGAATCATAAAATGAAATCTTAAAAAGTTTGAGCTCTTTAAAGATAAAATTAGATTTTCTTCTATCTTTAATATCTGTACAATTCCATAATAGCAAATAGTTCATTCATTCAACAGATATTTATTAGAAGCCTAATGCAATATGCAAGATACGATAGAGGATTCCTATTTTCAAGGAATTTATTGAAATATATCACAGAGGCAGCACTAATAGTGTCCTGTAGAGACTTGGCATTCTCTCTCTTATTTTGAAATTATTACTTTGATATTTCATTAATCTATGATTTCCCTCTCATTATAGATCATATTTCTAGCCCTTAGTAAATTGCTTCATTAGTAATTCAGAGGGAAAATTAATGTTATCTGGTGGCCAGCCTTCTGGTGATGAGTCCATCCAAACTCTTTTTGTCTAGTTGGGGGTAGGAGTTGGGACTAAGAGGGGGAGATGACCTGCCTGCTGACACTATAAAAGATGACAACATGAGACAGTTGTCTTTCTCTGATGCTTTGTGCCCAATTAATCATCAAGCATTTATTAATCACCTATGAGGCCCTGGGGTTATAAATTAAAAAGTGAGACTTTTAGTCCCTATGTTAAGAGAGTTCTTGCAAGCCCAGGTGAGAAAGCTGAGCATTTCAGGTGAAGGGGAACAGCTGCCTGTTGAAAGTCTTTTGTCTGGAAAACAGCAAGGACACAATGGGACTGGCTACCAAAGCAAGGGGAATAGTGGCAGGGCTCATCCTGGAAATATAGATGAGCCAGGAATTTGTTTTGCTTCCAAAGAAGGAACATTTTCCTGATTTCTTCCATTTTGATCTCTCAGCAACTTTGGAATACTGTGCTGGCCTTCATTTCATCATCCTCAACTAGCATTCAGGATTAGTTACCCAGATGAATCTGGGTAGAATGTAGAATGACAGCATTCTACTTGAACTTTTAAGTCATGCCTTAGACCAGGGGTCCTCAAACTTTTTAAATGGGGGGCCAGTTCACTGTCCCTCAGACTGTTGATGGGCTGGACTTTGTTTTGTGGTGGGCCTTTAAATAAAGAAACTTTATAGCCCTGGGTGAGAGGGATAATTATCCTCAGCTGCTGCATGTGGCCCGCAGGCGGTAGTCTGAGGATTTCTGCGCTTAGATTGTGTTCTTCCCACCAACCCAGGTGAATTCTTTCCCTCTCTGCTCCGTAATTGCTCCTAATCCCAGGTTCCCTTTTGGCCCATTTACTTAGATGTGGAAAATCTAAGACTTTTGCCTCCTGTGGACATCACCCTCCAACCTCAGATAATGATGGAGCCCTGCTAAAGGACCTCAAAGTAGGACTTAGGGGGCTGTAGGTCAAGATTACTGTACTTTGGCAGTGATTGGATCAAATTCAAGTGGAACTACTTGACTAAGCCCAGTAGATTCACTGGGCTATTATTTTTCAAGATTTTGCTTGTTTTTATATCAGCCAAACCAATCAACATATGAGCTGTGTATAACAAGCTTATACAGTATCTTATACCCACAGGCTGTTATCACTGCATTTTTTTCTCTAGGGTCAAACTTCTGGATGTTCAGTTTTGGATTTTTGGTCTGTCTAATAATAACAATAATTAGCATTGACACAGAGCCTGCTATATGCCAAGAGCTTTACAAAGATCACAACCTTAGGAGGTAGGTGCTGTTATCATTTTTGAAGAAACAGAAGCAAACAGAGATTAATGACTTATTTAGGGGTACAGAGCTAATTCAGGATGGATTTGGAACTCTGGTTTTCCTAATTCCAAGCCCATAACTCTAACTATTGTGGCATCTAGCTGTCCCAGTTTTTTACACTGTATTTGTTGGCTTCCTGGTTCTGCTAATTTGATTCTGGAGCAGCTGAGTAACATGTAAAGTGTTTTGCAAACCTTAAAGCACTATAAACACTGGTTGTTTTGTCTTCCCATATTTCTCCGAATTCTTCACATTCATTTTTCTTATGCACAGTAATACTTAATTACATTAACACATTATGTTTTGTTTAGCTATATGGCAGTTAGCATCTATATTGTTTTTAGTTCTTTGATACTCAAAAAGCATGGTTATAAATATTTGGGTGTATATAAGACATTTCTGGTTTTGATCTCATGGTGTATATCTAACCATGGATCTCTGGGTGAACTTATTCTTTTTTTTTTTTTTTTTTGGCTGAGACAATGGGGTTGTGATTTGCCTAGCGTCACACAGAAGGGTGAACTTATTCCTGTTGAAAAACAACAGCAAAAACCAAACTGCAATGGGTTTTTTAGCTACTGTACTCTGTGAACACTTCCAGTGAACCAAATGATACGTAGTGGAAATTGTTTCTATAAGGATTTTATTTGGAATGTGTAGATATAGAAGGAACAGGAATGGTCAACTAGGGAGAGTTAAGTAACGATAGGAGAAGAAACAGCTGTATTTAAGGGGCTTTGGGTCCTTTAAGCTATCAAAGACATTTGTCTTTCCAGATATCTCTCAATACCAGAAAATATCATAAAAGAAGAGAGAGAGATGTTCTTAATTGGACAAACTGAACCATTTTTCTGTTTCCTGCTGGGTGCTATCATTTCCTTTTGCTATCACCCCTCTCTTTTCTTAGATTAGTATCTGGATTCAAAGTATTTTTTCTCCCTCAGAAATCTGAATTCATTTAAGAATGTTATACATTTTTCTTGAATTTTATATTGATTTTTCATATATTCAGAGAGATTTTAATTTTTTTAATAGCTTTTTATTTACAAGTTATATGTATGGATAATTTTACAGCATTGACAATTGCTAAACCTTTTGTTCCAATTTTTCCCTTCCTTCCCCCCACCCCCTCACCTAGATGGCAGGATGACCAGTAGATGTTAAATATATATATATATTTTTTCTTGTTCAGTGTCTTTTATTTCTTTTTTTTTCTTTTTTTCTTTTTTTTTATTTAATAGCCTTTTATTTACAGGATATATACATGGGTAACTTTACAGCATTAACAATTGCCAAACCTCTTGTTCCAATTTTTCCCCTCTTACCCCCCCCCCCACCCCCTCCCCTAGATGACAGGATGACCAGTAGATGTTAAATATATTAAGATATAACTTAGATACACAATAAGTATACATGTCCAAAACATTATTTTGCTGTACAAAAAGAATCAGACTCTGAATTATTGTACAATTAGCTTGTGAAGGAAATCAAAAATGCATGTGTGCATAAATATAGGGATTGGGAATTTAATGTAATGGTTTTTAGTCATCTCCCAGAGTTATTTTTCTGGGCATAGCTAGTTCAGTTCATTACTGCTCCATTAGAAATGATTTGGTTGATAGATGTTAAATATATTAAAGTATAAATTAGATACACAATAAGTATACATGACCAAACCGTTATTTTGCTGTACAAAAAGCATCAGACTCTGAAATATTGTACAATTAGCTTGTGAAGGAAATCTAAAATGCAGGCAGGCAAAAATATAGGGATTGGGAATTCAATGTAATGGTTCTTAGTCATCTCCCAGAATTCTTTTGCTGGGAATAGCTGGTTCAGTTCATTACTGCTCCATTGGAACTGATTTAGTTCATCTCATTGCTGAGGATGGCCAGGTCCATCAAAATTGGTCATCATATAGTATTGTTGTTGAAGTATATAATGATCTCCTGGCCCTGCTCGTTTCACTCAGCATTAGTTTGTGTAAGTCTCTCCAGGCCTTTCTGAAATCATCCTGTTGGTCATTTCTTACCAAACAATAATATTCCATAATATTCATATGCCACAATTTATTTATTTATTTTTAATAGCCTTTTATTTACAGGTTATATGTATGGGTAACTTTACATCATTGACAATTGCCAAACCTCTTGTTCCAATTTTTCACCTCTTACCCCCCCCACCCCCTCCCCCAGATGGCAGGATGACCAGTAGATGTTAAATATATTAAAATATAAATTAGATACACAATAAGTATACATGACCAAACGGTTATTTTGCTGTACAAAAAGAATCGGACTCTGAAATATTGTACAATTAACCTATGAAGGAAATAAAAAATGCAGGTGGGCAAAAATATAGGGATTGGGAATTCAATGTAATGGTTTTTAGTCATCTCCCAGAGTTCTTTCCCTGGGCGTGGCTGGTTCAGTTCATTACTGCTCCATAGGAACCGATTTGGTTGATCTCCTTGCTGAGGATGGCCAGGTCCATCAGAACTGGTCATTATATAGTATTGTTGTTGAAGTATATAATGATCTGGTCCTGCTCATTTCACTCAGCATCAGTTCGTGTAAGTCTCTCCAGGCCTTTCTGAAATCATCCTGTTGGTCATTTCTTATAGAACAATAATATTCCATAATATTCATATACCACAATTTATTCAGCCATTCTCCAACTGATGGACATCCATTCAGTTTCCAGTTTCTAGCCACTGCAAAAAGGGCTGCCACAAACATTCGTGCACATATAGGTCCCTTTCCCTTCTTTATGATCGCTTTGGGATATAAGCCCAGTAGTAACACTGCTGGATCAAAGGGTATGCACAGTTTGATAACTTTTTGAGCATAGTTCCAAATTGCTCTCCAGAATGGTTGGATGTATTCACAGTTCCACCAACAATGTATTAGTGTCCCTGGTTTCCCACATCCCTTCCAACATTCTGCATTATCTTTCCCTGTCATTCTAGCCAGTCTCACAGGGGTATAGTGGTATCTCAGTTGTCTTAGTTTGCATTTCTCTGATTAATAATGACTTGGAACATTTTTTCATATGGCTAGAAAGTTTCAATTTCTTCGTCTAAGAATTGTCTGTTCATATCCTTTGACCATTTATCAATTGAAGAATGGCTTGATTTCTTATAAATTAGAGTCAATTCTCTATATATTTTGGAAGTGAGTCCTTTATCAGAACCTTTGACTGTAAAAATATTTTCCCAGTTTATTGCTTCCCTTCTAATCTTGTCTGCATTAGTTTTGTTTGTACAAAAACTTTTCAGTTTGATATAATCAAAATTTTCTATTTTGTGATTAGTAATGAGTTCTAGTTCTTCTTTGGTCATAAATTCATTCCTCTTCCACAGGTCTGAGAGGTAAACTCTAATTCCTCTAATTTATTTATAATCTCATTCTTTATGTTTAGGTCATGAACCCATTTTGGAGATTTTAATCTTTTATACCACAGTTTAATTGCTTATTTAGGTTAGTCTGAAGACTTCCCAAAGTCTTCAAAACTCTGAGGCTCTGGCCCTGGACAGGAAATAATATGGATTAGAATTTTTAGTTTTTTTCAAATTTGTTTTTGCCTTCTTACATTCTGTTCTCATAGTTTAGTGTGCTTGAGAGGCTGGGGAAAAGAGAGCTGCTAACCATAGTTAAAGGGCTGTTATGTGGAAGAGAGACTGATTATTATTATTATTATGCTTATTACCATTCATCCATTCAATCAGGCTCACAACCTAGGAGTCCTCCTGAGTTCTTCACTATCTCTCATTCTCCTCCTACATATCCAACTTGTTGCCAAGGTCTTTTATTTTCACCTTTGCAGTGTCTCTCAAATACACTCCTTTCTCTCCTCTGACACTGCCATTACTCTGGTACAGGCCCTCGTCCCTTCATTCTGTGATTATTGCAGTAGTCTGCTAGTGGATCTACCTGCCTCCAGCCTGTCCCCTCCTTAGTCCTTTCTCCACTCAGGCACCACAGTGGTTTTTCTAAAGTGCAGCTCTGATCCTTATTCAATCAATTCCAGTGACTCCCTGCCATGTCACTTCCAAAATGAAATAGAAAATATAGAAAATACTGTGGCATTCAAAGCTCTTTATAAACTGCTTCCCCATTTCTAGACTTCTCACCTTTTGCACATTTTCCCTCCCATTCATCCCATGACACTAGCCTCCTTGCTGGTCCCTGAATGAGTCACTCCATCTCTTCCTCTGGGAATTTTCCTTGGCCCACTCCAGTGCCTGCAATGCTTTCCTCCCCATCCCTGTTCCATGTTGTCTCCCCAGTCAGACTAAGAGTTCCTTGAGAAAAAGGTGCTGCCTTTTACTTTCTTTGTATCTCTATCACTTAGCCCAGTTCTTGGCACATAGTAGGCACTTCATAAATGTTTACTGGCTTGACTGTCTGACATGTTACACTTTCTGCTGTAGAGTTTGAAGCAGAGCAGCTGAAGTAGAATGATTGTTTTTTGGAATTCAGTGCCTCTGACTACCAAACTATTAGAGTTTGTGACCAAAAACAGACAGGTAATCAAGTCACTGACTCCAACTGAGTTTCAATGTCCTTGTCTGTAAACATTGGATTCATTTCCCTCAAAGATTCTAGGCAAAGTAAGATGTCCTTAGAATGTGGATGGAGGACTGTGTTTAAAAGACTCAGAATACAAAATCATAATGTAAAATGTGGAAAGATTCCAATTCATATCATACATCACTGATTCATTGCATACTATGAACCCAACTCTAGCTGGCTCATTCTCAGGCAAATATTTTATTTGCCAAGTAGAGAAAGATAATTACCAAAAGTAACTCTGGTTTGGTATATAACTGCCTTTGTAAAATCTTAAAGAAAAAGATGATAGAAGATGGAACATTATAAAGAAGAGAGAAATAGTAAAAGGTAAAGCCATGGAAAGAAACTTTGTTAAGAGACCTAATTAAATGCCTAATGGCATTGAAAGGTAAAAGGGAAGAAGCCTAATAAGTGGAAAAGAAATGAAAAATGCTGCAGAAATTTTTTTAAACAAACTTTTTCTCACAAAGACATCACAAGAGGCAAAAGAATTAGACCAAATATAACTAGAGCAAACCAGTGCTCAAGATGAAAGAGTCAATGAAAGCATTGCTGGATCTAGATTTATTAGCTGTCTGAGAGAGAAAAAAGCATTTTATGAATATGGGAGGAAGAAAGTCTCAGACTTTATACTAATATTACCACAAGGTAACAAAACCCTCATTAACTTTTGACCTATATATGTCTACTTTCCCATTTATATGTTAGATTTTTTTCCCCTTGAGGCAATTGAGGTTAAGTGACATGCCCAGGGTCACAGAGCTAGAAAGTGTTGTCTGAGATCAGATTTGAACTTAGGTCCTTCTGACTTCAGGGCTGGTGCTCCATCCACTGTACCACCTAACTGTTCCATAATAAGATTTTTCAAGTGATATAGAGTAGAGCATTTTTTTAAATCGGAAAAGTATTTAATTCAGCCTTATCATCGCATCATTTCAATATTATGCTGGTGTTAAATTTTATTTTTATTTTTTTCTTAAAATATACATATATAATTTTCAACATTCAACCTTGCAAAACCTTGTGTTGCCAATTTTTTCTCCCTACTCCCTAGTCAGCAAGTAATCCAATATATGTTAAACCTATGCAATTCTTCTATATATTTTTCCACAAGAAAAATCAGATCAAAAAGGAAAAAATGAAAAAGAAAATAAAATGCAAGCAAACAACAAAAAAGTGTTAAGTATTCTGTTGTGATCCACACTAAGTCTCCACAGCCCTTGCTCTGGGTACAAATGGGTCTCTCCATCACAAGTCTATTGGAATTGGCCTGATTCACCTCACTGTTGAAAAGAGCCATGTCAGTCAAAATTAATCATGACATAATCTTGTTGCTGTGTTATCTTGATTCAACTCATTGCACTCAGTATCAGTTCATGTCTGTCCAGGTTTTTCTGAAATCAATCCTGCTGATGATTTCTTATAGAACAATAATATTCCATAACATTCATGTACCATAACTTATTCAGCCATTCTCCACCTGAGGGGCACCCACTCAATTTCCTGTTCCTTGCCACTACAGAAAGGGCTGCCACCAACATTTTTGTATATGTGGGTCCTTTTCCCTATTTTATGATTTCAGTAGGATACAGACTCAGTAGAATGACTGCTTGATCAAAGTGAACTCACAATTTGATAAACCTTTGAGTGTAGTTCCAAATTGCTCTCCAGAATGGTTGGATCAGTTCACAACTTGGTGGTACATTTTAGATTGTTGCATTTATTATGTAATATGCCTGCAGACTTTTAATTCAGTAGATTTTAGAAGCCAATCCTAAAGTACCACATAGTTTAAACCAGATATAAAACCACTCACCAAGAGGCCATTCTTTCTGGCTGAACTCCTTGCTTGAAGGTCACTCACACTATAAAATGAAGTGATAGTCTATCCTTAGGATTGTTACACAACAAAAGACAATGAAATGCCTTTCAGACATTGAAAAAGCAGTATTTTAATCAAATCATAGTAATTGGGTTGTTTACCATTTGGAAAATTAGGGAATTTGAACTGAAAATGCATGTTTTTCTTCTTAAGGGAGAAAAAATTTACAACACAAGGTTTTGCAAGGTTGAATGTTGAAAATTATGCGTATTTGAAGAAGTGGTCTGTCTTCAGCCCTTGCCTTTAGGAAGACTGAGGAATACTGGTTTATAAATGGGATTTTGTAAATTAAGGGCAACTTTTTTCCCCTCAAATATGTCATGAGTTAGTCATATCAGATATTTAGTAGACTTTCCCCACTAATGATACTAATAAATAAAAAAATATTTATATTTATTTTGATAAAAATGTTAAACTTGACTCAAATGCTAAGCCTAATCATATCTTTTAAAAGAAACGGAAAAGTGTGAGAACCTGGTTTTTGTATCAGTTTTAACAAAACATGAAAAAAAATAATTTAAATACACGTTTCCCTAACCTACATAATACCTTTTTTAGGATTATTAAAAATTTTGAACAATGATTCATAATTACAGTTCTCTAATTAATGTAATCAACTTAAAGAGAGAAATGTATATGATTAAAAAATCCAATTTCATAAGAAACTTTTTTGTAATAAGGCAAAAGGCAAGTATTATTCTTTGGTAATTTTTTTTTGAGATAATGCTATCAAGTATGTGCTTTTTACTTTGTTAATGAAGGTGAAGAGATTTTTGTTTCAAGGATATATTTAGGGTTTTCCAAATAATCTTATCAATGTATGATTTCCCCAAATCATGCCTTTGCTTTTGTTGGCATTTTATAAGAGAACCATGGTGTCTGACCAATCTTTTTTTTTTTTTTTTTTTTTTTTTTTTAATAACTTTTTATTTACAAGATATATGCACGGGTAATTTTTCAACATTGACAATTGCAAAACCTTTTGTTCCAGTTTTTCCCCTTCTTCTCCCTAACCCCTTCCCCAGATGGCAGATTGACCAATACATGTTAATTATGTTAAAGTATAAGTTAAATACAATATATGTATACATCTGACCAATCTTTTGAGCCATTCAGACTAGATTCCGGCTTGTGCTGTTTTTCTAGATTGGCAAAGTAGATCTAGTTTTGGGCCTGGAGTCAGGAAGATCTGAGTTCAAATTTGTTATCAGTTACTAATTGTGTGACCCTGGGAAGTCAGTTTAACCTTTGTGTGCCTCAGTTTCCTGAACTATAAAATGGGAATAATAGCACTTACCTCTTGTGATTGTGAAGAGCAAATGAAGTAATATATGTTAAAGTGTTTAACAGTGCCTGGCACATAGAAAGACTTAATAAATACTTATGCTCTTTTCTCCTTTTCCTTTTTGACTATGTACACATTTCTGACCAAAAATCTTGTGAATTTGACTCGTCCTGCACACATGCTGCTTGCTTACTTCTTTACCATCTTGCATTTATTTATTTATTTATTTATTTATTTTTTGAAAAATGTATGTGTAATATTTTATTTTCCCAATTACGTGTAAAAACAGTTTTAAACATTTGTTTTTTTTTAATTTTGAGTTCCAAATTCTTTCTTTAACTCTCCCCCGCCTTCTTCTGAGAAGGCAAACAATTTGATGTAGATTATACATGTGCAATCATGCAAAGCATATTTCTATATTAGTCATCATTATACAATTAACTGAAAGATGTAGACAATACAGGAACCCGCTATGCTTATGGCTTGTTGACAATAAAAAAGAATTTATTTTGTAGAACAAAATGCTACTTTAAAGGCTTAATTTTGATGAGATGTTTGTTTTCCTGTTCACACATTAAAATTATTCATGATTCCTTGAAAGATGGAATATCCAAGATAACCTTTTTCAAAGCCTCCCTGATAATAAACATCCCTGGGTCATAAAATGGGAAGATGTTGCTTCTCCATTGTGTTTCCCCCAATCAGGGAATAGATCCAGCACCAACAAGAGGATTTTCTTGTGAGGTCCTCCAGAGGTTTCTAGTTGGCTGTCTCAAACCAAGAACACTGGAGAGCCTTCTGACTGTCTAGTGAATTCTTTCTTCAGCATTGCTTGTAAAACAGTAGCAGTAAATATGTGACCAGCTGGCATATGCATCAGGTAGAGGCAGCTTGCTTTAAGCCACTGCTTCAATTTGTCTTCCTTTTCTCACCACTTAACTTCCTTTTTAATCTTTAAGAAGGCATGTACAGAGTAAAGATAAGTGTGTAGCTTATTCTCTAGTTTCTGTGTAGTTGTAATTAGCCAATTGAAATACATTTAACATTTTTTTCTCATTTTTTTTTCAACTTGATGCAATTTTTTTTTTTTTTTTTTCAATGAAAAGGAATTGACAAGAAAGGGAATGGTAAAGCTTAGTCCCTGTTTCCCTAAACATATTCTCAGTAGTGGAAGGTGACCAGGTCACTGCAAAATTAGCATAGTGAGGTTCTGGGGCAGCTCAAAGAAAGGCAATGTGTTTAACCTCATGAATGTGTGGTGGCTTTGTTCCTGGGTGACAGCAGCAGCCTCACCTTGGCTAGCCTTGGAGTTATATCCAGCCCTTGTTCCAGCCCCTCCCCTCAAGTGTGCCTTTTCCTGAAAATAATGTTACTGTGCTGTTGATAGGCACGTGGGAGGGAGGGGGGATTAAAAGAGAATGGCTCCTGCTGACATTCTGGCCAGAGGTTCTGGGCCCAGCACAAACTCGGGCATTGTTACGAGCTGATTCTCTTAGGATAAATGATCCTGCTCTATCAGCAGAAAAAAGTTGTAAAGGATGTACCTTATATTGTGCTCAACTCCCCATCCCCTCATCCCCCTCTCTGTCCCTTTCATTGTAGTTCAACAATACTAACATCCCCAGCAATAGAAAAATCTTTCTGCTTCTCTGCCGCCTCTGAACAATAAGTATAACTGAATATGACTCACAGCTCTTCTCAGAAATCACAAGTTATAGAAATGGAGGAGGAAAGAAAGCTCATTGTAGGGAAGATGACATTTGTTAAGGACCTACTATGTTCCATGTTAGGTGGAAAGGGAGAATTTTGAATCCCTCTTACTAAATCTGTGTGACATGGACCTTATTTCATAATCCAAAAAATGGGATTGGACCAAATGATCTTGAATTTTCTTTCTAGCTCTACCATGATTATTTGAACCGTATGTTTTATCCATCTTCTCCATTCATGAGAATGGGTTTTAAACTGGTGTGCTTTTTTTTTTTTTTTTTTGCTACTAGGAACTCTGGGACAATTACAAAATAATTCCTTTCACCATTGCTTTTTGTAACTGAATTAGACTTTTAAACGATATCAACATAGATACCCACATTTTTATTATATTTTTAATAGGAATTTTGAAGTCTATTTTAGGTAAAGTTTTTGTATTTTTAAAATGATTGGCTAACTTCTCTTGGAATTTAGCGTGTCATTCAGTGGCATAATAATCCACTTTGTAATATGGCATCTTCCTTGTTGTTATGGCTAATTCCCTTTTAGGGTTAGTCTGGCATTCAGTGGCTGAAGACATCATTTCCCTTGATTTCTCTTTAAGCTCATCTCTTTATTTCCCTCAAGTTCATGGGTTTTTGTATAGGCGTATGGAAATCTGTATAGGGATATTTCTTCTGTACAAGGTAGGTGTACAGCTAGGTGGCTGTATAAACCACCAGGCTGAGGGTCATGAGGACCAAGCCCCTGACACAGGCATCCAGGGCCACCTCTAGTTGTTAGGATTCTTACAAGGTACTTAGATGGTGGAATTGATAGAGACAATAATTATCTAATTTAGGGTGGTTCAGTATGATTGATCTGATTCTACACGGAGATGTTATGGGCCAGAACTTGAAACAAGGTACTAAGTGGAATTGAGGAGACAATGGTTAAATCTAGTTTAGTGTTGATTTAACCCTACAACAAATAATTGTTTCCTAGTGATACAATGATTGGTGTATACTGAGTGTGGAACATATAAGGAGAACTCTCAGGGCCAGAAAGAACAAGCCCACTAGAAGCTCTCGGAGGAGGAAACAGATTCATACCATTTTCCACCTTTGTTGTGGCTGGAGACTGAAGTACAAACTTTTGGATTTGGAGACATACGGAGGGAGCTAGAGGTAGAAGCTGGCAGAGGCAAAGGAAGGACTAGTGGCAGGAGCTCCTGCAACCAAGGAGAGAGATGGGCCTCTAAGAAAGCTAACTGGGCCCAAAGAAGGAAACAAGACTTGGAAAGAGACAAAAAAGGATTTGGAATTTAACTCCTGGCTGTATTTGGGGTGATTACACTGAACTGAAACTAAGGCTGCCTTCAGAAGCCCCCCAAGAAACCTGCTCCCAGGGAACGTTATATTTTAGAGAAGAATATTACTTCTAATTGTTCTAATCTCGGTTTGGCCACTGGCCACAGATAGCTCTGAAAAGGAGCATGAGGCTGCCGACTTTGCCCAGCCCTCTCTTCCTTATTCAGTTCCCTGGAAGGTCATGGAGTCCCCTCCCTGATGGCATGGTCCTCTTTGAGAACAAAGGAATGTTTGTAAACAACAGGCTTTTACTTCCCAATGCTCACTACAGTACCTTCCCTCTGTTAATTATTTCCTAATTGTTCTATACATAGCTTGTTTGTACATAATTATTTGCATATTGTCTTCTTCCTTATATTTTGAGTTCTTCTTGAACAGGGATTGTGTTTCCCCGCCTTTCTTTCCCTTGTGCTTAGCATAGTGTCTGTCATGTGGTAGGCACTTAATAAATGCTTATTTGATTGACACAGTACAGCTGGATATAGCTATACAGATAGGCACAAATCCATGTAGTTGTACTATCATCTAACCTAATTTCTCTATCTTTGTTTATGTTGTATCCCAAGAAGACTTCCATCATTTCTAAGAAACCAGAGGGTTAGAGAAGCTTTTCATATCCTTTTTCTCCTTGAGAGACAAGTTTGTTCTTGTAGATATAATTATTTACCTTGGGGATAAAAAGAAATATGGTGCCTACTTGTTAGATCACTGCAATGGGTTTGTTGGTATCCTTACCTCATGGGAAAACATTTTCCTTGTTTACTACCACAGAAATTGCCTGTCTCTAGGCCTCTTCATGGGTCTCATGTGTAAAAAGTGATGTTGCACTTCTGAATATCAATTTAATTTGCAAATAAGAAATTTATTCAATATAGACCTAAGCAATTGTTATATATCATAATTCGTATAGTTAAATTTTTATGTAGCTAAATTGCTTAGCTCAGACACTTCCAGGATATTCATGAGTCATAAACTTAAATTAAACCTGTGATTGAAATGCATTCAAGATACATGTAAATTTGTGTACACCCCTAGCCCTCCCCCTCATGGGGAGTCTTAGTTTCATCCATTTGGAAATTTAGCTTTTTAATAAAATTTTCTTTAAGCAAAAGTTAAGAGAAGTCCATTGTTAAGAGAAATGTGCCCAGGGGGGCCCTATATTTGTTTCCTGGGTTAATTGAGCCAATTTCTTTAAATGTTGATAGACCTAGATTAAGCATAATCCATTAGTAGGCGATTATTGGTATAGGTTAAATCTAATCAGAAACACATCTTCATTTCATCCATGTGAAGCCCTTTGTAGTACTGAATCACCTTCCAGAGAACATAAAGTTCCTTAGGAAGAAAAATAGTGATGGGAAGCAAAGTATAACCCGATATGAGCACTATGAAATCATGTTAACACAAACAAGAGAATATGATGGGTTTTTTTAATAGCATTTTTCCAAATATATGTAAAGTTAGTTTTCAGCATACAATTTTCTAAAACTTTGTGTTCTAAATTTTTTTCCTCTGTCCCTTCCTTCCCTTCTTCCCAAGACAGCAAGCAATCTGTCATAGGTTAAATATAGGTTAAATATGTGCAATCCGTTTAAACATATTTCCATTTTTGTCATGTTGTGCAAGAAAAATCAGACCAAAAAGAAAAAAAAAACTCGAGAAAGAAAAAAACAAACAGGTGAAATACTATGCTTCAATTCCCATTCAGTCTCTATCATTCTCTTTCTGGATGTGATTGACATTTTCCATCCCAAATCTATAGGAATTGCCTTGAATCACCACATTGTAGTAATGATCATCACAAAGTGGATCAACATCAAACAGTTGATTATCAAATAATCTTGCTACTGTGTATAGTGTTCTCCTGGCTCTGCTCAGTTCAGCGACCATTCATATAGGTTTTTCCAAGGTTTTCTGAAATCATCCTCATTATTACTTATAGAACAATAATATTCCATTACCTTCATATACCATAACTTTGATTCATCCATTCTCCAATTGATGTGTATCCACTAAAGTTCTACTACAAAAAAAGCTGCTACAAACATTTTTTGCACAAGTCATTCCTTTGATTTTTTTTGTTATCTCTTTGGGATACAGATCCAGTAGTGAGACTGCTAGATCAAGGGTATGAACAGTTTGATAGCTCTTTGGGCATAGTTCCAAATTGCTCTCTAGTGTGGGTGGATCAGTCCACAACTTTATCAACAATGTATTTGTGGTCCAGTTTTCCCATATCCCCTCCAACATTCATCATTATCTTTTCCTGTCATCTTAACCAATCTGAGAGGCGGAGGTACGTACTACCTTCAGAGTTATCTAAATTTGTACTTTTCTGGTCAGTAATGATTTGGAGCATTTTTTCGTATGACTAGAAATGGCCTTAATGTCTTTATCTGAAAATTGTCTATTCAGATCCTTTGACCATTTATCAATTAAGTAATGACTTGTATTTTTATATTTTAGAAATATGTGTGTGTGTGTATAGTATGTATGCATGTATGTATATATGTATATATTTTTTAAAAAGAAATTTAACAAATAGGGAGTGTAAAAAAAAAAATTCCCCCCTGCTTTCTACTTCACTTTTAATCTTAGCTGCATTGGCTTTGTTTGTGCAAACTTTTTAATTTAATGTGATCAAAATTATCCATTTGGTATTTCATAATGAATGTTCTCTAGTTTTTCTTTGGCCATACATTCCTTTCTTCTCCACAGATCTGACAGGAGACTATCCCTTGCTCTCCTGATTTGCTTGTGGTATCACCCTTTATGTCTTTTTTTTTTCCCTTTGCTGAGGCAATTGGGGTTAAGTGACTTGCCCAGGGTCACACAGCTAGGAAGTGTTAAGTGTCTGAGGCCAGATTTGAACTCAGGTCCTCCTGACTTCAGGGCTGGTGCTCTATACACTGCACCACCTAGCTGCCCCCACACTTTATGTCTTAAAAGATGATGTTTTCTTTAAAAAAAAAAAATCCCTTGGATTAGATTCTGTAAGCGTTTCATACCCTAAGATTCAGCATTATCATTTTACATTTTAAAAATTCCATTTCTAGAGAAGCAGTGCGCTTTACAGACAGGCTTGGCAGAAGTTATCCAGGACTTTGTCTTCCATCACGTCTAGCAGAAGCTTCGGAACATGCTCAGACACTGGCCAGGGATCACTTTGGCCTCCCCACTTCATATACTTTTGGCATAAGCAAAGAAAGTATGTTGTCATATAAACTGCAAAAGCTGATGAATCCCACGCACTTCTTTTATTCAGGTCTTTGCTCCTGGTTTTCCTAATGTGGCCACAGTAAGAACATAAAAAGGAGCTCTTCCTCACAATTCATATCAAACTCTTATGTGGAATCAAAAGGGAGAGAGAGAAAGAGAGAGGAGGAGAAAGAGAAAGGATAGAGAGGTAAGAGAGAATGAAAGAGAATGAATTGAGAATAGACGGAAGATACTGTTGGAAAGCAAACAAAAAATGTTAGTTGACTAGATAGAATGGTCCAATGGTCCAAGGCTTGCAGGTCTGGGTGAGCCGGACTTTATTGAGATGAATGAAATTTTTGCTGTTCTTCTCCAGCCAATTCCCTGTGTAATTACCTACATTATCTTTGCTAACATAACTAGGGGAGGAAACGTTTCCCTTGCTTCTCTTTTTTCTTTGCTGAATCAGATTTAGTCTTTATTTCCTGATGTTTGCTATCATTCTCTCATATTAGGAAGGAAGAATGCTTCCTCTAGGTCCAAACTCCAACGGCCTGCAAAAGGTGAAAGTTTTGTTTTTAAGGTTGCAAAAACATTTCTCTTAGACAGTTTATGTTCTTCTGAAATGTTGATTACAAATAAATGAAATGTTGGTTGTTCAAATATTCAGTGATTTCTCTTAATGGCAGTGCTTATGTTTGTAAGACTTTGAAAGAAAACCTAGAAAGATGGTGTAGGATTTTACACTGATTTATTTGGTAGACATAAATATAAGTCACACCAAAAGCAAAGAAGGAAGAAAATAAATAAGCTTATACCTAAGGAGAAGAGGTAAGGAAATTCACCTCCCACCTTTACTCAGAAATGGGTGGGTATCATTACATGTACCATCAGACAGGTGATGTGTTAGTTTTGTTGAATGCTTTTTTTTCTTTTTTAATTTTTGATATAAAGAATGACTTGCTGGAGGGAGTAAAAGACTTTGAAAATGAAGGTTATTTAAATATAAACATTTATTTTTTACTTGATGTAATTTTATTGGTGTGGGGAATTCCAGATTAAAAACAAACAAACAAAACTACATATATCAGTGTAATATGACATTTGCTCTCCAATGTACAGTTTTTGAAAGTTGCTTAGACACTGAAAGATACCCGTGATGTCCCACAGGCAGCACTGAGGCTCTTTCTGCTTCTTTTGTCCAGTTTTTGGGGCATACCTTAATACCTTTTGTAAAAGATCAACAAAAATTTAGAATAATTTTAAAAGATATAGTTTGGTAATTACTTAAAGAATAGAAAAACTCTGAAATTTTTGTTTGGTGATCTAGACTACTTTCTCAGTTCAAATGGTGAGAAAAAGTATTCCCATTGCATTCTGAAGGAGGAGATGTTCATGATTTTTGTGACATTCCTAATAGCAAAAAGATTCAGTCAGGTTTTTGAAATAAGAATTACATTCTGATTTCAGCAAATTTTTCAAGAATGGTATGGCTAGAGACTGAAATTTTCTTTAATGAATTACTTTAACTGCCTTTGAGAGTCATACATGCTAGCCAGTCAACAGGAGCCACTTCACTATGAATTGAGTGATATTGAAAAAAAAAAAGACTGGATGAGTTAAATGAATGACTGATGAAGACGGGAAGGTTGTAGAATAGTCAGTAATACCTTGAAACCAGGTTTACCCTTATAATTTCTGGAGAAAAATCTTTATAGCCCTGTTATTTTTGTTTGTCTTTTCTTTTGTTTTTGTTTTGCACTAAATGTTCATTCTCACACTTAACCAGTTTTTATTTAGTAGTGACTTTTATTTGCTAACTACAATTTATCAGTAGGGTTTAATTCTCCACCTTATAGATTCAGTTATACTGTTTTATCTACAGGCCATTTACTGGCTAGCATGCTCTTCTGTACCGTCCCCAGGTTTCCCAAGCATCAGCTTCCTCTGACATTCATAGCATCCAGTATTATCTTCTTTCTCAGATGAGCCTTAAATTAGATAGAGAGAAAGATAGCTTCTTCATTAACAACAACAATTTGAAGGTGCATTTTCCAGATGTTGCAGGTAATGCTAAGAATCACTACCTGGTTTTGAATTTAGAGATGACACATCCAAAGTTTTCATTTCTATAACCATTTCTTTACCTTGCACTACAAAAAAGTAGTAGTCAATACAGTATTCTGTTTGACTTGCTCATGAAAGGAAGGTTTTGGAACAAACTTAGGCAATTAACTACTTATTTAGCACCTATTATATGGCTCAGTAAGTATGTGCTAGGTGCTAGAGATAAAAGTTTAAAAAATGAAATGTTTTAATCTCTGCTTGCCAAGAACTTGCATTCTAAAGGGGGAGGAAACAAGCATATGAAAACCTATATACAGTAGAAATATTAAATCAGTAACTACCACTAGATAAAAGATAATTGTAGAGGGAGAATATTAGTGCAGCAAACATAAAAGGCTTTGTGCAGAAGATGAGATCTGAAACATATCTTGGTGGAAAAAGGGGGCTCTGAAGCAAAGATAAGGAGAAAGGACATTTCATGCTGGAGGGACAATCTAGGCAATAAGGTTGGAGTTGGAAAAGGGGGCTAGCAGCCAAAGGGAGAAAGAAGAGGAATATCCAACAATGGGAAGGTGGCAACTTGGGTAAGACTTTAAAAACCAAACAGCAGTCTTTGTTTATATTTTAGAGGCAATAGGGAACCACTGGAATAAATTGAGTAAAGGGTTTCATGGTCAGATGTGTCTGTAAGGAAAATTTCTTTGGTAGTAGTGAATAGCTGCCATGTCAAATTCAAATGGAACTGGGGCCATAATATCTTTTGGCCAAATACTGATTTGGAAAACTACATGTTAACATTATCTGTGTTCTATTGTATTTTTTATCCTGGGGTATATCTTTTATTATATTGTTATTATATATTATATATATAATGTAATGTTATTATATTATACTTGGGTATATCTTAATCTTGTTTTGTTATTTGGCTGTATTGTGGATCAATGTGTCTCAGGGATAGTGTATTTGACATCTCTTGTGTATAGGATGGACTAGAGTGATAAGAGATTTGAGGCAGGGAGAAAGAATTCACGATTTATTGGATTTGTGGGATGAAGGAGATTAAGGAGGCCAGAATAATGCTAAGATTACAAACCTGAGATACTGGAAGGATGATGGGACCATTGGGGAGAAATTGGAGAAAAGATAAGAGTTTAGTTTTCAAGATGTTAAATTTTATGTTTTCAATGTTTTCTAATAGTACAAATTTGATAGGGAGTTAGAAGATATAGAACAATGTGTTAATCAATGCTTATTGATTTTTTTTAATGGATGGATGATTTAATATAATAGAACATACTATGAAAAACTCTTACTGGCAGAAAGGTAAAAGCTTTGGGAAAAACCCAGAAATATCTGAGAACTGTTAATTAAAAAAAGATTTTTTTTCCTCCTTCAAGGAATATTCTTAACCTCTCTTCCTACATGAACACAATTGCAAATAACAATAAATGTAGTTAAAATCAATTTTCATCATAGACCATTGGCTCACCTTGACTCCCTCCTGCAATATATTAGCAAGACCTTTGCATGACATATCTGAGACTGTCATTTCTTGGGTTAGATTCCTCTGGGTTCTGAAGTGTAAAAGGAATGTCTGTGTTTAGAATAACACCAAGAAAGACATAGAATAAAAGGATTATGTAAAAGAGTCTCAATCCAGCCAGAGCCAACCTGTAGTTTTAGAAGAGTGTGAGGATGAAAATGATGTACTCAGGAAGCAGATTCTAACAAGGGCCTAGTTGAGTCAGACTGAACAGATTAAAGTCCATATGATAAAAAATTTATTCAGTATTTTTTATTATTGTTGTTCTGTGTGTGTGTATAGGGGGTTGATCTTTCCTTAGCACTTAACACTGGAGAACACTAAGCCCAGATCTTTGTATAACTTTGTTTTCTATCATGTAGAACATTTGGTCTAACATTTTTCTCTGCCATTTATAAACTGCCCAGAACTAATTGACTACATCATAACAAAAATATTTCTAGGTAGAGATGAATCTTATATAGTGATCTGAATAAGCTATACTTTTCAATTTAATATGCTTAACCTAATAATTTTATGAGTAAGTCAAATTATACATGAAACTTTGTTTCAGAAGTGCTTCGGAAAATAAATACATATTTCAATATTTCTAATAAAAGTTTATAAAAATTTTCCCTGACCAAGCTTGATTTAATATTTAGAATAAGAGTAGGAAATTCAGTTTTGTGTCCATGACATATGTTAATGCTTTTGTTCATTTTTTTTTCTAAAGCAGCTTTTTTATTGTCAATTTCAGGCATTTGTTTAGATGGCAGGACCTAAAACTATTTATTAAATTATTTGGTCCCAGTCAGTCAAAAGTTTGAGTTTATGGCCTCAATAGGCTTAGTAGGAATGTGTATGTCAACAGTCTTTGGATATATGTAGTATATCTATAGTGAACAAAAGAATTGTTGAAAACCTCCCTATCATATTATATTACTCCTTTGGAAGGTGGTCTGGCACTTATATTTTAAAAAGTATTTCTTTGGAAATTTTAAGGGTTATTATAAAAGGACTTGATAATTTTAAACCATCATCAAGCCCCTGTGGGAATTTTAAGGGTGAGCATCCTGAAAAGAATAGCTATAAGTAACAGAGTATATCCACAGAAATGTATAAGAGAAAAAATTGTTGCAGGTAACTTTGTAGGGTAAGAGAAATTCATTATTAGAAGTACTGTACCTAGGAAACCAAGAAGTAGAAGGAACTACGCTTAGACAGTGTTCATCCAGTGATGTTTACTTTGACAAATAGCAAACAGGAATTCTCTAAGGAGTGGGGTGGTGTTTTATCCAATAGAAATATAGAACTTTTTGGAACAGCATCTTCAGCTTCTGCAAAAGATTGTACCCATTTGGTAGGGTATACAGGTGACTGAAGGCCTATTTTCATTTAGAAGTATGTGCAATAAGGAATATGAAAAGGACTTGTCCTAGTGAAAAAGGTATCCTAAGAAAGATAACAAAGGACATTTTGTGATGAAAAATTTATTTAGGTTAAATTAAGGAGGGGACAGGTCCTACAGAGAGAGATGACTAGGGAGGCTCCATGATTCTTTAGAAGTGACTGGCAGTGTAAGTCGCATGGGAGAATGGAGCTAACCTCACTTTTTAAGGAGCTGCCTGCTTCTGAATGTCTGGCAATTGGGGGGAGATAGAGGAGAGACAGTTGACAGGCAGCAGAGCCCAGGCTTTTCAGAGAACAACGCATTCCAGGTGTCATTTGTCCCAAAGATAATGTAGCTGGGGAAGGCTGGTCCTTGTTTTGGGAGCAGTGCCACAGCCCCACCTTGCAGCGCTGCCCCCTCCTCTCAGTGGTTCCTTTGTCTGCCAGTTCTTGTGACTTGAGTTCTTTCATGGTTCCTTCCCTCTCTTCCTCACCAGAATCTAATGTTGAGAAAGATATAGTAGCTCCTCACACTGAAGTGGGAATTATAGGTCTCTTCTAGGGGTTTGCCCTGACTGGGGTTGCAGACCTCTGCCAGCAGGGGGGCTTTTTCTGGGTGGGGCCTTCCGCTTCTCCTTCAGTTGGGCTTTCTTTGTGCTGTCCAAGGGAGGTGTCTGGGAAGCTTCCAGTAGACACTGCATTTGTGGCCTTTTAACACATTATTGGGTTCTTCACACATCCCAAGTGAAAATGATGATGACTCTTATATGCAGCACTCAGAGATGGAGATAAGTTTTAAAGTATCTGGGGAATAGTGCCATTGCGGTCCAGCCTTTGCACATGAACCACTTCATTTATGGAAGTCTTGAGCCATGATTGAACTATATTCTCCTTTATGCTTGAGCCATTTCCCAGGATAGAAATAAGGTTCTCAAGGAGAGGTGCTTTAACCTTTTTTCTTCTTTTTTTTTTCCTTAAATAAAACTACAACAGTCTTGATCAGTGTCTGGTAAGCATAGATGGCAGGGTGCCATTTATTGCAGAAAACTTGAGGCTCAATAAATACTTTTTAGAAGAACTAACAGTATTGTCCTATGCTACTATCAGTTTAACATGACGTTTCCTGAGGGATACCTTCTGCTAAAGTCTGGGGACTTTGTAAGGAAGAAAGTAAATTCCTGCCTTCACTTAGCATTTAAAAGTTGTTCCAGGGGTTTATAAAAAGAAAAAAGTTGTTTTTACAGTAATATCCTTTCAATCCTTTAGAATCTTGTCAAAAATGAAGAAAAAAAAAAAAAGCAAATGACCAAAAACTCATTTACTGCCTTGTAAAAGTTACTTCAAACCCTAAAATCTTGCTCTTTCTCCCAGGAAAAGACCTTTAGGCTCACTCTTGAAACCTGGTTTGCATTATTTATATAAAAGTCTTTTGAACCTTTGTTATTTGGTAACAAGTAGATAGATTTATGGTAGTAAACTAGATAAGGAAAACCTGAGAGACTGTTTGTGTTTAAACTCATTATAAACAAAAAAATTTTAATAAGAAATAAGAACTAGAGAACAAATAGGAACCAGAAATGATTAGAATTTACAGGGCAGTACACTAGTAGATCTTAATAATAATGAGTGTTAAAGACAATATTACATGTAAAAAAGCAAGAATGTAAACAAAACATTTTCAGAATAAAGATTTCAGGTATCTGGAAA
Organism: Sarcophilus harrisii; assembly: GCF_902635505.1. Classification (NCBI taxonomy): domain Eukaryota; kingdom Metazoa; phylum Chordata; class Mammalia; order Dasyuromorphia; family Dasyuridae; genus Sarcophilus; species Sarcophilus harrisii. Next base: position 593,479,295 of record NC_045427.1, on the reverse strand, counting down.
ATCCACTTTTGCCAGATAAATGAAATTTTAGTGTTGTAAAATTGAATAGATGCCTGCAAAAATGGCTTTTTCTATATGAAATTGTACTTTGTATGGTTAAAAAATTTATAGGAAATGTATTGGTGGAGGAGAAAGCAGGGAAGTGTGAGAAATAGCTCCTCATACCTCCTTTCTTCATCTTCCCAAGGGTATATGAAGTCAAAGATTTAATAAGTATTATTTGTATTCTGAAATTTCTTTTTTATTTTAAATTGTTATTTTATTTCTTCTCATTTACATGTAAGAACAATTTTACCATCTTTTTTTTTTTTCAATTTTCAGTTCTAGATTCTCTCCCTCCTTCTTTCCCCTCCCCTCCTCTTTGAGAAGGCAAGCAATTTGATGTAGGTTATACTTGTGCAGTCATGCAAAACATATTTCCATTTAAGCCATGCTGTGAAAGAAAACAGATAAAAAAGCCCAATAAAAACAAAGAAAAAGTATGCTTTTACCTTTATTCAGACTGTCAGTTCATTGGAGGTAGATAGCATTTTTCATCCTAAGTCCTTCAGAATTGACTTGAGTCATTGCATTTCTATAAACAGCCAAGTTATTCTCAGTTCATCATAATACAGTATTCCTTTTATTATATACAATGTTTTCCTAATTTTGCTCATATCACTTTGCCATCAGTTCATGTAAATCTTGCTAGGTTTTTCTGAAAGCATTGTGCCTGTCATTTTTTTTAGAGCATAGTGGTATTCCTTCCCAATCATACAACTTGTTCAGCCATTTCCCAATTGATGTATGTAGTTTCAATTTTCAATTCTCTGCCACCACTAAAAGAGCTGCTAAATACTTTTGCACAGATAAGTCCTTTTTCTTTGGGTTTCTTATTTCTGGCATATAGATCTATTACTTGGTCAGAGGGCATGTATGATTTTATAGTCCTTTGGGCATAGTTCCAAATTGCTCTCCAGAATGGTTGAAGCAGTATACAATTTCTGGAGTGCTTCAGTAGCCTAATTTGTCCCATATCCCCTTCAGCATTTGTCATTTTCTGCTCTAAATCACTATTGATTAGAGAAATGCAAATTAAGACAACTGTAGATACCACTACACACTTAAGATGACAGAAAAGATAATGCTAAATGTTGGGAGGGGATATAGGAAAACTGGGACATTAATACATTGTTGGTGGAATTGTGAACTGACCTAACATTCTGGAAAGCAATATAGAACTATGCCCAAAGGGCTATAAAACTGCATACCCCTTTGACCCAGCATTTTTTCTACTAGGTGTGTATCTCAAAGAGATCATTAAAAAAAGGAAAGGGAAAAAGGAAAATGTTTATGGTAGCTCTTTTTGTAGTGCGAAGAAATTGGGACAGGGTGGATGTCCATCAGTTGGGGAATGGCTGAATAAATCATTGTATGTAAATGCTATGGAATATTATTGTTCTGTAAGAAATGATGAGCAAGATGACTTCAAAGAGGCCTGGAGGGTCTTAACATGAACCCGTGCTGAGTGACGTGAGCAGAACCAGGAAATCATTGTACACGGCAACAATAAGTTTTTACATGATAATCAATTCTGACAGATGTGGCTCTTTTCAACAAGATGATTCAGATCAGTTCCAATGATTTTGTTATGGAGAGAAGCCATCTGCACCAAGAGAGAGGACTGTGGGAGCTAAGTGTGGATCACAACATAGCATTTTCACTTTTTTGTTGTTGTTTGCTTGCATTTTGTTTTCTTTCTCATTTTTTCCCTTTTTGGTCTGATTTTTTTTGTGCAGCATGATAATTGTGGAAATATGTATAGAAGAATTGCACATGTTTAACATTATTATTATTTTTTTTTTTTGTCATTTTCCTTGGGCAATCTGATAGGTGTGGAATGTTAGCTCAGAGCTGGTTTAATTTTCATTTCTCTAATCAATAGTAATTTCATGCTTGACATTTAAAAAAGAGTAAATTTTTTTTATGGTAATTGGGATTAAGTGATTTCCCAGTGAGTGTCAAATGTCTAAAGTCAGATTTGAACTTGGATCCTCTTGACTCCAGAGCTGCTGCTCTCCCTACTAAGCCACTTAGCCAATTCTCCCAAATTTCTTAATAAATGACCCCAAATCTTTTAAGGAACTGTTAGATCAATTTTGAAATTTAACTATATCAACATAAACGGCCTTATTCTTAATTCCCCAATAAATGTAAATAGTGTGATAGCCAAGGTTTAGTTTTATAGTTTCTGATTCAAACTGTTAGATGTTCCTTTTAGACAGTTGATTGTATATGCTTAACATCTCTCTGCCCCCTCCCCCCCCCCGAGATTATAAACTAACCTTAATGTTATCTGACTATACATATGGAGATATTGTATTGCACTAGTTTAGGGGTTCTTAATGTATGATCTGTGAACTTGATTTTTTTTTAATAGCTTTTTATTTACAAGTTATATGAATGGGTAATTTTACAGCATTGACAATTGCCAAACCTTTTGTTCCAATTTTTCCCCTCCTTCCCCTATCCCCTCCCCCTGATGGCAGATTGTCCAATATATGTAAATATGTTAAAGTATAAATTAAATACAATAAAAATATACATGTCCTAACAGTTATTTTGCTGTACAAAAAGAATTGGCTTTGAAATAGTGTACCATTAGCCTGTACGGTTAAAATTTCCTGCCATCATAATATCCCTGGATTGTGCTTTTCTTTTTCTTGCCCCTCCTTACCCCCTTCCCTAGTATTAAATTTATGGGCCCTACTTGTGTCACACAGCTCTCCCTCTTTAGGATCCCTCCCTTCCTCTCCCTTTGAATCCCTTTCCCTTTCTTGTACCCCTCCCTTATTACTCTTTTTCCTTTTCCCTTTTCCTCTCCCACTTTTTAATGAAGTGAGAGAAGATTCTTTGTAAAATAAATATGTCAATTATTTTCTCTTTGAGCTAACTGAGAGTAAAATTCACACAATGTTCCTCCCCCTCTCTAAGTTCCCTCAAATATGATAGGTTTCCTTTGCCTTATTGTGGGACATAGTTTCCCTCTTTTTATCTCCCCTTGTCCCTTTTTCTGACACTGTTATCTTCTTTACATTTCTGCTTCCCTTTTTTATGTTATATCAGTAAAATCAAATTATACATGTAGTTTTTATGTATATTCACAACAGAAATACAGTTCTCAAGAGTTCCTTTTACTTTTTTCTGCTTCTCTTGACTCCTATGGTTGGAGATTAAATGTTTTGTTTAAATCTGGTTTTTTCCTTAGAAACAAATGGAATTCCTCTGTTTCATTAAATGTCCATCTTCTTCCATGGAAAAAATGCTCAGCTTATCTGGGTAGTTTATTCTTGGCTGCATACCAAGTTCTTTTGCTTTTCGGAATATCAGATTTCAGGACCTTCGATCCTTTAATGTTGAGGCAGCCAGGACCCTTATTGTGGCTCCTCGGTATTTGAATTGTTTTTTCAGGGTTGCTTGTAATATTTTTCTTTAGTCTGATAGTTCTAAAATTTGGCCACAATATTCCTTGGAGTTTTTATTTTAGGGTCTTTTCCAGAAGGAGTTCAATGAATTCTTTCAACACCTATTTTACCTTCCTGTTCTATTACTTCTGGGCAGTTCTCTTTGATGATTTCCTGTAAAATAGTATCTAGGCTCTTTTTTTTGTCATAATTTTCGGGTAGTCTACTAATCCTCAGGTTCTCTCTCCTAGATCTATTTTCCAGGTCTGTTATTTTTCCAAGTAAATATTTGACATTTTTAAAAAAAAAATCTCATTTTTTTGGTTTTGCTTGACTGATTCTTGATGTCTTAATGAATCAGTCATTTCTATTTGTTCAGTTCTGATTTTTAGTGAGTTATTTTCTTCATTAGCTTTTTTTGCTTCCTTTTCTATCTGTCCAATTGAATTTTTAAATGAGTTGTTTTGCTCTATGGAATTTTTTCCCATTTCACTATTTTTTTTTTTAATGAGTTATTTTCTTTTTCCAATTCACAAATCCTACTTTCTTGGGAATTCTTAACCTTTTTCAATTCATAAATTCTGTTTCCTTGCACTTCTTGGGAGTTTTTTTTTTTTTTTTTACCTTTTCCAATTCATATTTCAGGAAGTTGTTGCTCTCCTGCATAGCTTTTCTTTCCTTTCCCCATTTTTCTTCTAGTGTGAACTTGATTTAAAAAATTTTTTTAATAGTTTTTATTTTCAAAATACATCAAAGATAGTTTTTAGTATTTACCCTTTCAAAACCTTGTGTTTGGAATTTTCTTTATCCCTTCCTATCGTCCCTCTCCCTTAGACAAAAAGCAATCCAGTATAGGTTAAACATGTGTAATTCTTCTAAGAATATTTCCACTTTTATCATACACAAGAAAAATCAGATCAAAAGGGGGAAAAAAACGACATAGTAAAAAACAAGCAAGCAAACAACAAAATAGGTGAAAATACTATTTTGCCTTCCACATTCATTCCCTATAGTCCTCTCTTTGGATGCAGATAGCTCTCTCCATGTAAACTTGGTTTTTTTTTTTTTTTTTTTTTTTTTTTTTTTTTTTTTTTTTTTTTTTTTTTTTTTTTTTTTTGCTGAGACAATTGGAGTTAAGTGATTTGCTGAGGGTTACACAGCTAGGAAATGTTAAGTGTTTGAGACCAGATTTGAACTCAGGTCCTTCTGACTTCAGGGTTGGTGCTCTATCCACTGCACCCCTCCCCCCAACTTGTTTAACAAATTTTTTTGATAACTATTTCAATATAATTGGTTTCTATTATATATTCAAACATTATTCTAAAAGGAATCCTTAGGCTTCACAACATTGTCAGAGGGGTCTATGAGACAGAAAAAGATAAGAACCCCTCAATTAGATGATCTCTTAACCAAATATCAATTTTTTTTCTTATATCAGGAAATTAAACAATGCAATGATCATATTCTTAAGAAGGTTAGTACATAGGGAGTAGACATAATTTCCATTCACACTTATTACATACTAGGATTCAAGATCCTACATGTAATATCAGTAAAAAGCATTTTCTATCTGTATAGCATTTTCTTATTATTTGATAAGTTTCTCTTAACATTTCTTTTTTTAAAAACTAGGTTACAGGACAGCTAGATGGTATAGTGGATAGAGCACCAGTCCAGGAGTTAGGAGGAGCTGGCTGTGTGATCCTAGAGAAGTTACTTAACACCAATTGCCCCACAAAAAGGGGAAAAAAAGATATTTAAATATATTTGATTACTTGATGTCTAGGGAGGAGAAAGGGGGAGAGGAGGAAAAATTCGGAAATTTTGCAAGGGTGAATGTTGAAAACTATCTTTGCATGTATTTTGATAATAAAAAGCTATTATTTAAAAAAAAAACTGTCACTAGAGTGGAGTTGAGGCACCCTCTGAGTAGGCCACTTGATCAGTCAGAAAGCATTTTTTTAGTTCTTATTGTGTGCTAGGATTTGCTAAATGAAGAAAAAGCAAGAGTTTAAAAAACAAAACATGATCCTTGCCTTCAAGGAGCTCAAAGTCTAATGGAGAAGCAGCTTATAAACAATAATATAAATAAATAACCAACAGTTATGAAACACTTACTGTGTGCCAAAAACTAATGCCATGCTAAGCTCTTTACAACTGGTGTCTCATGGGTGCTATTATTCCATTTTACAGGTGAGACTGAGGCAAACCAAGAGGGAAGATAGACAGCATAGTGACTCAGGCTGCATTTGAGCTGGGGCCTTGGGGTCTCCAGCTCTAGCGCTCGCTTCATGGTGCCACCTAGTGGCCATCTCTGCAGTACAAGAGAGCTAGAGGGAAAATGCTTTGTCTCTGAGTTAAGGCACCAGTGGAGAGGGGGACCAGGAAAGCCTTCTTAGAGAAAGCTTGAAATAAAGTTAAAAGGCTGGAGATGAGGAGAGAGCATTCCAGTGCTACAGAGCCCAGTCAGGAGATGGATTAAGGAACAGGAAGTAGAGCAAGGATGCTAATGGAGCTGGATCCTGGAGCACACAGAGGGGAGCAAAGCATGAGAAGAGGGAAAGGCAGGAAAGGACCTCTTTAGGAAAGACTGTACAAACTGGAGTTAATAGGGAGCCCCTGGAGTTTATTGTGGAGAGAGGTGGGGTGACATGGGCTTACATTTTAGGAAGATCACGTTTGCATCTGAGTGGAAAAGAGACTGGTGTGAGGGAAGGCGGGGAAACTCTCCTATCTGTATAGGTAGAAGGGGTCCTGCTCCTGCTTTTCTAAGTCAATTTAGTCTACGAACCACTACTGCAAACTTACATTTCCCTAACAGGTATTTCTTCTAACTCCCATGGGTTTGGAACATCTATTACTCTCCTACTCTCTAAGAGCAATCATCGAATCCAATGAGAAAAAGACCTTGAAAAATTAAAAAGCACTTCCAAGTGCAAGTTACATGGGAATTAAGCCTTATTATTACGGATGACCCCCAAAATAGGATAGTGACATCTCCACATCTCCTTGATTAATTTGAACAAACTATGTTATCTAAAGACGACTTTCTATATCAAGTTGCTTGCTGTCTTGGGGAGGGGAGAAGTAAGGGAGGGAAGAGAAAAATTTGGAACACAAAATCTTCCAAAAATGAAAATTGAAAATTATCTTTATATGTATTTGGAAAAAATACTATTGAGAAAAAAAATAAAGGTGATTTTGTTTCTATAACCTTTTCAGTTTCTAATAGGACTATTTTTCATCTTTTCAGGTTTCTAAGCCATGGAACCTGGCTCAGTGGTTCGTGCTATCTTTGACTTCTGCCCAAGTGTATCAGAGGAATTGCCCCTATTTGTAGGGGATGTCATTGAGGTGCTAGAAGTAGTAGATGAATTTTGGCTTTTGGGAAAGAAAGAAGACGTTACAGGTAAGAGGTCCACCACTTTTTCATCATACAAGAAATGGAATCTAATTCTTTTCCAGATTATAATTAAAAGTGAATATAGGGGAAGAAACAAATAAACAGTAGCATTTTATGATCTTATAGTACTTCTTTTATTTGAACAGAGGACTACAAGAGGCAGCATTATTTAGGGAAAGAATGCTAGCTTTCAAATCAAAGGAGTTGGATTCATACCCCACTGATACTTGCTCCTTCTGGACAAGTCACTTAACCCCTCTGGACATGAAGGATTGGGCTAAATGGCTTCTGTGGGTCCTTACAACTTTAAATATGTGGTTCTATGAAATGCTGTATCCCATATCCATCTTGAATCATTCATTGATAATGACTTATCTCTTTTCTTCTATGAATACAATTTGAGGCCATTCAATGGCAGCACCCCCTAGCCTTAACTTCATTCACTTATCTCTTCCTTCTCTTTTGCTATGAATTCTTTCTCTTCTCTAGTCATTCCTAACTGTTCTTTTCAAAATCTGAATAATTTCCTCATCAAAACCTGATTTGGAAGGAACCTCAAAAGCTTTTCAGAAAGTAAAAGTCTTAATCCAAATCTGAATAAGAATCCACTCCATACCATAATCAACAGATGACCATATGATTTTTGCTTAAAGGCTCTAGTGAGGATGAATCCACTATTAAAACAGCCCATTCCACTTATTGTTCTGTGAAAAATGAACAAGCTGATTTTAGAAAGGCCTGGAAAGATGTTCATGAACTGATGCCGAATGAAACAAGCAGAACCAGGAATACATAGTACACACTAACAGCAAGATTGTGTGATGATCAACTATGAAAGACTTGGTTCTTCTCACTTCTTCTCACTGTTCAGTGATCCAAGGCAATCCAATAAACTTTGAATAAAAATGCCATTTGCAGAGAGAGAACTGTAGAAAATGAATGTAAATCAATACATGTTATCACTTTTTTCTTTTCTTTTTTCTTTCATGGTCTTTCTCTTTTGTTCTGATTTTTCTCTCAACATGATTCATAAGCAATGTATTTAAAAAATTAATGTACATATATAACCAGAAAAATAAAGAAAACAGATAAAAAAGAAAAGACAGTCCATTTCACATTGGATAGATCTGATCAAACAAGTTTGTCCTTATACAAGCCCAAATTTGTATCTTCATAACTTATTATTTCTTGTTCTATACTTTGGAGCCATGAGAATAAATCTAATCCTTCTTAAATTTTGCCAGCCCTTCACATACTTGAAGAAAGCTAATATATTCTCCCTCAGCCTTCTTTTTTCTGCTCTAAACAATCTTAGTTGTTGTTTCAACTAGTTATCTTTCTGGCATGAATTTTAGTCCTTTAACTCTCTTGAGTACCCTCTTCTGGATGCTTTCCAGTTAAATGTCTTTCTTAGAATGTTATGGCCAAGACTGAAGATAACATTCCAGATATGGTCTGAATGGTAAGAAAACTTTCAGTTCTGTAGATTTGGTTAATGTGCCTCCCTGAATGCAGCCAGAATGAAATCTTGTTATTCTAATGCTCTAGGACTTTCACTACCTTTTACATCATACAGCATCATTTAACTATGATCCTTAAGATCCTTTGTTTTTTATCTTTCCTCATGGCCTCATCTCCTAAATTGATCCTGTCTTCTTTTATTTCAGTCAGACTGACTTTTTTTTTTTTTTAATCATTCTTTGTAGATTGACATTTTAAAATCTATCTTTGCTTGTTATCTTCCATTCTAGAAGTAGTTTCTTAGTTTTCATTCACCAGATTGCATTACTTTTTATAAAAATTAGATATATGTTTCAGAATGTCCTCATTAATTAGGCTATACTTTAATAGGTTTACATTTTCATTTGAATAATTAACCTTGTATACATTTTTTCCATTAGTTTTGTTTAGTGTAGATTTAGAAGTCCTTGAAGATTGTCCTTTTTTCTTCTTGTTATACACTTACTTTATCCCTTTAAAATGCCAGTAATGTCAGATAGCAGTAGATGTTCAGTAATTGCTTCATGTTTAAACAATAATCTCAAGGGGAAAGTTTCATATTTTTTTTATGTCTTTCAGAAAAAAAGGTACATCTGAAGTTTTTGTTTCTATTTCTAGGACAATTTCCTAGCAGTTTTGTGGAGATTGTGACCATTCCCACCATAAAACATGGAGAAAGGCTGTTTGTCTGCATATCTGAATTTTTATCCCAGGATATGGATAGTCTCTCCCTCCATCGAGGTAAACTGGTGATTTGGAGAGTAGAAAAAACTGCTTTAACTCAGATGAAGAAAATTCTTATTAGCTTGGTGACTCTTAGGCTAGAATTATGTTTAAGTTCCCAGTCTTGAGCTAGGAAGATCTGTCATGGTTGAGAGACATGAAATCAAGAATTAGGTGATGAATGACAAAGCAGCCTCAGTCTGCTCTTCTAGTTCCTACATGTGGTTGGAGGTTTTGTCTCAAATTGAAATCTCCCCACAATCACTAAGAGTTGGTGTGAAATCAGTAATTTTAAAAAGCTAATTCTATGCACATGTTTAGCTTATGTTGGATTACTTGCTATTTAGGAGGGGGTGGTGGGGAGTGAGGAAGAAAAATTTGGAATACAAGGTTTTGCAAGAGTAAATGTTGAAAACTATTGCATGTGTTTTGAAAAACAAAGCTATTATTGTTACTTTTTTAAAAAAAAATTTCTAGCCACATTTTTTAATGTATACCTGCACTTTCTTAAAAACTACATTGTTATGGTTTCTTTGAACTTTAAGTATGGGATATATCGCAAGGAGGATCTTGGGATCATAGTATTACAGAATGTTAAGGGAATTTAGAGATTGCTGAGTCCAACCCTCTCACTGTTTTTATTTCAAGGAAACATTTCTTTATATAGAAACTTTTAAAAACATGATGAATCTTTAGAAGACTAGAGAGCAAAAGTGGCAGATGTTTTAAGTGTTTAATTGAGTTAGTTTCACAAGAAATCAAGAATTATGTTGGAAGGAAATCCATTCAATTCAAATTTCTGTTTGTAAAGAAAATACTGAAGATAATATTAAATGAATCATTTTCACATTTTTCCATGTTATTTGTAGCAAGCAGCTGCAGTCTAAGACAGTCTTATTTCACAGACAAGGACACTAAGGTTCAGAGGTAAAGTGGCTCTCTACCATCTGTGTCACAAGCTGCCAGTTTGGGGCTGGCAGGTAAGAACCACCCTACTGTGCCTTCAGTCCCCTTCACCATATTCTTTCCTTCATGCTGCTCCCTCTTAGACTCTTTATACTCTAAGGTAAATTTTAGAATATGGATCCTTTGGCACTATGAGAAACTGATTATTAATATAATAATAATGAGAGGGTTGAACTCATCAATCTCTAAATTCCATTCAGTTTCTAACATTCTGTAAATCTATGATTCCAGGACTCTCCTTTTGAATGATGAATAAAGAGAAATGAAGGCTCAATTCAGCACTATTTAAATGCCCACTCTATTCAAAGTACTAGATGAGGTACTATGAAAAAGGAGATCATAAGAGTCCGAGAGCATGCATTGTGGGTAAGAGTTTAGGAAAAGTGAAGTTTAGGAAACTGATACACATGAGTATTTTATTTGCAATGTGTATTTATGTTTTTAGGATTTAGGGGAATTCAAGTAAATGTTTTTGTTCTAGAAAGAAAGAAAGCTAAAGTAATATGCTATATTTACCATCTTGTAAATACCTTATGAATATAAAAATAAAGGGCCCCTATATCTTCTTGGGAGAGTGAAGGATAATAGCAAAGCTGTGGATAATAGCTACAAATTTCTATCTTTCCTCAGAATCTGAAATTGTTCTCCTCATAAGTGCTTTTTTCCCTCATTTTTTTCCCCTCAAACTATTGCTACAACTCAGTTATCTCCTTACCCCAGTATTGCCCACTAACATTATTTTGTTAGCTTGTCCCTTCTTTGAGTTTAAAAAAATCTTTGGTAGAGGGGTGCTATAGGCTGGTAAGGATTGTGGAAGCCCTGGAGCCTTGTGGGATGGAAAAGTCTGAGGCCTCTGCATTAGCTTATGCTGCCTTTTTAAAAACCTTTCCTCCTTTTCCTACCTCCCAGAGATTTCAGTAAGATGAATAGAAATAGCCAGATAATACTGTAATCTTCTTCTGAGGGGTAAAATGTTCCACCCTTGGATCTCCAGCAGGTGTCACCTGTCTCTTCCCATTTTCTTTGATTTTTTCTTTACAGTTTCTCATTGGCTCCTGAAAAATCAAGGTGTTTTAAAGTTTTGCCTTTAAATCAGAAACTACCTTCTTCTGCTGGAGTTCCAAGAGCTGGATTAAGCCCTGGCTTTTAGTGCCATTGTTCGTTGAAGACACTGGGGAGAAGGAAAGTGAGGGGAAGGAGCTGGAATGTAAGGGGAAAAAGAAAAAGAGAAAGGACAAATGTGGAGAGAAACACAACAATGCTGCCCATAACCATTTCAAAAAGCCTAGATTACTTGTCCCCAGTTAAGACCTGTTTTGCAAGTCTGGTGACAACTTAAAGGATGATAACAGTCAAGAAAGTGAGTGTTTCCTTCAATGATGCAGATCAAAGTCTTTCATTTCTGTTTTACTTTATAATACTACCTATTATTTGGTATTTGTTATACTTAAAATTTGAAAAATGAAAACAAAAGACTAAGAAATCAGAAAAAGCTAATGTGATTTTAGTCTTCAGTATGATGCAGATTGGGGTTCAGGTTATTGCAGCAATTGCTTTGTCCTTTAGCTCTTTCAAACCATATTTAGAATACAATGATTAGGTCTGTAGTATTTTAGGAAGGATACTGTTGTATAACTAGTTGCACAGACATGCAACCAGAGGACTTAGGGCCTAAATGGAGACACTTTCCTCTCATATATGTACTCTAGCAAATCTTGAAATTTTCATTTGCCTGAATGATGATCAAGAAATCCAAGGAGAAACTACAGTAATTGATTTCCCCTATACCAGAGTTGCACAAAAAGTCAAGTCACTCACAGATAGTAGGAAAGGAGACCTCCAGCAAAGCCAGTAATAGTGACTGCAAGTAAATAAGCCAGAAGTCTCAGTGCAAGTGGACCAGTGACATACTTAGCCTAGTGATGTCTACATCTGGGGGCAGCAAGAGGATCTCTTGCCAGTGTCCCTTTCTTTGACTCTGGCACAAAACCACTTCCCACCTAGAAAACTCCAGAAGTTTGAAAGCTGAAGAAAGGAACCTTGGGACCCTGATAGAGCAGTGGTAACATGTTGTATTGTATCTTTTATTATTGTTAAACATTTCCTAATTACATTAAAATCTAGTTTTGTTATTGTTGTTTTAATGGCCTCCCTTGAGTTTTGCCACATTTAGGCAGTGAGTTTGACATCTTTGTATTAGAGCATTAGCAACTAGGATGGTACCCAGATCTCCTTTCAGGATGATGCAGACACCCAGAAATTTAGAGGCCCTCACGATTTAGAGGGTTCTGAAGATCAGTGCTCTTAATCTAAAAAGTTCCAGGGAGGCCTGACTCTGGGATTTGAGTGTCACTGCAAGAATTCAGAGAACCCTGGAGGAGACCAAACAGAACAAATCACGATACCCCTCCCCACCAAAAAAAAAGGCACAGCAGGGGACAGAGCCTGGCATTCACTCCAAACTAAGGAGTGAAAGCAGGAGAAATGAGCCAGCCAAGGTAATGCTCAGCAAAAAAAAAAAAATATATATATATTTTACCTCTGTAAAAAAGTATAAGCAGTTACTCAAAGGGAAAAAAAAAAAAAAAAAAGATTTCCTATAAGGAATATCTAGAAGAAATGAGGCAAAAAAAAAAAAAAAAAAAAAAGAGAGAGAGAGAGAAATAAAAACTGGAAAGAAGGAATTAGGAAGAAAATAAATAGCTTAGAAAAGAACTTACCTAAGAAAAGGAATCTCTGAAAATTAACATGCTGGCCCTGGAGCTAAGAAACTTGAGTTTAATATGTCTTCAGATGATTACTAACTGGGTCACCCTGGGAAAGTCACTTATAAACTTCTTAATTTCCTCAACTATAAAATGGGGAAAATAACAGTACTTACCTCCCAGGGAGATATTGTAATGCCGGAGAAACTGAGGCAAGATAGAGATTAAAGAGTTTTTTTTTTGGGTTTTTTTTTTTTTGTTTTTTAATTATAGCTTTTTATTTACAAGTTATATGCATGGGTAATTTTACAGCACTGACAATTGCCAAATCTTTTGTTCCAATTTTTCCCCTCCTTCCCCCATCTCTTCCCCCAGATGGCAGATTGACCAATACGTGTTAAATATGTTAAAGTGTAAATTAAATACAATATAAGTATACATGTCCAAACAGTTATTTTGCTATACAAAAATAATCGGACTTTGAAATAGTGTACTATTAGCCTGTGAAGGAAATAAAAAATGCAGGCAGACAAAAATATAGAGATTGGGAATTCTATGTAATGGTTCATAGTCATGTCCCAGAGTTCTTTCGCTGGGTGTAGCTGGTTCAGTTCATTATTACTCTATTGGAACTGATTTGGTTCATCTCATTGCTGAGGATGGCCACATCTATCAGAATTGATTATCATATAGTATTGCTGTTGAAGTATATAATGATCTCCTGGTCCTGCTCATTTCACTCAGCATCAGTTCACGTAAGTCTCTCCAGGCCTTTCTGAAATCATCCTGCTGGTCATTTCTTACTGAACAATAATATTCCATAATATTCATATACCACAATGAGATTAAAGAGTTTTAATAATTTATTTGAAAGGGAGAGATTTACTGGGACCAAATGGATCCATGGTTTGGTTCCAGAGCTGAATGAGACTATGTTTTCCAAGAATCTAGAAAACAACGTGAGTTCCCAATGATATATATACATGTGGCTCAGCTACAGGGGATAGACAGAGGCAGAAGTGGAGTCAGAGTGCTAAGAGCAGGGTGAGGGGAGGTACCGGGGATGAGAGAGGCATCTGATAAAACAGTATCTGATATTCTGATAGATTGGGATGGGGAGAGTATTTTGATATTCTAAAATATAAGATCTTTTATCCTTATCAAATATTCTGATGATTAAGAGGGGGAGGGGTGGTTTTGCTAGATTGAGCAGAACAAGTAGCAACTGAGGCAGAATAATTCAGGGAAACTGAGTCGGGACAATTAGGGAAACTTGAGTCAGGACAATAAAAGAGAACTGTAGCACAACATTCCATACTCCCTCTCTTCTGAATATTCAAATCATTGAATTACCTTCCTCAAAATAGGTCTTAAAACCATAATTTTGACCAACCCTATGTGAAGCAAATAAACCAAATAAAAACCAAAATAAAGCTAGAAAAATGCAAGGACTTACAGCAAGGACAAATGTCTCCCTGATAACCCCAGAGTTAATCAGCAATACAAAAGCTCCCTATTGCAATCATGTTAGGTCCTCTGCAGTTGGGGAGCATCTTAGCCAGAGAATCCAGTTGGAGATGGACAGTTCACTGTGAGTTAGGTAGTCTGCAGTCATTTGTGCATTAAACTCAGCATCTGCTTATAGGGAATAGCAGTGCTCAAGATAGCTCTGCTGACCATCCTAAGAGGGGTACCCCAAGTCTGTCAGGGACTCGAAAGGGGGGAAAAAAGTGGGGCCTGGAGTAGTTCCACCTGTCCCCTCTCAATAGAACAGGAGCTGCTACTAGGATCCAGATTTCTAAGCAAATTATGCATGGTTAGACCAAGGCAGGCATCCCTGAACTTTTAGAGACATGATACCAAACTGCAAGGTCCTTTGAGAATGCTGAATTACTAATTAAGGAACTGGGGTTATAGGAGTGGAGAAACAGATCAGAGAGACTGCCAGTCCCAGGACAGGTGTATAATTTCTGGTTGTTTTTAAAAAACAATCCCCAAAACTGAGTCTGCCAGGACAATTCCAACAGAATAAGGGATTTCAAAGTTAAAACATAACCAGCAATTCATACTCCAGTAATTTTAAGCAAGGAGTAAAAATGAAAAAGACTGTTTAAAGGATTTCCAATTCAATCGGAACTTGTGAGATAGGGGGTGGGGCAAAAGTACCTAAGAAAAATACATCAGTTTCCCCAATTTCCTATCTCTTCCTCCATTTTTTTTTTTTTCATGGAAAGGAATTATCAAATAACCATCCCACATATAAATCCCAAGAGTAAATCAAAATTCCTATACATAACAGACTAACAGTAGGGTTTCCTAAAAATCCCTCAAACATAACAGCAATAGTTACACAATTTTAGCAATTTCTGTCCCAAATCTTAAAACACAGTAATATAGTTAAAATTTTAACAATAATTCATCAAGCACTTTCCCACTCCCCCATATTAGTCCAAATTACATCAGGAGCAGGAGCAATGGTCTCAATCTAAGCTGCTTCCGGCTGAGAAATAGGCAAAGGCACTCAGTCCAGGGAGGGGGATGGCTGTGGTGTGGCGTGCTGACAATCAAAGCTGTATGGTCCCACATATGGCTGTAATTTGACTAAGATCTAGAAAAAACACAAATCTAACCAACAGGTTAGAACAGACTGATACAAAAGGTGAAGAGGCCAGCATGAATGGGCCAGCAGCTTAATAGGTTTTCTTCACAGGACAGGAAAATGGTTGTCAGCTATAGTCCCAATAGATAAAACAGCAATTAGGCTTTTGTCCTCTTATTAGTTAGAAACCTTAAAAAAAAACCTTGAATATCCAGACACAATATCCAGTAACAGATAGATGACCAGACTAAATACTTATTTACCCAAATATTTAGAATATAATGATTACAGATAACTAGACTGGAAACAGCAAGGTATGACATAATTGAATTGCATTAACAGTTTCTATTGACCATTACTCTGATTATAGAAATCAGTCACAGTAGGAAAAAAAATGCAGGGACATAACTATAACATATCATGAGCAATCAAAACTGATCCCTAAGCTTTTTTTTTTTTTTTTTTTTTTTTAAAAAAAATTTTTATTACAGCTTTTTATATACAAAACGTATGCATGGGTAATTTTTCTTTTTTTTTTTTCTTTTCTTTTCTTTTTTTTTTTATTTAATAGCCTTTAATTTACAGGATATATACATGGGTAACTTTACAGCATTACCAATTGCCAAACCTCTTGTTCCAATTTCACCTTCACCCCCCCACCCCTCCCTAAATGGCAGGATGACCAGTAGATGTTAAATATATTAAAATATACTTAGATACACAATAAGTATACATGACCAAAACATTATTTTGCTGTACAAAAAGAATCAGACTCTGAATTATTGTACAATTAGCTTTGAAGGAAATCAAAAGATAGGTGTGCATAAATATAGGGACTGAATTCAATGTAATGGTTTTAGTCATCTCCAGAGTTCTTTTTCTGGGCATAGCTAGTTCAGTTCATTACTGCTCCATTAGAAATGATTTGGTTGATCTCGTTGCTGAGGATGGCCTGGTCCATCAGAACTGGTCATCATATAGTATTTTGTTGAAGTATATAATGATCTCCTGGTCCTGCTCATTTCACTTAGCATCAGTTAATGTAAGTTCTCCAGGCCTTTCTGAAATCATCCTGTTGGTCATTTCTTACAGAACAGTAATATTCCATAATTTTCATATACCACAATTTATTCAGCCATTCTCCAACTGATGGACATCCATTCAGTTTCCAGTTTCTAGCCACTACAAAGGGCTCCACAAACATTACTTGCACATACAGGTCCCTTTCCCTTCTTTATAATCTCTTTGGATATAATCCCAGTAGTAACACTGTGGATCAAAGGGTATGCACAGTTTGATAACTTTTGAGTATAGTTCCAAACTACTCTCAAAATGGTTGGATTAGATTCACAACTCCACCAACAATGAATCAATGTCCCAGTTTTCCCATCCCCTCCAACAATCATCATTATTTTTCCTGTCATCTTAGCCAATCTGACAGGTGTGTAGTAGTATCTTAGAGTTGTCTTAATTTGCATTTCTCTGATTAATAATGACTTGGAGCATCTTTTCATATGACTGAAATAGTTTCAATTTCTTCATCTGAGAATTTCTGTTCATATCCTTTGACCATTTTCAATTGGAGAATGGCTTGATTTTTTATAAATTAGAGTTAATTCTCTATATATTTTGGAAATGAGGCCTTTATCAGAACCTTTGACTGTAAAATATTTTCCCAGTTTATTTCCCTTCTAATCTTGTCTGCATTAGTTTTGTTTGTACAAAAACTTTTCAGTTTAGTATAATCGAAATTTTCTATTTTGTGATCAGTAATGATCTCTAGTTCTCTTTGTCATAAAACCTTCCCCTTCCACAGGTCTGAGAGGTAAACTATCCTATGTTCCTCTAATTTATTAATAATTTCATTCTTTATGCCTAGGTCTGAACCCATTTTGACCTTATCTTGGTGTCTGCGTTAAGTATGGATCAATCTAGTTTTCCATATTAGTTTCCAATTTTCCCAGCAATTTTTATCAAACAGTAAGTTCTTATCCCAAAAGCTGGGATCTTTGGGTTTGTCAAAGACTAGGTTGCTAGATCCCTAAGCTTTTAAAGGATAAATAGCTACTTTAACCCAGTTTTACTCCAGATAATTGTCCCAATGGAGCTTTAAAATTCCCAAATAGTATTAACTACAAGCCCAAAAAATTCTATCTCCAATAACAAATCCCATTAACCAAAGTTTCGGATAAATCCTAAACAGATTTTTACCATGACCGTGTATTGATACAAATCAGTTTGCTTTAAAATATCCAATACAATATCTCAAATTACATATTGTCCATAACAGAAATATTTTCAAAAGGGCAAAGAAAAAACTATTATTTTCAGAAGCCTTTTAAATAATGGACATAACCTCAGGATACAATCATTACAATTAAGTAAAACTTATACAGAATATCCTAATTCCACGTAAGAGAATCCGAAAGATTCTAGAAATAGCCCTACCAAATTATGGATCACATTTATGACCATATTCTTTAACCAAGGAAACCATTATGTAGCCAAGAACCAGGTGGCTACAACTTGATAAAAAACGGGCTGGAACACACTTAGTGGGGAGGGAAATTCCATGTGACCACCCTTCCCCCCCATTCCACCTCCAAAGAGTCAAGGGGGAGGGAAGGCAAGCTAAACTTCTCAGAAGTAACACCATCGGTGTCTTATAATTCTGAGAATCCAGATGCTAGCACAGACAGAACAGATAAACAGATCAGATTATATCCTAAAACATCCAGATTTACTCTTCAGTGGCCGATTCGGAGTGTCCACCATTGGGTCATAGTTGTGGCTGAAAACTGCTCTCTTTCCCAGAGATTCTGGAAACAAATCCAGAGACCCAGCCTCTCTAGGCCAAGAACCCAGATCCTCAACCACTCCAACGCCCAAGACAGAGAACCAAAGGTGTCTAGTCTCTAATCCTACTCTCATTTTCTAAAATCTTGGTGTAACCTCCAAAATGTAATGCCGGAGAAACTGAGGCAAGATAGAGCTTAGAGAGTTTTAATAGTTTATTTGAAAGGGAGAAATTTACTGGGAACAAATGGATCCATGGTTTGGTGCCAGGGCTGAATGAGACTATCATCTCCAAGAATCCAGTAGCGAATGTCAGATACAAGATTCTTTTATAGGGTAACAAGAATGATGACACAATGGGGGAGGTACCTGGGATAGGGATGACCTAATGGGGGAGGCACCTGGATAGGGATGACATAATGGAGGGAGGCATCTAGGATGGTACTTGATATTCTAATGATGTTTAAGATATAAGATGTTTATCCTATCAAACATTTAAAAGAGAATGATTATAGCCTGAGGTCTTGGGGTAGAGTAACTGAGGTAGGACAATTAGGGAAACTGGGTCAGGACATTAAAAGAGAACTGTGGCACAACAATATTTGTATGACACTTAGTATAATGCCTGCACAAAATAAATGCTTATAATCTTTCCCTTTTCCTTCCCCTAAAATAGATGGAACAAAAAACAGTTGATTCCATGACACAGCAAGAAATATTAGAACAAAATCATAAGATTGAACAAATAGAGGAAAATATAAGATATCTGCTATAAATGATTGACCTAGAAAACAAGAATTTCACTGCCATTCCTTAAAAAACTATGATTTAAAAAAAAATCTGGATATTGTACTTTAAGATCAATAAAAACAGCAAAAAACAGAACCAGAAGACAAAGAACCCACCAGTCTTCGGAAAGGAAATCCAAAAGAATAAGTCCTAGAACTGTCACTGCTAAAATTCTAAGCTTACTTAGCAAAGAAAAACTACAGTCAGTATGCAGAAAGAAGTAGTTCAAGTACAAATCAATAATAGCTAAGACTTGGTAACTCTTTTTTTTTTTTCATGACCAAACCGTTATTTTGCTGTACAAAAAGAATCAGACTCTGAAATATTGTACAATTAGCTTGTGAAGGAAATCAAAAATGCAGGTGGGCAAAAATATAGAGATTGGGAATTAAATGTAATGGTTTTTATTCATCTCCCAGAGTTCTTTCGCTGGGTGTAGCTGGTTCAGTTCATTACTGCTCCATTGGAAATGATTTGGTTGATCTCATTGCTGAGGATGGCCAGGTCCATCAGAACTGGTCATCATTTAGTATTATTGTTGAAGTATATAATGATCTCCTGGCCCTGCTTGTTTCACTCAGCATCAGTTCGTGTAAGTCTCTCCAGGCCTTTCTGAAATCATCCTCTTGGTCATTTCTAACAGAACAATAATATTCCATAATATTCATATACCACAATTTATTCAGCCATTCTCCAACTGATGGGCATTCACTCAGTTTACAGTTTCTAGCCACTACAAAAAGGGCTGGACTTGGCAACTCTTACAATGAATGAGAGTAGCTATAATAGATGATGCAATGCAGTATTCTAGAAGGCAGTCCCCTACAAAAATAGAGTATAATCCAAGCAGAGACAATTGATTTTTAATGGAATAGATGTCCAGGTTCTTTTTTTTTTTTTTTTTTGCATCTCACATTTCTTTTATTTTCAAAATACACAGATGGTTTTCAACATTCACCTTGCAAAACCTTGCGCTTCAAATTTTCTCTCTCCTTTCTTCCCCACCCCCTTCTCTAGACAGCAGTGTACATTAAACATCTGATTTTTTTCTTGTGCAGCAAGATAATTGTGAAAATCACAATTACATATTTCCACAATTATCTTGCTGCACAAGAAAAAAATCAGATCAAAAAGGGAAAAAATGAGAAAGAAAACAAAAAGCAAGAAAACAACAAAAAGGTGAAAATACTATGTTGTAATCCACACTCAGTTCCCATAGACCTCTTTCTGGATGCAGATGGCTCTCTCCATCACGTCTATTGGAATTGGCCTGAATCATTTCATTGTTGAAAAGAATCATGTCCATCAGTTGATCATCACATAATCTTGTTGCTGTGCTTAATGTTCTCCTGGTTCTGCTCATTTCACTTAGCATCAGTTCATGTCAATCTCTCCAGGCCTCTCTGAAATCTTCCTGTTGGTCGTTTCTTATAGAACAATAATATTCTATAACATTCATATTCAGCCATTCTCCAATTAATGGCCATCTACTCAGTTTCCAATTCCTTGCCACTACAAAAAGAGCTGCTACAAACATTTTTGCACATGTGAGTACTTTTTTTTTTAATGATCTCATTGAGATATAGACTTTTGTATTGAAGTTGGATCAAAGGCTATGCACAGTTTGATAGCCCTTTGGGTATAATTCCTAATTGCTCTCCAGAATAACTGGATCAGTTCACAGTTCCACCAACAATCATTAGTGTCCCAGTTTTCCCACATCTCCTCCAACATTTAGCATTATCTTTTCCTGTCATCTTAGCCAATTTGAAAGGTATGTAATTGTACCTCAAAATTGTCTTAATTTGCATTTCTCTGATCAATAGTGATTTAAAGCATTTTTTCAGATGACTAGAAATGGTTTTAATTTCTTCATTGGAAAATAGTCTGTTCATATCTTTTGACCATTTATCAATTGGAGAATGAGATGTCCAGCTTCTTAAGCTGTGATTCTCAATCCCACATGAAGTCTTGTAATTGTGGAAATCACAAAATTATGATTTATTATCAATAACTGTCTGATTTGTATGACATTTCATATACCTATATATCTGGAGTCATGTAAAAGTTTCTCTGGCAAAAAGGGGTAGCTAATGGAAAAAGTTTAAGAAGCCCTGGAGTTGAGAAGGAACTTTGAAATAAAAGTACAGGAGTCCAGGGAAACCTAGAAAGATAAATTTATTTGAGCAGAGAGATAGAGCTCTATGTGGATATAATGCCAACATTCTAATGGAGAAGAAACAAGTGTCTCTTTAGGACCTTCAGGTCTTCAAAGTGTTTTGAGAGAATTGAATACGAAAAATAAAGGAACTGCTGGGGATGAATGTTCCAAAGGTTTGAAGAGGGTAAGGAAAAAAGGAAGGTGAAAGAGGAAGATTCTAGTTAGCAGGAGAGGAGGGGGAGTTGCAATTTCTCTTAGTTAGGGAGTATGAGAAGAATATTATATGAAAAAGAAAAGAAGGAACATGGGGAATAAGCCCTGGATGTATCTCACATTTAGAGGACAGAAGTGCTGAACTTGCTTCTGGGCATGTGCACACTAACTATTTGGTTTGGAAATGTTTTGAAATTCACTTTTTTAAAAAAAGTCAAGACAAAGGAGGTGAATGATTCTGGAGTGGGGGCAGCCATAAGCAAAGCAAATTTATTTATGCTTAAAGGAAGTTTAAAAGAAGAGTAACTAGAACCATGAGGGTGTCCCATGAATTGGAAAATGGTTGATAAATCAGTGTGATGGGATATCACTGCACTAAGAAATGATGAAAGGGAGGACTTGAGAAAATCCTGAGGCAAAACAAGGCAACAAGCATCACTACTGTGCTTTAATTGTGGCCTGTTTGGGAAATATGGGGAAGAAAGAATAAAGTGGAAAAAGTGCTCAGCATAGTACAAAAGAACAGCCTATGAGGAAGCAAAGGAAAGATGAGTACTCATGAATATATATATATATATTTTTTTTACTATTATATAGCCTTTCTTGAACTGGTAATTTATTGTTATATATTTTGAATCCTCCTTAATGTTGTGCTGGGCATATGACAATGTTCTCTCTCTCTCTTTCTCTTTCTCTTTTAAAAATTTTCCTTTTGTTTTTCTCTTTTCTATTTTTTTTAAATTAAAAAAAAAAGCATTACTATGTGTCAAATACTGTGCTAATAAGCTCTGGGTCTACAGATACAAGCAAAAGGAAAGTTCCCTCAGAAGGAACTCACAAATGGGAGAATGACATGATGGAGGGATGTTCAAGGGTAAGAAGGTTCCAGGAACAGAGAGAGGATCCAAAATGAGAAGGCAGCTAAGTTGTGGTAGCAAGACTCAGAGTCAGTAGCACAATTGGTAGGGAAGTAAAAGTACCATGTACTGATACAGGGCGAAGTGAGTAGGACCATGAGAGTATGTCTACAGGGACAACTTCCCGGAAATCTGCTTTGAAAGAATTAAGACCATTGAATAATGCCATGATTTCAAGGTTGGTCATGGCGTTATTCAATGGTCTTAATTCTTTCTCCAGAGGAACAGTGATGAAGAATGTTACTTACCATCTGACAGAGCTGATACTCAAGGTGCAGAGACATGGATTTTATACTCTGTCTATTCTCTGGGTTGGTTTTGCTTGACTATGCTTGTTTATTACAAGGAATTCTTTTTTCTTTTTGTTTTAATTTGGATGGGAGGAGAGAGCATTAACAATACTAGTTAACAATTTGAAAAGCTGAAGGCCAATGAAACAATTTTAAAATGCACAGAAGAAAATAGAAGGTAGTTCAGAAGGAAACACAGATAAGTACAATAGTTTTAGAAGTAACATGGACTTAGTTATATACGTTTTTGTGGTGGTTGTTAAAAAGCAAGATATATGTTTTACCTATATTGGATTGCTTGCTGTCTTAGGGAGGGGGGAGGTAAGAGGTAGGGAGAAAAATTTGGAACACAAAGTCTTAAAAAACGAATGTTGAAATTATCTTTACATGTATGTGGAAAATATATTGAGAAATAAAATAGTTAAAAAGCAAGGTGCATGAAATGGGGATTCACAGTTTTATATATATTTCTTTTTGTATGCTGCTGTATGTCATAACTATATGACCTTTTTTGGTTTTTAAGTTCAGAATAAAAATTTTTGAAAATGCAATCAGAGGTATGGCTTATAAATTTTGATTTGTAGGGATGCAAAAGATTTTTTGCTCTAAAAATAGCCATGTTAACAATTATTCTCTTTTGAAAATCTAGTCTTAAACGTCCCATATTGATATGCAGGAACCTAGGAATGACCACCAACCCTCTTCTCCATATGAGAGATCCATCGGAGCCAGTGAGAACATCCTTAGAGAATTGCTTCTTGTTACAGTGAAGAACTCCTGCAAGGACTGCCCTAGTCACATTGGTCTAACTACAGTTACTCCATTTAGAAACTGGAAACCTCCTGCTACAAAAGCAGATGTTGGCTACCTTAGTTGGTGATGGTAGCCACATGATCAACAGCAGATTAGCATCCTCTCAGAGGGGCCCAGAACCAACCTGACAAGGCTTTCTGGGCTGTCACATGTGCCACAGCTGCTGGGTTGAAGTAGATGACAGATCATTGCTTGTTCTGGTCCTTGGGTCATGATAGTCACAGTGTTAGTGATAGAATTAGTGCCTTCCATCCTAACATAGCACTGACATGCCAGGCATTGTGCTAAGCACTTTACAGTTATACTTCTATTGGATCCAAAAAACAACCCTAGAAGATTGCTGTTATCAAGGGATCCAGGCTCACACAGCTAGCAGGTGGCTTGAGCTGGATTTCAAGTGTGGTCTTCCTGACTCCATACTGAGTGCTGTATTGGGGCTGTCCACCCTGAAGTTCAGATTCTTGGTTAGAACTACCTTCTTGGGTGTTTATTATAACCATATATTGAAAGCAGCCAGAAAGGACTTGAGAGGTCATCTGGTCCAACCTTCTCATTTTGTAGGTGAGGAAATAGTCTCTGAGGAACTCAGTGACTTGCTTAAAGCCTCCTAAAACCAGATGGAAAAGAGCAGAGGGAGGATTTCAACCCAACTTCTAGTTCCAGGGTTCTGTCCACTGTACAAGTCTCCTCTTCCCATCTTTCAATCCTTGTTGCGCTGAAAGGGGAGCCAGTCACAGCCTCCTGCACAGTTCTTGTCCATGCACTCATCTAAGTCTAGTGGATGCCAGTGCAGCGCCCAGGCTTGTATATGCCTATGATACCAGAACAACACTTTCTATAAAAGAAGCAGTTAGGAAACATTGGCTAATTGTTTGTTTGTAATCCTGGGGAAAATCACAATGGTATTTGGATAGTAGTCGATGTTTCAGTACTCACTGTATTAGACCAGAGATAATTAGTGGAGAAAGACCTGGCCTTGAAACTGGGAAGCTGGATTCAAGTTCTGCCTCTGAGGTATACTGGCTATGTGACTTTGGGTCCATAACTTTCAGTAGAAAAATGAATAGAAAGTAAGCATTTATACAGTGTTGCCTGTGTACCAGACACTGTACTAAGGACTTTTGCAAATATTACCATTTTATCCTCACAATAACCTGTGAGGTAAGTGCTATTAGCTATTATCATTCCCATTCTACAGAGGAAGAAACTGAGGCAAACAGAAGTTACGTAGTTCACACAGGTCACACAGCTGTCTACAGTTGGATTTGAATTGAGGCCTAGCACCCTTTGCACTGTACCACCTAATTGTCAACTATGGACACATAAGATTTATCTATAATGTTTGTCTCTGTGACTTTATCAAGAGTAGGGGCTCTCAGTGTGGAAATTTACCTTTGCTGATGCGGTTGTATTTTATAGCTTTAGGGAATTGTCTGCCTCTTCATCGTGATCTCTCTGCATCCACTCATTTCTTTTTTACCCTTGCATCTTTTTTTGTCAGAATCCATATCCTTTGCTTTTAATAAACAGCAAACTATAAAAATGGAAAGTGCTATGCTCTTGAGTCATAATCACTCTATACTGTATATTATGTCTTTGTGGAGAATTGTTTTTGTGTCAAAACAAAATAAATCCATTATGCCACAATCCCTCTTTTATTCAGTCCACCAACGCATTTACAGTTCTTTTTGACTACAACTTTTGGTCCCTGTCTCAAAAAGTATGTTATAACAAATTTAGCTAGGAGCTCAGGGATTGAAAAAGGTTCAAAATATTGTTCCCTTTCTACTTGACTGGAAATTAGGAAACTTGAGCCCATTCCAGTATTAGCGATAACTGGATATGTACCCAGGACAAATCACTGAGCCTGTCTGCACCTCATTTTTTTCAGCTATAAAATAGGAGTTCTTGCAATCATTGTTCACCCCTTGCTGTGAGAAGAAAATTAAATAATGCTATGTATTGGAAAGTGCTTTTAAGAGAGTAGAAGTTGTTATATATATTGTTTTATAATATTTCATTATGATTGATTTAGGATTGGGGTTATTTTGTTTTCGAAGGCAATTGGGGTTAAGTGACTTGCCCAGATTAAGTGATTAGTTTAACAGCTAGGAAGTGTTAAATTCTGAGGCTGGTTTTGAATTCCTAGTGAACTCCTGGGCCAATGCTCTATTCAGTGCTGAGATACCAAGCTGCCCCAGGGATTGGATACTTTGATAGGGCCTTCGAGAAGGCAAGGTTTGGATACAACTATCTTCTTGCCAAAAGTTTTAATTTTGTATTAGGAGACCTACCCTGGGCCATTTTGCAAGGAATTTAGTTACTGCACCATCAAAGGTATTTTGCTTACATTTATCTTTACATCATAATGCATTTTTGCCTTTAAAATAATTAAAAACACAAATTTCCCAAGATATTGTCATTAAGGAGATGTTGGAAGATTCAATTGTTTAAAATTCCCAAAGCTCCCTTTGTATTTAGTCAACATACTGAAGATATACTCTCTAAGGTTGTTATAGCATTGTCCTCAGTCTATTTTCATCTTTTGGCTTTAGGTGACCTGGTAATTCTGGATGGCCCTCCCATCTCTGGCTGGCAAGAAGGTCGAAGTTGCTGGGGCACCAAGGGCTTTTTCCCATCATCATGTGTACGAGAACTTTGCCTTTCCTCCAGAAGCCACCAGTGGGAATCTCAGAATACCCTACTTCACATGCCTGAATATTCAATGGGCCAAGCCCGGGCACTGATGGGACTTTCTGCTCAGCTGGATGAGGAATTGAATTTTAGAGAAGGGGATATAATCACCATTATTGGCATACCTGAACCAGGCTGGTTTGAAGGAGAACTTGACGGCCAAAGAGGTATTTTCCCAGAAGGCTTTGTGGAGCTTTTAGGACCCTTGAGGACAGTGAATGAATCTGTAAGTACAGAAAACTCAGAATACATCATTAATGGTATGTTAGATGTACCTCATAAAAAGAAGACAGAAGAAGATGAAAATGAATTGGGAGCTTATGGTATTGCTCTCTATAAATTCCAAGCCTTAGAGCCCAAAGAACTGGATTTTGAGGTGGGAGACAGGATCCAGATTCTGAGGACATTGGAAGATGGCTGGCTGGAAGGAAAACTGAGGGGCAGGACAGGCATCTTTCCTTACAGATTTGTAAAATTGTTTCCTAGTCCTACAGTGGGAGAACCTATAGGTATATCCCAGGAGAGCTTTCAGAGTAAGAATTCCATAGCTTCTTTGAGCAACCTGGAGACCTCCTTTGTAGTCCATGAGAAAAAGAACAAGCTTCACGAACATGATAGAAAGGAATCCACTTGTACTGAAGCATCCATTTTGTCTCTGAATCATCTGACTTCAGATTGTGAAGAAGATAAAATTCTTTTCCAGGAAAGGGAGAGTATGGGTGAGCTTCTAAGAATCCCAGAAAGGGGCCATGATGAGACTCCTAACAGAAGCCTTCTTGAAACTGATTGCACAAAATCAGTCAATGGCATTTTCTCACAAACTTCAGTTATTTCTCAGGCCCCAAAGCAGAAAAACCAGTGTTTCCACAGTACAGAAGAGACCGGGCACCCAAGTTCAGAAGGATGTTTTAACACTCTTCCTTCAGAAGCAAAGGACAGGAGTAGCTCTTCTTTATCAATCCCAAAAGGATGTTCTCTGCCCCAAACCCTTGGGGGTCTTGTGAGCACTCTTCAGAGCAGTTCTGTAGCTTTGGGCTCTGGACTATTAAAGTCCAGCCAGCCAAGCTCTAAGCCTGATGATAAAAGTGACTGGACTAAGGAGCAGCAGCATAAGACGGGAGAGCCTTCCTCCAGCTTTAGCGGCATATCAAAAAGGGATGAGTTCCAGAGTAGTCTGCTAGCCAAGGCAGCTGTCACTACAGCATCAGTCCTTGCGTGGGGAGAAAGCAGCACTGATCTGGATTCTAAACTAACTGAGCAATTGGTACAATTTGAGAAGAGCCTGTCTGGATCCAAGGCAGAATTGGACAAGAAAATATCCCGGCACTTTTCCATCATGGACTTTAGCTCTGAGAAGGACATTGTCCGTGGTTCTCCCACTCAGCAAGAGCCACCTGGAAGGCGGAAGGCCCTGAGACCACCCCCTCCCCGCCCGTGTGCTCCAGCCTCAACCCCTCCACACTTGGTGGCGGGCCAGAACCCAAAATCAGAATCCCCCTCCCTACCAATGAGGCCCTCCCGCCCAGCTCCTCTTCCTCCTTTGGCACCACAGAGGTTGAATTCAGCATCAATCAAAGGCCATCCTCCTGATCATCATTACTGTGATACGTTAGAGAAAGAGAACTCTAGTTATCTGGACAGAACCCTGGACCCAGCTTCCCAGTGTTCCTTTCTGCTCGTCAGAATTCAGGAAATGGAGCAGGACCTGGAGGAATTCAGCAGGACTCGGGAAGAGCTGAACCTGATGCTAGAAGAAAAGCAGGATGAAGCACTGAGGGCAGGGACACTGGAGAACCTGGAGTTGTGTGACTATCACATTGAAAGGCTGAATATGGAACTCCAACACCTTCGAGGTCAGTAACATGGAATTGAATTGTACTTGTTTCATGATACATTCATGTGAAAAGTTAGGGCTATGTTCTGATTTCTCATTTACAGAGATGAGTTACTCTGCTGTTTTACTTCTGGGTCTTACACAACTTTAATTGTTCTCAGCTTGCCCTTCTACTTAGGGAAGCCTGTGAAAGTGACTTAATCTCTTTCAGCCTCAGTTTCCTCATATAAAAGTGAAGAACCTTGTAAGGAAATTGGTGGGGTTTTTTTTTGTTTTTGTTTTTGTTTTTTTTTTTTTGGTAAACTTTAAAGGATTATATTGATACACAGGTTATTATCATTTCCACAGGGTTGTTCTGAGAAAAGCTTTTTGTCCACTATGTAAATGGGTCCTTTTTATTAGCTTTGACTTGGTAGTTGGCTGACTTCATTTAGCCCTTCATGGAATCTAATCTCCCTTTATTAATGATAATTCCATAAAAATGGCAGGATCTATGTATGGTGCCTAAGGATAGAATACTCTGATTATGTCTTCTATCAATCTGACTGCAAAGTCAGTAAAGAAATGTGTGACAGGATCACCATAGTTCAGTCTAACTCTGTTTTCCAGGTTCAGAAAGTCCATTTTAAAAGACTATCCAGGTATAATCCAGCCCTGAAAAGTGATTCATACTAACCATACTGATAAGAAACTATGTAAACTAGTATGCTATTTTTTAAAATAGCTTTTTATTTACAAGTTATATGCATGGGTAATTTTTCAGCATTGACAATTGCCAAACCTTTTGTTCCAACTTTTCCCCTCCTTCCTCCCATCCCTTCCCTTAGATGGCAGGACGACCAATACATGTTAAATATATTAGAGTATAAATTAAATACACAGTAAGTATACATGTCCAAACCATTATTTTGCTGTACAAAAAGAATCGGACTTTGAAATAGTATACAATTAGCCTGTGAAAGAAATAAAAAATGCAGGCGGGCAAAAATATAGGGATTGAGAATTCGATGTAATGGTTCTTAGTCATCTCCCAGAGTTCTTTTGCTGGGCGTAGTTGGTTCAGTTTATAACTGCTCTATTGGAACGATTTGGTTCATCTTATTGCTGAAGATGGCCAGGTCCATCAGAATTGCTCATCATATAATATTGTTGAAGTATATAATGATCTCCTGGTCTTGCTCATTTCACTCAGCATCAGTTCGTGTAAGTCTCTCCAGGCCTTTCTGAAATCATCCTCTTGGTTGTTTCTTACTGAACAGTAATATTCCATAATATTCATACACCACAATTTATTCAGCCATTCTCCAATTGATGGGCATCCACTCAGTTTCCAGTTTCTGGCCACTACAAAGAGGGCTGCCACAAACATTTTTGCACATACAGGTCCCTTTCCCTTCTTTATGATCTCTTTGGGATATAAGCCCAGTAGTAACACTACTGGATCAAAGGGTATGCACAGTTTGATAACTTTTTGAGTATAGTTCCAAATTGCTCTCCAGAATGGTTGGATGTATTCACAATTCCAATGTACAATGTATTAGTGTCCCTGTTTTCCCACATCCCCTCCAACATTCTGCATTATTTTTCCCTGTCATTCTAGCCAATCTGACAGGTGTGTAATGGTATCTCAGAGTTATCTTAATTTGCATTTCTCTGATTAATAATGACTTGGAGCTTTTCATAAGGCTAGATATAGTTTCAATTTCTTTGTCTGAGAGTTGTCTGTTCATATCCTTTGATCATTTATCAATTGGAGAATGGCTTGTTTTTTTATAAATTAGAGTCTCTATATATTTTGGAAATGAGTCCTTTATCAGAACCTTTGACTGTAAAAATGTTTTCCCAGTTTATTGCTTCCCTTCTAACTTGTCTGCATTAGTTTTGTTTGTACAAAAACTTTTCAATTTGATATAATCAAAATTTTCTATTTTGTGATCAGTAATGATCTCTAGTTCTTCTTGGGTCATAAATTCCTTCCTCTTCCACAGGTCTGAGAGGTAAACTATCGTGTGTTCCTCTAATTTATTTGTAATCTCATTCTTTATGCCTAGGTCATGAACCTATTTTGACCTTATCTTGGTATACGGTGTTAAGTGTGGGTCAATGCCTAGTTTCTGCCATAGTATGAGGTTTTAAACAGTTAGCAATATTAAACTTATAATTTGTCTGAAGATATCTATCTTGCCTGAGAGCCAAGACCCATTATGCTTCCTGGTGGGTAGGTCTTTTGCATACCAGGTTATAGATGAGAAAGTTGCTTGCTAAAATGATCTTTGCCATCATTTACTGAGGTTGAATTTCCTAATAAACCCAATAGAAGCTATTTGTTGATCTGTAGGTATAGACAAGAAGAGTCCTACAGTACTAGTAGCTGATATCAGGTAATATTTTAGGTTGGGAAGCATAAACCAGTTGGTTATATTTACCTCCCAGGTATGGACAATGGAGAGAGCATATACTTCCATACTCAATTATATTTGTTCTAGAAAATTATAACTTAAAATAATTGTGCAAATTATTTAGCTGCTTGGCTGTGGCACTCACTTTCAGTGACTTCTTAGTGCCTCCGGACATATTCCTCAGCTTGGTATTGAAAGAAAGGCTTTTACAATTTGGCTCTAGCTGGCATTTGATATTTCTTATTTCACATTACTCTCCTTCCCACACTACATTCCAGCCAAACTGATATATTTGCTGTTCTTTGAATTCAGCTTGCCTTTTTTCCATCTCCATCCCTTTGCACATGTGATGGTTCCCTTTAATCTAGGACATATTCCCTCTTCCTTTCTGCCACTTAGAACCCCTAGCTTCTTTAAAGGCTCCACTTATAAGCTATCTTCTGTGGGAAGTCTTTCCTGATGCCTAGGTAGCTAGATTCTGACTAGCCCCAAATTGTCCTGTGTATAATTATTTTATGTCTGTATTAATATATGTATAATATTTAATATCATATATAATATAACATAATCTACTAATATAGTTATATAGATATAGATAGCCTTTGGGGCAGCTGGATGGAGCAATGGCTATGTTATGGGCCAGAACTCTGTACTTGAAATAAGGATTCTTACAAGGTGCTAATTCAATGGAATTGATAATACAATGGTTATCTAGTTTAGCATGGTGATTAATAGTTCTCTAGTTTAGTATGATTGATTTAATCTTACCACAAATAATGGTTCCCTAGTGATATAATGATTGGAAACTCAGCCAGGATCAAACTCAGAGGAGAGAAGTAGGAAGTGGGAGCTGGGAACTCAAGCTCTTGTAGCCAGGGAGAGAGATTCACTCCATCTCACACCACCAGGGTGGCTGGCCTGGCCACCTACATTTCCTCCACTGAGACCAAACTAGCCTGTGCCCCGGGCAAGGAGAAAATAAAGAATTTGGACTTTAACACCTGGCTATTCTTGTGGTAATTACTTTGTTGAAACTAAAGCTATTCCAGAGACCTATAGAAAACCAAATAGAACACTACATGGCTAGATATCTATATAATATAATCTACTAATATATATCTATAATATAGATATAGATATCCTTTGGGGCAATTGGATGGAGCAGTGGATATAGAGCACCAGTCCTAGAGTCAGGAGGAAGACCTGAGTTCAAATGTGGCCTTTTATACTTCCTAGTTGTGTGACCCTTGGGCAAGTCAGTTAACTCCAGTTGTCTTGCCAAAAAAAAAAAAAAAGAAAAGTATATAATATCCTTCCACAAGAATAGAAGTTCTTTGAGGACAGGGACTGTTTTTTGTTTTTGTATTAATACCTAATTGATAATTAATGAATATTTATTGGATTGGCTTCCATAAAGAACTATAGAAAGGTTTTCAAAAAAATAAAACTACCTAATGAAGTTACTTTAATGCCCTAACCTTGATTGTTATTAAACACCCTAGTATAGCAGAACACATCTTGACTCTGGCTTACTCTGAACAGCAGCTCCAGGCTGCAATTTAAATATGAAAATTTGATATTCATTTTTTGGCTACAAAAAGCATTTCATGAATTTATCCCATTATTTGGCCAGGGAAGGCCTGTCTTCTTGTTTTTGGTTCTTTTTATGTTTTCTCCCATCTCTTAACTCATACCATTGGTTGCCTGGGAAGGTGAAAGAGTGAAAGAGCTCAGGCCAGTGTACACTCACCAAAGTGTCCTCTTGCAGTTAACCATTTACTCCTCTTTCTTTTTTAACAAGTTTGGCTTCCCTTTCACTCCTCCGAAATATCTGTAGAGAATTGCGTTAACTCTAGGAAATGTGTAACCTGACTAGTTGCTAACAGTCTTAGGAAGTTTTTTTAAAAGGGGCAGGAAATTATTTCTACTGAAAATTTTAAACAGTTTGAATAGAATAGAAAAAAATTTAAACACAGTTGATGTATTGGTTTCCTCAAAGTGGGATATCTATTTGTTCTCATTGTGACCCCTCCATACCTCTGTACTTCCTTTGTGTCCCACTGTATTTTAGGGCATTACCTTTGCTTTGATTTAACTTTGTCCCCTATATTTTGATCATATTGTTAAGCTGTATGACTTGTATACTATTGTCTGTTCTCAAAAGACTTCCTAAATTGTACCAAAATATCCTTTTTGTCTTCAAGCCTCCTCTCCCCACCAATCAATAAGTATTTATTAATCTCCTATCAGGTTCTGGAAATGCAAATAAAAAGAATGAACAAATTCCTGTTCCCAAGAAGTTTATGTCCTAATGGGAAAGACAAATATATAAATGAATATGTACAGAATTAATCTAAGAAGGCTAAGTACAAATACACACAATCCTATTAGTAACCTCAACTTCTCCCACTCCAGGCTACCACATAGCTATGGATTGGATCTTAATTAAAGCTCAGATCTACTCTTTCATTCCCCTATTTAACCAACTTTATTGGTCCCCTATTGCCTCTGGGCCAAAAATATAAACTTATCGATGGCTTTAAGGCCTTCATGAACTTGACTTCATTGATCTTAGTTCCTTTCTTGCATTCTGTTGCTTAGCCAGTTTCGCCATTTCTCTGTTCCTCATATTCCATTTTCCATCTTTCTGAATTTGTGCTCTCTCCTCCCTTCTCCAATCTTCCCCGATTTCTGCAGTAGCTAGTGCCCTCCCTTCTTAACTACCTTTTATTTAGTTTATATTAATTTTGTATTTACATATATGTCTGCCTGTTGTCTTCCTAATAAAGTGTAAGTTCCTTGAAAACAGGGTTTTTTTTTTTTCTTTTTCTTTTGGCCTCTATATCTCTAGTGCCTAACACAATGCCTGGTAGATAATAAATGCTTAATAAATACTTGTTGAATAATTGAATGAATGATGTTTTAGAGGGATTTCTGTTACAGTGTGGTAATTTGTATGGATATTTCTATCCATAAAACTAGAACCAGAATCTAGCTTCAAAGAACCTTCTCAAATCATAATTGAGAGACAGTAATAAATTCTTATTCTTTGTTATGTTTCCATGGCTAGTTATTGCTTTGATCAAAGGTAGTTGTTTTTCTTTACAGTTTTATTTAAATTCTTTTTCTGGTTCTGCTTACTTTATTCCTAGTTAATTCAAACTAGTGAGGTTTCTTACAGTATAATTTGCTGGGGCAGAAGTTACGAGGGCCTGGCCTTTGACACTTAGTGGCCTTCAGGGCCATCTCCAGTCCTGATCTCTCTCTGGCCTCTGGTCCTAGTTGGTTCTGGAGGGGAAAGCAAGGCCAGTGACCTTGCCCAGCCCTCCCTCACTGAAATTCAGCTCACTTGTGTTTCATGGTGTCACCTCCCCGATGTCATGGTCTTCTTGGAGAAGAAAGGACAAAAGAGCAACAGTATAATAATATTCTATAACATTCACATAGCATTCCCTTATATTCTAGATCTTTTCTCTCCCTTCCCCACCTTTTCATCTCACTTTGAAGATCAAGAAGTTTGTTTTTTTGGTTACTATTTGCTTTCCAGTATTCCCAGGGAAGATCAGTATTATCTACCCTCTTAAATGCCTCTCCTCTTTGTCCTCACATATTTCCCTTTTAAGTTTGGTGGAGTTTTGAGTGTGTGTGTTTTCAATCATCTTTTTTCCATTTCACATAAGAGCAAAATTTATCCAAGGTATTAAGGTAGTATAGGGGGTAGAGTTTTAGGTCTAGATTCAGGAAAACTTGAGTTTAAATTTGGCTAGAGCTACTTCCTAGATGTGTGACTCTGGGCTAGTCTCTTTTTGTTTCTGCAGCTATAAAATGGGGATAGTAGTAACATCTATCTCACAGCATTGTGAGAATCAAATGAGATAATTTTTGTATGTGATTATTATTATTAGCACTGTGCCTAGCACATATTAGATACTTTATAAATGCTTGTTTTCTTCCTTCTTTCATAGTTTTTACCAATTTTACCAATATTAATATACTTTCTCTGTGCTACAGTATATATATGTATATACACATAAATATATTCACATGTATATAAAATAATTTTTTAAAACATTATTTCCTTTTTAAATTTTGAGCTTCAGATTCTCTCTCCCCTCAGGGATCAAAAGATCCCTTTTGTTTCTCACCCACTGAGAAAGCAAAAAAAATGATGTTAATTATACATGTAAAATCATTCAAAACATATTTCCACATTAACCATATCACAAAAAAAAGAAAATAAAAAATTGAGAAAGGTATACTTCACTTTGTACTCAGCATTCATCAGTTTTTTCTCAGGAGGCAGATAGCATTTTTTCATCATGAGTTCTTTCAAATTGTCTTGGATCATTGCATTGATCTGAGTAGCCAGGTCTTTCACAATTAATCATCATTACAATAATGGTGGTACTGTACACAATGATCTCCTGGTTCTTCTCACTTCACTTTGCATCAATTCATATAGTCTTTCCCTAATTTTTTTTTCTGAAACTATCCCCTCACTAGCACAATAGTACACCAGTACAATCATATGCTACAACTTGTTCAGCCATTCCCTAATTGATGAGCATCCCTTCAATTTTCAATTCTTTGCCACCACTAAAAGAGCTGCTATAAACATTTTGTAAACATTGATCTTTTTCCAGTTTCTTTGATCTCTTTGGGATATAGATCTAGTTAGTGGTATTGTTGGGTCAAATGATAGGCAGAATTTTATAACCATATGGGTACAGTTGTTTTCTACAATGGTTGGACCAGTTCATGGCTCCACCACCAATTCAGTAGTGTTCCTATTTTCCCACATCCCCTTCGGCATTTGTCCTTTCTGATAAGTATGAGATAGTACCCTAGAGTTTTAATTTGCATTTCTCTAATTAGTAGTTATTTAGAACATTTTTTAATATGACTACAGATAATTTTTAATTTCTTCTTTTGAAAGCTGCTCCATTCATATCCTTTGAGCATTTATCAATTGATGTCTCCTATTTTTATTATATATTTGAGAAATGGGGTCTTTATCAGAGAAAGTTGCTATAAAATTTTAAAAATATTATCATTATCTATGGTACTTTAAGCATAATAGATTATGCTTCAGCACTTTTTAAACTTTGTGTGTGTCTTTCTGTTTCACTTGTGCTTCTTACAGACAACATATTGTTAGAATCTGGTTTTTAATACATTCTGCTCTTTGTTTCCCTTTTATGAATGAGCTCATCTCATTTCTATTCTCATTTATGAGTACTCTGTATTTTCCTCTATCTTATTTTCTTATGTTTATCCTTTTCTCTGAGTCTCTCTCTCCTTTTCCCCCTTTCCCTCTTTTTATTCTGTCCCTTCTCAAAATTCTGTTTTGTTTCTCATCATTGCCACTCTTAATCTTCCCTCCATTTTATTATTTCTTCACCTTCCCCTCTTCCCTATTTAGTTGGATAGATTTCTGTACCCAATATATATAATTTCTTCTCTTTGAATCACTTTCAATGGGAGTAAGGTTCAAACAATGCTTGCCAATCATTCCCCTCACCTCATTTCCATTTTTTCTTCCCATTGTAAAAGCTTTTCCTTGCATTCTGAGAAAAGTTTTATCATTCAACCTCTCCCTTCTCCCTTTTCTCAGTGTACCCTTTTTCTCATTATTTGATTTTTTTTTTTTTTGGAGAACATCCCAAAACAATACATTCATGTTTTCTCTCTATATAGACTCCTTCTAATTGCTCTAATAATGATAAAAGTTTTAGGAGTTACAAGTATTTTCTTATATAGAAATGTCAACAATTTAACTTTAAATCTTGTATGATTTCTCTTTCATATTTACCATTTTGTGCTTCTCAAGTCTTGTGTTTGAATGTCACATTTTGCGTCTTTGTGTTCTCATTAGGATTGCTTTTAAAAGTCCTCTATTTCATTAAATATCCATTCCCTTCCCTCCCTTGCTCCTTCAAGAGATTAACTTAGTTTTGCTGGATAGGTTATTCTTAGTTGTGCTCCTAGCTCCTTTGACTTCAGGAATATCATATTCCAAAGCCTCTTGTCCTTTAATATGGAAGCTGCTAAATCTTAATGTGATTGTGATTGTGGCTCCATTATTTTTGAATTGTTTCTTTCTGGTTTTTTTGCAGTATTTTCTTTTTGACGTGGGAGCTTTAGAATTTGGCTATAATATTCTTGGCAATTTTCATTTGGGGGCCTATTTAAGGAAGTGCTCAGTGTATTCTTTCAATCCCTATTTTACTTTCTGGATCTAAAATAGTGGGGAGTCCATTGAAGGACTGCTGTCTTGATTTATACTCTGGTCCTTATCCAGCAAGAGCCCCTGCTTCCAGGCAGCCACAAGTGCTAATGCTCATCTCTGCTTGGATGGCAATAGGGTAGAGTCTGTGCTCCCTTGTGACTAATCCTTGCACCTCCTCTTCACCCTGGAATTATAACCTAGAACTGCCCATAGACAATAGAATTGTCAGATATTTCCACCTCCTGTACCCAGTGCCAGTAAAAGGTCCTCTGTAATCTCTGTCAATTATTGTTCCTGCGTGGGCTCTGGGCTAACCCCTACTCCATTTTTATAGATCTTTCCTGTGGAGTTCCTATATTGTTTTAGGCTAGAAAAATGTCTCACCCCAACCTTATGTTGGCTCTGCTACTTCCGAATTCAATTTGAAGTATTACTTTAAAATTGTTTGAAGGGGAATGTTAGAGAGTTTGGATGTTTTGCTACCTCTGTTCTGCCATCTTGGTCCTGCCCTGCCTGTATATTTTTTAATATCAGCATTTGCTCTATTCATTTCAAATATATAATTTTCTAAGTTTCAATGTGTATTTCTATGAATAGTAGGATTTTAATTTATAATGTGTTAGAAGAGTTATGTCTTAATAGTTCTTTAAGAAACAGAATTTAGAAGATTAATGTTCATTTTGAATGGGTTTTATTTTGTTAGCTAATTTCTGATTAAATGACTCTTTTTTTACTTTTGCTGAACAACTTAGAAGATACTGATGAAACCCTTTTCTCCAACATCCTTATCCTAGTCAGCTTCTTTCTTGATTTTTTATAGACCTATCTAGCATACTTCTGGATTCCCATTTGTATTTATCATTATATATATATTTTATCATTATATATATATATATATTTTTATCAGTTCTTAGCATATAAAATAGAGGTTTGGGGTATTGAAGCTGAAAATGGTTATTTTCATAGACATGTCAGTCTACCAAGTAGGTTTATTAGCACCCCCACACATCTCTGTGTTCTTTTAAACTTCCTCTTGAATCTTTAACACCTATCTTGTAAGTAGATTCGGCTTGCTGCTTTTTTCATTTCCTTTAAAATTTTTTTTGAAATTATAAAAATTTATTTTCTCTTATTCCCACCTGCTTTCTCCACTGAAAAAGAAAAAGAAAACAAAAAATTGTAACAAAATATGTAATCAAACTTTGGCCTTGTCCAGAAAAAATATAGCCTATCCCTAAAGTCTTAATGCAGATTTAAGTTTTGATAAATCCTGTTAAGAGGCCATCATAACTTCATGAAACTTATATGAAAAACTAAGTTTATTGTAGAAGAAATGAATTTATATGTGGAACCCTAAGCCAGGGCAAAGAGCAATTCAGAAATATAAATGCAACAAAGTTACAAAAAAAACATAATTTGAAAGATAATTATGTATATTTCTTTTTTTATATGCTGAGTTTTGTGAATTTTGCATAAAACAGGGCACCTTGTATCATCATGTACTGCATTTATGGTGATTTTTGTTTGACACTTTCTCAGACTAGTAGTAGAAGTGGTCCTCATGTTTGACCACCTCAGTGGCTTGGTCTAGCTCCATTAGACATTTTCTTGTCACTATGTAATATTCTCTCTAAAATGTAATGTTTTCCATTTCGGTTTCCTTGGGGTCTCTGGAAGCAGCTTTACTTTCAGTTCAGTAATCACCACAAGAGTACAGCCAGGATTAAAGTCCAGATACTTTATTATCTCTTTCAAAGTCCTATCTCCTTCACTTGGGGTTTGGCTAGTTTTCTGGAGGCCTTCCAGAGTCTTGGTTCCGTGGAGAAGTGAAGGAGGAGAGCCTGCCACCAAGGCTGTGTGAAATAGGATGAATCTGTCTAAGTCCAAGGATTTGTGCTCCAGCCTTCAACCTCCAGCCTTCTATCCCCTTGTCTCTGAATCTCCCTGGCTGAGGCTTCTGGCTTATAAACTCCATACTGAGTACAAACCAATCATTCTATCACTAGGAAACCATTATTTGTTGTAGGATTAAATCAGTGCTAAACTAGATTTAACCATTGTCTCCTCAATTCCACTTAGTACTTTGTTTCAAGTTCTGGCCCATAACATCTCCTTATAGGATTAAATCAGTCATACTGAACCATGCTAAATTAGATAACTATTGTCTCTATCAATTCCACTGACTTAGTACCTTGTAAGAATCCTTTGTTTCAAGTTCAGAGTTCTGGCCCATAACAGGATTATATTGCTTGAATGATAAGGTTGGTATTAAAAATACATTTCTTTTGGAGATTGAAGGGAATGCCCATAGATTAAGCAATACCTAAACAACCTGATTATAATGGAATAATATTATTGTGTTATAAGAAATGGTAAGAAGGATGATTTCAGAAAGATTTAGAAAGTCTAACATGAACTGATGCAAAGTAAGGTGAATAGAATCAGGAGAATGTTATACATAGCAATATTGTATAATGAAAAACTGTAAATGACTTGGCTATTCTCAATAACACAGTGATCCAAGACAGTCCCAAAGGACTATAATGAAGCATACTATCCTCCAGAGAAAGAACTGATATTGTTTGAAAACAGTGAAGCATGGCATTTGAAAAAAAAAAAGCTTACAATTCTTTCAGTCACTAAGCAGCAAGTCATGAAAGTTTTTATAAAGTGTGATCATCTACTATAGTTATATATAGCACAAAGTGATGGTTATGTGGAATTTTAATTGTATTTCAGTATTTTAGAAAATTTAAATAACATTTCAAATGTTTGGGGTTTTTTGTGGTAAATTTGTGCCATTTATATTTAAGTTAAAAAAAAAACCCAACAACTTAAAATTGCACCTAGACTTTTGGAAAACTTCATATATTTATTCCTTAGAATGCACCCTGAGTCCATCACCTCTCTTTTAGGATGTTAAGAGGATGTTTCTTTCTTTTATCCCATCTGTTATTTGAAGGAAAGTCAGGGGAAGAAAACATGTTTGCTGTCAGGGGGAAAAAAAAGATGGCATTGAAACTTTAAAATGTAGAGAAGAGGAGAAACTATAGAAAGAAACAAAGACAAGGGCAGTTTTGAAAATAACCTTTGGAACTATTTTTTAAAAAGCAATGTGAGATGGAAATTCATTTCCACTAGAATCTTCTTTTTTCTCTTCTATTATGTGGAAACATGTACCTGTGGTCATGTGCAAAATAAAATACATTTTCTAAGTTGCCTATACTACATAGAGGTTATTTGCCCAAAGTCCTAAAATGATTATGGAAGTGGAACTGGAATCCAGGTTGTTCAACATTTTATCCGCTATATCAGGTCTCCTTTTTAAAATGCGGTGTAAAGAAGACATTAGCATAATTGCTAGAGAAGCCAATTCCCCCTCCCTCCCCCAATACAAAAAGATTACACACATGAACATATATGTTTAACCACAATAGTATATGCTGTTCAGTAAAGCCCCAAGAATATCTCTGAGCATGTCTATGAGAGGCCCATACTTGAGAGACTGGACCATTTTGTATGTCTTATTCTAAATTACTTAACTGAGAAGGGATCAGGATTCTAAGAAAACCACAGTGAAATTAGAAACCTGATACTTGATTAAAGTCTATATCCCTTTTCTGGGATAGGAAAGATGATATTCAAAAATATGTGTTGAAGACTGCTTTAGTTAACAGGGGTTTTCAATTGACCAAACAAATTTAGGACTTTGTAACCCAAATTAGATAGCTTTTCCTAAAAGGAGAAACTGGTTTTCTATCTAAGGCTTTGAGTGTCTTCATTAAAATTACTGCTGCATGCTGGGATAGTACAGGGAGAAGAAATTTTGCTTCTTTTTGTGCAGAGCCAACACCCTGAACCAGATGTTATGCACGTTGAGCATATTTGTTATTCTCCATCTACTCAGAGATCAGAAAGTCTGCCTCCTATCCAGGCATCCAGCTTGCCAGGAAACTAGAGGCAGCTTTCTAAGAGCAGAAATCTTAAGACACCCAGCTGTGGAGACCTTCTCTGCCTTCTCTTAGAAGGACATTAGCTTCACATCACCACGGGGAATATAACTAAGAGAGCTCTCCCGTTACTTAGCTCTGGTCTCTGACCTGACCTTTAGGCCTAGACTAATTTCCCCTTGGACATTTAAAGCTGGATGTTCCAGAGCCATCTTGAACTCATTATCTAGAACACAACTGTTATCTTTCTTCTTAGATCTCCTCTTCCAAATTTTCCAATTTCTTTTAGTCTTTCAGTTTCATAATCTCAGCACTCAGTATTATCTTGCCCTCTTCATCCTTCCTCATCCTAGACCTTCAATCATTTGCCACTCTTTCTGATTTATATTGAACCATCGTATCACCCTTGTCTTTACTCAGATGCAGCTTCTACCATAGCTCAGACAAGGTAGGGAGTACATTCTAATTAGTTTCCCTGCCTCAGCTCTCTCCCCAGTCTTAGTCCTTGTACACACTTTTGCTGAATTGTTCTCCCAGACTAGCTCCAGTTGCTTTCTCTTGCTTGACTTTTTAAAGCCCTAAGCCAAATTTTCCAGTTTCATTAACCATTATTGCCCTCTCTCATTTTGAGATCCAGCCACATTGTCTTCTCTGCTTCTTAAAAACCTCCAGTTCCTATTACTCTTTGTTTGCAGAGATACAGCATATCTGGTGTGCACCATCACCATCCTTGCTTCTTATTTTTAGAATTACTCTCATTTTTACTGTCCCACTTACCTTTCCTGGTGACCCTGACTGCTTAGTCCTCCCTCATCGAATAGTGTACTTAAGTACTTTGTATATATCTATGATTATTGATTTTATTTGTCTTATTTTTTTAATATTTTTTTTTCTCAATAAAATGTAAGCTCCATGTTAGCAGGGATTGTTTTTACTTTTTGTACTTATATCCCCAATCACTAGCAAAGTGCTTGGAATGTAGTAGGAATTTAATAAATACTTGTCAATCGATATGTTTCCAAGAAACTGCCCATCTTGCATTGAGAGAGGGAATTTCCTCATCCAAATCCTGTCCCATTCCTTAAAAAAATATTTATAAAATGCTTTTCTCAGAAAGATTATATGCCTGTCTCATTAGTTTTAAGCTCGGATTTGAACCCAAGTCACCTTAGTCCAAGTCTATCAGTCTGTTTCACTACACTAAGCTGCCTTCTAACTACTCAGATATTTGTCTGAATGCCTTTAGGATAAGTGTCATCTTTATTACACTGATTTTCTAGGTCTGGGAGTAGAATTCTGTTTAGGAACTCCTCGTACTATTTTAGATCATCTCAAGGCAGAAAAGGCTGAATCACTTGACTTTTTTCCAGTCTCCATTCTTCTTGACCTCTTTGCAGCCTTTGATACTACTATCAATTACCCTCTTTTCCCTAATACAGTTTTCTCTCTAGGTTTTCATGTTATTATTCTCTCCTAGTTCTTCTACCTATGTGACTATTCTCTGTGTCTCTTTTGCTATTCTATATCTCTTTTGCTGGATCTTCATATCCAAGTCATTCCTGCTAATTATGAGTGTCCTAGAGGGCTCTGTCCTGAGGCTTCTTCTCTTCTCCATACTATTTTACTTGGTTATTTTATTTGCTCCCATGGATTCAATTATCATCTCTTTGCTGACAATTCTCAAATTTATTTATCTAGTATCTCCAACTGCTTACTAGACATCTTGAACTGCATGTCCTGTAGACATGTGAAACTCAAATGAAATTCATTATCTTTCCCCTCTCCGTCCTCCCCTTCTAAACTTCCCTGTTACTGTTAAGAGCACCATCATCCTCCCAGTCATTGAGGCCTGTCTCATCCTTGACTCCTCATTCTCTCTAATCATCTCCCCTCCCCCACATATCCAATCTGTTGTCAGGACTTACATTGATTTTATTTTTGTAACATCTCTTTTGTATTTACTGACTGACTAATTTAAACTTTCAGATTAGATTTAATTCTAGTCCTTTTGGTGGATCTAAGATAATCTGAATCTGAACTTCTTTCTCCTCTTCCAAGGACCCTGCTTTATATTAAATAGACTGCTGAATTTACCTTAAAATAGATCTGATGGATCCCTCCTTAAAGATTTAGTTCATAAAATTGAGATTGCCATTGCATATATCCTACAGTGTTCACTTTAATGTCAGATTTTATATGCTTATATTATATTCCAATGGATGGTTAACCCAAAAAAACCAAGAGGTTATAACATTTTTTTCAATTTTATCTGATTTTTTAAGTTTTTAGACTATTTTCCATGTTGTAATCAAACTCAGATGGTTTGTTTAAATCAGTCTGCTTCATATTTTGGATAACTGAGTATTTTATTCATGAGTAATTGGCTTCAGATACATTTCATTTGAATCCCTATTTTCTGAAGGTAGGGGAAGGGAATTGCATTGCATAGTGTTTCTTTATAGTTTCATAAGATGAAAAAATCATAAAGACAGGATTTAGAAGATCCTAGGATCATTTAGTCCAAACTAATTATGTTATAGCTGAAAATAATTGAGCTTTGTAGAACCTAAATATGTTTTTATATGGTAGTGAGGAACAGAATGTCTTGAAGTATAATAGAAGTGTTGCTCCGATACTCAGTCCTATAAATCATCAGTGGAAGAGTATAGTTACTGGTATAAGAAGAAGCAGGAGATTCTATTACAGAAAATGAAGAAAGGAATTTATAAATAGGAGGACCAGGAATTGAAGAAATTATTTCTTACTGTGATATTAAGACTGAGCAAAGAGATAAAAATTGGGATCACTAACACATTTCCTTCTCTACAATTCTTTTTTGTTTGTTTTGCTGTTGTTGAGGCAATTAGGGTTAAGTGACTTGTCCGGGTCACACAATGGCTAAGAAGTGTTAAGTATCTGAGATCAAATTTGAACTCGGGTCCTCCTGACTATCCAGTGCACCACTTAGCTGCCCCTCTTCTTTACAATTCTTAAAACACACACACACACACACACACACACACACACACACACATACACATATATTCACTGTGTAATCACGAGGGAACCAAGGCAAATTTCTTCCCATTCTAAGTTCTTGTTGGTCCAGGATTCAGTAATGGTTAAAATAGTGGACAATGCAGAGCTAAGACAGTTGCTTCATTGTCTATAAAAGTGATAAACTCAGAAAGTAGTAAGGCATCTAATAAATAATGAATACTTATAAGTACAAGTATTCGAGGATTCTAGAAATGGAAAAAGAAACCCTGAAATAATTTCTGAATCCCAGATGTATACTGAAAGCAGAGAGATACTTTTCAGTATATTCCCATTTTCTCACCAGCAGATGAATCCAACCCAGACTTCTGGATCAAAGGTCCTTTTATATACCATACTTAATGTGCCTTTGACCCATTATTTATCCTTCCCTATTATCTCTTCTCAGTTGATTTAGTAGGTGTGTTTCCTATCATTCTAACCATATCAAGGCTTTTCATTTGCACTAGAGAGAACAAAGTTCCCTCTATAACCATTCTTGGAAGGTCTCTTCAGATCATAGAATAATAGATTGTGATAGCTGGAAGAAAACAATTATCTAATCTGACCCTTTCATTTTACAGGGTAGGAAACTGGGACCTAGAAATGTGAAATGATTTACCTAAGATCACACAACTACTTAGTAATAGGTTAGCACTTCTGTCCCTTACCTCCCAGTCATTATTCTGCAGATTCTGTCTCAGAATGATTTATGGATCACATATGTCCTAAAAAATGGTTTTGCCAGCCCATTGGCATGGTGATGAAATCAGAGTTTGGGCCATGATTGGCAGCAGCATTTGGGTGAGGAATGCTCCTGGGCACGCGTTATTAGCCTGTCCTTATGTTCTTCATTATGGTGAAGAAATAGGGCAAAGCAGAAATGGTCAATGCATTGGGGAGAATGGCATTGGGGTCAGGAGAGGGAATGGTAGATATTCTATGGATTCAGGAGTGGGGTCTCTCAGCTGGCCTCACAGCCAGCAGAGGAGTTTCATTTGTGAGGAGAGTTAGTAATCTCTGGTAATGTTTGAGTTGTCCTCGTGGTGATCATAGAACCAGAGAGCGAAC
The DNA here is from genome assembly GCF_902635505.1 of Sarcophilus harrisii. NCBI lineage: Eukaryota > Metazoa > Chordata > Mammalia > Dasyuromorphia > Dasyuridae > Sarcophilus > Sarcophilus harrisii. Next base: position 593,434,764 of record NC_045427.1, on the reverse strand, counting down.
TCTGCATCATAACCTGAAAGGTTTGTAAATGGGTTATTGACTCTGGAAGTCCCAGGAAGGCATCCACTGTATCTCCCACCAGGATTCTATGGGTAATCCTAAAGGGTTCACTCGTGAACTCACATCCACTGAATTCCTCTTAATATCAATGAAGTCAGAAACTGAGGATCATCTGGCCACTGATTACTACCCTAAAATCATTTTTATCACTTGATCTCTCTTCAGCATCAATTAGCCAACTATAACATTGGATGGACACACACACACACACACACACACACACACACACACACACACTATGAACTTGAGATACATTGAGATACAAAAGCCTTTGAAATCAGGAGCTCATTCTCTTCTACTACTTCCATCCCTGGAAATAAGAGCTTCCCTCCCAGAGCGGCGACTGTTGACTCTGGGTTCCTCCCAAGTTCACTTTTTTTTTGTAGGACTTGTCGTCTTGCCTCCTAGTCCAATTCACCGCTAGGCTCGCTTCATCAAGTTGATGTTCAGGGCTGGTTCCTCATTGAGCCACTGGCTGACTCTGCTCTGAGCGCTAATTTCTGAAACTCTGAATCTTTTGACTTTTCACAGTTCATAAGGTCATAACTTGTCCTTTATTTTTCTGATGTGTTATTTACATAAAATCAGAAAAGAATAAACAGGAAAAAATAGCACTTACATGAGGAGATAATGTGGCTTGTGGCAGGTGGAAGGTCACTGCCCCTTTCACTGCTGTTACCCCTCAAGAATTACAGCTCTTCTTGCCTCTTGTAGTGTCACTTGAGTGAAGTTGGGGACCCCAGGATGTATACAAGGCAGGCGAGTGCCACAGTGCTGAATACAGCATGAGATGGGAGCTAGCAGAGGAAGGTAAAGCTAAAACCCAGGTCTTTTTGCTTTTGTGTCCCTAGTTCAGTGCCTAATTCAGTCCCCAAACAAGTTTGGTTTTAGGCAGAAATTGTTTTATAAATATTCCTATGGTCTGTACATTGGCTGATAGTCTTCCTACTTTCACTGTCAAAGTCAGATTTTTGCAGTCCACATATTCAGCATTAATTTCTCTATAATTCCTTGGTCAAACCAAAGGCTGACACTTAATTCTGGCTTATCACCATTTAAAAGGTTGATTACATTGCATTGTCTGCATGGGGAGCCAAGGACATATAGACACAGATTCAGCATGTTTAAGGGGAATTTAAGTCTAGGAAATCATTAAATATATCAGTATAGTACTCATAGGATGTATATAATATATTAGGAACTTGAGAGAAGAAGGAATGTAGATGCTGCAAGGAAATTTGAAGATCATAGATTTTGGGTTCATAGGAACCCTAAAGTTCAGTGAATTTGACTTCATTTTAAAGATGAAGTGACAGACTAAAACCTTATCACCTCATCTTATAGATCAAGCTCTCAGAGGATCTTGATTACCATTAATTGACCAGCAGTTAATAGCAAGTCTGAGACTAGAAGCCAGGCCTCCTAACCAATTCTTTGGGTCTTATTCCTTTTTGCTATGATCAGGAACTGGACAGAAGTTTAAGAACTTGGAAATGAAAGAGATGAGTTAAAGAGCCTTAATAATTCTAAATATAAAAAAGAATATGAATATTCTTGAGGCTTCTTGGGCAGGGCCTACATTTTAGTAAAAAGTTTGAAGTGGTCTTCTGGGGTAGTCTAGTATTCCACTTATATTCTGTAATACAAAAATTATCTTCATCTGACTGGAGTAGGGGGAAATAATTCTTTTTCATTTCTTCAGCACATTTAGGAGTTTTAATATTAGTATCTTATAATTTTATTATTCTATTTCTGGTAATCTGATATTTTCCATAATACAGCCATACAGAAAGAAAGAAGCTGACTTCTAGAGTCTGGGAGGAGGCTTGAATTTTGGAGGACAGGGAAAAGAGAATGTTGGATTCAGAAAATAGAGGAAAAGGAAAAAGAATTGGGAGGCAGCTTGGATTTAACATGAAATAATTTTATTTGACCACTTAACCTAAGTATTTTGCTTTCACCTTGCTTTTCTCGACACTCCTACCTATTCCTCCCCTCCATTCCAAAGGCTTCAGCCTTTACCATGACAAAGCAGCCTAGCCAGTTTGACCAGCTCCTGGGAAACACCAAACAATACTGCCAACCAAAGTCACATGATACTAGTTACTAATTACCTTCCAGTCCAGATGGGGAAAGATAAAACAGCTCACTTACTGATTGGGCATTTAGGTTTAAATAACTACGTACTCTACTGGGTTCCAGCAGAGACATCAAGAGAAGGGAGTGTTTAATATAGAGAAATACCTGAAGAGGAACACAGCCCAGGGCGAAGCTGCACCTGTCTGAATTTTAGTACAGTATATATCCATAGAAGAAAGAGAGTTGTGGAGTTGAGAATGTGCCCTTACGCCAGGTTTATTATACATTAAATATGGGTGAATCCCAAAGAATTCGAGAAGAAACAGAGACAGTGAAAAAGGGTCATCGAATCCCTAGCTGGGAATATGAAGATTGTAGCAGTATACAAAAGAGAAACCTTACAAAATTGAATAGTCATTATAGAGAACATTTGGATTTGAAATACAGGACTGAGGAGCGAAAAAATAGAAAACGGGAATGTGGTTATTGGGAATTTGGAAAGGCTGAACCAAGCTGTGTTGACTCCTGGAATGTGGATTGTTATCATGAAATTTTTAAGGAGACCACACAAAGTGTGAATGAAGATCATGGTGATTATATGAAACTGAAAAATGTAGGCTCTGGAAGACTGAATTCCAGAAATGAGGATGACTGTTTTACAGAAAGAACAGATCTAGACCGGACAACAAGATATCGGAAAAAGTCTCATGACCACTTTGCAGATTACAGGAATTTGAATTGTGATCCTGAAGATTTTAAAAAACGTGGTAGGCGGAAGACAGACTACAGTATTTTAGATGATTGTTTGGGGAATTTTGATGACCTTCAACTCCCCAATATGTGTCCCAGAAGTTTTAATGACAAATCTGAGGATTTTCAGAAAGCTAATTACTTTGATGGGAACCTGAAATATTTGCATCATGAACCAAGGAATTATAAAGAAATTAAGGCTGAATATGTGGATTGCAAAGATTTTGACTTTGACAGTGAAAGTAGGAACACTGTCAGCCAATGTACAGACCATAGGAATATTTATAAAAACAATTTCTGCCTAAAACCAAAGACTCAAGTTATTGATCAGATCACTTTTCATGACGAAAAAGAAAGGTATGACACTCAGTTTTTAAACTGTGAGTATAAACTTCAGAACTGTAGAAATCTAGATTTTCAAGATTTGAAATATAACTGCAATGACAAGTCACTGAAAGACAGAAGGCTTACCTTGGATAGTTTGGAGAACAGTGGGAGAGGCACAAAAGGTCATCGACCTGGGATTCCTCAGAGTCCTCCAGAGCAGAGGCAGGTCTGGGATTTGGAGGACAAATTGAGGGGCTCTGACTTGTGGGGAAGGAACAGCCTTTACCGGCGGACTGCACCCAGCACCCTGAGGCGCTCAGAATTTGTGCAGAACAGGAAAAGAAAAGGTACTAAAAGTAGCTGCTTAAAAATAGACTGGAAAAGTCATGCCCATGATGTGGCTCTTAGTATTGTGGTGATCATATCACTGCATTCTTATTTAGACTGACCTTGAGAACTACCAGCCTTATTATGAGGGTCTTTTGAAGTACCTTCCCAGAGCAAGAAAGTACATTATATGTAGTGTAAATGTGTAACATGGTCATTGAAATAAGACTGGTTTCTCTTAAGGATCTTTTCTGAACCCTCAATGTCCTCTCCAGTGTCTGTAACTAAAATAATCTTTCTCTTCACTCTGGAGCTTGTTTTGATTTATTTTGAATGCAGTCAGTGCTCCACAGTTGATTAGAACACAGCAACCTGAGAATTATAATAATGAATTAACTCTATTATCCTACTTTGTTTCTAGGGTGCCCCACACTTAAAAAAAAAAAAATCTAAAATCATTAACCATTATTTCTTTGATCTAACTTTAAAATGGTTTTTTTCCCCTTATATTTTTTTCGTTTTCTTTCTTGCTCATTTCTCTTTTCTTCCTCCTCTCTAGCGACCTTTGGGTTTGTTTATTCTTTGTATGAGCTCTCTGTTAACACCTTAAATTTACTCTCATTCTTCTTGTCAGTAGTCGAAGTAGAATTTATCGGTTAAAAGGATGAGACTTAGGGTACATTATGTTACTCTTAGTCTCAAAAGCTGGTTTGTTTTCAGAGAGAAAGACATAAGGAAATAAAGGATTTTTTTTTTTTTAATTTCAAAGTGAAACTCTGATTCAGAGTAAGACTCAGGCTTTACCCTCAACTGAAACTTATCTTCCAGATAGAAGACTGATTCTCTTCCCAGATTATCCTGATGTAGTAGAAAGATAATTTAAAATCAGGTGAGATTTGACTTTGAATTTAGTTTATGAATTGTGTGGTCATGGACCAATTACTTAATTTTTTCAATACAGTTTCCTCATCTGTAAAAGGGGATAGTAATATCTATAATACATGCCTCACAAGATTGTTGTGAGAGTCAAATGAATGAATGTTTCTTCAGCACTTTATGAACTTTTTGAAACATGGATCACCATAAAAGGCCATTAGAATGGCTCCCTGAACGATCCTCTGAGTTTGAATCTTCTATGAGATTACTCTGAACCAAAGCAGAGCTCTAGGGAATGATCTGTAATTCCAAAGAACCACTGGAATCAAATAAAGCTCTTCAGTGTGCAGTAGAGATAGTATTGTGGCTGCATCTGACCTCATGCTGATTTTTTCCTTTTCACCCTCCTTTTGTGGTTCATCCACCTTACCATGATGTTTTTTTCCTCCTTTCTTTGGTTACCTATTGTATTGAGCTGCAGGCCTCCTTCCAAGTTTGACTTGCTGAAGTTGCATTCCTTCAGGGCTATTAGATTATGCCCAGTGATTTCTTTGAAGATTTAACTGATTATAGCTCAGACACAGTTGACCAACTTCATTTCTATTTGTAACTTTCATCTCCATACCTCTCTTAATACAGATAGTATATTTTCTCCAACTCAGTTAATATCCCTTTCTCTTCTGTTTTGCAAAAGTGATATTACTGTTGATTTCTCAAAGCCACATTTAAAATTTTGCTATTCTAAAAATATGATGTTTTTCATTCATTAGGTGGGCTGGTATAGTACATGGTAGACTACCCTTATAGAAAGTCCTAATTAGAAGGAAAAGAATTTTATACCTTGGAGATAATCTAGTGCAAATTGATTATTTTGCATAGAGATTAAATGACTTGTTCAGGATCATGCACAAGTGAATTACTCATTAACCTTTACGTTGCTTTGACTTATTCCAGGTTATTCCAGGAGATTTTGCTGCCGAATAACCTTAAGCATGTGATTAGCCCCAAGTTAGCTTATCCTTCTTCCAATGAGGGGTATATGTTAAATCTAAAGTTCTCATACAGATGGTTTGGTACAATCCAGCATGTACTCAGGTAGGTAAACTGAGGATGACTGCAGAGACCTAAGTCCTTAGTGTTTTGGGAGCCACAGAAGTCTTTTTTAGCTCCTGAATTCTAAGTTTGCACTCCTACATTCTCAAGATCTGCTAAGTTACAAAATAACACATCCTCTTTAGCATGGAAATAAGATTTTGCACATGGTATGTATAATGGGCCTTAAGGGTGAGATGTGATTGTTTCTCTTCTCACATTCCTCCTTTCCTTTGTGCCATTTCAATTCAAGGAACATAGGTCCTGGACTATCATATCACACTGTGTTCATAAACAAAGACAGCACACACCTAATTACACATTTCTGTTTTTTATACCTCTTCTGAGCAACATACTCTGATCTCTACTTCTCAGGCTCGACTTTGGACTTTCTGGCATTTAAATTAATATAGAGGTGTGAGACATTATTACTTCTTCCAGATTCTGCATCTTCCATTTTGAGATCTTTCATTTTTTTAAATTAGTCATAACCTTGTTTGTGGGATGGTTCTTTGATGTATAGTCAAATTAACTTTGGACAATTCACTTAAGCTTTCTAGGCCTCAATTTTAATATTTGTCAAATGAGATATTTGGAAAAGATCTCTGATCCTAATATGATCTTGGCAAGATATCTTAAATCACTATGGAGGCCTTATAAGAATATTTTAGGAATATTGGCAAGAAAGCATAAGCTTTACAGATGTCTATATATCTTTTAAGTAAATTTCTGGTTTTTTTAATTATCAAGCATTTATTTATTTTTTTTTAAACTCTCCTACTTCCTGCACTCACTTAAAAAGAAGGGAAGAAAGAAAAAAAGAAGAGGAATAAGGGGGGAAAAAAAGGGAAAAAATACAGAATACTTGCATAATCTAAACATTGTTAGATAAAACATTTTCATGTTGCCTTCATCCAAAAATGCATTACTCATTCTGCATAATGAATGAATGAATGAATGAAATGAATTAATGAGTAATCCAGCATCTCCTTGTGATGAGGGGGACATTATTCTTCTTCATCAGTCCTCTGAAATCATAGTTGATCATTTTATTGAATAGAGGTTTTTTTGAATAAATTTTTAATATCTTTGGGTTTTTGAATATCACTATAATTTTTCTCACCATCCTTTCCCTTTCTCACAGAGAACCATCTGATATGACATAGTACTTTTTACTACATGATAAATAGTAAGTGTCTACTTGTACAAAGCTCTGGAGAAATCAGAAAAAGAGATAGTCCCTGCCCTTAGTAATGGAGGAAGGCAGTACTAAAAAATGAAGCTAAAAAGGAGAGGAGGGGTAGTTTGATGATGGTGTAATCACAATCAAGCATATTTCTCCAGCTTATTTACATCTATCTTTATTTCTAACTTGTTTTGTAGTTGTATTCATATAATTCTTGTGTGTATTTGATAGATAGACTTTCCAAGTATTTTGTGCTTTTTATAGTTATTTCAAATGGAATTTTTCTTTCTTTTCCTCATGGGTTTTATTAGTAACATCAGAAGTGTTGATTTGTGGATTTATTTTATCTTCTGCAGCTTTGCTGAAGATATTGTTATCAATTTAAGTTGACTTTCTAGGGTTCACTTTAAGTCTACCTTCACTTCATTTTATTTTATTTTATTTTTTAACATATGCTTATTCCTTCAATTTCTTTTAATTGTCTTATTGCTATGGCTAGGATTTTTAATACTGTATTAAATAGGAATTGTGACAACGGATGGCCTTGTTCCACTCCTCAATCTTATTAGAAATGACTGATTTATCCTATGATATATATGATATTGGCTCTGAATTTTAGATATATTTTATTTACCAAGTTAAGGAAAAATCCCATTTATTCCCATATTTTCTCATTTTTTTTTTTTTTTTTTAACAAAAATGGGTATTATATTTTGTCACAAGCTTGTTCTGCGTACTTTGGGAAAAAATCGTTATTTCTTTTGTTCTTCTTATTAATATGGTACTTATGTTTATAGTTTTCCTCATATTAAGCCAGTCCTGGATTTCTGGTATAAATCTGACCTAGCCATTATGTATATTCTTTGCAATACATTGCTATAGCCTCTTTATTTACATTCAATTTAAAATTACTAAAATTGTTTGCAATTTGTTCATTAGGGATATGGATCTATAATTTCTTTTTCAATTTGGATTCTTTCTAATTTATATACATCAAGACTATATGTGTCATAGAAAGAATTTTTTTATATCTTCCTTTACTATCATTTTAATTTGTAGAATATTCGAATTAATTGTTCTTTGAATGTTTGGTAGAATTCACTTGTAGATCTCTCTGGTCCTGAGTTTTCTTTGGGAGTTCATTTATGTTTATGATAATTTGGCATATCTTTGATTTAGGATCTCCCCTCCCTCCAAGAAAAAAAAAAACCAGCTCCTACTTTTATTAATCCAATTGTTTTTTTGCTTTCAGTTTTGTTAATCTATTCTTTGATGTTTTGTTGAAGTTTTAAAATTTGTTCATTTTCAAGTTTTTTTAGTTACATGGTCAATTCATTAATCCAGCCATTCTTTCTTTTGCCAATTAAAGTGCTGAGAAGTAGAAATTTTCTTGTAAAAAATACTTTGGCTCATGTTTCAGAAATTTGGGTGTAGTGTTTCATTGTTATTTTTAAATTATCCTTTTATGATATATTTTTAGTCACCAACTTTTCCTCCCTCCCCCATGACATTTGCTAGAATTAAATTATTTAGTTGCTAGTTATTTTTTAATACTTCCTTTAATAGTCCTTTAATTAATCATTGTAGTCACTGAAGAATTGTGAAATTTATATACTACAATACGTGATTGGTTTTTGTAAAGGTGCCATAACAATATGTGTGTTCCTTTCAGTTTCCCTTCAATAATTGCCAGTGCTAGAAGTCTATCTTATTTAACTTTTCTAAAATTCTATTAAGGTTCTTTCTTAATTGCTTTTTTGTTTAATTTTTTCTAACTTTGAGAGGTGGTATATTAGTTTCCCCACTTACTTTTTTTTTTTTTTTTTAATATTTAGGTGCTATTCTATTTGATATATGAATGTTAGTATTAAAATTAATTCACTGTGATATCTTTTGGCAAAATAGAGATTCCTCATTTGTTTCTTTTAATTAAGTATTTTTGGTGTTGACTTACCTGAAATTTTGATCGCTGCTGTTGCTTTTTTGAATTCATTTGAGACATAGTAGATTTTGCTCCAATCCCTTAGTTTTAACTATGTGTGAATTTTGATGTTTCAAATGTCTTTCCTTATAAACAGCATATTGTTGGTTGAATTCTGCCCTCTTCCTATTTTATGGATGATTTCATTATTTATATGTTTGTTTTAATGAATGACAGAAAGGACAAATTTCTCAAATGAAGATTTAGAATTCATTCATTTAAATGAACATTTATACCCTTCAAAGTTTTCCAGAATTGCAAGGGAGAGTGTTGTGTTTATTAAAATGTTACAAGAATACTAAGGGGGAAAAGATTCATCAAAAAAAAAAAAGTCATCTATACTTATAGCTGAACTATTAAAACCTTAAATAATTTAGGCTTGATCTGTTAGTCACTTAGTCTTTGGGATTTTAATTAGACATATTTATGCATATGGAAGGTATTCTTCTTATTTGTGGATTTGGACTCATGGATCAGTGCATACCAGATCCCTTTATACTTCATTATCTCTTGAAGTCTGTCCAAGTGTATCTTTGTTTTTTCCATGACACAATCCATCTCTCATCCTCTATTGTTCCCTTTTGTATTCAGTCTTTCCCAGTGAGTCCTATCTTCTAGTTATGTGACAAGGCTTCAGCTTCAATATTTGATCTTGTAGTGAATTGCCTGCAGTAATTTCGTTTAAGTATTAACTTATTTGATCTAGTTATCCACAAGACTTTAAAAAGCATTGTTTTTGTGGCACTCAACTTTTCTTTTAGTTCAACTTTTACAGCTATACAGTTTTTTAAAAAAGTTTTTTTTTCTCATTTAGATTACTTTATTGCTATTTTTAAAATATTGATTTTCAAAACAAGCTATGTTAAAGGGGGTCAAAATTCTCTCTTTTCATGACAAAATTGTTGGAGCTTACAGTCATAGAATTCTACTGGGAAAAAAAAAACATAGCTTTGATTATAAGGACTTTTGTTGGCAAGGTGATATCTATGCTTTTTAATATGCTCTCCAGATTTGCCATAATTTTCCTTCCCAGGACCAAGACTCATTAATTTTCTGGTAGCAGAGTTGCTGTTTGCAGTGATCTTTGAGCCCCAAAATATTAAATCTGACAATACTTTCATTTCTTCTCCCACTACTTGCCACTACGTGATGGGACTAGTTGCTAAAATTTTAGTTTTTTGGAAGTAGTAACCTGTTTTGAGTAGACTTTTGGGTAAGCCTTCTATGGAGGAGGAATTATGCTGGGTGATCTAAGAGAAAATAATTCCTTTTTTCAAGCACTTTACTTTCTACTGGGGAATATAGACTGATGAGCAAAGAGATAAGTGCATACAAAATAATCTGAAATAAAGTAACAACTCAGTCTTTGAATAGGAAGTAACTCCTGAGCAAATGCACTTTACTTTCTACTGGGGAATATAGACTGATGAGCAAAGAGATAAGTGCATACAAAATAATCTGAAATAAAGTATAACAACTCAGTCTTTGAATAGGAAGTAACTCCTGAGCAAATTCTGGAAGGTAGAAATTCTACGAGAAGGGAAGGAGAAAAATCATTTTATGTATGAGAGAAAAGGCCATGAAGAGATCCTAAGTTAGAAAATAGAATGCTTTGGAGCTGCAAGTAATAAGTGGGTCAGTTTGGCTGGAATGGAGAAGGGCTAGTAATGTGAAGGGAATTTGGAAATGTAATCCAAAGCCAAATGGTGATTATGAGATTTGAAACTATGGGGATTCCTTGGCAACACTGTCTGGTGATACTTTGAGAAAATAAAGAGAGTTATGAAGAAGCTTCACGTCCTCTGAGAAACTAGGGGCCTCCAAAAGGTGAAAGAAAGACATTGGACTTTGAGTCAAAGGACTTGGGAGGAGCCCTGTCACTTCTGTATGACTTTTATGACTTTTGAGTGAGTCACTTAATCTCTTTATCTTCCATTATTTTTTTCTATAAAATGGGGTTAATAGAAGGCCTTTGGGGAGGAAATTAATGTGTAAACTGTCAAATACTACATAAATGTGAAATGCTATTATTTAGAGCAAGGTAGCACGTAAAGTAAGGTTGGAAAAATCCCTTCAAAAAATTAAGAGCTTCTGATCCCAGGGGAAGAAAGAGATAAATATAAAAATATGTTTTATAGATGTGTCTCTCTCTCTGTGTGTATTATATGTAAAATATTCAAATGAAATAAATTTTAAGTTGATTAGTTTCTAAGTGGGAGTAGTATAAAACATTCAGCTTATTTGCTTTTAAAATAAAAGAGAGGGATCAGAAAACTATATGTAAAGTCATTGGTACAAGTGTTTTGCCTATTTTCAGAAGAAGATTTTGAGGCTCAGGAAGATTAAGTGGTTTGTCATAGGGTTCATTTCCCCAGACTCCAAATTCAGCTATGTAGCACTTCTTACCTGATCAGTCTTAAGATTTCCATAATTAGATTAAGAAAAAGGAAAAGGAAGCCTAGGATTTAATTCCCTGTTGTTGTTTGTTTGTTACCTCTCTTTATAATAGTAGACAATTTTAGGACCATAGTATAATAGGTTCCTGAATTTAAAACTAGAAAAGACCTTTGATATCATCTAATCCAGCTGCCTCGTTCCACAAATGGGGAAACTTGAGGACCAGAGAAGTAGTGACCTCTCTCTGGAATAATTAGTCAGTCAAGTAAACATTTATTAAGGGCCTACTATGTGCTCAGGCAAAAGACAGTTTTTTACCTCAAAGGGCTTTACAATCTAATGAAGGAGATGACACATAAACAAATATATACAAAGCCGTATACAAGATAAATAGGAAATAATTGACCGAGGATAAAGGGATTGGGAAAGTTTGTCACCTGATTGGTTATTCAGAAGAAAGCTCTATTTGCTAGAGGCCAAGGAATCAGGAAATGTCTCACTCTGGAAAGTATGCTGCCTTAGCTTAGCTTTCAAGGGAACTTGGGATCTCAAAATAAAAGAGAGCTAAGGGGGAAAGCCCTTCTTGGGTCTTGAGGCAGCCTGTCCAAATGCCTGGAGATGCAATATATTGCAAACTAGCTATTAAATTAGTTTGGCTGCTATATAGAGTGCCTAGAGAGAGTGAAACTGAAAAAGTTGGAGCCAGATTAGGAAGAACTTTGGCAGATGTCTGTATTTCATGCTAGAGACTATAGAGAGCCACTGGAGTTTAGGGGGCAAGGAAATGACATTGTCAGATTTGGGTTTTAGGAATATTACTTTTGCAGATGTGAGAAAGATTAGTAAGAGAATCAGGAGATTAGAAGTAGAAGGACCAAAGTGAGGTTATTTTAATAGCATTTTATCAGTGCCTTCCCTAAATTGTGGTTTCTAGACTGAACACAACATTCCAGATGTGATCTTACCAAGAGAGAATTATAGGGGATTATCATGATACTTACTGCTTAAGGTTTTAAAGTTGTATTTGTTGTAATGCAGGCCAGGATCACCTTGGTTTGGTTAGTTTTTGTTTGGTTGACTTGTTACACTTTGCATTTATTTTGAATTTGCGGTCTCTAAAAACCCTCCTAGATAAATTTCTGTCTAAATATACCATCCCTGTTTTGTGATTTTTTTTTTGAACAAAAGTGTTAAGACTTTGCACACATTCTTATTGAGTTTTTGTTTTTAGTCATTTGGTCTATATCTACCTTAACTGGTCAAGATCTTTTTTTGAGTTGCTGCCTCTTTTATACTAGACTAGTATAGTAGAACTAGACTAGTTCTTTCTTCTAATTCTGTGTCATCTTCAAATTTTATAAGCATGTCAGTTATACTTTTATGCAGGTCACTGATAAAGATAGATGTTAAACAGTTCCTGGCCAAGCCTGGATCCTTGGGACACTCCACTAAGACACTCTTTCCAGGTTGACTTGGGATCAACTACTCTCTAGAGGTTGTTAAATCAACCAGTTGTTAAATCACCTCATTGTACTATTGACCACAATGTAGATTGCTCTTTCCCAAGTCAACATTCCCCAATGTCTCATAGCTAACTAGAGTTCAACCTCTTTTCCATTCTGCCCTCTTGATTCTGTTTTTTAACAAAATAGCCTATACTTCTCTCCTCAGAATAGCATGATAAACTATATTGATATATAGATAAAGAGTAGTTACAATATTTCTGTACTACTTTTGTTACTTTGTCCAAAAAGTGGGGAAAAGTAGGAAGTGGGAGAATAAAATGCATGTGTGGTACTAACTGAAGCCTTTTCTAGATATTCACTATCGTGCTTAGATACAGTTTAGAATTTTGCCAGGAATTGAATTCACATTCATTGGCTTCTAGGTTACAAGTTCTATTTTCTTCTTTTTCTGGAAAATTGGAACATGATTTACCCTTCTCCTGTTTGTAGCCCTTCTATTCTTCACAATTTTTCAAATATCATATCTACCATCTTCTTTGTGGTAGTTGATAGAATATGAATTTTGAGTCAAGAATACCTGAGTTCAAATTCTGCCTTATTAGCTATGCTATTAGCTGTGTTAATCCTATTAGTTAATACTTTTTAGCTATGTTATTAGCTATGTTAACCCTGGGCAAGTCACTTAAGCTCTTTTTAACCTCAGTTTCCTTAACTGTAAGTATAGTTAATCGTAAATAACATTTATTAAGGGCCCTACTATGTATCAGGAATTGTACTAAGTTTGGTATAATAGTACCTTCTTTACTGGGTTGTTGACTCAATCTTTAATCAAGATAATGTATGTAAAGCATTTGCAATTTTTAAAGCATTATATAAATGTTAACTGTTATTACTTTTGCCTAAAGTGACAAAATAAATGGTGTGAGCTAAGTGACTTGAACACCTTCAGAGTAGCTAGATAGTTTTCATTTTTATTCAGTTTGTTAATTAATAGATTGAAGGCATCAAACTTAAAATTCTCTATTGATGAGAATAGCATAATTCAAGCATAGAAATTTGGGATGTCCCAGGCAATTCAAGTACAAAGAATGTCTAACTCTGTTGCAATGAAGTTTGTTGTCCACTTGTATCGGCTCTCAGTGATCCCATTTGATTTAGGGTTTTCTTGGTAAAGATACTATAGTGCTTTCGCATTTCAAGTTCATTTTACAGATGAGGAAACTGAGGCAAACAGGGTTAAGTGACTTGCCCAGGGTCTAGTAACAGTTTTTTTCACTAGATTTGAACTCACATAAATGAGTCTTCCTGACTCCAAGCTTGGTGCTCTATACATTGTACTCCTTAGTGACCCTAGTGAAGATTAGGGGAGGTAATCAGCTAGGTAGCCATAAAACCCCAGGTGACTGGGACTAGAGTTTTGGGAAAGGGTCCCATTATAATTAAGTTTCTTTCTATATAGCTGATTACTTATCTTGAAAATCTCATTAGGGTGGTTAAATAAAATTCAGGGAAATCATAAGACTAAGTAAGATCTGGAAAAGACCTTAAAGATCATGTAGTACAATTCCCTTATTTTAAGAGAAAACCCAGCCTAAGTATGAACCCCCTTGATTTCTTTATACAGATAATTTTGTGGTGAGTTCTGTCAAGGGAAGAGGTGGGGGAAAGCATAGGAACAGCTTGCACAGGACTAGAATAGGACCAGAAGTCAGAAGGAAGACTCTTAGGTACAGGAAATTCCTAAAATCCACTTAAGCATGAACAAGTGAGATTTTGTGGCATAGTATAATGTATATGCTCTGGTTTTGAAGTTTATTTTTTGGGTTTGGTTGTTATGAGGTACTGGGGTATATATACTCAGTAGTAAAGGGCATGTTCTTTATCACTGACCCCATTTTAGGAGCTTAATCCATTTTTGACATCATATTGGATAATCCTTATTTCTACTTAGGGATAGTTTCTGTTTGAATTCTAGAAAAGAGAGAAGTTCTCAGTTGATACTTACATTTCATTTTCAGGTTTAAAAAGTGTTTTACATACCCATATTTAATACCCACATAACACTAGTAGATAGGTAGATCTAGGCATTATAAACATTTTACAAATTAAAAAATTAAGGCTCAGAGAGTTAATTTGTCCACAAATTATTTGTTCACAGTTACACAGCTAGTGTCAGAATCAAGTTATTCTATTTAACCTTTCCTACTCCCTATTTCTGGCATGCATATCAAATTATTACTTGATTTTACTTAAATTATGTCATCTTCATGTTTCATATAAACATATAAATTCTAAAATTATGTCTTCTCTCTTTTTTGTATCTCTTATAACAGAGTCAATAATGGTGACATAGTGATTTTGAAATACTTATTCACTAATTGAAATAACACTTTGAAAAGTAGACTTATAGAACGACAAAATGCAAAAGCTGTATGAAATTTGATGACTTGGGAAGAGGCCAGTAAATCCATATGCAGAGGATTAAATACATTGTCAAGAATATAGTCTTTCACTCTAGGTTGTTTTTATTTTCCCTTAACTTTTTCTTTATTAAGAGAGTGGTAATGAGATATAGAGAAGAGGTGGGGTAGAGAAGGGTATGCAGTAAGTTCAGAAATGACTATTGTAAAAATAAAGGGCATCATCAATAAAAACATTTTTTAAAAATAAAAAATATAGGGAGGGAGAAAAAGTTTTTGAAGTGTAGTAATTTGAAATAATTCTGGAAGAGAGGTAAACAGATTGTGAAGGACTTTAAATACAAAATGGAGGAGTTGGTGTTTTCTTCTAGTGACAGGAGCCCCTGAAGATTTTTGAGCTAGAGGGTAAAGTAACATAATTGGATCTGTGATTTAGGAAGCATATAATGGGAACTGTTTAGGAGGATGAATTAAAGAGGGAAAAGTTGACTGAAGGGGTGGTGGGACCAGGGTGCCCAGTTAGAAAGCTATGGGGTATGTGATATAGGTCCTAACTAAGCCTTATCAGTGGAGGGGAAAGTACAGATTTCTGTAAGATTGGTTGTGGAGAAAGTTGACAAGATTTGGTAAGTGTATTAAATCTGTGAGTATGACTCCAAATTTGTGATTCTAGTTAGGGGCAGATTTGAAGGAAAAAATGAGTTAATTTTGGGCAGTTTGACTTGGACATTCTAAGTGTCAGTAGGTGATGAGGGATTTAGAGCTCTGGGAAGAGATAAAGTCTGGATATGTGGAGTTAGGAGTTATCTGCATAGAAGTGATCTTTGAATCCATGGGAATTATTGAGATCATAAAATAACAATGGTGACAATAATACATGCACTTTAAAGTTTTCAAAGCACTTTACACAAACTGTTTCATCTGATTTCATAATAACCCTATATGGTTGATATTATCCACATTTTTCAGAGGAGGAAACTAAGGCATGTCTAAGTAAATGTCTGAGTGGGATTTGAGCCCCACCCAATCTTAAAACCTCTTAATTCTTCTCTTCATTCCCCGAGCTAGGGCCCCTTTTGAGCAGAGCCTGTTCTCCCTTCCCCCTTCCCCACTTTCCACCCAGGCCCAGGGGCAGGGCTTGGTATGTGGACAGCCCCACCGAAGGAATCCTGCTGTGGCCTGCTTTGTGAGGGGGCCTAACTGCTGCCATTCCCCATCTGGTTCACTTGTTTTTGCCGTCTCTGGCTGGGATATATGTCCCGATCTGTGTCCATCTTTTCTCCCCCTTTAGAATGTGAGCACCTTAACTCAGGCATCACTTTCACTGTTTTTAAATCTTAGTGCTTAACTTATCTAACCAAGCAATAAACATTTATTAAGCACCTACTATTTATCTGTCAGGCACTTTGCTAAACCACTGAACACTAAAAAGCAAAAGGCAATCCCTGCCCTCGGGACTTCACTATCCAATGGGGGAGACCACCTGCAAGCAAACAGATAGATACAAAGCCAGCTATGTACAGAATAATTAACTGGGGAAGGCACTGGAATGAAGAGGGCTGGTTGGAAAAGCCTTCCTGTAGAAGGTGGGATTTCAATTGGGACTTAAAGGCAGTCGGAGAGGTCCGAAGTGGGAGCTGTGAGGCATGGAGAATGGGGCCCAGAGAGGCAGTCTTGTTCTGGGTAGTGCAGGGAGACCAGGGTTCCTGGATGGAAGAACCCCCACTGGGAGAATAAATAAGAAAACTGCACAGGTAGGAGGGGCCTGGGCTAGAGGGCTTTGAATTCCCTCTAGAGAATTTTGCATTTATTCTTGGAGGGAGCCAGAGCTGGGGTGGGGGATGGGATTTATGCTACCCCTGGATGTACCTTTAGGAGATGAGTTTGGGGGTGGGTTGGGATGGGGGAGGGCCCAGGTGATAAGACGGAGTCTGAGGGAAGAGCTTTAGCAGAAGTGCCACACACAGATCTTGGCCACTCCGATCGTGGGTGGGTCGTAGGTACCTTGATGAGAAGGAGCCTGGAATGCCAGTGATGCCTGAGGGCTGAGAGGGACAGTGGTGTTTTCTCCTGTCGGAATTGGGAAAGTAGGTGATAGGAAGGATTTGGGGAAAATAATGAGCTCGGTTTTGTAACTCTGAAACTCACATCTGGAGATGTGAGATTAGAGGTTAGCCAGAGATTGGGACTAGATAGGTGGATTTGAGAGTCATCAGTATAAAATTGATAAATAATTCCTAAGGAGACCTCTCCAAAAGGAAAAAAAGAAGATAAAACAAAAAAGCACCCTCTCTTCAAGGAGTTTATCTTTTGGTGAGAAAAACTAAGCCAAATTTGATTAGCAATATCTTATTGTTAAACCTGTACATAAAATGCTAGCAATGTTCTTGCTTCTCTCTGGCAGCCAGAAAAATACTTTTGTTATTCAGACTGCCCATTATGCAGCTGTGTGTGTGCATGAGAGAAATTTGGTCTGATTTGGGAGTCATAAAAACTGGTTCAGATTTTTAATCTGCCACTTTGATTTTGAGCAAATCAGTTAACCTATGAAAATGAAATTCGATATAGCTAACTTTTATTCGGAGTCAAACTTGAATTGTTTCGGAGACTAGTCAAAACCATCTGAGCTTGAATATGATTTTAAATGGAATGGTTTGTTTAAAAAGTATCTTCACCCTATTGCATAGGTCAGTATTTTAACTACTCCTGAATTTAAGGGATCCTTGTATTTTTAAGGACAAAACAAAACAAAACCAAAAAATCCATTGATCTTGCTAAGTAGAACTGCCTGGTGTCATGGAATACTCAAAAAAGAACTGAACCTAGTTGTTGATTGTATTAAACTTATCACCACAACAAAATGAAACCAAACTTCACTATATATCCGAAATCTGGGACTTTTTCCAGTTAACTTTCTGGTTGTTCATGAAATGCTGTCGAGGGAGGAACCACAGGAAAAAGAAATATCCAACTGATCCAAGTTGCCAGATGTGGGAGTACTTCTTTTAGGGATTTTACCATTGGGGTTTTAGCTAATTTTAAGGGAAGGGTAGTTACTCTGGAAAACTAGCCAGAGAAATGTCCCCTTCCTTCCACCCCTATGTATATAATTCCACCCCAGGATTTGGAGTTGTGTTTTATGAATTTGATTTTTGGTGTTTGAAAATCTAAATAGAGGCCTTTAACATTTTAAGACTAGATGGGGTTTGTGAATTGCAAAGTTAAAAAGGACACAAGATAAAACTTTCTCCAAAAGAGAAGCAATACTTTCTGAAGTTCTAAAGGAAAGGACCCCGTGGGGGATGGGTTAAGCTGGTTGGAGAGAGGTGGTGAAACCGAAAACCGGGATTTAGCATTCTATTGCAGTCTGGTAGAGAGAGAATATGCACTAAATTTAGGTTAGAATTATTTGCCAAATAACAGTTGCTAAGGGTGTTGTGTTAGGCATTCCTTTCTAACATGTTAAACTGATTTAGGGATCATTACAAAAAAAATCAGCACTTTAATAGGGGAAGGAGCAGAAGAGACCTAATAGTAAGTTGTTGAATGTAATATTAATCAGGAAGTTGAAACAAGGTTGGGGTAGGTAGGTAGGTAGGTAGGTAGGTAGGTAAGAAGGGCTAGTGGGGAAATAGCATTTATTTGCTTTATGATCCTGAAAGACAATTTAGAGCTGACTATGGAGATTTGTCACATTGTTGTTACTTGAAGCACATGCCCAGAAATTCTGACATTCATTTTCATCCAAGGGTGTACTAATTCAATTCAGTTAAAAGTTTAGTAAGTTCAGTATGGGGTGTTAGGTTCTGAGGTTGGAAAAACTTGTCCAGTACCTACCTGCCTTCAAGGCCTTTAATTTCCACTGTCTTGTTTGTTCCTGGCTCTTAGAGCAGTTTCACAGGATAATAAGATTTGGAACTGGAAGGAATCTTTCAGTGATTCACCCTGTGGAAAAACTGAACCATAGGGGATATTTAAATGATTTTACCTTTGATCATATTTTACAGACCTCAACTCAAAATACTTGGTTTGATATTGTTGTGGCAAAATTTTGTTAAAGATACTTTCTTTTTCTGAAGTCAGAACTGTCCAGAAAAATTCAGAACATTTAGTGGTCATATCCCATTCAATAATAGGGGAAAAGGGTGGAGGATGAGAGGCTGTGGAGAGGGAAAACTACTTCTAAAGATAACACTTTGTGTGCTTAGTGGAGAACCCCTCCCAGGTCACTTGGTTTAGGCTGACTGTTTTTCCCTTGGGGTTGCTTCCACTTCCATTTTATTCCTCCAAGTAAAAAATTTATTTGTTGATTCCTGAGACTGCTGAGCTGAATACTTTAAAAAAGAAAAAAAAAAAAAGGAGGCAGGGGAAACCAGGGTCTCTCGGCCATCCAGATTTTCTTTGACAGGAAAAGCATGAATTAGCACCATGTGGTAGCCTTGATTTAAAAACTCATCTTTAAAAAAAAAAAAAAATTCTTTTTGCACGGGGGAAGAGAGCCAGGAAATGACAGCTGTAGTGAATGAGAAAGGCTTGCTCTGTTAGCAGTTGTTCTTCCTCTTCCACTAATCCCAGTATTCCAGCTCCACCCTTTGGAAGCAGCCTGGCTGAGATAGCCTCTGGGACTCTGGGCTATTCATATGGAAATGTTGGAGCTGGAGAGTGAAGACCCTATACCCTGGGTGTGGGGGGGACTTGGAGGGAGTGAGAGAGATTCTGGAGCTGTGGGGAAGACACCCCCAGACTCGACACTACTTGTTTCTGACGCTGCAGGGACCACTGGGGGTTGCAGTAAGGCCTGGAATAGATTGGTAGGAAAAATACGTTCCTAGCTCTCTGTTCTTTGGCGTCCTGCCCTCCTTAAGAATAAGAATCATGCCGAAGTGATAAGATTTCCACTGCCAAAGAAAGGAGGAGGACCCAGGCCCAGTTAAAGCAAACTCCGAGGTGAGGGATGGTGTGGAAATAGCTGAGAAGCTGAAACCTTGCAGTGGTCCGAATGCTCCGGCTCCTGTCCCACCAATTTGTAATCTCTGGACTCTTCCTACCATTTCTGTTTCGGAGTTAAGGGTGGTGGCGTGGGGAGGGGTGTGCATGGCCTCTCTGAATCCTCCCTTTTTAATACCCGGTGTAAGGCACACTGGTAATGGTGATGAAATGAAAAGCTGCCAGCAACTGTGTAGCAGGTTTCTAGCATCACTTTTTTACTTTTAAGACCATCTCAGGAAGAGACCCAGAAAAATAAACTGGACTTCATTTTCCCCCATGGATTTTCTCTCTTTATCTTTGAGCATTGAGGAGTGTTTCAATATATTTTATTTAGTCAAACCACTTTGCACTCATATGGTGCTTGGTATTTGAGATTTTGAACTGCCAGAATTCGAAACGAATCCTTTTTGCAAAGCCACTGTTTCCCTTTGATGTGTTTAAGAACAAGAAGTCTGCTATATTTGTGGATCAGAGAACTAGAAGTGGCCATCCAGTCAAACTCACCATTGGAGCATGGTGCAGTAAATCCTTTTTACTGTGTATTTAGTAAATGGTTGGTCTGGTGAAAGGAGTTTTAGTCTGGAAGTTGGGTAGAAGGCCTACTTTAGTTTGAGTCTAGATAAATCAGTTTACTTCTTAGCTGTTTTTGTTTGTAATTAATTATTTCCTTTCTAAATGAGGATAATGTTTAGGTACAATTGATGTAAACTGAGATCTTAGGGGAAATGATGGGGATACATTTTTAGTATTTAATCTGAACTGGATTTTTAAGTTGATCTGACTGTAAACTTAGATAGTTGTTACTTTTTCTGTGTTGCTGGTTTCTGATTGCTGAATAAGAGTGTACTGGAACTTTTTAGCTTTAACTGAAATCTAATAAGGTTTTTGTTCAAGGGAGTGGATAGTTCTTCAGGGAATTTAAAAGGCATGAAGTCAGTCAGATAAACAGATTTTTCCAGTAGATAATTAAATTACACAAAAGATAACAAGATTTTAGTACATTTTTAAGAATAGTGAATTTTCTTTTATTGATCAAAAGAACATTTTTAGGGCTGGTATCCTGTTGGATTTAGAGCCAAAAGAAATTTAAAAGATTAAAAAAAAAAACCTTAAATAATATTTACTGGGTCTATAGAGCCATATTTAATTAAGTGGGAGTTGTATTTTAAATAGACAAATCCTGGAATTTTAGAACTAAAAAGTTAAAGAAAATCAAATCCAACTTTGCAGAATTGAAACCAAAACGCAGATCTTAAAATGTGACCAAGTCAGTACTAGGATTCTAGATCCTAGGTTTCTTTCCATGGTCATTCTTAACTTCCTTATTCACCCTTCCCCCAGTTTTAATTTTGTTTTAGAAAGGGAAATCAGTTTGCTTATTGTCTCTTGGCTGCTAGGTAGCTCTGTGGGTGAGTAAGAAAAAGGGGCCTGGAATCAGGAAGGGAGATCAGAGTTTAAATTCTGCCTGAGACACTTACTAGCTGTTTAACCTTGGTCCAAGTCACTGTTTGCCTCAGTTTCCTCAGCTGTAAAATGGGTGTAATAATAGCACCTATTTCCCAGTATTGTTGTGGAGATAAAGTGAAATAATAATTGTAAAGTGTTTATCGCAGTGCCTGGCATATATATAGCAAGTACTCATAAATGTTAGTTATTATTATTGTAGGCCCCTTGAAGGAGAGATGATGCTTAAGTGGAGCTGAAGGCTCCAAGAAAGGAGATAAGGAGTGAAGTGTTTTAGACAAAGGGACAATCTATACAAAGGCGTGAAGATAGGAGATGAAATGGGTGAAAGGTAGAACAAGGGTAAATTTGAGTTGTTCCTGATTCTAGACTTGGTATCCAAATTCTTGCACTAGCTATGGAAGGCTTAGCTGATTACTGTTAGAGGAAGAAGAGGAAGCTCTCAGCGAAGTCCGATTCAGGGTTCTCAGGAACTTAGGACTCTGAGGAGAGAAAAGTTGGGGAAAGCTCCTGTGATGAGTGAACAAGTGAGTTAGGGGAAGTGTCAAACTATTGCCTAGCTAGGGTGAGGGCCCATTTAAAATGATGCAACATAAATTTATAGAGGATGATCCAGTCAGCTTGCTTTTGTGATTTTTTTCTCCAGCTTTGTTCAACAGTAGTGAAGATGGCAGGTGGTACAGGTGATAGGAAACTGGTTTGGACTGAGCAGACCTTTGATAGGATAAAGGGACAAGAGACTTGAGAACATGGGGCAGAATTTGAACTAAGTCACCAGGCCTTTCCCTGTCACTCTTAATCCCAGGGTCTTCACTCTGTTAATTATTTTCTATTTATCCTACAGGATAGTTCACTTTGTATGCATTTGTTCCCATGTTGTCTTCTTTCTTTCATTGTAAGCACCTTGAGAATAGGGACAGACAAGACAGTCTTTTGCCTTTTTTGGTAGCCCCAGCCCTTTGAGTGGCTGGCACTTAGTGGGTGCTTAAAAAAGGTATTTTGACAGAATGGAAAAAGGTGTTGAGATTGGAAAAAGAAAAGAGTGTACTTAGTGCAAGGGCATGACCTGGGAAAGAACTGAGAAGTAGAGGGATAAAGCAGTTAGGCAAACAGACCTGCTTTAATTTCTATAATATGCTAACTAGCTTTTTTTTTTTTTTTTTTTTTTTTTAAGGTTTTTCTTGCAGCAAGATATTTAAAAAATAATAAGTTTTTTGTTTTTCAAAATACATGCATAGTTTTCAACATTCACCTTGTGTTCCAAAATTTTCCTATCTCCTTCTTTCCCAAAACTGCAAGTAATCCAATATAGGTTAATCATGTACAATACTTCTAAATGTATTTCCACATTTATCATTCTACACAGGAAAAAAACAGATCAAAAGGGAAAAACAATGAGAGAAAAAAACAAGTAAACCACAAAGGTGAAAATACCATATGTTGTGATTCATATTCTGTTTCCATCGTCTCTCTGTGGGTGCATATAGATAGCTCTTTCCATCACAAGTCTTTTGGAATTGTCCTGAATCACCTCATTGTTAAAAAGAAACGCATCCATCAGAATTGATCATTGCATATTCTTGTTACTGTGTACAGTGTTCTCTTCCTGGTTCTATTCACTTCACTTAGCATCAGTTCCTATCTCTCTAGTCTTTCTGAAATCATCCTGCTGATCGTTTCTTATAGAACAATAATATTCCATAACATTCATATGCCATAACTTATTCAGCCATTCTCCAACTGATGGGCATCCACTCAGTCTCCAGTTCCTTGTCACTACAAAAAGGGCTGCTGCAAACATTTTTGCACATGTGGATCCTTTTCCCTTTTTTATGATTTCTTTGGAGTACAGACCCAGTAGAAACACTGTTGGATCAAGATGTATGCGCAGTTTGATAGCCCTTTAAATATAGCTTCAAATTGCTCTTCACAGCAAGATATTTTATAACTTTTAGGTAGTAATGTTTTTGTAACATAGACATAGCAATGTAGACAATGTGGTTATCCAAATTGCTTTCTAAAGAATGGTTTCAAACAAAACAAAAAAATGCTAACAATAAAGATTAGCAAAATTGATGTTTAAAATTTGATAGCAAACTATAGATCTGTTTTTAAGTCAACTAATAAACTCTTAGATAATTTGATGTTTTTAAAAAAGGAAAACTTAATTATCAAAATAAGAGAAAAAGAATTCACAATAATTAAAGGTGAAATAATGGGGAAAAAAAGAATGAATAGTTTTTAAAATTATAGCCAAGTAGAGTTAAATGAAAACCTGGAATTTTCTTTTGAAAATTCTTATTAGATATGTATATAAAAATAGCAATGTTTTCTTTAAACTATAGTTTGGGCTGGAATTCCCCTTTGAAATTCTTCTTATTAGATATGTATATAAAATAGCAATGTTTTCATTAAGCTATAAATAACTTTTTCACATCATTAGAAAGTTGAATAATAGAATAAATACATATTTTCACTTTCAAAATAAATCCTTTCCTCCCTGATCATTTCAAATAGGTCATTTAAATTAACTTGTGAATCTAATATGCTTCATTAATCAGTTAGCCAAGAAACATTCTTCATTATAATATCTGTGGTAACGGAAAGAACTAGAAGAGCTTCTTTTGGCACATTGATGAAAATTTGTTTTAGGTCCTGAGCAAAGTTGTGTCCTTTTGTGTCAAACATAAAGCTCCCAGTATGTTTCTTCAGCCCCAGACCCCAGAACCTGACATTCTTCAAGAAGCACCAGGGCTATCATGTGTTACCATGAATGTTTTCTCTTTCATTTGAACCACTAAGTCTTCTCTGATCCCTTATTTAACCTTTGCCAGTCTTATTGTGGCTCTTCTTAGAGCAATAGTTGTTCACTAACTCTCCCTGATACTAAACCTAGACCATTTACCTTCCTTTTTTCTTCTTCCCTCCCCTGAACCCCACATTCTTTACCAAGAATTCTAGGTAAGTTTCACTGTGGATAGTTGGTTGAGTATATAGGGTTCTTATCAAGGTAGTATAGGTCTATATGCCTTAGAATGGCTTAAACTACTAGGGAGGAGGGCTCTGTGGATTCTAGAGTAGATTCAGTGGCCATGGGGAAGGAGAGACATTGTTAGGAAGTATTTCTATTTGTGGACATGTGGTAACATATCCTAATTTGTTTACCAGAGGAAAAAGTTAGGTATTAGGAGAAGTAATGTCACACCTAGAATCATTCCCAGAAACTTTTAGGGCTCATCATATATTCTGAAAAACTAATCTCATGAATTTTATATATTCAGTGCTGTATAAATATGTAAATCCCAAGTGAACAAACTCTTCTGAGAACTACCAAGATCTTTGTCTTCCTTTTGGGCTTCCAGAATAATTTCTTTTGATAAAATTTTTGTGCCATAGTTAATGATTTAGATTCCTAGAATGCTGTATCTTTTAGGGGAATGTGGAGACATTAAGACTATGATTTCATTGATCTAAGGAATGCCAGGTAAGACAACTTTTCTGTTTTTCTTTCTAGAAATGACTCTCCTCTCCTCTCAGTCTGCATCCCTGGAGTCCCCCTCTGTGTCCGTGTCCTCTGATAACCCAGAGCAGAGAATGCTGGAGAAGCGAGCCAAAGTGGTAGAAGAACTCCTCCAAACTGAAAGGGATTATGTGCGAGATCTTGAAATGTGCATTGAACAGATTATGGTGCCCCTGCAGCAGGCCCAGGTAAGACAAATGGGGCAAAATGCTAGCGCCTTAATATATTAGAATAGTGAAGCTTTTATCACAGACAAGGCAGTGACTTCCACTGATATAATTCTAGGACCCTTGGAGATAAATTGTCATCAACTTTAGGCTCCATTGTGGTGATAGTACTTGAGTCAGTTGCCATCTCAATAGCCTTGGTATTCCTCCAGAATTCCTTGTTAATCATGTTCCTTAGGATCCTAAAAGGACTCAACTAATCTAAACCTAGGTGCTCTGACTGAACCTATACTGAGAAGTGTCCTCCTTGGATGTCAGTAGGGGTGGCAGCGACCCTATTCAGTTAAGAATTCTTCTGGACATATATGACACTCAAGTATTCTTAAGTATTTCCTGTCAATGGCTCTAAGCTTCTAGGTACAGGATGAAAATTTGTGCCCTGGAATGCACTACCGTGGCATCATAACGGTTTCTGTCAGGAACATTTCATGAACGATGATGGTACGTTGTTGTTATTAAACTTTTGATTCTGGTAACATTATTGCTGAAGAAAGAGCTCAGTAAGTTCTGGGATGAGTTTTCAATGTCTACTCTGGTAAACCCATCTTTATGTGTCATTATATAGATTTGTCTTCGTTGTCTCTCAGGTGCAGAACATGGATTTTGAGGCACTTTTTGGAAACATCCAGATGGTGGTTAATGTCTCAAAGCAGTTGCTGGCTGCTTTAGAGACCTCTGATACTGTAGGTATGGATGTCAACTATTAGTTTTCCTTAAATCAAAGCTTCTTAAACTGTAGATTGTGACCCAAATTGGGGTCACATAATTGAATGTGGGGGGAGTGTAATAGAATCAGACTCTTAAAAGAGGGGAACGTATCCTAATGAACTGATGGGGCAACTATATAATTTTACATAGAAGGAAATTTAAGCCATGAGTAGTTAAATAACTTATCTAAAGTCCTATTGGCTTGTTAATTAAAGGTCAGGATTAGAATCTAGATTTTTTTTTCATCATATTATTCTGTCACTGCACACTGCCTGTTCAAATCTTGCCCATTTTTCAATTGACTCAAATCCTACTTTTTGCAGGAGCTTATTTGTATGATAATATCATAGTTCCTTCACGTAGTTGGTAATCATTAAATAAATGCTTTATCTGAATTAGTCATCTTCTATCTCCTCCCTCACTTTAAAAATATTTCCATTTCTAATCTTTTGAGCTAGAAATCTTGAAGTTATCTATTGGTGAACTGAAGACATACTCATTGAGGGGAGGGTATTAGCAGGGAAACAAGCAAGACTTTTTTATAAGTGATATTAATCAATGTTTTTCATCTCACAGGGGTCTGAAAAATGTAGAGAATTTAAGATCTCATTTTACTTAGTCTTTGTTGACTGAAAAAGCATTTGTTTGAGTCCTTTTAGTAAAGTCCCTTCCATCAAAATGATTCAATATTAGTTGGAAGATAAAACTACAGCTATAACGGTTTTAATGATTCCAATAAATATCTACTAAGGCTTAAAACAGGAATATGCTAATGAAAGATAATTGATTAGCAATTTTCAACTCTGGGGCCAGCTATTGTCCATTTGTGCTGTTTCAGATGTACCAGTTGTTGGCAAAATTCTATACAGTGTCCATCTAAATGCATGTTAAAATCTGAGCAATCTTTATCCGTTGCTCTTTCTTGTATGGACATAAGCCAAAATTTTTTGAGTCAATATTGCTCTTTACCAGAAGGTTCTGAATGTCCTGAGGCTTGATGCAGTCAGAACAATGTTTCATGCAAAGAGGAAGACCTCACTATCCACAAAGCATTCCTGCTGGATCCCAGAGTCTTCGCTGGAACTCTTCTACCCATAGAGGCATATTCCTGTTTTAAGCCTTGATATTTATAAGAATCACTAAAACAGTTATATCTATCTTTTATCTTGCAAGTAATTAATCATCATTTTATAATTTTAATAAGTAGGTATGTTAGAAAAAAGTACAGAATAAAATTAAATAAATGCACAGAAAATCAGATACTTCTTTCCCCCTCCCCCTATTTGATAGTATTTTATTTTTTCCAATTAGATGTAATGGTAGTTTTCAGAGATATTGAGTTCCAAATTTTTTCTCTCTGCCTCCCTTACCTCCCCCTTCCCTAGGATAGTAAGTAATCTGATATAAATTATATACAAGTACAATTATGTTAAACATATTTCCATATTAGTCATGTTGTAAAAGAAGAATTGGAACAAAAGAGAAAAACCACAAGAAAGAAAAAAAAAAGTGAAAATAGTATGCTTTGATCTGCATTCAATTTCTGTAGCTCTTTTTTTGGATGTGGATGCATTTTCCATCGCAAGTCTACTGGAATTTTTTTTGAGAAGATTTGAGTCTATCATAGTTGATCATCACACAGTATTGCTATTACTGTGTATAATGTTCTCTTGGTTCTGCTCCCTTCACTCAGCATCAGTTCATATAAATCTTTCCAGGTTTTTCTGAAATCTGCCTATTCATCATTTCTTTTAGAATAATAGTCTTCTATTACGTTTATATACCACAACTTAATCAACCATTTCCCTCAGTTTCCAATTCCTTGTCTTCACAAAAAGAGGCTACAATTTTTGAACACATTGGTTCTTTTCTTTAGATATTTATTACAGAATATTTAAGACATTTAGTCAAATGTAGTTGAAACATAAAACACTTTTCATGATAACAGAATTTAGAGAAAGGACCTATAAGTGTGGTCTATAAAGGTCACATGGAAATAAGGGGAGATGGACTTTAAAGAACAGAAAGGATATTTATTCAGTGAGAAACAATTAGAAAACGAACCTGTTTGGAGCAGAGAATATTGGAGTAGTGGAAAATAGGGATAGGATAAATGATCACATTTTGGAGGGACTTAAAAAAAGACAGGCAAAGAAGTTTAGATTTGATTCACGGGCATTAAGAGACCATTGTAACTTTTTTATTCAGTTAGCAATCATTTGTTTATATTCCAGTCTTTGTGCTAGTGCTGGAAATACAAAGACAAAAACAAGTCCTGCCTTCAAGGAGCTTATATTCTTTTTTTTTTTTTTTAAATTATTATTATTAAAGCTTTTTATTTACAAAACATATACATGGGTAATTTTTTCCAACATTGACCCTTGCATAGCTTTTTGTTATGTTGCATAACTTTCCCCCCACTCCCTCCCCCTAGCTGGCAGGTAGTCCAATACATGTTAAATATATTGAAATACATGTTAGAGCCAATATATGTGTACGTATTTATACAGTTGTCTTGCTGCATAAGAAAAAAGAGGGAAAGAAAGAAGGAAGAAAAAGAAAAACTGAGAAAGAAAACAAATTGCAAGCAAATAACAACAGAGAGAGTGAGAATGCTATCCCATACTCTGTTCCCATGCTTCTCTGTCTGGCTGTAGATGGCTCTCTTCATTACTAAACAATAGGAATTGGTTTGAATCATCTCACTGTTGAAGAGAGCCACGAAGGAGCTTATATTCTATAGGAAGAGATCACATATGTACATATAAATACATGTAAAATACATAAAAGGTTAGTTGAAGATGAAGGACTTATCAGAGGAATTAGGAAAGGACTCATATAGGAAGGGGTATTTGAACTGAGCTCTGAAGGAAACTAGAAGTTTCAAGAGGGAAAAGTAAAGACAGAGTAAATTCCAGAAATGAAAGATAATCTGCAAAGGTAGAGAGACAAGAGATGGTATATTGTGCTTGACAGATTAAATAGAAGAGTGTTTGAAGGGAAATAATCTACAATAAGGTTAGAAAACTAGCTTGGCAACTTGCTAAATGCTTTGAATGTCTTTTTTGAATAATATGACATGCAGTACTTTGTTTTAGGAAGATTACACAGGCAGCATTATCCAAGTTAGTTTGGAAAGATTGCTGTCAAAGAGACCCATTAAGAGACTTTTTCAGTAAAGAAAAATGAGGTGTTAAAGCCTGAATTAGAATGGTGGCAATAGGAATGGAGAGGAGGAAGACTCTTTGAGACAGTGCTAAAGGATTATAGGATAAAGTTGAGGGGAAAAGCAAAGATGATTCTTGAAACTATACTTTGGTACCTTGGGAAGTGATTGTACCATTTACAGAGATATATGAATTAGATTTTTCAGTAGAGTATGATGGATATAGAAGGTGCTGTTTCCTGTCAGATTTGATTATTTAGTGTGTTTATTATTTTAAAATTTTTGTTGTTGTTACAAGAAAGGATTTGATGAGAAGAGGTTTCATAAAGGGAAATGATTAATATCTTAAGTAAGGCAACAAATAAACTTTTTAAAACAATGTTAATTGGTTGAAAATCAAAGCAGAAATATCCTTAAAAGAGTTGAAATTAGGGGCAGCTGGTTGGCATAGTGGGAAGAAAATTGGCCCTGAAGTCAGGAGGACCTGAGTTCAAATCCAGCCTCAGACACTTAACATTTACTAGCTGTGTGACCTTAGGCAAGTCGCTTAACTCTAAATACTTTGCCAAAAAAAATTTTTATTTGAAATTAAAAGACTGAAGACATATGGTAATGTAGAGGCAAAGTAATTTCTTGGAGTCATTATTATAAAGGAAAAAATTGTACCATTGGGAGAAAATAAGCTTTTTGAGGGAGTAAGTATGGAGAGAACTAAAGGCTAAGGAAATTTGTCTTGGAGAAACTAATATTCCCTCTTTGAATAGTTCAGAGTGCCAATGAAGTAGACAGAAAAGGAGCAGGTAAAGAATAGTTTTGTAGGATTTGAGAAACTTGTTAGATATTTTGAAAAGTAAACGCTGGTCTAGTGATTTCAAATGTAGGCAAGTCAAGAAAAATGAAGATTGAGAACAGGGCATTGGATTGATATAAAAGGGAAGTTGTTAGCACTTCCTTTAGAAATAATAGTTATTAAAATTGTGGGAAAAGAAGCCAAAGGAGTCAGTGAATGCTGAAGAAATATTGCTGTGGAATCATTCATGCAAGAAATTTGTGCAAGGAATGGTGGAAATTGCATAGTAGGAGATTCTAGTGATGTTTTGTTTTGTTTTAGCTAAGGGTGACATGCATGGGAGTGTGTTGTGTGTGTGTGAGGGAGAGGGACAGGGAAGATGTTTTATGGGTCAAGATCTTAGACATTGGAATGAGATTGAGGTATTAAAAGAGTAGTTTATCTTGGCAAAGAAGAGAGCCATCTGTTTTTGAGAATGGAGGGTAAAGAAAAAGATGGGCAAAAGCGTTGAGAACTTTAGCAGACTGGCCAAAGGGAATTGAGAATTTCCATCTGATGGCCTCGATGTTCTCAGTACTCCCTAGTCAGTGAGGGAAATTGTTAGGCTTTAAAAGTTTATTTAATATTTAATGAAAAATAAAAACAGATGTAGGGTGAGAATTTCTTTCTAATGTAGTTTTCAGTGTTTTTCTTTTAAAAGTAACATACCTCACTTTAATTTTTTTCAATATTCTTACTCTTTTAATTAGTAGTAAACTAGTAATGAACTTGGTAATAAAGGAAAAATACCAACTTTTAACTAAATGCCTGCTTATATAATACCTTAGAATTCTAGTACAGTGCTTTGAGATATCTTAAGTATCTCAAAGTGAATTTGATCAAGGAGAAGGAAGCTATTGGATTACTTAATATTCCTGTCTGTTTTAAAGGACCAGTATTTTTAGAGCATCGGGATGAGCTTGAAGGAGTATACAAAGTTTACTGCCAGAATCATGATGAGGCCATTGCACTGCTGGAGATATATGAGAAAGAGGAGAAGATCCAGAAGCATCTTCTAGAATACTTGGAAAACCTTAAGTAGGAACTTTGATTTTTTTTGTCCCTTTCTCAGTCTCTGCTCTTTTTCTCTTTCCACTCTTGCTTCCTCTTAACTCTGTCCTGTTTCAGAATTCAGCCTAATATGTCAAACAGATGTTTTTGAATCATCAAGTTATGAAACTGGAAGGGGTTTAAATAGCCCAAGCCTAAAATCCCGGGATGACTGTGGAACCATTTCAACTTTCTGGTGACCAAAAGTGAACTTAAGATTTTACTACTTACCAACTCAAGGTTGGAAAGGCTGTTATTATTTATTGATTTGGGGAAGGTAACACAAGACAGGGAAGGAAGGAGAAGATTGAAAGAAGGGATAAATCTTTTGTTTTTAATTAAACATCTTCATCTTATTAGACATAATTTTTTAGATTTACTTATAGGGACTTCAGTTGAAATTCCTATTCTTTTTGACTTTTTTGAATTAATTTAAGTTTGGAAGTTCTATAAATGTTGAGTTAACATTTCTAGGTCATTGGGTTCTAGGTGACCCAAAACTTTCCCTAAAAAGCATCAAGAGAACTTGTTCCAAGTAAATAATTCCAGGATAGGGACAAAGACCAAGTGCTGTTACTGTTGGCAGATCACCAAGCCACATTTCCCTAGATATAACAGTTCTACCTCTTTAAGGGAAGATGCAAATAATAAGATATATTTAATCACAGATTCTTCACACACACACACACACACACACACAGTATGAAATTGGATTTTTCACTTTCCCTATTAACATTTGAGAAACTACCATTGGCCAAACCAATCATTTGGGGCGGGGGAGGACAGGGATATAAATCCTTTATTTATTTTTATTAAAGCATTTTATTTTTCAAAACATATGTGTGGACAATTCTTCAGCATTAGTCCTTGCAAAACCCTGTGTTCCAATTTTACCCCTGCTCTCCCCTAGATGGCAAGTAGTCCAATATATGTTAAATATGGGTAGAAATATATGTTAAATCCAATATATGTATACATATTTATATAATTATCGCACCACACAAGAAAAAAAAAGAGAAGCAAAATAAGATGCAAACAATAACAAAAAGAATGAAAATGCTATATTATGAACCACACTCAGTTCCCTCAGTCCTCTCTCTGGGTATAGATGGCTCTCTTCATTACAAGATCATTGGAACTGGTTTGAATGATCTCATTGTTGAAGACAGCCACGTCCATCAGACTTGATCATTATATAATCTTGTTGTTGCCGTGTATAATGATCTCCCGGTTCTGCTCACTTCACTTAGAACATCACTTCATTTAAGTGTCTCCAGGCCTCTCCAAAATCATCTTGCTGATCGTTTCTTAAAAAACAATAATATTCCATAACATTCATATACAATAATTTATTCAGCCATTCTCTAATTGATGGGCATCCACTCAGTTTCCAGTTTCTTCCCACTACATAAAGGGCTGCCACAAACATTTTTGCACATGTGGGAGAGATATAAATCTTTCTCAAATACTAAATCCCATGTCCAAGCCTTGTTTTAAGTACAATAGCCAGACACCTGAGTAAAAGAATACTTTCAATTATGAGGTTTATCTCTTCTTTCAAGTAGTCTAGATAAGGCAGGAACTTCCAGTTTCCTTTTTTCCTATGTGATTTGGTGTAATGAGTAAATATCCATGCCTTGAGATTAATATGAAAAACCTCTAACAAGTTGTCTTATTTTTTTTTTTTTTTTAAATATTCTCTATCTTATAGGACCCTGTACAGTGAATGGTAAGTTCCCTGTTTCTTATTTTCAGTCTGTTCATTTTTCCATTGATTTTTTTTCTCCCCATATAATCTTTTATAAAAACATAAATTATGTTTTGCATATAAATGACCCAAAAGTTGTGATGATTGTTAAAATATCTTTATCTTCTCCTATAGGGGTTGCACAAACTACATTAACTTGGGCTCCTTCCTCATCAAACCAGTGCAGAGAGTTATGCGTTACCCACTGCTGCTAATGGAGCTCCTGAATTCCACCCCAGAATCTCACCCTGACAAAGCTCCTTTAACCAATGCTGTCTTTGCTGTCAAAGAAATCAACGTCAATATCAATGAATATAAACGTCGAAAGGATTTAGGTAAGATTGGCATGGAAAAATTCTTAGAAAAGAAGGTTATGAGAAGAAAAGCCCTTGGATGAGAGGGTTAGCAAAAAAGATATTTGGAAATTAAAACAGAGTGGTGGAATTGTATGGGGATGTAATTTTTATAAATTGTTATTTTAAACTAAACTACAAATAAAAACCAACATTAAGATACATAAATACATAAATGAAGTCATATTATAGCTGTTAACTTCAGTTATTTAACTATGTAACTTTAACAAGATAATAACAAAAG
Source organism: Sarcophilus harrisii (assembly GCF_902635505.1). Lineage (NCBI taxonomy): Eukaryota > Metazoa > Chordata > Mammalia > Dasyuromorphia > Dasyuridae > Sarcophilus > Sarcophilus harrisii. The sequence goes on along the minus strand of NC_045427.1, from coordinate 593,401,506 downwards.
TAGTCTTGTTTCCATCTTTTTTTCTGAGCTCTTTTATTCCTGTTGTATATTTTTAGAGATTTTGTTATAATTTTTACATACATAGGTATAGTCGGTATCCTTCTCTTTCTTCAGCGAGGTATATTAGGTCTTATTTTGCTATTAAATCCTAATTTTAGAGCCAAATCCTTTAATCCCCATCAGTGTTTTAGAGAGTACTTGTTCAGTTACTAATTTGAGTTTTGCACTTTAGTCCTTAAGTACCGTAAAGGAGATGAAGACAGCCTAATGGAGAAAATCTCTAAACTTAATATCCACTCCATCATTAAGAAATCCAACAGAGTAAGCAGTCACCTAAAGCACCTCACTGGTTTTGCTCCTCAGGTATGATCCTAGAATATCCTGGACTACTTAAGAGAAAATTGATGTATTTGTTCATGATTAGCAGGTGTAGCTATCCATTCACGAGTTCTGCACATGAATTTGAATAGAAGAAAAAGCAGTTTTCTCAGGAGTAGAGTCTTATTTGTCTCTTAGACTGTACACTATAATTTAGGGACACATTTCTTCACTAATCCCCAGGGATTTGCTACCTTCCCTCTATTCCCACCATGAGATAACTGTTCATTCCAAAAAGTCTGTTTCTTCCTTTGTCAATTGTTGTAATATGCCACTAGGAACCTGAAGCCACTGGCTCTGTGTATTAATTTACTCTTTGAATACATAACTAGGAATACATTCAAGGAACTTATAAAGAACAGACAAATATATATTAAAAAATGAGAACAAAATATAACTTATGTACCTAATTAATGTGTTTTATGAGTTCTCATAGTTCACTGGAAGACAATGAATGCTGGAGATTCAGGGAAAACTTCATGGAAGAAATGAGATTTGAGATGATCTTTAAATGACATAAAGGAATTAAGTCAGTGAAGAGGGAAGAGCTTTGCAGATTAAGGGAATAAGAAGGAGAGCATAGAGGTTAGAATTGACTGTACCCTGTGCCAGGGACAATAATGAGCAACCTGATCAGACCACAATAGTATTTTGTGAAAGTGGGAAATGCATTTGGATAGGTAGAGACCTGAATTATATATGGCTTGGAAAGATAGATGTAGAAAATTAGTTTTGGTCCATTGGAAATTGGGAGCCAATTGAAATGAAAAGGTTTTAATTGGGCATTGTGCCTTGATTGTGGACAGAAAGAAAAGGCATGTCTTTTTTGTTTGTCTTGTACAGATAAGAGATGAAGCTTTTGAAGAAACTGAGAAGAACTTCAGAATGCAAGAAAGACTTATTAAGTCTTTTATCCGAGACCTTTCCCTCTACCTTCAACACATTCGTGTCAGTAAATAACTCGCCATATTTATGTATTACATACTTACTTGAATCTGTTAGTACATTTTGTTTTCAAAGCAATAAATCTCCCTTATAAGTATTTTTCTCCATCCCTGTAGGAGTTGTTAACAAGTTATTAAAGAAAGGAGGGCAGCCTTTAATTTTGAGGATGTTTCATAAACCTTGAATACAGACCAACTCAATTTCCCTATTTTACAGATTAAGAAACTGAGGCCTAGGGAGGTTAAGTAACAAAGTTGTACAGATAGTGAATAGTAGAGCTAAAAGATGAATCCAATTTTTCTGACTTTAAATTTAGTCTCCTTTGAGCTGCAGTAGTCTGCCTTGCTTATAGGCATTTGCTATGGTTCTTACTCCAGGAATCAGCATGTATGAAAGTTCTGGCTGCCATGAGCATGTGGGATGTGTGTATGGAGAAGGGAAATGGAGACTTGGAACAGTTTGAGAAAGTACATCGTTATATCAGTGACCAACTCTTCACGGATTTTGTAAGTTTCTTCCTCTGGTACTATTTCTTACATGTTGGCCTCCTTCCTATTCATAACTATCTTTGATATCCATGTACTGAAAAAAGTTCTAGAAATGTGAATATATAGGAATTACTCATAGGCTCTTGAGTTGTGCTAATATCAGGGTTTTGGTTATGGAACGTGATGTGCTAAGTTAAATTTAAATTCAAGTCATACAAAATTAAGTCAATCAAACCTAATTTGCAATTTGAATATTAATATTTTTAGGTCTATACTTGGGCATTAATCATCAAGTTATATTAATTGGTGAAACCTCAAATAGAAATCTAATTAACATAACTTATTAAACACAGTTGTTTGCATATTGGTGAGTGTTACCAGATTGGATAGGTGAATAGATAGAAATTTAAAATGTAGTGCTTTGGATGAATTTTATCCTGGAATGAATCCTTACAAATGTGTCTATGTTCCGGCATTAGAACAAATAGTGAATGTGGGCCGAGAGTGTCATCTTTGACAAAATTAGGCTGGGATTACAGTTCCAGCAGACCAAATGCTTTGTCCAAACAATGTTCCTTTCTCTTCCCCACAGAAAGAAAGGACAGAGCGACTTGTCATCTCACCCCTGAACCAGCTTCTGAGCATGTTCACCGGACCCCACAAGCTGGTGCAGAAGCGCTTCGACAAGCTGCTGGACTTCTGCAACTGCACGGAACGAGCCGAGAAGTTGAAGGACAAGAAGACGCTGGAAGAGCTGCAGTGTGCCCGTAACAACTACGAGGCCTTAAACGCCCAGCTGTTGGACGAGCTCCCTAAATTCAGACATTATGCCCAGGGCCTGTTCTCCAACTGCATCCATGGCTATGCTGAGGCACACTGTGACTTTGTGCACCGGGCCTTGCAGGAGCTGCAGCCGCTTCTCACAGTGAGTGACCAGGGCAGGAGGGAAGAATGGAGGGGGGGGGTGTAGGCAACTTCTTTCTCAGAGTTGGGGCAGGGGGCAGGGGTGGGGTAGGGCTGTGTGGTGATACTGGGAGATCCCAGCAGTGAGACCTGCCCCTGGGCGAGTCTGGCTGCAGTTTGTATTCCTGATCTTCCTTCATGGCTGCCAAAGTGGTGCCCACTTTGGAAGTTTTTCTTATTCCGTGAGGACTGAAGCCTCGGAGCTTGCTGCTTCTCTAAGCCCAAGCCATCCCTGCCCTTGAAGGCCTCTTGTTGTGGGAAGCTTGGTACTTCCCACGGGACTCGTCTTGGCTTTTTGGAAACACCTGCCAAGAGGCCACTGGGTGGGCCGTGGCTCTACCGAGAAGCCCCTCTCTGTCAGAGCGCCACAGGCCCATGACAGCAGCTCTCAAAGGGAGCCTGGCTCTTTCTCCCTCTGCTTTCCCAGCCTCATCCTTGCTCTCCTCTTGTGGCTTCTAGCTGCTGAAAGTGGCTGACAAAGAGGGAAACCTCATCGCTATCTTCCATGAAGAGCACAGCCGAGTTCTTCAGCAGCTCCAAGTCTTCACTTTCTTCCCAGAGTCTCTTCCAGCCACCAAAAAGCCCTTTGAGAGAAAAACCATGGAGCGCCAGTCATCTCGGAAGCCTCTTCAAGGTTTGGTGAGTACAAGATGAAGTTTGTGTACCCAACCCAGTGTGGTAAGAAATAGAATTTATAGAGAGTTCATGAGAGTGAATTTTGTAGCATATGGAAAATAAGAATTCTTTGATTCTTGTCTCATTTCTATTAAAGATGCCTGGATTGATGAATATGTTGATAGAATGTATTTAATGCTGTTCATTTCTGTGAAAAGCATGCTTTGGACTTGATCTTGATAATTAGAAGGGAACTAATTCCTTATTGAGATTATAAAATATCTGTACAGTGAAAGAAATAACTTTTTAAAAATTTCCAACTTTTGGTATTTTTCTTTTAATTAGCTTTTTATTAATTCCTTTTGTTTTTATATCAACCTGATCCCTACACAAACCTAATGAGCTTTTCCCCAAAACAAAGGAAAAACAGCCAAACCAGTTGGTTTGTTACATATGATCAGTTGATCATATGTAACAGCTTGTGCAATGTCCCTCACTTCTTCCTTCCTCAAAGAAGAGAGGTGTGCATTCCTTCTTTAAGGTCAAGAATGGTCATTGCAGTGACATGGTATTTGGCTTTGGTTGAATGTTCTTTTCATTTACGTAATTGTAATCATTAAGTATGGTTTCCTACTTTATTTAATTCATTCAGCTGTTCATCCTTTTCCTCCCCTAAATTCTTCATATTTGATTTTCTTATATCACAAGAATATCCCATTGCATTAATATACAGGTTATTAACTCATTTCCCCATTTATTCATGTGCTTTAAATACCTACTTTTAGGCCACCAAATTATATATAGAGAGGTAAAATGATTAAATTTTTTTAACCCAACTAGCAAAGCATTAAACACAAAAGATCTTGACCTGTACCTATAATAAGGCCAAGTAATCTTAATGATAATAGCTAACATTTATGTAGATTTTACTGTTTGCCAGACTCTGTGCTAAGTACTTGATAATTATGATCTGGTTTGATCCTCACAACAACTCTGAGAGGGAGCTGCTATTCTGATCCCCATTTTTACAGATGAGGAAAATGAGGCAAACAAATGACATGACTTCTCAGAGTAGCACAGCTAGAAAATGTTTGGAGCTGGATTTGAACTGGCTTGAACCCTGGTGCTCTATCTACCTAGGCCTTATATTTTAAAAGAGAGGAAATTTTTGCCATTCCTTTTTTTTTTTTTTTTTTTTTTTTTAAAGCTTTTTATTTTCAAAACATAGATGGGCAGGCAGCCAGGTGGCGCAGTAGATAGAGCACCAGTCCTGAAGTCAGGAGGACTTGAGTTCAAATTTGATCTCAGACACTTAATGCTTCCTGGCTGTGTGACCCTGGGCAAGTCACTCAACCCCAACTGCCTCAGCAAAAACAAAACAAAACATAGAGACAGTTTTCACCATTCACCCTTGCAAAACTTTTGTGTTCCAAATTTTTTTTCTCTCTCCCACATGGCAAGCAATCCAATATATATTAAACATGTGTGATTCTTTTATACATATTTCCATTTTTATCATGTTGCACAATAAAAATCAGATCCAAAAGGAACAAGAATGAGAAAGAAAACAAAATGGAAGCAAATAACCAAAAAAAATGAAAATACTATTTTGTGATCCACACTTAGTCCCCATGACCCTCTCTCTCTGGGTACAGATGGCTCTTTCCATCATAAGAACATTGGAACTATTTACAAATCAGCATAAGGGCCCCCCCCCCTTTTTTTTTTTTTAATGTAACAGCAAATTATTAGATCAAGAAAAAAATATATATATATGTAAAAGAAATTATATTTATGAATATCCATTACTTTCTTCTAAATTATTCTTTGGTTCTCTGCTGTGCACCTTATATACTTTATTTTTTTTTTCTCCCTTCCATCCTCCCAAGCAAGCTACAGTTAAAAAAAGATCTACATATCTATATATCTATATCTATATATGTATAGATATAGATATATAGATTATATATGTAGATATATAAATACATACACACACTCACATACACGTCTTTCCTATCCCTGCTGATTCTTTGCTTTAATTCTATATCATAACTTGCCTTGCTATTACTTAACCTCCTCTATTCAGAGATTCCTCCCTCATCTTTTTCCCTCACCCTTTGCTTTCCCATCCACCCATTCCTCCCCGTCCCTTATTTCTTTATAGATTTTGGAGGGTGCTATAGCCTCATAATATATATGTAGTGTTGCCTATTGAACCCATTCTCAATGTGAGTGGGTTTTCAGAACTATGAGCCCTCCTCTTACCTCTAATGCTTCTGTGTCTATTCTTCCTCTGCACCTCATTTGTATAACATGATTACAATTTTTACCTTAACTCTGCCAGTTTTTTTTTTGAGATTATCCAATTGTTGATGTGAATCTTAAACATATAATATAATTTTTAACATTTCCTGTGTTTAAAAAAAAAAAAAACCATTAACAATTTGTCCATGTTTAAACAGTTTGCCCATGCTGAGTTCCTTAAAATTGATCTTTGATATTGGCTCTTATATATTAAAATTTCTGTTAAGTTTGAGTTTGGTTGATTAAAAGTCCTGAAAATCTGCAAGTTTGTTGAATGTCCATTTTTTTCTCATTCAGAATTACATATAATTTTGTTAGATATGGTATTTTTGGCCACAGGCCTAGTTCTTTTGATTGATGGTAGATATAATTCCAGTGGTCTTTAATTGTAGTTGCTGATAAGTCTTGTACAATTCTAATTGTAGCTCCAGCATATTTGAATTGTCTTTTTTTCTTGTTTCTTGCAAAATTTTCACTTTGATTTGGGGGTTTCAAAATTTGGCAATAATATTCCTGTGTGTTTTCCACAAAGGATCATTTTTGAGGTGGGTGATCAGTAATTTTTTTTTTTTAATTTCTACTTTCCCCTCATGTTCTATCACTCCAAGACTCTTGGATTATTTCTTGCATTATTGTGTCAAAATTCATTTTTTTTTGGTCACAACTTTCTGGCAATCCAATTATTCTTGTATTTTATCTTCTTGATATGTTAATCTAGATCTGTTGTTTTTCTTATAAGATGTTTCACATTCTGTTCTATTTTCAAATTCTTTATAATCTCTTTTGTTATTTCTTGGTCTCTTATGGCTTCATTGGCTTCCTTCCCTTTGCCCGATTCTAATTTTCAAAGAGTTAATTTTCATTTTTGAGCCTCTGTACCTCTTTTTCTAGAGGTTAATTTTTTTTTTTTCATAATCTTCTTGAATTTTTTAGTTTTCTTCAATACCTCTCATTTGATTTTAAAATTCTTTTTTGAGTTTTTCTATAAATGTTCTCTGGGCAAGGACCCATTTCATGGAACTCTGGGATAGAAGCTTTTTTTTTTTTTTTTTTTTTTTTTTTTTTTTTTAATTTTACTGAAGTGTCCTCCTCTGAAGATGAACCCTGGTTTTCCCTGTTCCCATAGTACGTTTCTATGATGGGGTTCTTTCTTCTTTGCCATTTAAATTTTTTTTTTTTTTTTAATAAGAACTATTAGTGTAATCACCTTTAATCATCATTTGGGGAAATGGTGCCTTTGGCTTCACCTCAGCTCTCTCCTCTGCCCAGGAACCCCAAACCAAGAGCTCCCCGCCTCCTGCAAGTGTCCACAGCCAGCAGCATCCCCTGTGCTACTGCTTCTGTACTCACAAGGGCTGGTTTCTTCTCGCCCAAGGTCATATCATGAGGAGCCATTTTTAATCAGTTGTCCTTTTGTGCGTTGCTTTTCAGCCAAGCTACATGCTGCAATCTGATGAACTCCGTGCTGCTCTGCTAGCAAGATATCCCCCTGAGAAACTCTTCCAAGCAGAGCGGAACTTCAATGCTGCCCAAGACCTTGATGTGTCCCTCCTAGAGGGAGACCTCGTGGGTGTGATCAAAAAGAAAGACCCCATGGGCAGTCAGAATCGATGGCTGATTGACAATGGAGGTAAGTATTTGGGAGGGCATTTGGGGCTAGCTGGTCAGCAAGGACAAATAGTATTGTGAGTTACTTGTGAATTTGGTCCATTCTAGAAATATACCAGACTATCTTTTGATCCCTGCCTCATTGAATCAAATGTCTGAAAAGACATTTGTCAAGACAAATGTCAAGACATTATTTGATTTATTCTTTTCCTTTAGGTAATACTATACACGAAGATGACTATCCATTTCTTGTAGATCTTCAAAGGAGACTGTAGCTTATCTTAGAAATATATTTGGTAAAATATCAGTAAAACTTATAACCAATAAAATCTGACCTTTAATAGCTAACTTAACTCCTTCTTGGCATGACTTAAGCCTTTTGAAAAGCAGCACATTATAGTGGAAAGAGAATTTGAGGTAAAATAAGTTCCAGTCCTAGGTGCTGTGGTTACTTATTGAGAAAATTACTTCCCTTCTCTGATCCTCATTTCCTCTTCTGTAAAAGTAGATATCTGCACCATCTTATGAATGCTATTATCACCTCTCTGAAGATGATCCCTAAATCTATATATTGTCTTAACCTCCCCCACATTTCCAACTCTTAAATATATCCACTTAAAATTCTCACTGACAGTTCAAGTGTAACAACATATACAAAACTGAACTGATCATTTTCTTTCCTAAACATTTTCCCCCAAAACATCCCTGTTTCTGTTCATTGTATTCTTGTTATCCAAACTTCTAAATCCCTCCACTCACCATATCCAACTTTTTTACCTCTGTCTCCTTCTTTCTATTTACAGCTGCATCCTAATTCAAGTACCTGTCACCTCTCACCTGAACTGTTCTTATAGTTGTATTGGTCTCCTTTGCTTCTAGTATTCTCCCCTCTCCAGTTTACATTTCACACAGCTATCAAAATAATCCTTCTAAGGGCTAATTTTGTCACTTTCCTGTGCTTTCCTGTTGCTGTTAAGATAAAATGAAGTCTCTTTAGCTTGTCATTTATGGCCTTCTATAGTCTGTCTCCCAGCTCTCTTTTCCTAGTTACTAGTGCATCCCTGAATTTGACATATCATATCCTACATTCATGAACTTGTAGACTTTCCCTTCATGCTTGAAATGCATTCCTTCCTCTTCTCTACTTTTTAGAGGCTTTGTCTTCCTCAGCTAAAATTGTTTTTTCCAGTGTCAGATTTCCCCAGGGATTTCTGTCCGGATCTTGTCTGCCAGGTTATTCCCTACTTACTTCAGCTGTACATTTCTCTATCTAATTCTCTGTACAGATATCGATTCCCCCAAGAAGAATGTTAGCTCCTCAGGGGCAAAGACTATCATTTTATATTTTTGTACCTTGAGCACTTAGCAGAGGGGAGTTTATAGAGGAAACCTTGAATGAACATTCTCTTCACATTATAGTGTTCTAGGAGTGGCATATTTACAGTAGGTATGAGTGGTCATTATTGGACTAGGGGATCGGAGAAACCCTGCAAATACAATTTGTTGGGATTTCAGCCAGACATCAAATCATAGGATTTTAAGATAGGAACTTTAGAGAACACTGAGATGAAAAAAAAAATATTTCAATAAAATTGGTTTTCTTTCTAATCCTGTTTTATTTTAAGCATTTAAAAGCATTCATCTGAGACAGGTTTTGTCTTCCCTGGATTGCCAGAGAGGTTATATATATATATATACTAAAGATTAAGTGCCCTAATTATGTCCACTGAGGTAAAAGGACTTACATGGTGCCTTTGCTGACTTTCACACTTATGTGCTTTCCATTGGAACATATTTCTTGACTCAATAACCTTGGAGATAGAAATTTGGAGTACATGATAGACTAGTTGGTAAATATAGTCTAGTTGAGTTATAAAAACCAATTCCAAAAGTACAGTAGGAGAAAAACATGGTCAGAAAACATTTGCTGCAAAGAAAATTCTAGAGGTTTTATTTGATTTAAACTCAGTATCCTCTGGATGATGTTGCTGTGTTGTTGAAGTATACTTGAAAGAGGAAGTTCCCCCTGAGTTAGAGAGAATCACACCCCTCAGAGAGTGTTCTGAACAGCCTGTGTTAAGAGGGCCTTGATGAGCTGGAGCACTTCCAGAAGGTGACCAGTGTTGAGGGGCATGAAACCACGGCAAGAAAATTATCTGACCAAACTGCAAGACTGTTTTTTTTTGTTCTGTCATTCAGTGCCATCCAACTTTGTGTAACCCCATGGATCATGCCCCGCCAGGCCCACTATCTTCCACCACTCTCCCAAAACCTGCTCTCATGCATGTTTCCATGGTACCACCTAGCCATCTTGTACTCTTCTGTCCCCTTCTTCTTTTGCCTTCAATCTTTCCCATTATCAGAGTTTTTTCCATTGACTCTTATCTTATTATGTGCCAAAGTCATTTAAACTTCAGCTTCAGTATGAGACCTTCCAGTTAATAGCCTGACTTAATTTCTTTACATATTGACTGATTTGATCTCTTTGCTGTCTAAGAGACTCTTGTCTCCAGAATCACATCAAAAGCATAAATTCTGTGGTGTTCAGCTTTCCTTACAGTCCAACTAAGAGAAGACTTAGGTGATATTATTTCTGTCTTGATATATTTGAATGGTAGCCCTATGAAAGCAGAAGTAGATTGAATACATAAATCTTCAAAGGCAAAGCTAGAAGCGTGGAATGGGACTTCTCGTCAGACATATTTTGCACAGTCTAGAAAGAACTTCTACCAATTAGAAGAGTCCAAAAGTGAAAGGAGAAGCTTCTGAGGGATGTTACTCATTTTGGCACAGAGTCAGGCAGGAGGTGGGGTTGGGGACCCTCTAATAAGCATTGGTGAAGTGCCCTTTGTGTTAAGTGGGGAGAGGGTAGGACTTGTAGTCAGAAAATCAGCCTCAGACATTGATTGGTAGATATTATTATTACTGCTTGAAGAGTTTAAAAAATCACTTTACAAAAAGGTTTAGATATACATTTTTTCATTGAGACAGTATAGCAGTCCTATAAAATAGGTACTACAGATGTACTACAAATTATCCCCATTTTACAGATGAGGAAACTTGAGATGTAGAGAGATTAAGCAACTTGCCATTGATCTCACAGCCAGTCATTAGAGGCATAATTTGAACTCCGGTCTTCTTCTTGACTTTAGGTGCAATATTTGGTTCACTCTTTTATTTCTTTGCTGCCTTGAAAACTGCTGACCTTTGTCTTTATTTACTACAGTCACCAAAGGCTTTGTGTACAGCTCCTTCTTGAAGCCCTACAACCCACGTCGGAGCCATTCAGATGTTTCTGTTGGAAGCCATTCCTCCAATGAATCAGAGCACAGCAATTCATCCCCCAAATTCCCCCGACAGAATAGCAACACTGCCTTGTCCATAAATCCTGGAAATGTAGCGGCAGAATTCACAACAGGACCACTCCAGCAGCCTGCTCAGAACTCTTCCTTGTGGCATCAGTCAGGCCAGGAGAACGTCCATACTTCTTTGAACTCAGTTGTTGCTGAGGAAAGTCCTTCTGGATTCCTCCTAGACAAAGACTCTCCTTCCCAAACCAGGTCCTTGAATACTGTGGACTTAGTAGATTTAGCCAGAGATTTTGACCAACCGACTCCTGCTGTGAAGGGCTACCGTCACTCCAGTCATCCTGAAGTAGTTAGCCAAGTAGTATCACGACGCAATGGGCAGCCTAGGCAAGGGGGAGACCTCTTAAAGGGATATTCAAAGATGCTGCCCCCAGTGGAAGATCAAAACGAAGAGCTGGAAAGCATTGAGGCATCAGGCAATCAGGTGAGGGCTACCCACAGAACTTCTTATTTACCATTAAGAGATAGAAGATGATCAAGATGAGAATTGCTTTCTCCTTTGGGTTGTTCATGTGAGGGCATAAAGAGAGAATCTGGTCCTTGAGCACTCTCTGTAATTCATCCTTAAAGAGCCACTTTGGGAACTTTCTGTGGGAGCACTGTGGCCACCCAATAACTGTGTTGACTGAAGATTTTCCAGGCTTAAGGCCCTAAGACTGAATCTTGGTTGCAGATGCTCTATTTCTAACTCATTCTTTTCTCTCATACAGGTTTATTTTGCTGTCTACACTTTCAAGGCCCGGAGCCCAAATGAATTGAGTGTATTGGCTAACCAGAAACTCAGGATCCTTGAGTTCAAAGATGTTACAGGAAACAAAGAATGGTGGTTAGCTGAACTGAATGGGAAGAGAGGCTATGTTCCATCCAATTACATCCGAAAAACTGAGTACACCTGAATCTACACTGCTTCCTGTTCAGTCCTGCTTTTGTTTCCACTTGACAGGAGGGGTTCTAGAAAGGAGCCCACTGAAGAAAAGAGAGAGAAAAAAGGGGCCTCACACCACCTGTCTCTGATATAGAGGGGTCGTCTGCACTGTTTAACCTCGGAATGGCAGAGTACAAGACAGAAACCTTGTTGACTGCAATGGAATTATGAATGCTGCTGCTCATTAGAATTAGTAGAAAAATGGACTCCCAAACTTAGAGGTAGACCAGACATCACAAGGCCTGGAATCCACATAGAGAAAGAATATTTACAACCAGAAAACTAGTGTTCCTGCATATCAAAGTGATGGTGCCTTAGCCTCAGGGTTTTAGAGGTGACTGACACAGCTTGCTATGCTATAGCTTGGTTTGAGCTTGCACACAGCCCCAGGATCGAGTGATGAGATGCTGATTTGGATCAAGTGAAAGGGGATGGTTATTTGAGTTGTGGCCTGACCTGTGACCCGTTCAGACTGTGCTTCTGGTTGGATCTTTACATATGGCAGTGATATTGTTGGACCTAACAGACCTAATGATTGTAAGCCCCCTTGAATACCACCAGTCTTCAATACACAAATGCATATCCCCAACTTGAAAAAGTTCCCAGATACTAACAATCCTTTTGTTAACATGTTTCTCCCTTCCCTGCTTCTGGTATGTAAAATATCAGCTTTTTCTTTACTCCTTCTAAGGTGCTAAGAGCCCTTCAACTGAATGAATTCTTTCTCCTGTCTTGGGGCATAAAATAGTTCTTCCCATTATAGCTCACCCAAGTGGAAATGACCCTTTTTTATTATTACACTAAATGTGAACAATATTATCACATAGCCTCTCTCTGGGTGGCTCCACAGCCCCAAGCCAGTAGGGCTAGAGTTGCAGCCATTCTGTAGACAGCTTTAGAGATAGGTTGGGATGCTTGGGCCAAACCAGCATTGGAATATTTCTGGGGATGTTTTACCCTCCTCAGTGCAGCGAGGCCTCCCTTTTCCAGAATATCCCTGGATGCTGGGATGGTATTCTCCTTCTCTTGTTAGACTAGGATTTCCTAGAATCATTAGGGAGTTCTCTGAGGTGAACTGTAGCTGGAGGAGGAGAATAGGGCCATGTAATCAAAGTAACAATGGAATTGTGTGTATGTCTATATCATAGACACAGGATTGTCAAAACAAGCTCTATCTGCTTCTTATTTTCTATCAGCTCAGAACATAATCCCCAACCTACATTCATGTCAGGGTCATTTTCCACTAAAACATATTACAGAGCTGTTCCTCACCCCCAGGCATGATCCTGTTTGTTTACAAGAACTTTGCCATCCTGGAACCACTTATGATTAGTATTCAAAGGAATGGTCTCTCTGGACCTCCCCTTTCAACTTCTGCTCCTCAAAATCAAGCCATCCTTGAAGGAATTAGGAAAATAACAACTTGCCCTTTCCCTCCCAGCACTGGGAGATGTCTGCTGCTCTTATTAGGGGAGAGAAAGAGGTTTTCTCCTTTACTCTTGGACTGTGAGTCATTTTTAGAGTTGTGGATACTAAATTAGTCCTTTTTGTAAATAAATTTTTTTTTAAAAAGTGAAAGACCCTTGGCACATTTTATCTTTTATCCAATATGTTTTTGGTCGTTGGACATTTTCACAATAAATTTCATAGAAATAAGCAACTTTATTAAATAAAAAAATGCTTTCTTCAGGATCCTTTGTTTCCTTAAACTTAACATAATGGGAATTTCTGTCCCAGAAAATGTAGGTCAATACTCATCTTTATTGCAGCATAAATTTATGTATGATGTGGTCAAAAGATAACCAAGTTTTATTTCAAGGAATACTCAGTTCATTATTTGAGACACTTGTAACATGGTTTAACTTGTACATAATAGATTGAGTAAAAAGTCTCTGAGTTATAGGGAAGTTTTTTTTTAAAATATCTTCTTATATATATTTATGTATTTTTTTCAAGATATATGCAAAAATAGTTTTCAACATTCACCCTTGAAAAACCTTGTATTCCATATTTTTCTCCCTCCCTCCTTGTTTCCTTCCTGCCCTAGACAGCAAACAATTCAATATAGATTAAACATGTATATTTTCACAATTATCACGCTGCACAAGAAAAATCAGATCTAAAGAAAAAAAATAAGAGGGAAAAAAAAACCAAGCAAACAACAAAAAAGATGAAAATACTATGTTGTGATCCATACTTGGTCCCCATAATCTCTGTCTGGATGTGGATGGCTCAATCACAAGTCTTTTGGAACTGGCCTGAATCATCTCATTGAAGAGTCATGTCTATCAGAATTGATCGTTGTGTAATCTTATTGTCATGTTTAATGATCTCCTGGTTTAGTTCATGTAGGTCTCTCCAGACCTCTCTGAAATCATCCTGCTGATCATTTCTTATAGAACAATAATATTCCATAACATTCATATACCATAACTTATTCAGCCATTCTCCAACTGATGGGCATTGACTCAGTTTCCAGTTTTTTGCCACTATGAAAAGGGCTGCCACAAACATGTTTGCACATGGCAGTTCAGGGAACAGTTTTAAAGCAGTGATCTTGATTAAGGCATATCTGGTGAAAGAAAAAAGATCTCGGGCAAATAGGGAATATGTTAAATCCTGTAAGAATTTAGCCAAGGAGTGTCTGTCCTTCAACAAGACAGCAGCGTATTTAGCATGATGGAAGCCATGTATCTTGGAGGCAGGGAGATCAAGACATCTTTGAAAACCTGGCCAGTAGAGACAGTGAAGTCAAAGAAGAAAGAGCAGATCTTAGAGACTTGAAGAAAAAAAGGATGTCGGCATTGAAGAGCAAGAGGCAAAACCCCCAGATTTCCTTGCCTAGATGACTCAAAGAATGGCAGTGTCCCTGAACAAAGATAGGATCACTGAGAGGAGGAACCAATTTGTGGAAAGATTATGTACTTAATTGTGGAGAAGTTGTGTGGCTATTTGGAAATCAAAGGTCAGAATCCCCGATGAGAGGAGACTTGAAGTTTGGGAGTCTTGGCTAGAAACTACAGTCAAGCCGTGGGAGCTGCTAAACTCAGTCAAGGAAAGAGCAGAATGTCAAGCCAGAGGACCAAAGGCAGTCCCTTGGTGTTCACCTACAGGAAGGAGAGAACAAAAATTAGAAAAGCAAAAAGAAGGGCTGTTCAGAAGAGAATGTTGGGAAGCAGGTGGGGAGGAAAGGGAAGATGCTTCCTAAGTTGGTTTTAGTTCTCCAGGTGGGTGGTTAGGATCTCCTGACTGGCTGCATGAATCGGGTATCTCTGTAGTCCCTTAGGTACAGAGGCAGCATAGCATGATCCAGAGGAGAGATGGCTGACTAAGAGTTGAGGATCTGGTCCTAGCTTCCACTTTGTACCATGGGCAGGTTCCCTAATCCGCTTGAGCCTTAGTTTGTTCAACTGTCAAATGAGGAGGGAGGGCCAACTTGTAAGGGGTGATCCTGCTCTAAATCCAATCCCAGGTCTCACTCACCTAGAAGATTGACTTCAGAACCACAGGAGAGATGTAAAGGAGCACTGTCCAAATGTCCTGTGTATCTTAAAGCAACCTCTGCCCTATCCCAGCCTACCTTAGTCATGTCTAATAAGAATAATAAGATAGTTAACATTTCCATAGAGTCTGCTGGGGACTATGTACTTTACAGATCTCCAGAACAGTTCTGGGAAGTCAAGTGTTATCTGGAATACTGTGGAGCTTTCCCAGTCAATAGTGGAGTGAAACTAGGCTGTGTGCTTGCTCCCATGCTTTTTAGCATGATGTTTCCAGTCATGATGTCCGAAGCCTTCAGCTGACAGCGAAGCAGTCAGCTACTGCACTGGTGGTAAATTCTTCAATTTGAAAAGTTAAAGTGTAGGGAGTATTGGTGCACGATTATGCAGATGAGATGCAACAAAGAATGGATTGATTCTCTGTTGTTTGTGTTCATTTTAGTCTAATAGTTAACACCAAGAAAACAGGTGTTTTCCATCAGCCAACACCACACCATCCATATGTGCAGCCATTGGTTATAGCAAATGGAGAAGTTTTGAATGCTGTAAGTTCACCTACCTTGGCAGTATACGTTCCAGGGATGTCCACACTGATCACGAGGTTGACGCATGCATTGCCACAGATAGCCCAGAGTTTGAGAGGTTTCAAGGGAAAGTGTGGGCGGAGAACTATTTGACTACCTACAGAGCCTCGTGCTGAGACCTCCTTGCTGTCTGCCTGCGAAACCTGGACCGTACCAGTACCGTGCCAGGAAACTGAATCGCTTCTATGTGAATTGCCTTAGGAAGATTCTGAAGATCACCTGGCAGCATAAGACACCAGACATTGGGGTCCTTTCGCAAACCAAACTGCCAAGTGTTGTAAGTGCTGCAGAGAGTGCACGCCATTGGGCTGGCCATTGTTCAAATGACAAATGTATGCTTGCCAAAAAGATTATTTTATGGAGAACTCACAGGGCAAGCGCTCACAAGGTGGTCAGAAAAAGTGATACAAGAACATGGTCCAGGTCTCTTTCAAGAACTTTAGAATTGATTGTGTGACATGGGAGACTAGCACGGGATCACCTGGTATGGCGAGCCCTCATCAGAGAAGGGGCCGTATTCTGTGAGCAAAGCAAAATTGAATTCATTCAGAAAAAATGTGAGATGGGCAAAATTAGAGAGTCTAACCCAAATATTCATAGCACTGTTTGTGTCTGACCTGTGGCAGAGCATCTCGAGCTTGTACTGGTCTGATCGGCTACAGACGGTCACACTATAACTCGACTCTTAACTTCAGTGATGTCATTTTGGTTCTTTTTGAGAACGAAAGACAGCCAACCAATCCCTATTTAACTGTTGGAGAAACCAAATCACAGAGCTAGTATGCATTTGAGGTAAGATTTGAACTCAGATCTTCTGACCCCAAACCCCAGCGCTCTATCCACCATACTTACCCACGATTGCCTCTATTTGTAGCCTGCCCATAGAGCATGTTATTTCTAAAATAAGATTGCATTTCACAAAGTTTTCTGTTTGACTTTTACTAAACATTTACAGTATTTTAATTACTATAGAGCATAATACAAACCTAGTTCATCTAGTCCAAGGGCTTTTAATGTGAGGTCTCTTGAATGTGTTTTTTAAATACTTTGTTAAATTTATGGTTTCCTTAGTATTCTCATATGCTTTATTACATTCACGTAGGAGCCTCATCCTGAGAAGGATGAATAGGCGCCCCAGATTGCCAGAAGGGTGGCATATGGCCCACAGTTGTTTTGCTGGTGGGGTTTGGGGATTAGAGAGCAGCAGGTGGAAGAGGCAGGTCAGTCAGACATTTGTTGATGGGAGTGTTTTGTCTTCAAGCTGGCTCCGGACATCACAGTTCTGTGTCCCTTTGTTGGTTCCGAATGTATCTCAATCCATTGCTGGGAAGGGTGAGTAACTGGCTCATTTCAATGTTCGAAGCTGAAACCATGGGACTTGCCCATGACTAGTGCCAAAGGCGGGGCTCACACCCATGGCTCCTGACTCCAAGACCACCCTCGTATTTTCCCTGCACCCTCCTATTTCATGGGTGATTGTGTGAGGAAAGTGCTTTTTATCGGCTGGTTTCTTTGTGGGGGAGGTAGGAGTTTAGGGAACTTGTAGAAGGGGTGTAGAGCTTAGGAGATGAGGAAAATAGAGGCAGCTAATAAAAGTACTGGTGGAAATGGTGGGAATGCAGACCCTTTCTTAGGTTCATCAGCTCAATTCCAAGGACTCCTTGGTGTGGCGAGTGAAATTTTTGGAGGGAATTTGGAGATAGAATATAAAAAGAGTAGGGAAGAGAAACTTGATAATTGATATAATTATTAAGAGGCTGAGATAGAGACAGTGATGGTAGTAGGCTTTCAGTTGCTTTTTTAGTTTTCATTTTTGCTTTGTCAAAAGGCAAAATTTAAATACAACTAAAAAAATTACTCAGCAGCAGTTTTTGCAGTTGACATCTGATAAATTTGCATTTTGAAATCTCTTTTGCATTGTTCTAGTTATTGTTTTTGTTCTACTCTCTTTAAGTTAAACCTGCTTCTTATTTTCCTTTGAAGGTCTCGGGCCAAAATATTTGAAGTGGGGTGAGGGCGGCTGATCTTTTTGGGCCTCCCACCAGGCTCTTCAACACCTTACTGGGACCAGACAGTATACGCAGGAAAGTACTATCATACATTGAGCTTGGGGAGTCCATAGATGTGAAGACACTGACGCTCAAGAATTGTCATGATATGGCTGGCTGCAGGTGGCAGACTTCTTGATGGTGACATGGGCATAGTTGGAGCACTGAAGCAAATTTCATTTGGCTGCAGCCATCTTTAGTGCCCATTTGTTCTTCTCTTCTTGGGAACAAGGAGCCAAATGTTTCATATTTGTCCTTTCACTTGCCCTATTCTATGAACATAGGGAGATAGAAGCATCTGCCTCTTTAATTGTTTAAAATTGTATTTTGTACATTAAAATTTGTTTAAAATTGTATTTAATGGACATCACATATAAATCACATGCAAAAACTATATGTACAATTACATATAAAATTTTTTGACAAGTTTTTTTAAATTTAGGGTTCCGAAATCTCCCATCCATTGAGAAGGCAAGCAATAAGATAGCAATTGTTTATTTGCAATTATCATCTGCCTTTTTTTTAAGGCATAAATTGGGTCAGAGGCACATCCCATACTAATAGGTGATTGATGGGCCCTCAAAATATTTAACATTCATAAAACAAGAATGCCCAAACTCCTTTAATCAGGAGCATTTATTAAATACCTACTACTTGCCAGGCACTGTCCTCAGAATGTTACTCAGCATTCTCCTATCGCAGGTGCCATCACCTCTACTCCCTTATGTTTTGGAACTCAAAGAAAACCAACACAGAAGGACCAGGATGGAACGTATGGATTTCACTGCCTCAGTCCTGTGGGCACATTATCACTCAGTGATTATGAAGATCCAGATGGTCCAGCTCAGAAGTCAGTTCCTTTGTGTAGTTTTATTTATTTACATCAGGCTTTGTGTGTCAGTAGCCTTTGGATGTGGCTAGAGTGATGTGTTCAAACTTTCAATGCCAGCGTCTTTGGCCATGAAGTAAAAGGGGCCAGACCTCTGGAGCAGTTTTTCAGGACTGTCATATTCTATAATCTTCCCACTATCCAATACTATAATCCTGCAATCAAGACAGAAAGGAAGTGTTAAGTCTCAGGAGTTAAAAAGTAGTCAACCTTAAACTCTTTTTAGTTTAGTTTAGAGCCAAAGGCACATCCACAGTCCCTTTCATATGGCTGATGAGTCTGCCTTCTCTTCCCAAACTCCCCATTTCTAGACTGTTTGATGGAAGAGCATCCCTTGCCGTTTTCATGGTATGGTGATCTCTCCCACTGGTTACTCTGCTAAGTGAAAGACCTCATCCCCAGATTTTCCGTCTCTCTTTTGTAACCGACCTTCTCTAGGAGCTGTTCCCCCTCCCCCCATGTACGTTCCCCCACCTCACCCTACCAGTCCAGCAGCCAGACCCACCTGTCACAGTCCATAATAGTGTGGAGGCGGTGGGCGATGGTGATGACCGTGCAATTGGAGAACTCCTCTCGGATTGTGGTGTGGATTAGGTTATCTGTTTCTAGATCCACGGCAGCCGTGGCCTCGTCCATGATGAGAATCTTGGATTTCCGAAGCAGAGCACGACCCAGGCACAGAAGCTGCCTCTGCCCTACGCTGCATCAGTACAAAAACCAAGAATGGCACCGTTGTCTTGCATGCTGGGCATTCCCAACACATTTCCAACATGACAGACCCAAATTCCCAGCTAGGTTCTGATCAGTGCAAATAATGTCCCGGCAAAGTGAATGGCTCATATGTAAAACAGGATAATTGGCTCCAACCCAACGAAAATGTGTGAATTTGAATAATGTTACCACTTAAGAAGAAATTAAATTATTTGCACTAATTAGAACCTAGCTATACTATTGCCCCTTCAAACACCTATGCAAGTAGTATGGAGAAAAAAATGATGGCTATTTGGTACTAAGAATATTACGAAATGCACAACAAAAAGTATTATCCATTGTGATACTGTCTGACTCATAATTTGTTAGTGACATCAGTTTAAAATGTTTCAGTTTCTGAATAATGTTAGCAAATTCCTTAATTTTTATGTGTAATTTTAGCCTCAAAACTATCTCTTTAAAGACTTGCCTTGACTTAGATATGGCCATATTTGATGAGTCTGACTTCCTGTTTGAAAAAGGTTTGGGAAGTGCAATTCTTACAAGGTGCTAAGTCAGTAGAATTGATAAAGAGTGGTTGTTTAGTTTAGCATGGTGCTTAATAGTTCTCTAAATTCAGTATGATTGATTTACTCTTACAACAAATAACGGTTTCCTAGTGATATAATGATTGGTTTATACTCAATATAGAGCATATAAACTAGAAGCTCAAGCTCTTTGAGGGAGGGGAGGAACTAGCCGAGCCCCAAATGAAGGAGATAGATTTGGACTTTAACACCTGACTATTCTTGTGGTGATTAATCTACTAAAATGAAAGCTGCTGCAAGACCTCCAGAAAACCAAACAAAGAATACTACATTTTGGCGTCTGAACGTGGGACTAAGGATTTAAATCCAGACTGACAAGATCTCCATGGAAAAGTCTCCTATCCTGAGTTCAGTGAAAAAGTCTCTATGACCCAGAAATTAGGGTAAGTACAAAAATATTGTCCAATATTATGCTTTCAGAATAAAATCCAAGGGGGGAAAGATGGAAGGCCACAAAAAGCATTGAAGTCCCCACATCCCCACCTCCAGCAAGAAGCCAGTCTAAACTCCCAGTGTGGGAGGGCACAAGGGATGGGAAGGAAGTTTATATGCCCTAGAAGACCTCAGCCTTCTTGGGGAGAGAGAATGCCTGAACATATATCAGTCTAACACTTAACAAGGTGTGGCAAATGAAACTGCCCTAATCTCGAAGATAACTGAAGAGTTTTCTCCAGCTTTTAAGACTAAATTGGAGCTTTCCAAAAGGGGCATTTAACCTGTTTCTGTGGTGGAGGGAATACTTGAATATGTCACCTTGGAAGTGATCTTTGAGGAATTTATAGTTTCTCTCATGAGGTAAATTCATTTCCATTTTTCCCACACCCTCCCTGTAACATTCTTGGGAGAATCAGACTCAGTGTTATTTAAATGAAGGATGGGGAAGGGTTCAACCCTGCTGCTAAGTAGGCACATCAAAAATTGGAATTTGAAAACCAAAAATTTTTTTTAAAAAGGCAAAATATCATTGGAAAAACAACTGATATGGAAAATAGATCCAGGAGAGGTAATATAAAATAAATGGCCTTTCTGAAAATCATGATCAAAAAAAGAACCTGGATATTATCTTTCAAGAAATTACCAAGAAAACTGTCCTGGTATTCTAGAACCACAAGTAAAATAGAAATCGAAAGAATCCACCGATCAGTTCCTGAAAGAGATCCCAAAAGGAAAACTCGCAGAAATATTATAGCCAAATTTCTGAACTTCCAGGTCAAGGAGAAAATATTACAAGCATGCAGAAACAATTCAAGCCACAGACAGCCAGGATGATTTAGCAGCTTTTACAATACTAAAGGACCAGACAACTTGGAATATGATATTCCAGAGAGCAATGGAGGTAGGATTACAACCAAGAATCATCTACCCAGCAAAACTGAGTGTAATCCTTCAGAGGAAAAACTGGATATTTAGTGAAATACAGGATTTTCAAACATTTGTGATGAAAAAATGAGAGCTGAATGAAAAAATCTGATTTTCAAATACAAAACTCAGGAAAAGCATAAGGAAATAATCAGGAAAGTGATATAAGGGACAGTTTATCTCTTTACATTCCTACATGGGAATATGATTCTTGTAACTCATTAGAACTTTCTTATTATGTTTGGTAGAAGTATATATAGACAGAGAGAATAGGTGGAAGTTGAGTATGAAGGGATAATATCTAAAAAAATGAAATTAAGAGGTGAGAGGAATGTACTGGGAGAAAGGGAAAGGAAGAAGTGGAATGGTGTAAATTATCTGCTATAAGTAAGAAAAAAACTTGTATAGTGGAGGGGAAGAGGGGGAGAAGAAGAAGACTGAGTGAATCTCACTCTCATAAGAATTGGCTCAAAGAAGAAATAAAATACTCAATGTGGGTACAGAAATTTATCTGACCCTGAAAGAAAATAGGAGGGGAATGAACAGGATATGGGAAGGGGAAGAATGATAGAACAGAGGGCATATTGAGGAAGGGAGTAGTCTGTAGCAAAATACTTTTGAGAAGGGACAGGATGAAAGGAGACAAGATAGAACAAATGGGGGAAATACAGATAGTAATAGTAAAAATTCTGAATCAAGTTTTTTTGATAAGGCTTCATTTCTCAAACATAAAGAGAACTGAGTCAAATTTATTAAAAATAAGAGCCATGCCTCAAATTGATAAATGATCAAAAGATATGATCTGTGCCCAAAGGACTATAAAATCATGCAAATCCTTTGATCTAACAATACCACTACTAGGCATAAATCCCCAAAAAAGATTTTTAAAAGGGGGAGAAGAATCCATATGTACAGAAATAGTTTTCAGAGCAAAAAGTTGGAAATTGAGGGGATGCCCATCAAGGGGAATTGTTGAACAAATTATATGTGATTATGATGGAATATTATTATTCTGTGGGAAATGAGCAGAATACTCTCAAACACCTGGAAAGTCCTCCCATGAACTCAAGCAAAATGAAATGTATTGTGTACAAAGTAATAGCAATGTTCTTCCATGGTCAGCTATAAATGACTTTGCAACATAATGATTCACAACTGTTCTGAAGGTCTTATGGTGAAAAAATCCTGTCTATTCCCAGAGAAAGAAGTGATTGGTATCTGTGTACAGATTGAAGGCATATGCTTTTGGTTTTTTTTTTAAGTTTTCTTTCACAACATGCCTTTTATGGAATTGTCTTGCATAATTTCACATGTGCTTTCTTAAAGGGGGTGGGGGGTGGGGATAAGGGAGAAAATGTGGAACTCAAAATATTTTTTAATTTAAAAATTTTTTAAATTTTTTCAAGTTTTAAAATAAATGTAAGAAAAATGTTTTAAATGTAACTGGGGGAAATTTAAAAAATTTTTCTAATTGGCATTTGCACTAAATTTCAACATGTTTACTGTCCTGGGTACCATTTTTTCTTTTGGTTTTATGGCACTCTAGTATGACTTCCCAATGTGTGACTCAACATCTACTGAGAGAATTCTGCAGGCTGCTATGAAACAATTCTTGGACCATCTTATGCTCCGTCTGAAACTACACCAACCTCAGTCATGACATCAGATGGTCCCAACAAGGTTCCTGCCAGAAGCTGGAGCAGATAAGTGAAATCCTGCTCTTCTGCCAGCAAGAAGACAATGCACTGGCAGAAATAGATCCCAGAGATGCACCCTTGTCCCTGACAGTTTTAGTCCTAGATGTCTCAGGGGACTCGGCTAGTTTCTGGGGACAGCCCCAGGGAGACATAATGCCCAGCAGTTTGCAGTCAGTGGGCAGACAGGATATGCTTTTAAAAAAAATACATTTTTTGGTTTATTACCTCAAGTATGAATCACAAGAAAAATGCACATGATTAAATGATTTCCAAACCCATATACAGAATAATATGTGATAATGAAACTACAACAAAAAATACTGTAGAGTCCCTTGGAGTTTATTGTACTTTACTGGGATATCAACTATACCACTGTTCTAATTCCTATCTAAAGAAACAACACTGGAGGGGCAGCTGGGTGGCGCAGTGGGTAGAGCATCAGCCCTGAAGTCAGAAGGACCTGAGTTCAAATTTGACCTCAGACACTTAACACTTCTGGCTGTGTGACCCTGGGCAAGTCACTTAACCCCAATTGCCTCAGCAAAAAATAAATAAATAAATAAATAAAAAGAAAGAAAGAAAGAAAAGAAACAATACTGGGAATATTAACGCTGCTGTTCCATGGACATGCCATCCATGTCCCTTCTGTGACTCTCCACAGAAGAACAATCATTATCAGACGGCACTGTGAGGCTCGCGAAACATTCCAGATCTATGTTATCTCAGAGAACCCTGTGAGATACATGGCGCTATTCCTTTTTTGCAGATGGGAATTCTAAGGCTGAAAAAGGGTGGGTGACTGGCCCGCTGCCGCCCAGCTAATGGGCCTCTGAGGTCAGATTTGACCTCGGGTCTCCCTGATGCGCAAGGTCCAATGTGTGTCTGACCTGGGCCTGCCCAAATGTGGAGACTGGAAACGCTCCGAGGCTGCCAGGGGAACGGAGCCAGGTCTCCGTATTTAGAGCATCCCGCTCTTCCCATAAACGAGGATTAAAAAGAGCGGCTTTTCTCCGCACGTCGGGGCGGAAAGGCCCCGGGGGCAGCTTAGTGAGGCCCGTTACGGGGAGGGGCTGACGAGCCTTCCAGCCCCGCACCCGCGGCCTAGGACGGCCTCCCCCAAGCCGAGCACTGGAAGATACTCCCCTGAGGATGCTCACGGTGGGGTTCGCAACAAGCGCTCTGGCAGGGAGTGAGAGGGACGGCCAGTGTCGCTTCCCCCTCGGGGCCCATGGCTGCCTTGAGAGGAAGCTGGTCCGGGGTGGGGGGCTCACCTGAAGTTGTCCCCAGCCTCGCTCACTTCATGGCCCAGCCCCTGCGGCAGGCCTTCCACGTAGGGCTTCAGGTGAGCCAGTTCCAGCGCCTTCCAGATCTCTTCATCCGAGTACTTGTTGAAAGGATCCAGATTCATCCTCAGGCTTCCGGAGAACAGGATGGGATCCTGCGGAGAGCCAGGGGCAGGAGGAGTTAGTGCCGGCTGGCGGGCGGGGGCGGCCCCCAGATCGGGACCGCGGCTTTTAGAGATCTCGGGGCACTTCCGAAGGGGGGGGGATCACAGAGAGGGCAGACGCTGAGAACTGCGGGCTAAGTCCCGTATTGTCTCTCCCAAGGGGAAGGAGGGGCAAGGAGAGCCGAAACGGTTTGGAGTGTATCCCCTGGGGCCCAGCCCTGACAAACAGAATCCTTCATTAAGAGGCCAACTTTTTAATCAAATTTAGGCTGATGTTCATAGCGTAGGATTGAGGCCAGAAAACAGAATATTCAAAGGGAAGGGAAGGCAATGAGCATTTACTACGATGTGCTAAGCGCTTTTACAAACGCTTCACGTTACCATCACTCCCACAGAACAGATGAGGAAACTGACACAAGTTACAAGACTTGTCCAGAGTCTCAGGTGTCCAGAGGCCACATTTGGGTCTCCCTGACTCCAGCCCGGGCTCCATCCCTTGAGCCTCCCAGGGGGGAGGGCTTCATCTCAATGTAAGGAAGCACCACGTGAAGCCGGAGGGAACTGGCTTAGGAGAGAGGGAATATCCCAGGGATCTGAGCGGGGGCTGGAGGGCTTCTGCGGGTGGTCAAAGGACGGCGCTTCCTGAGGGCTGGGCCCGTGGATCCCCGGGGTCCCTGTCTCTGGCTTTGTATGGTTCCCAGGGCGTAACTGGGAGAAGGGGAGGGGAGCGAGGCCCGTAGTCAGGACACGGACCTTCCCCTAAGCCGCCGCTGCCCCCCTCTCCCTCCAGGCCGTCGTGTTTCTCTCTCTACCAAACTCTCAGAGCGGCCTCCCCGCCGCTGCTCCGGTCCTCCCGCACAGCTCTGCTCTGCGTGCTGGCCTGCAGCGTCATCCCGCTCTTGAAAATTACCAGCAAATGCTACCAGGCCTTCCCGCTCTATGCTCTTATCTGCTGAACCCATCCGGGGCCGGGGTCTAATTGGGTCTAATTTAGCCTAGTGTGTCTGTCAGTCTGTCTCGCTCTCGGAGCGTTCTCTCTCTCTCTCTGTCTCTGTCTGTCTCTCTCTCTCTCTCTCTCTCTCTCTCTCTCTCTCAGAGATTATCTCCCTCTAGAATGTTCTTCCCACCTCCCTTTTTCCTTTTAGAATTCACCCTTTCCTATAAAACTGCTCAGGTAACACTTTCTACATGAAGTCTTTCCGGATGTCCCCAGGTGCTGACGCGATCTACCTCCAAAAATTTAATTTTGAATTTCTTCCATCTATACATTTGATGTACATTTTTCCTTAATGGGACACGGGTCCCTTGATGGAAGAAAATTTTGATTTTTGTATTAGCACATGGCAGATGTTTAATAGATGCTTATTCATTGTTTCATTGACTGGTTGTTGGGATATTCTGTTTGGAGAAAACAGATTCAGGGGGGAATCATGGGAAGCCGTTGGACTTAAAGAGTCTGGGAGATCTGAGTTAAAATCCTGCCTCAGACAGGTATGAACCCAAGTGAGGGCCCATTTTTTAGATATAGAGTTACACTAGCTAAGCAATTCTCCAAGTGTTATCTGCAAATCCCAGGGCCCAAACCCTTTCAATATACTACTAAGATGTAATTTTCTTTTTAAAGTCCAGATCCTTTTTTCAACTACATATTTGTTTAAGGCCAAATTTTCTTCAAATACTTCATCCAAAACAACAATGCAATGTATGGAATGTGTAGTCTTCTATTAAGACAGACATTAAAGAGATTCACAATATGTAAAGCAATGTCATTCACTAATTTTTTTTGTTTTGGAAGTTATTTTTCATTAAAATTTTTTATATTAATATGTTATTTTTGATGAATAAATCATATTTTAGATTTTTATCAATTTTAATTTCTATTATAGCAAATATCAGTAGTTGAAATGCACAGACAAATGTTTATTTAACTTTCATAAAATGTTAAGAAGTTCTTTGATCAAAAAGTATGAAAAACACTGGATTAGATTCCTTCTGAGATCTCTTCCAATTATGAGATTATGGGGTTTTCTGACATACCTCTCCTTTATCAAGTGGGGAAAATATTCCTAATTTGGGCCATGGAAAAGGGCAAGAATACTAAGATTGCAAAATCCTTTGAAATGCTGATTAATAATGATACTAAAGTGTTAAGTTACTGCCACCTACTGGTTGTTTACTAAATCTTAACTTTTTGTTTTTGTTTTTTGCGGCTATCCTTAAAAAAAGTTATAGCGTTTAAGAAGGTAATAGATTATTAATGATGTATATGGTTTACAAAGTACTTTGCATTCCAAGATTCCAAGGAAATGATTCAAAAATAAGAATAAAACCCATTCCAAAATAATATCATAAAAACAACGTTGAAAGAGGAGTTCTGAGTAACATAATTACTGATGGTGATTCCAGGGCAGTGATGAAGGATGCTCCCACTTCCTGACAAAGAACGATAGGTTAAATGGGAAGGAAGAGGTAAAGAAGGAAGGAGGGAAGGGAAGAAGCTGAAGATTCTACTCTGGAAACACCAGCCGCTGTGTTCTGGGTACCGTGCTAAGCACTGGGAATACAAAGAAAAGCAAACAAAACTAAACTAAAAAGTCAGTCTCTGCCCGGCAGGAGCATACATCATATCAGCCACACAAGATGATTTGTTCACTGGTTTAGAAAGCTGGCATCTGATCGTAATAGCCAAGCTTTCCAGATTTTCCACAAAGCAGAGAATGAGGGCTTCAGACGTAATTGGCAGCAAGGGAGACTCCTCCTCCTGTTCTTTGCAAACAATCTGCCAGAGATGAGGACTTGGAAGACTGGGAGTCCCAGGAGATGATCAGATTATCTCCCCTAATGATAACATCCTTTCATCTGCACTAGGGATCAGGGAAAGAAATAAGGATTTGACAAGAGTCCTATGGACTCCCAAAGGTAGCTAAAGGAGAGAGGGATGAGAGGAAGACTTCCAGAACTCACCTGAGGAATGATGGTCAATTTGTTTCGGAGATCATGGAGCCCAATGGAGGCAATATCTAGTCCATCAATTGTGAGCTGGCCTCCTGCAGCTTCTAAGATCCTGAAGAGGCAACTGGTAAGGGAGGACTTCCCAGCCCCCGTCCTGCCCACTACACCAACCTGTAAAAGAGAGTCTTTCTTTTATATTTACATGTTGCGCTCAAGAAGAAATTTTATTTGCCTGTGGCCCCCATGCTGTCATGAGAGAAGCAGTTCCTGGCCCTTGGCAAAGTTCTTCCCTGAGTTCCTCACCTTTAACTAAGCCTAAGCCAAGGTTCCTTTCTCTCCACAGGATAGGGCACCTCACCTCCCTGTTTCCTGCACCAAAGGAAAAACTTAAAATTGTCCTTGGGACCTTATTGATAGTATAGTTTCCAGAAAAAATATTTTAATCTAGGACAGGTAGATCCATCAGGTTTGGGGAGAAAGGTAGTATATCACACCCTAGTTGTTTCTCCAGTTACTCTCCTCCTTATGTCTTCCCTTTCTGCCAGGTAGGGAAGCAGGACAACAAATTAAGAAACCATGGCTTGAGGCAGGGAGGTGGTACAGTGAATAAAATACAGGGAGTTCAAATCCTATCTCAGACACTTTGTGACCCTGGGCAAGGCACTTGATCCCAATTATTTCCTCCCAAAAAGAAAGAAACCATGGGAAGAACCCTCGGAAATTGGGAGAGGAAGTAGAGAAATGCCCAGGTCTTTTTGCAGTTCTGCGGTCTGGCTGTGGGAGCAGACTCCTTTTTGTCCTTGAGGACAGGACAGGCAGCACAATCTCTGACTGCAGCCCCCAAATGAAGGGGTCCCTAGACCTGTTTCTGGTTGTTACAGCAAACCCGGATCTTTTTTCCAGACAGCCCCCGCCTCGGCTGCTGCTATGATTACCTTCTCGGCACTCTCAATGTGGCAAGTGATGCCGTGCAATGTCAGTTCCAGCTCAGGGCGATAGCGCACTTGGTAATTAGAGAAGTGGATCTCCCCTTTGCTGGGCCAGTCATCTGGGGGTCTCTTCTCTGTTATCCAGGGAGCCTGAGCGAGAAGCCAGTTATAGAAGTCTCAGCACCAACTTTAAAAAATGTTATTTATATCGTCTGTTTTTTTAACATCATTTTTACTTCCAAATACGTCCGTCCCCCTTCCCTCACCAGTGAACCATCCCTTATGATAAAAGGAAGAGGAGAAAAAAAAAAGTCAGCAAAATCAACACCCATCCCACCAGATTCTGAAAACCTTTGTAACATTTCACACCCGTAATCTCCCATCCCCTTAAGAACCTCTTCTAAAAGGAGCATACTGAATTGAAAAATCTGCTCTGTAAGACCTGGGTTCAAATACCAGCTCAGCTAGGTGATCCCTGGATGAACTTCAGTAGCCCCCTTTCTGAATTTCAGTTTCTTCATCTCAAAGTCAAAGAAGATGATTCCTTAATTCCTTTATATCTCCAAATCCTACATTTCTCTGTCTCCCATGAATTGAAACTCCTATGTAATTTTTATCACTTGACAGATTTCTCTGACTTGGATCTGTTTGGGAGAATGGCAGACCATCATAACCCAGAATTCTAGTTTCTCAGCCCAGGATGTTGAGTCTCCCTTGACCATTGACATGGCTTGGACTAGATTCATGATTATCCCGCTCTCTTGTCAACTCCAGCTCAACCACTAAAGCCTAAGAAACTCTGTTGTCTTTATCACAAAGCTCCACTTGATGAATCCCATTATAAAAATTCCCAGTCTCCCTCTTAAATTCAATTCATGAGTGAATCAAGACACGAGGGTGATGACATTTGTCCTCTTTGAGAATGAAGAAACAGTTATAAGGGAGCCACAAATCTAATTTCTATTCCCAAGTTGAAAGAGTCAAACTCCTTAAATGTCTTGCAAAAAAAAAATAAAAATACCTGGGAAAACCTTTCCCCCTGGAACAATTTTATGTGAAATTTAGAGGGGAAATGTGGGTGCTCTTTGAACAATTTTGGTTTCATTATAAGCCAACCAACCAATCTGAGACAATACTGCTGTAAAAAATATTGATGACTTTTGGTTTTACATTATCTACATTTCTGAAAGTATTTCTCCGTCTTCTAAGGGGACTATGGATTCAGTAATGCCTTCTATTAATTGCTTTTAAGGAAAGAAAAGACCTACATGGGAATAGCCAAGAACAATAAAGTACAAAGTAGGAATGGAGAGAGGAACCTTCCACATGAGAGGAAATTGTCAGAGAAGGCTTCCTGGAGAAAAAGAGACTGGAACTCACCATTGGAAGATGGAGCATTTAGCAGACAGCATTTTGGATGTCTGGGGTAGAATCAACATCCTGAAATACCCCTCCCTCCCCATTTCTTCTATGGTTCTTTCACTTAAAAGATTCCTTATAACTCAAATCTAAAAACTTAACATAGTAGCACTTTCCACCCAGAGAACCAACCTTTCTAACAAAAAACATTTTTAAAGTTTGGGGGTGGAGGAGAAGAAAGAGCAGAAAAACTAACTCACATGTTAATCAATTTTGATAGTGTATGCTGTGTCCCATCCCCATAGTCCCTACTTGGTATAAAAAAGGGAGGGTGGTACGATTTTCTATTGGGGGCAAGCTTAAGAGGGATCATTATCCAGCATTCAGCTTCTATTTTTGTAGTTGTCAACCATATTGTTTTAATAACCCCAAAATTCAAATATTCTAACCTATTTGTCACAGGAGGCAAGGAGAGAGAGAACAAACAGAAAAGAGAGGTGAAAGGGAGGGAGAGGAATTTGGAGCACAGAGTTTTGCAAGGGTGGATGTTGAAGGCTATCTTTGCATGTGTTTTTTTTTCCCATTTTTTAAATTAAAGCTTTTTATTTTCAAAACACATGCATGGATAATTTTTCAACAATTAGCCTTGCAAAACCTTGTGTTAAAAATTTTTCCTCCCTCCCCACCACCTCTTCCCCTAAATGGCAAGTAATCCAATATATGTTAAACATTTGCATGTGTTTTGAAAATAAAAACTGTTATCAATAAAATAAAATAAAATTGTTGTTGACAAAAAAAAAAAAAAAAGAAAAGAGAGGTGAAGGGAGAATGATGAAGATGGAAAGAGGAGGAGGAGAGATTTAAAGGTACTAGAAAAGCAAAAATCTATAAAGGACAAGGTCTACATAAGCGTTCTCTCTCTAATTCTTTCTTACCTCATTTTTTACTTTAATGTACTCATCGATGCGCTCAACAGCCACAATATTGGTTTCCAGTTCAGAAGTCATCCTCACCAGCCAGTTCAGAGTTTGTGTAATCTGCACAAGACCAGAAGATAAGAAGATGGCCTCTGACCCAAAAACTTGCTCCATCGGCCTTATCAACAAGCATATGTTTGTTGTTTGCTGTGCCTATCACTGTGCTAAGTAAAATGAGAGACAATCAATATTTAAATGAAGCAGTTCAAGGAACCCAGAGTGATACAGCATTACTGACTGAAAGAGAAGAAGGAATTTTGGAAATGTTGATATTCATGTCTATGAGGAGTGTATTGAGAATGCTTAAGGAAAGCTTCTTAGAGAAAGTCTGAAAGGATAGGGAGTATCAAGACTTAGCAGATGAAAATGTTCTTCTCTACCTCCTCCTAGGTGCTCTCCTTCACCAGGGTGAGCCTAAAAGCCATAGAGAGCAATGGAGAGACATTTGGAGGGCAGTCAGGAAAGCTGAATTCTAGCCACACTTCTGCTACCAATTACTCTTGTAATTTTAAGCAATTCACTAAATGGCTACAGGCACTTCCAGGAAGTCTGACTAGAACAATTCCCAAATCCAGCTCTCCCAGGCTTTGTTTCTAGGGGGTCTATAACAAGAATACTTCTATATGTTGCCTTTATCTGCTTCGCAGGTGATGCAGTCAATAGAGTTGGACTTGGAGGCAAGAGAACGTAAATTAAAAACCTGATTCAGATTCTTACTAATCTGGGTCCCTGAGGAAGTCACTTAGTCTATCTAAGCCCCATTTGCAAAATGAAAATTAATAATAACCCCTATATTATAGGATTATTATGGGAATCATATGAGACAACATGTAAAATGCTTTGAAAATTTTAAAGTACTATATTTTTAGTATATTTCATTAATATTTATACATTTATGAATGTATGTATATTTATTTAATTATTTGTTTATGTAATATGTATTATTTAAATGTATTATGTATTACTTAAATATTAATAGATTGTTATTGTTGTTGTAATTAACACTATTACTGTGATGATGGATCTATCCCAGGATCCTTGCTGTTTTCACAAGGATATTGCTGGGTCACCCTGATGTCAAGTGGCAATATAATAGTATATAAAAAGGATGAACCCAGAGGTGTCTTCTGTCAGTCGGTGGGATGCCACTGGATACCATGACTTTAGTTACTAGAATGTAATCTCCCTGGGGGCAAGGACTCATTTTCCCCATACACCTTTGTGCTGTATCTTGGACAGCGCAGGATCTCAATAGTAATTGAATGAATGCTGTAGAAATAGTAAGGAGTAATTAACAGTATTTAGCACAGTGCCTGGAACGTTTAAAATGTTTTTGATTAATTAGTTGATGGATTAATAATGCAAATAGCCATAACTGGGATGGACATAGCACTGTAAGGCGGTGGTTCTCAAACCTTTGTTCTCAGTATCTTCATGTTGTTAAAAAACTATCGAGGATCTGTTCAAAGAGTTTTTGTTCACATGGTTATATTTATAGCTACTTACTATATTAGAAATAAAAAATAATTTTGAATTTGTAGACGCTCTGAAAGGGTTTCAGAGACCCCAACAATTCTTTGGACTACACTTTGAGGACCACTGCCATAAGGTTTAGAAAGTAATTTGCACCTATTTTGTTTGATCCTGAGCCCTGAGAGGCAGATGTTCCTATTATTCCATTTTATAAAGAGAAAACTGCGAGAAAGAGAGGTTAATGTAACCCAGAGAGTAACCCAGAGCCAGGGTTCACACTTCCTGACTCCTAGCTCTGTAGCCACTGGCCAGGAGGCGTGTGAGGGTGACCAGGGACGGGCTGCAGACCAGGTGGCTGCTCCCGGCCCCGAAGCTTCAGACTCACATTGAGCGCGTTGGACAGCACCAAGCCCACGGCGTCCCCTCGCAGATCTTCTTTGTAAATGACGCCCAGCAAGGCGGAAAAGAACACCACCAGATTCCCGACCAGCTCCAATCGAATCGCCAGCCACCTGTGGGCAAACAGGACCGAGAGGGGAGGTTCCTGACTCGGGCTCTGGGGATGCACCCCGCCCCAAAGCAGCTCCAAGGAGCAGAGATTGGGGCTGCTCAGGAGCGAGGTACACAGGAGGCGCCCTGTAATGCGCGTGCCTCCCGTGGCTCTAAAACATTGTGTGTAAATGGGATTTTTGTAAAGTGAACCTAATTGTAAAGAAATCAAAAGTTGGAAAAGGAGTCATGTGGTGGGGACAGGAGAGCACAGATGACAAATAAAAAGCATCTATTATGCGCTTACTGTATGCCAAGCACTGTGCTAATTAATTGCCAGGGATACAAATGCACCACACAGACATTCAGCCACCAAATAAACGAATGAAAGAAAAACAATTAATCTGATTTTAAAGAGGGGAAGGAGAATGTTGTTTAAAGTCCTTTAACACAACAGACATTCACTTCCTAATTGATGGGTTCTGTAAAGCTGTGCTTATTTGACAAATTGTCGTTACTGAGGTCCTCAAACTTTTTAAATGGAGGGCAGTACACTGTCCCTCAGACTGTCGGAGGGCGGGACTATAGTAAAAACAAAAACTTTGTTTTGTGGGCCTTTAAATAAAGGCTTTTTATTTTATTTTATTTATTTTATATTCTTTAAATAAAGAAACTTCATAATGGCCCTGGATGAGGGGGATAATCGACCTCAGCTGCCGCATCTGGCCCGCGGGCCATAGTTTGAGGACCCCTTCAAAGCACTCTGTAATTCCTGGGGAGTTTGGTTTGATTTCCTGTCTGGTTGTGCCATTTACACCAGGACTGTAACCCCCATACATGGAAGTATCTTCTTGGCCCTAAGTACTCATTGCTTCCGTTTATAATAAAGTTCCTGACTTCTTAGTGTCCCCCACCTTCACCCCCTCCTACTGCCTCTACCTCCAAAAACAAATAACCCAAGGAGCTCCAACCTGTCTCCTAAACTATCTTCAACTCCCCACCAAATCCTTAAAAAGATCTTCCTGTTTGCTGGGACACCTCAACCCTAATCAGGTTTCACGTTCAGCAGGTATCTTGCCTAGAATAGCCCCTCTCATTCAAAAGATATGAGCCTCTAGGTTTTTATAGGAATATTCTGTCCTATCTACTCTCCTTCTGCTCCACTCCTGAATACAAAATAATTTTCCTACATCAAATGGATCAATCTATTTTTATTCAAGGGGGAAGCAGACGGATAAAAAAAGACCCACAATATACAACTGTACTACATATCAGAAACATATTTTTGTTAAAGCAATTTGGGTTTTTATAAACCTTACTTTATAACTTTTCTTTTTATATCACCTTTATTTCAAACTATATCCCTCATCTCCTTTTCCCTAGCAAGTCATCCCTTACAACAAAGATTAAAAAAGAAAAAAAAAATATAACAAAGCCAGTGAGTGAACATGTTGATCATATCTGGCAATATATGTAATATAGTTGACCCATAGTCCCTTACCTCTGTGAAGAGAGGAGGAAGGTACATTTTTCTCACTTCTTATTTTTAAAAATATATAAATTATATTTAAAATATTATACTAAAATTAATCAATAACACTACTGATTCCACCACATCTATCTGTAATCAGTACCAAGCTTAAAGAATTCAAATACATGATTCCAGACTAGATATACCCCTCACCTATTGGAAATGATCCAGGAAAAGACGCATTTCTTGTTGATATCGATTAAGCTTTCGTTGTGCTTCTGAAAACGCTGCTGATGCTCAAAGGCCCTGATTATGGACAAACCCGAGACCGTTTCACTGAAATGGGAGTATATTGGAGACTTGGTGACAGAGTCCAGACGTCTCAGCTGGCGGGAGGTGGCCACGTAGAATCTCTGGAAGCATAAAGCCAGTTGCAGAATAAAAGGGGCACAGGTAGCAGAAAGTCAAGTCATGCCCTCCTCCTGGTTCTGGTGGCACTATGGTCAATGTGTGTCAGGTTGAAGCCTCCGTGTTATAATCAGAGAAGTGGGGGGAGGAAAAGAAAGTAAGGAAATGTGAGAAAAGTGGGGGTGGCGTGTCCATATACATGTGCAGAGTAAGGGATGATGACTTTAGCCTAGAAGTAATTACATGTTGGAGTCCAGCTTGATGCCCACTTTTAGGATGGCACAGGCCACAGAAAGAGGTCAATCTTCTCTGCAGGAATGTTAGTATGCACCTGAGCGGTTCCTTCAAAGGATTCACTACAGAGAGAGCTTGTGCTCTATCCACTGCACAATCCCTCTAGTAATCTGTAATCTGATAGCTGGACAGAATCATCTTGATTCTATTCCGCACCTATTTCCTGATTCAGTCTTGCTTTTCTCAACAATGGTGAAATCCAGGGCCGATGCTGAACACCTTGGCCACAGGGGCCTTCTGGTCTCAGCTTCTTGATGTGAATATTCTAATGAAAAGGAGAAGGAGCTGAAGAAGTGTGAGGGGCAAGCAGAAGAGCAGCCCCTCTGGAGGAACCTTTAGAAAACTGAGAGAAGGTATGACTGGCTTCGAGCCTCAGCAGTAAGTAGGAAGTCTCTACCTGTACGAAGATATAAATGATGGCCAGAGGGATGATGATGATGATGAAAACTGGGGTAACGGCACTGATCATGACAAGGGTACTGATGATGCCCAAGAAGCAAAGGATCCAACTTCGTAAAGATGCAGGTATGGTGTCATCCACTGTAGAAATGTCCTGGGCAATATGGAGCGAGGAAATAAAGAATGATGAGATATTATTCCTCAGGGCCTTTCCCACCCACTCCCCTCACTCATGCTTTGTTTTTTAAAAAGAGATTTCCTATTTCTGCTTTTGCTTTCATCTCTTTTTAGAGAAAGTGATGTCTTTGTCCTTCCATTCACTCTTTTTACTCTAGTATAATTCATGACAATCATTTCCTCTCCCCGCCTTTTACAAAGCAAGGTAAGTATATAAATCATGGATGTTCATGCTATTAGCTTTCTCAGTTCTGGAAAGGCTTTTCCAAAATTCTTCCCCAGAAAAGAGTAGTTTAATTTTCTTTCATTTAATCTATCCGTGATCATTAGATGGTGACAAATGCTAGTAGGCAAATGATTTCCTCCACCAAGGTTACTAACGATTTTTTGTTGTCATTCTTTTTTAGAGACAATTAGATTTAAATGACTTGTCCAAAGTCCCAGAGTTAATAAGTGCCTGAGATTGGATTTGAATTCAGCTCCTCCTGACTCCAGATACCATCTGGTTGCCCCACAATGATCTTTTAAATATTAAATTCAAAGGCCTTTTCTTATTCCTCAGCCTCCTTCATCTATCTGCTTTTGACTTAGCCAGCCACCCTCTCCTGGCTACAGTTCCCTAAATGGCACTCTATTCCCCTACCTCTTTGACCAATCCTTGTGAATTCCTTTTGCTGGCTTCTCATACTATTCCTGCCTGTGGGTGCCTCTCAAAGTTCAATCTTGGGCCCCTTTCTCTTATAGGATGAGAGATATAGAACTGCAAGGGCCTTTAGAAGTCACTCATTCCAATCCTACTAATTTTTACAGATGGGGAAACTTAGAATCAAAGGGGTCACAAAGGTAATAAGTGGCAGAGCCAGGAATCAAATCAAAGTTTTTTGCAGTCTTTCCAGTGTACCAAGTTCCTCTAATAAATCTTCATAGTTGGTGGTCTCATCTACGCCCATGAGTTTAATGATCATCTCTACGCAGATATATCTCAACACATCCCTCTTCAGGACTCCGGTAGCACATTACCAACTGCATACTTGCCATCTCCCTTTAGATATGTCCCACTGGCATCTCATACTCAGCAGATCCAAAATGGAACTCATCATTTCTCCTAAGCCTACTCTGTTTACAAACTTTTCTGGCTGTGTTGAGATCACAATCATCCAGCCAGTTTTGAAGTTTTTTTTTTAATCCCTTAATTTTCAGCACCTATATCCAACTAATTGTCAAATTCTGTTGGCTCTACTGGAACATCTCTCATATTCATCCCCTTTTCTCCACTCACATAGCTTCTGCACTATCTCAGGTGCTCCCCAGCCCTCATCTGGAATGTTTTCATAGCCTCTGATTGGTCTCTCAGCCTTTATTTTCTCCCTCTTCCTATCCAGTTTCCATTGAGCTTCTAAAATGATCTTTGTGAAGCAGTTTTAACCATGCTACTTTTTTGTTCAAAATCTGGTTTCCTAATTCACCTGGGGTAAAATACACTTCCTCAACTGTGCTTTTTAAAGGCCCTCTGCCATTAGATTCCAGCCAACCTTTCCAGACTTTATTTTATATTTTTAATTTTTTTTATTTTATATTACTCTATTTTGCACACTCAGGGTTTCAGCCAAATTGGACCCATTCAACATTGCACAAGCCACTTGAGATATTTGTACAAACTTTTCCTGTGTCAGGAATGCTCTTCTCTCTCCTCTGTCCTTTAAAATCATTATCTTCCTTCAAGCTTCCTTCACTCTTCCAGAAACGGTGAGACCAACTAATCCCTTCAAGTATTATTGCTCTCCTATTTCTCAGATTAGTCTGAATTGATTTAGCTGTATATATGTTGTATGCCCTAGACCACATTCTGATATAAATTGTTAAAGGAATTGCCAGATTTCTTTTCTTTTTCTTCCTTCCTCCTTTTCTTCTTTCCTTCCATCCTTCTCTTTCTTCCATCTTTCCTTTTCTCCTTCCATAATTTCTCTTTTCCTTCTTTCCCTCCTTCCTTCCCTTTCTTCCATCTTTCCTTTCCTCCTTCCATAATTTCTCTCTTCCTTCCTTCCTTCCTTCCTTCCTTCCTTCCTTCCTTCCTTCCTTCCTTCCTTCCTTCCTTCCTTCCTTCCTTCCTTCCTTTTTTAAAAGGCACCTCTTGCTTCAACACAAGGGCCTAAAGATTCCTGGTTTTGTTCCATAGCTGTGGCCAGGCTCCTTTCCACCTTTGCTTCACTGTTATAAGAGGGGCATAAAGTCAAAGGATCTTTGAATCTCAGAAAGCGCACCTGCCTTCCAAGTACTCACATTGGCAAACCTGTTCACAATCCTGCCTGTGGGTGTGGTGTCAAAAAAACTCATGGGCGCTCGAAGGATGTTGTATAGCAGCTGCAAGTGCAGGGTTTGGGAAGCATGTAAGGAGCCATAGGCGGACAGGAAACTTGCCAAAAGCACAAAGAAACCTAAAAATGTTCATGATTCCGGTCAATGTCTTGCTCTGCGTGGAGAAAAGTTACCCCAATCCTCTTCTCCAGCCCAGAGACATGAGATATTTCCTTTTCTATTACTGAGGGGATTCTCAGACCAACCTTGAGCAAATCCCAGCACTCCATAAATTCCGATCCTCAAATCCCGCTGAGAGGTTGGATAGGTTTTATTCAAGTAGTCCTGGGCGTCATTGGTCCATTCACTGAGCCAGAAGTTGGATCCCATGAAAGCCACAGAATTTGCCATATAAGCAAGGAGAATGAAGATGATAAACCACCATCCCATTGCATTCAGGTACTTCAGGAAGACAGAAAACTTCACCTGGAAAGCCACCATACCATCATCGTTATCATCATCATCATCATCACCACCATCACCACCACCACCACTAGGATGTAATTACCACCCTCCCCTTCCTCCTCCTCCTCCTCATGACCACCATCATCATCATTACCATCACTATACTCCTCCTCATCAACAGGAGATGCCCTGACACCTTGTGATCAGGAGCTGCCTACAACAGTAATCAGGAGCAAGCTCAACAGCCTTGATAAGAAGAGAGGCTGGTAGTAAAGTTTCCCAGTCATTTTCTCATGGTGCCTGAATCTGGGTCAGGCCAATGGGCAGATGTCCAAATGCCCATCAAAGCAAACACCCACCAGGTCAGTGGTCCCCTGGAGATAGTATGTGTGTGTGTTAGGGAGGGGCAAGCACAAAAACTGATACAGATTCACTTTGTATAACTGTTTTCCAACCAGTGTTGGTTTTTTTGTTTTGTTTTTTCCTTTCCTTCCTTCCTTCCTTCCTTCCTTCCTTCCTCCCTTCCCTCCCTCCTTCCTTCCTTCTCTCCCTCCCTTCTCCTTCCTTCCTTCCTTCTCTCCCTCCTTCCTCCTTCCTTCCCTCCCTCCTTCCTTCCTTCCTTCCTTCCCTCCTTCCCTCCTTCCCTCCCTCCTTCCCTCCTTCCTTCCCTCCTTCCTTCCTTCCTTCCCTCCTTCCTTCCCTCCTTCCTTCCCTCCTTCCTCCTTCCTTCCCTCCTTCCCTCCTTCCCTCCCTCCTTCCTTCCTTCCTTCCTTCCCTCCTTCCTTCCCTCCCTCCTTCCCTCCTTCCCTCCTTCCTTCCCTCCTTCCCTCCTTCCTTCCCTCCCTCCCTCCTTCCCTCCTTCCCTCCTTCCTTCCCTCCTTCCCTCCTTCCCTCCTTCCTTCCTTCCTTCCCTCCCTCCCTTCCCTCCTTCCCTCCCTCCTTCCTTCCTTCCCTCCTTCCTTCCCTCCTTCCCTCCCTCCTTCCCTCCTTCCTTCCCTCCTTCCCTCCCTCCTCCTTCCTTCCCCTCCTTCCTTCCCTCCCTCCTTCCTTCCTTCCCTCCCTCCCTCCCTCCTTCCTTCCTTCCTTCCCTCCTTCCTTCCCTCCTTCCTTCCCTCCTTCCCTCCTTCCTTCCCTCCTTCCTTCCTTCCTTCTCTCCTTCCTCCCTCCTTCCTTCCTTCCTTCCTTCCTTCCTTTTTTTTTTAGCAATTGGGTTAAGTGACTTGTCCAGGGTCACACAGCTAGGAAGTGTTAAGTGTCTGAGGCCAGATTTGAACTCAGGTTCTGCTGACTTCAGGGCTAGAGCTCTATGCAATGTTGTTTTTCAATAACATCATCAATATATCACAACCAAATCCCATCAATCCACAATATTTGATTGGCTGAAACATAATTTGGATGACATTTGAACCATCCAGCATCATTAACCTTCCTGAACATCATCACTATCTTACTCATGTGAGCACAAACGTTGCTTCTATGGAACTAACTGCCCTCAGTGTTGTTATTTCACTTATCATTAGATTTTTATAGGAACAATTAAACTATTAAGTAGGATATGCTTGTATGCGCATTAGATCTCAACATGCTTGTGGTCCTGAAGTTCTGAGCTAAGAAACTACCATTTTGATGGTGACAGGTTTTGTTTGTTTGTTTTTTTTTTTTTTTACCTGTCCAGTTTCTACCGTTTCTTTCTCAATTAGTTTTTGTCCTTTCACAATCTCTTCATTTTCTTTTTGCTTTGGCTTCATATTACCAACTTTTAGGGAATTTCGGAGGGACTTGCGATGTCTGTTGCTGTCAGATCTGGATCTGAAGAGTAGAAAAACACCATATTTAGGTGTGATGAAGGCAGCCTCAAAAATCCACTTCCTGTTAGCAGATGCTGCTATTGATCTATTTGGAGAAACTACTTTTCTTTGGGATGCATTCTGAGCTACACAGTCATTCTAGGAATGCTGATATTTTAGTCCTTTACTGGTCTACTCTGTCTCTGTCTTTCTCTGTCTCTGTCTGTCTCTCTCTCTCTCTCTCTCTCTCTCTTACACACACACACACACACACACACACACACCCTAGTCTTATCCTCAAGCCTTCCCCCACTTCTCCATCCATTAAGGCAGAAAAAAAATGGTACAGTGGAAATGACATTAAACTTAGCATCAGAGGACCTTAATTGGAATCCCATATCATTCACTGCCCATGTAACTCTGGCCAAATTGCTTAACTTCTCTGTGTCTCAGTTCTCTCATCTGTAAAATGAATAAATCACTCTAACCTTGGGGGTCCCTTTCAAGTATGAATCTAGGATACTCTGAGGCTAAGAGTATGGAGACTCCTTCCTTTAGGCTAAAGAGGGAAGGTGATGGGTGTCAGAAGATGGAAGCAACAGGGGCCACTCCTAAAAGACAGGTTCCCAACCTTCGACTGAGCGTTCGTTGAAAGTTATTCTCTCTTTTTAAAGTAATGGAGACTGCTTCATTAGGAATTTCTTCTACACTTGGGAGAAGGTCATCTTCATTTTCACTTTCACTCTCATTAACTAGAAATAGACATAAGAATCATAGAAATAAATGTTAAAAGAGAAAACAGGATTTATATCTATAGAAATCATACCAAATTCCCAGATTGAAACACAGAAAATCTTGATCTTATCCTTTATCACTAGCTGAATATAAAACACAGTCATGTTTCAGGAGTTATCTGTATATCCTTTGCCTAAAGCAGACCCTAAAGTAGTGGGAATGTTTCCTTTCCCAAGCATTTCCCAAATAGATCAAATCTGTTTTGGAGAGAGTTTAATGGCACAGTGAATAGAGTCAGGAAGATCTGAGTTTTATTCTGCCTCAGATATGAGTGGATGAGTTACTTAATCAGTTTCTACTTCACACATTAGTACCTCACATGCACTTCTTTCTCGGTTTTTACAAACCTGAAAGCCTTATGTAAATGACAATGATTATTATTGCTATTATGGTTGTTTAGTCATGACTTCAGTCAGACTCTTATGACCCCATTTGGGTTTTTTTTTTTGGCAAAGATACAGGAATGTTTTCACCAGCTCATTTAACAGATAAGGCAACAGACCAAACAGGATTAAGTGACTTGCTCGGGATCACATAGTTAGTTAAGTGTTTGAGGCCAAAGAAGTCTTCCTGACTCTAAGTCCAATATTCTCATCAACTCAATGGATGGATAGCATTTTCGTCCAATACTCAGGTATCAAATGGTAAAAGGAATTTCTTTATGGAATCATGGGTCCAGTCTCCATTGCTACTATAGCTAATAGATCCTGATTTTGGATATTTTTCCCCTCTTTTAATACAATCTACTTACATGTTAAAGGGGATGGACAGTAAAGGATAGAAAGTTCCAAGGAGTGACATTACCAGGTTTTGGGGATTGAGCCATAAAAACCAATAGAAGTGTAATATCCCTAACAAGTTGACCAATGTGCCAGTGATGTCTCTGAGGTGAAGGCCAGCAGGGTATTACTGTTGAGGTTGACTCGATAAGGAATAAATATATAATATGTATATGTATATGTATATATATATATATATATATATATACACCCATATATATCTTCTTAGGTTTTATTGAGATTATATCAATACAGTTTTTTTGTTTTTTGCTCTTCTATACATTGCCTTCTCATATACTTCATTTATTCATTATATTCCAGAGTTTCAGGGACTGAGTCTGGATAAATAATCTTTAAGCACCTTAACTAAAGCCTCTGATGATCCCAAACTCTTTTTTAAATAAGAATCTCAGGTCATGTGTTCAGTACATGGAAAAATAAACTCCATGACCATATGTTTACCACCTCCCAGGGGCAGTTGTATCTTATGTGGCTTTCACTGCTGTACCTGTGGCCTCTCCTTCTGAGCTGCTTTTCTTGGCAAATAGCTTCAGATTCTTGGCAAATGTTGCTTTGTTAGCCAACAGATCACTGTAGGATCCTTTCTCCACTATGACACCATTCACCAAGACCACAATATCATCCACTTGGGGAAGGAAGTGAATGCCATGTGTCACCAATATTCGAGTCTGCAAAAGGAATCATTGGATATTCCAAGTCCATCACCCATTTCTATAAGATTGGGCTGTAAATATAATCTTCTTTCCCATAAAAGTAATTGAGCAAAGAAATTCTTTTGGACTCTGAGTCTAATCTGGGGCCCCACCCTGCCTCTTTTCCTAACTTTTCTCAAGTCCATAATAATAATAATTGAACTCTGCACAAAAAGACAACACTTCTAACCTACCTCTTAGTGGGACTA
The DNA here is from genome assembly GCF_902635505.1 of Sarcophilus harrisii. Classification (NCBI taxonomy): domain Eukaryota; kingdom Metazoa; phylum Chordata; class Mammalia; order Dasyuromorphia; family Dasyuridae; genus Sarcophilus; species Sarcophilus harrisii. The sequence goes on along the minus strand of NC_045427.1, from coordinate 593,359,119 downwards.
ACATTTTTGGGTTGTTTTGACCTAATGAAGCAATAGGGTTTGCTCCTATTCAGTTACCCCGTTGATCAAGAGAGCACATCCACAAAATATCTGATTGGTGAAGGAAGGATGATACAATCTGTGACCAGAGGATATATAAGGAATCCCAGTGGTCTTAGTGCAGCTTTAAACTATAGACTTTTAGTACTAAGACTGTTGGGACACCCCTTATAATGAAGCTAATAAATCTACAGGATGATTAGACCCACACTGCTCTAGCCAATGAAATCAAACAACCCAAGGTATCTGATTTTATATCAATTTTATACCAAGAGGACTCTAAAGATAATTCTACAATACACAAAGAGGCACCCCCTCCTCTGTCATTCTCTCCATCTCTTTCTGTCTGTCTTCCCAAACCCCTATAAGTTCATCAAAAGCACAAATGGTCTTCCATAATTGTATTCCTCGCACAAAATGGATGCTTCTTGATGGATTCAAAGAAAAGCTGCCATAGTTGCTCCCCTTTGTATTCTTACCTTGTCCTTCAGTAACCCATTTGGGCCAATGACTTTGTTGAAAAGATGCTTTCCTACGTGAGAATCTACAGCTGAGAGGGGATCATCCAAAATGTAGATGTCTGAGTTGTTATAGACGGCTCTAGCTAGGCTGATGCGCTGCTTCTGCCCTCCACTAAGGTTTATGCCCTAAAAAATGAAAAAAAAAAGCCATTTCTGTTCACGTTACCCCACAAGAGAACTAAGAATAACAGATCACATCTGTTGTTGGATCATTCAGTCCTGTCTGATTCCTTATGATCCCATTTGGATCCCATTTGGGATTTTTTCTTCTTAGAGGTACTGGAGGGGTTTACCTTTTCTTTCTCCAGCTAAATTTACAGATGAGGAAACTGAGGCAAACAGAGTAAAGGGATTTGGTCAGGGTCACCCAGATACTAAGTGTTTGAGGCCAGAAGTGAACTCAGAAAGATGACTCTTCCTGATTCCAGAGATGGTCCTCTGTCCCCTCTGCCACCTAGTTGCTCCTTACAAACGATTATTCAGTTGTTCTTTTCTGCTGAGTCCTTACCAGCTAGTTCCCCCAGTACTTCTTTTATTCTCAGAATTTCTTTCCTGTGTACCTCACACAACAATGTTTTCATCATTTAACCTCCCAAGTCATTACAGACCACAAAATACTGAAAGTCACTTGGATAGGCTGAAGAGGAAGACTTCTAGTTAGGGTTTAGAAGTGCAGAGACCTCTATTGCTCTCATTTTACTAAGGAAGGCATAGGGGAAAGAACATCAAAATAAGATGTTCTTATTTTGACTTGCCACACACTTAATTTGGTGATCCTGGGCAACACATTTAATGCCAATGAACCTCAGTTCATTTATCTGCAAAATAAAGTGAAGTTTCAGAGATGGGAGGGAGGACCACATGATCAGTGAGATGTGGAAATATTACCACTGGTGCCCATTTAAATTGTCATGAGGCACAGATAAAGTGATGGAGGTAGAATATTCTGAACACTTTAAAATACTCACTACTACATAATATATATACATAATATATACATACATGATACATAATAATACTATGTTATTGCCATTAGTATTACTGAATACCATGCTAGAATGTATAGCAGAATGGTTCAGTAGAATTGGATTCAAATCCTGATTGTACCATTTAATACTTTTGTAACCTTTAGTAATTAATTCTTCTCTCTGGGCCTGACTTCCCTCATCTTAAAAAAATAAAAGGGATGTTTAGAAGAATTGCACATGTTTAACCTATATTGGATTATTTGTATCTAGAGGAGGTGGAAGAGGAGGAGGGAGGGTGAAAATTTTGGACCACAAGGTTTTGCAAAGGTGAATGTTGAAAACAATCTTTGCATGTATTTTGAAAAATAAAAAAAACTATCATTATTTTTTAAAATGACCCTAGAAAAGCTAAAAAAAAAAAAAAGAAAAAAAAAAAAAGGGAGCCTGTACTAGATAGACTCTAAGTTCCCTTCCCCTAGATCAATGATCCTATCATGTTTAAGTACCCTTCCTACTTTCTGATTCCAGGACCCCAAATCACTTTGAGCTCCAAGTACCTTCTCTCCAATTTCAGTGAGGTCCCCTGCAGGCAGTATTTTCAAATCTGTGAGGAGAGCACAGGCCTCTAGAACCTGATAATATCTCTCTTCATCCAATGGGGATCCAAACAAAATGTTGTCTTTCATGGTACCATTCTGGATCCATGACTGCTGAGGAACGTAGGCTATAGAGCCCTGGATGGAGAAAGATCAAGTCACATTGACAGTTATAATTCTAAAAACAATGAGAATGCAGGAGCAAAGAGAAAAATATAATAAAAAAATAATGTTTCTAAAGCTCTAATTTTGAGAAACAGAAATAGAATGAGACCACTTGGGCACCTAATATCAAAAAACTTGGCCAGCACTTACTGCAGTACCCATGGAGATAAAGACAACCATTTCATTCACATTTGATATTCCATGATTGTTTTTTTTTAAATTTTGTCTTCCCTATATGATACCCAAGGATAAAGAACAGGAGAATTTTAAGCTCAGGAGGTAAGGGCATAGGACATATATTTGAAGATACCTAGATTCTACTCAGATCTAAATGATTAGATTAACACATGTATGTCATTGATGGAGGAAGTAAAAAGAACTACAGCAAAGACAGAAAAAAAGGTGGAAATTAGGTGTCAGAGAATAATTTCTGGGATAGCATAGAACTGTTCTGCATATTTTTCAAAAGCAGACCTGTTTAGAATTGTACCTTACAATAGGGCCATTTAGTGGCAGAATCAAATTGCTCTGAGAGTATGATATTTTTGGATAGTCATATATAACCCTTGGCTCACAGGGTCAGTATGTATGTCAGCTTCCTCCCATAGTCCTTCTCTCCCTTCAGGGACCTGAGGAGAATCTGGAATGGGATAAATTCCCTCAAAATTTAAAGTCAGAAGACCAGGATTTCTTTTCTCTGTAGCTTTCTACTAACTCCTCCCTCAAGTAGGAATGAAGCACTAAGTAATCAGTCTCCACTAATGAAGCACTTAGCACAGTGCCTGACACAAATTGGTACTAAAAAAAATGTTTATTAAATGAACGAATGAAGCTAATCTTTGGTTCAGGATTTACACATAAGCAAACTCACATAGTCTAGCAGTAGAACCTGACCTAGCTGGACTGACTGATTTTGGAGGAAGAGTCAAGATATAAAACAGAAAGAGCAGCCCTTCTAGTCACAATGAGATAACATGGGAAGAGGCATTTATTGCTCTCTGTTTTGCTATTCCATCCTAAGTAGCACGGTGCCTTTCTATCTGCTTTGCAATGAGAACCTCCCATATATATAGGTGCTGTCTCCTCCATTAGAATGTGAGATCCTTGAGAGCAAGGACAGTATGGACTTTTCTACTTGTATCTTTATCACTTCATATAGTACTTTGTGTATAGTAAAAAGTTAATAAATATTTTTTTTCATTCATTCATCTCTATTTGGAATGATCCAGGGCTGAACTAGACTTTTACCTCCAGCACATATTTTGAAATGAGAAACTTCCAAATGTGATTCTAATTTTCAGACTCAAAATGTCAAGACATTTTATTAATTTCATTAAAGAAATTAATTTTTAAACTTCATTAAGATATTTATTTCTGCTTCTATGGTCAAATGTCAGAGATGCATCAAACAGATGTTTTTCCTCACCTTGAGAGTGATGTGCCCATGGACAGGCTCCATTTCTCCCAATATGGATGCCATTAGAGAGGATTTCCCAGAGCCAACAGTCCCCACCACAGCTATCAGTTGGCCTGTCTTAATGTCCAGAGTCACACTGAAAGAGAAAAGAGGCTAGTTAGGGAAAGGAGGAAAGGAGGGAGGAAGGGAAAGAGGGAGACTTAGACAGATATAGGAACAGAGACATAGAGATGGAGACACAGAGAGAATCAAGATAGGGACCAAAGCCCAGAGTCTTCAAGGAGATTCCAGCATTGTGACACCCTTATACTTCAAAGTTGGAAACTTTGCCTTCCCAAACCTATGGCTTAATTATTCCTTCCCTCATTTCTACCAGATCTATGCTTATGCCTTCAATTCAGCAAGCTTTTATTAACTATATGCAAGGGAAAAGGCACATGCACAGCTTTGAAGTCTTCTCTCTGATAAATATAGTCTACATGACACTGGGAAAGTCACTTAATTTCTTAGTACACCCAGACAACACTCAAAAACTATAAATTGCAGGGTATTTTGCCAATTTGCATTAATAAAAAGAATTTTGTCATAGGTCGAGACCCAAAAACAAGGAGAAAAAAAGCTCAAGGTACTGTATCAAGCCAGTGGGATGCAGAAATGACAATTAAATAGTTCTTGCCCTCAGGGAGCTTACATTCCACTCAAGGAAGGGACCCAAAATGTTTCCATGAATTCTTGCATTCTAGACAAGATAAATTTCTTAACCCTCCACTTTCTACCTTTAACCAACACATTTAGAACCATAGGCAATGTCTCCAGGTCTTTTTCAGCTCTCTATGCCAATTGGGATGAGGGATCTAGTGTGGAAAAAAATGGACTTCTAAACTTTAAATAAACTTTAATTTTGAGTTTTAGACCAATGGCCTTTTCTAGAAGTTTTTATGTTCCACTGGCACTGGCTTTGGTAACCCAGAATTCAACTAAATAATGAAAAAGCTTCAGGGTAGAATCTTAGGAGAGAATATTCCAGTAAGGGCAAAATTAAAGGCCGTGGTGGTACCTGAGTCAGATCTGTGTAGTTCAATACCAATCATACAATCATAGGGAAAAGAGATTTCAATTACTAGGTATTATCAAATTTCTGCAAATCCTGATCTTGAGAAATTCATCTGACCACGAGTTTACAGCTTTTTCTCTCCCTTCTCTATTTTAGAAAAATCCTCTAACACAGGTGTTTTTCTGTCTATTTCATTTAAAGAACTTATATATAAAGAACTAAAGCCCTGAGATACCTAGGACCAGCAATGAAAACTCTTCAGAAATGATAGTGTTATTGACTACTCACTTTTGGATGGCTGGCTCAATACTTCGGTCCCAGGTAAAGGAGGCTTTGTGGAATTGAACAGCTTTGTCTATTGAGAGAAATGTAAGCTCTTTCAGTTAGAGACAAGGCAGAAAATGTGTCCAGGCCCATTGTTTCAACTGCTACTCAATTTCCATTCCAACAAGATAGATTCCCCTTGTCCCAGACTTAATTTTTAAAGATTGGTTCCTGGGATATATATACAAGTTACTAGGATGAGACAAGGATTGGCTTGGGTTTTTCTATTGTGGGTATCTCAGACCTTGACCAGTTTCCTTGGCTGGAGTCTTGCTGCCCTGTCTATCTCCCCCAATACCTTGGTGATCTAAGTTCTTCTTTAGTAGCCAGTCTTGGTCAGTCACTGCCTCCCTCTGACTTTAATTTCTTTAAGGGCTCTCATTCTTTAAAATGTTCTTCTGTTCCTGCCATTTATTAGTGTCCACCTTCCAAAATGCCTTGTGTTTATTTATTTTATATTTATGCTGTTTGTACTTATATATGTACTTGTCTCAGTTATTTGAATATAAGCACAGTGAAAGCAGAGATGGTCTCATCCTTTGTACCCCAGCCAGTGCCTGGCTCATAGGAGGCACTTAATAATTGCTTGTTGACTGATTGATTGCTAGTGTTTACTGCTTTGATTTCCAAACCCTTCTAAGACCTGCCTATATCAACATGTATCCTTGATTTGCATTCCTGTCAATTCCCTGGCTCCATTTTTTGCTCATGACTACTATGGCAGTACACCTAATATATGTGGCTCAGATTGCATGCTAAATTCATGGATGACCTATGATTACAACACATTTATCTGTATTCTCAGTTCAGTAATTTCTTCTATAGGTCTGTGATGTCCAATGGTCACTCAATATATTCTATAGTATATGTACTTTTAAAATTTAAATGCAAAGTAATTTTATTTTGAGAATTTGGTGACATTCACCTATTTATTTCTTCTTGATGCTCTCAATGAGAAAATTATAACTACTACAGAGATAGAAAAACAGGTTTAAGAATTACTATCCTGAATGCTACCTGTAGGGAAACTTGACCAAATTTCAAAAGACCATCATTTACCAGAATGAACATCCCATCGAATGCTGGATGTATCCAAGTCATCTCCAGTCAAGTACTTTTCCAGGCGCTCTGTAGAAACACTAACCTAAAAGAAAGTACGAAGTATTCTTAAAAGTTAAAAGCTACCAAACAAGCCTGGGTTCCCCAGTCTTGATGATTCCTAACTACACCTCATTTGTGTTATTATGTAAGAAGAGATTTTTTCCTCTGTGGCACTGAGTTTCCTACCTGTGGCAGGGCCCTCTGAAAAAATAGTCAGGGATAAAATGCTGAAGAAATCACTGAAAGAGGAAATGTTTATGGAGGCTGGAAATTTAAATGGAAAAGATCACAAAAACAGAGAATAGACTTCAAGAGTAGCTTAAGACCATTATAAACTCCAGGAAGAATAATAAGTCAAGTCAAGTCAAGAAATACTTCAGCATCAAAGAAAATATTTTTACCTATTATTTTCCAGGGATATAAGTATAAAAGTTATCATCTTCATTCTACAGATGGTGAAATTAAAGCTTAGAACTATTAAATGACTCAACAGAAGTCAGACCAGCCAGCTCCAGAAGACCTACAAGCCCCTAGAATGGCAAGGTGGTTGGGAAAGATCCCATGTCTACCTGGAAATGCACCAAAGCATTCCAAGAAGATGAAATACTTTGAGCAAGTAATTTCATCTACTTCTTGGTCTTGGTCTCTTCATCTATAAATTGGGGGATTAGCAGAGGATGCTCTCTAAAGTCCCTTCTAATTTTATTATCCTCTATTCTGCTTTATACGATGGGGCATTTTCATTTCATGTTAGAAACTTTATCATGGTATACTTTTAGCAGCAAGGAAATAAAGTGGATAAACCAAATGAGGAATCAGGATGACTTGAATCTGAACCTGTATGATCCTGGAAAAGTCATTTAATTTTTCTCAGCCGATGTTTCCTAATCTGTAAGATTGAAATCATAATAGCCCCTATGTTGTAAAGAAGATCAAATGATAGAATGCATACAAAATGCTTTGTATACCTTCAACAGCCATCTGAGTGGTAATCATCATGATTATTATCATTGTCATCATCACTACTCATTATTATTATCATTATCATTATTACTACTATTATTCCCCCTCATCCTCTTCATTATCGTTATTATTACTCCTCCTCCTCCTCATTATTATTAACAGTGCTATTGTTACTATTATTATTCCTTAATATTATCATTTATCATTACTATTACTATTCTTTGTCATTATCATTACTATCACTATTACTCCTCTTCCATTTCATTATTATCATGATTATCATTACTACCACTATTATTCCCCTCCTCTTCTTCATTATTATTATTATAATTATCATTATTATTACCACTCATTATTATTACTATTCCTTATTATTATCATTATCACTATTAATACTATTCTACTCCTATTCTTCATTATCATTACTACTACTCATTATTTTCATTACACTATTTTCCCCCTCCTCCTCTTCATTATTATTACTACTACTACTCATTATTACTATTACTACTATTACTATTCTTCATTATTATCATTGTTACCATTCTTCATTATTATTATCATCATCATTGTCATTACTACTAGTAGTATAACTACCACTACTACTTACCTGGAGCATGGAAGAAATTAGCATTGGGAACATGGCCAGGGGGAAACGGAGTATGTTAAACAAAGTAATAGAAGTGAAGGCCTTTTGTGCATCCAAAACATTATTGCTATCCACCAGGACATAGACAGTAAAAGTTATCAATGATACCTGAGAATCACAAGATCATAAGAAAATTACATAAATTTTAAAGGCAATTACTAGCCTAATTCTAACCCTCAACCGTATACATTCAAAACATATTTGTTGGAAGGGGGTGGTTCAATCAGTCAAAGAGCATTCATTGAGCACCTACTACAACCCCTCTCAGCTAAGAATCTTGCCTCTTATTTTAAAGAAAAAAACTGAGGTCAGTTGTCAAGAACTACCTCTCCTTTCCACTTCGTGATCTCGCATCACTTAGATACCTCTTTCTCACACAGTGAAGTGGCTTTGCTTCTTAACAAGGCAAAACCGGACAGATTACCCCTTCTATCATCTCCATCTTTCTCTTATCTTCAATCTCTCCCTGTCTATTTCATGGTGCTGGAACACAGTAGGTGCTTAATAAATGTTTACTGACTATGCCAGGCTCTAGGCTGGATTCCAAGACGAAAATGAGAAGTGGCTGACCTCAGGGAACTTATATTCTAGGCCCCTCTGTTGTCAGTACTTTATGTCTTCCCCGGGATGCAGGTTCCTTCCATTTCCCGTGTGAGTGATCCAGGCAAAATCCAGTTTCATATATAAACAAGGGGAAGCTGAAGGAAGCTTTTCAGAGGACTATTGATTTGATAAGGGAAATTTGGGCAATTCTCACAAGCTCCAGTTTACGGCATGGAACAACAGCAGGACAACAGCTGCAGGTACAGGTACAAGGGATGGGATGAGGAAAGGGGCTGGAGAAAAGCTGCTCAGCGTAGCTGTGGCCACTAGGGGCAATGTGCTGGCAGAAGGCTCCAGCTGAGTGATTCCTAGTTAGTCAGAGAGAGAACTAACTTGATTGCCCAAGAGCTTTAAGGACATCTATTGCTCCTCGGTGCCATCTAGAGATAGAGAAAAGTGAAGCTTTTCATAAGGGGTTGTCGCTCTCTGCTGCCGCCTTTGGATGAAGGAAGAAAGAGAGAGGGGCTTGGCAGCTGTTTTGGTGCACAGGGGAGGATGTGTTGCCCTTCCATAGGCTCACACCAAAAATTTAACTATAGGCTTTTACTGGTATGCGGGGGTGTTGTCAGGTCAGGGTGTGTTGGAACACACATAAGTGGATTGTTAAATTTAGCGAGAGTATTTACATGGCAAAAATTTGGAAATTCTTCAAATCATGGCTTAATTTATTATTGTCTAGACTTAAGAGAATAGTGGGAAAAAATGTCCAAAAGCTGATTGTTCAATATTTTTTATCAGTACACCCCTGACTATACCCTACTTTGCCTGTAAGTTCATCTCATCCCACTTGTTGCATTACAATGGGGGGCGGTGAGGGGGTGGGCTCATTAGAGAAAGTGGACAATTCATCAAAGAAAACTTTATACTTAGGGTATTAGAGACATTTAGCTCTTTTTTTGTTTTTTTGTTTTGTTTTGTTTTGTTTTTTGCACTCAGTACAGTGTAACACATAGCACATAGTAAATCCTAAATAAATAAATGCCTGTTAATTGGCTGACTATCATGACATAGAACAAACCCAGAACTTCTAGGGCTTTTGGGGGGAGGAGGTAAAATGGTCTGTTCCCTCCAGGAAATTGCCCCAATGTACCAAAAACACTCATTTCACTGACCCCATTTGTTTCCTCACACTTACCATAATAGGAGCTAGACTGAAGATGAAGACCACAACAGACTGCAACAGAGAAAATGACTTCAAGTTCTTCAGCTCCTTCTTTCGAATCCCCTGTATCTGCTCCATAAATGAAGGTTCCCAGGCAAAGTATTTCAGGATCTACCAAAGTCAGAGGGCCACTGAATTTTAGAACTGGAAAAAAACTTGAGGGGCCCCTAGTCCAAAAGCCTAATTTTTAGATTAGGATGTATAAGATGAAGTGATTGTCCAAAGCTAGTTAAGACTAGATTTCCTAATTCCTAGTTCTTTGCTTTTTCCAGGATATCCTGATGAGCACTGACACATATACTTTGGAAAGTATCATCTATCAGGATCTTAGGACAAAAGCTAGAATAAGATTTCAACAGGGAAATGGAAAGCTTTAGAAGAGAAGCATTTGAACTGTGCACCATGTCAATGAAAGGACCCCAAAATCAAGATCTCAAGTCTTTGAGTAAGTTCAAAAGCTGAGAGGGCAATATTTCAAACAATTTTAGAGCCTGAGATTTCACTGTATGAATAGTCCTTCCCAACAATGTAGATTGCAACTTCAATATAATAGATGGTCTTCAAGAGTAACAATGGCAGAAGAATTTATTTTCTGGTGAAAAGTAGGTGATGTAACTCTCTAAATTTGGCTAAACTGGTTCTCAGATAACAGCAGACCTTCTCCAGGTCCTACTCAGTCTTTACAGTTTGGTAGTGACTGCCAGAATTCTCATTCCACCAGCACAGCCTTGTAAAACCCTAGGTCTCCACTACCTCATAAAAGGGCATTGGGGGATGGACTACTTTAATGAAAGAATAAGGGGGAGTAACACAAGGAAAATGAGACTCCACAGGGTATCAGTTGCATCAGGACACTCACCAGGACAAAAGGCTCAGAATTTCAGATCTCTGAAGGGTTCATAAAATTCAATAAGCTAATGAGTGCCTATGACCACACTGTGGCAGGAGGAGCTCCAGGCTCTGCTTCTCACCTTTATTCCACCAAGAATCTCATTCATGAGTTTCAGACGCTTGTCTTTGTTCTTCATATTCTCAACCTGCCCAGGAGAAGGAATATATGCATGTACCTATGAATATATGTATCATATCATGCATACCTATATGTATTTATATACATCTATACACACATATATAAAATAGCCACAAATATGTATTTATACTTATATATGAGGTAGCTAGATGTCTCAATAGATAGAGCTCTGGGCTCAGTGTCAGGAAGATCCGGATTCCAATCTAGCCTCAGACACTTACTAGCATTGTGATCTTAGGTAAGTCACTTAACCCTATTTGTCTTAATATACCAGAGAAGGAAATGGTAAATCTTTCCAGTATCTTTTCCAAGAAAACTCCATAGACAACATTTGTGTGCCATGGTTCACAAGACCACGAAGAGTAGGACACAAATGATCAACTGAACAACAACTACTTATGTATATCTATGCATGCATGAATATATTGAAAATATAGTGTATCATATACATATATACATACACACACACACATATATATGTATGTGTATATACCATTCTCTTTCATCTTCTCTAGAAGGTCGCCCCTGCACTTGTCCCTGCCCTCTCTAACCTTTAATTTCTCCCTATCCCCCAAAATACCAACTCTCTCTTAACCATAAAAACCTGTGCTAGATCCTACATTCATGGTAGTAACATCATAAATATCTCCCACTTCTTAGTCAGATTTCTGGGAAAAAAAGCTATCTACAACCAATGCCTCTATTTTTTCTCCTTCCTCTTTTAAACCTTTTGCAATCTGGTTTTCAACTTCATTATTCAACTGAAACTGCTTGGATCCAATGGACAGATGATATGCTCTTTTCTCAATTCTTACCATACTTGATCTCTCTGCAGCATCTGAAACCATTAACCACCTTCTTTTCCTGGATACTCTCTCTCCTCTGGACTTTCTTGTCTTCTGCTCACTCTTGTTTTTTGTTGTAAAAATCAAATCACTTATTCTTAGTCACTTTTGCTGGATTTTTATCTATGTCACACCTACTCTCTGCCAGTGTAACACAAAGTTTATCCCAGGCTCTCTTCTCCTTTTTATTTGTACTCTCTCATTTGGTAACTTCATCAGCTAGCATGAATTCAATTATCATTTCAATATCAAATGATTCTTAGATCTATATATTCAGCCCAAGCCTTTTTCCTGAGACTCAGTCTGAATCAGCAATTGCCTACTAACCATTTCAAACTGGTTGTACTTTGGCATCTCAAACTCAATGCATACAAAGCAGAACTTGTTATTTGTCCCTCCCCAAACCCATTCTTTTTTTTTTTTCAGAAAGTTTTTGTCACTGTATAGGGTACCCCGGTTCTTCCAGTCTTCCAGGTTCCCAAATTTGACATCACCCCTTACTCTTTACTCTCACTTATTTCTCGTATCTAATCAATCGTCCAATCAACTGCAATCTATTCTTCATACAGCTGCCAAAGTAATTTTTCTAAAGTATAGGCCACGTCACCCACTTATTTAAGAAATCCTAGTGGTTGCTAATTCCTTCTCAGAGCAATATAAACTCCACTTTTTAGTATTTAAAACTCATTGTGACCTGGATCCTTTCTCTTATCAGTATCTTTTTTTTTTTTTTTTTTTTTTTTTTTTTTTGCTGAGGTAATTGGGGTTAAGTGACTTGCTCAAGGTTATATAGCTAGGAAGTGTTAAGTGTCTGAAGTCAAATTTGAACTCAGGTCCTCCTGACTTCAGGGCTGGTGCTCTGTCCACTGTGCCACCTAGCTGCCCCCTTCTTATCAGTATTCTTACTCTATTTTTTCCCCATACATTCCAGTCATACTGGCCTACATACTGTACTGTATACTTGACTCTTCATCTTCTCTGATCTTTTCACTGGATGTCCCCCATGCCTAAAAGGGTTCTTCTTCCTCACTTCTGCTACTTATGAATCACTGGCTTCCTTGAAGAATATAAAAACGGTAATTCATATAAAATGATTATAATAATAATAGGGGCAGATAGATGGTACAGTGGATAGTATACCAGCCCTGGAGTCTGGAGGACTTGAATTCAAATATGACCTCAGACATTTTCTACTTGTGGAAATTTAGCAATTTATTTAACCCCAATGGCCTCTTCCCTCTCCCATTAAAAAACAAAGATTCAGCTCATATGCTACATGTTGCAAAATATTTTTCTCATTACCACCCCTGCTCCCTTTTCCCTTTTAATGTTGCCTTACTCTATAGATAATTTGCACAAACTATTTAGATACATGTTTCCATTGCTGAAATACAAGTTCTCTTATAGCAGGGTCTGGTTTTTTGTTTGTTTGTTTGGTTTTCTTTTTGGTACCCTCACCATTTAGTAGTAAGTACTTAATGGATTTAAATTTCTGATTGGTGTGCAATAATACTATTTTCCTGGTTTTGCTTACTTCATTTTCCTTCATTTCATCTGAAACTTACCACATTTTACCTTCACCCAGGCTATAAAACCAAACTTTCATTTCCAGAATTTACAAAAAAGAAAACTTTCAGATTATCTTTCAATGTGTTAAATGAATGAAAATCTTTGCTTATATTCTTACCTGAATTTTCCTGCTTTTGGTAGCCAGCACTGCATTAATGGGGATAAGTAGAATCATTAACCCTAGACCCGCAAGGATAGAGGGTCCTAGCTCCAGCCACAAGAAGACAATGGATAATATAATTTGCAAAGGGCATGACCATATCAAATGAATAAAATTGGCCACATCTGTAAATCGCTGGGCATCCACAGCCATCAGGTTGACAGTTTCTCCAATAGTGTACTGCTTCCGGGACTTGTTAGAGATAGTCAGTGTCTAAATATAAAAGCTTAGATTAGTACCCTACAACAGGGCTTCCTAAACTTTTGTTCTTAGTATTTTTATACTATTAAAAAATACTGAGGATCTGTCCAAAGAGTTTTTGTTTATGTGGGTTATATTTATGGATACCCTCTACAATAGAAATAAAAACTGATTTTGAATTTGTAGACCCTCTGAAAAGGTTTCAAAGACTCTCAGGATTCCTTGGACCATATTTTGAGAACTGCTGCTCTAGAGTGTTACCACTTTAGAACTGGAAGAGAAAGGCTTAAAGGCAGCCCTTTGTTCAGGAAAATAAGAGAACAAGGAGAAAATAATTAGTTAACAAAGAATTTATGACATGATTGGTTCTGGCTTCAGAGAGAATGGATTGAACGATGTCATTTTGAGTCATCTCCCTATCTGGGAAGTATGCCTACTTTTAGCATGTGAAGACTTTTTGAAGTGCAAAGAACCATGGAATCCACACTTGATATAAAGTGACTTGCCTTTCTCTTAAACATAGTTCATTACTTCTAGAGTATGAGCCTTATTGGTATAAACCCATTGAACAAAATGGATGGAGGAACATTGTTCTCACTCTTATTCTCATGGGAAGTGATGACCACTTACAGCAAGTAAAGGATTTTAGAGGGAGAGAACGATAGAGTCCATACTTAAAGTCAAGTAATTGCCTTTTATCAGATACATTTTGTCATTTCTGGGCTCTGAATCCTGTTGGTATAAAACTCTTGTTCTCATGTATGTGCATCAGGTTAAATCCACCTCAATTGCCCCTTCTCTCCCCAAATCTCTTTGTCTCATGATCGTTTCAGTTCACAAATTCATTATGTGGGAGGACACACCAGATTTCTTGGGCATGATATGAAATCAGAGAATGTCCCAAATGCCAGCATTAAAAAGCTACTAATTTTCCCTTCCTTGGACTTAAGGAAGCATACAATTAACTACATTTTTGCCTTTGGACAAAAGCCTACTCACTTTCTTCAGTTCTCCAATCATAAATGATAGTGAGAAAGAATAGCCCCAGAATGATCTTCTTTTGTTTTCTTATGATAGTTCCAATTGTAGCAGCTCTTTGTGAGCATGGAGCCATTTTCTGAAAGAGATCTATGATTCTACTTACCTTCCTATAAATGGAATCCATGAGGGTTGTCCGCACATCCATGCCCAGGATGAAACAGTACTGAAAGTACCACTGAAGGCAGAAGGATTGGATGAGAGCCACCACAAAGAAGAGGGAAGACCATACATAGCCTTTCCATATATAACTTGAGGAGTCATTGGCAAATGAGATCATCAGCCTGCCAGAAAAAAGCCAAGTAAGTAACACCATCCAGACCTCCAAGGACCATGAATCCTTCACTTTGGCAGACAGGTACATGACATCACTTGACATCACTGGGGATTAGAATTATTGATGCACTAATCAGCCTCCTGACTTGAGAGCCACTTCCCTTCCACCCTGCCCCCTGCCTTTACTGAGCACCAGATTTGTAATCCAAAGGGTCTGGTTTCAAATCCTAAATCTGCCACTTACTAACTTTATGACCTTAGATCCTCTCTCCCCCTCAGTTTCATCATCCACAAAATGAGGATGTTGTATTTAATGATATTTAAAGTCACTTCCAGCTTTAGATCTATTTCCTAAAGGGAATAGCAAAAGTGGAGTGGATAATGTAAGGCAATGAGATTAGGTTTCCCATTTCTTATCCTTCCTTCTCCCCTCTTCTTCTGAGTGAGCCTGTCTTGAGTATAAATTGGGTAGATTGAATGGATTATAGCTGCCCTTACCCAGGTGGAGTTGTGGGCTTGATAAGCAAGCTTGACAAAATAACTGTATGGATATGTATACATATATTGTATTTAATGTATACTTTAACATATTTAACATGTATTAGTCAACCTGCCATCTAGGAGAGGGGGTGGGAGGAAGGAGGGAAAAGTTGGAACAAAAGGTTTTGCAATTGTCAGTGCTGAAAAATTACCCATGCATATATCTTGTAAATAAAAAGCTGTAATAAAAAAAAATTAAGTAAGCTTGAGATGCTTCCAATCGAAATTAAAAGGGTTTCTCCCCTAGGACAGTGCTTTCAACAGATTACAGGAAAAATAGGTTTGCAAAATGTCAGAGAACAACTAAACCAAACTTCTCGTCTTATTGTAGAATAAGAAGATCCAAAGAAGTTCTAAGGTGACGTGGTTAAAAACAGGACTAGATTGGGGAACAGCCAATAGGCTGTTTGGATTTGAGAAATAAATAATCAGGCAATAACAAGTTGTCCAATTTGTCCAGAATTAGAGTGTGTGATGGAGATTTGTGTGAAACAAGTTTAGAAAGGTAAGTTGGAGTCAGATTGTAAAAGGCTTTAAATAAGCAAGCAGCTTGTATATTGTCAGGGAAGCAATAGGGAACCACTGAGAGTTCTTGATTAAGGGAATAATAGAATCAGATGTGCTTTAGAAAGATTACTTTGATTATTATTATTTTAAAAAAAGAAAAAAAGATTATTTTGGCAACTGCTCAGAAGATGGATTGGAAAAAGGAAGATTAACTATGAGGGTATTGCATTACTATGATGATAACCACATGAATAGAAAAAAGAGAAACAGGATTACATGTCAAAAAACCTTGGAGGAGATGGTGGAGAAAGGGAAAGGGACTCCTTTTTTTTTTTTTTTTTTTTTTTTTTTTTTTTTTTTTAACAACTACATGCAATGAAAAATGCAATGGGCTGATAGAATCCAGGCTTCTGCTTAGATAAACCAGCCTTCTATGCCCACAAAGGCAGAACAATGCTCTACAACTCACTTTAAGAGCTGAGGACTCAGAAATGTCAGTAAGTCTTGAACCAGCTTGTAGAAGAAGGATTTCATCAAAACCCCACGGAAGGTGTTAAACAGAGTTTTGATCAGCCAGGACTTGGCAAAGTCTTGAGAGGTTCCTGTTATTGACTCTTTCTTCTTTTTTTTCTGCTTCATGTCTTCCTAAGGGCAAAAATCAGTCATTGAGAAAGGTTAGAAGAACCATGAGTTAGGTGCCTAACAGTAGTACAAAGTAGACTTGAATATCCACCCAAGCTCATGTGTGTCTTCTTCAGTAAGGATTTAGGCTCATATGTGATATAAAGAAATTTAAAAGCTCAGGGAAAATGAAAAAGAACTAGATTTCTTCATATTTGGAGTAATGGGTAGGCATTCTTGCCTTTGGACTCACTTTTTCCAGTTTTCAAATTGTGTATATTTAACCCAGACTGTCTCTCCCATCTTCTCTGCTCTTTCCAGATACTTGTTTTGGCTCTTGATCCAACCTCTAATGGCTATATTGCTCCTTCCTATTCTCAGTTCTGAACTCCAGCACATCTAACCCTCGGGTAGTCTACTACTACTTCCCCAGTGCTTATACATTAATGATTATTCCTTGTACAGCCACGACTGATGGGATGTGTCTTTCACTCTGCTCCATCCAGCTCATTCTTCTCATCATCTCCAGGAACTCATTGATGCTCATTCTTATTCTCTGTCCCTTTGCTTATGCTGTATCCTCTCCTTAGTTTGTCTTACCCTCTTCTTTCTACTTACTTAAGATCCTTCAATTCAATAAGTTAATTGTTTCATTGTCTTTACCCTAAATTCTAAAATCTTAAATTGGTGATCACTTAGCATTGAACAGTATCAGGCTACAATACCTCTCTGGAGGGGACTGTGGGACAATGAACTGCAGGAATTAAGGGTAACTGTTCTTGGGAGGTAGCCTGATGGTCATTGTGCTACATTAAGATCTTCTGGTAATGACGTGTAGGAGACATTCAGTGAGAAACTGGCAGCCAGGAGACCAGGGAGGGGGACTATAGTTTGGGCAAGAGGTAATGATGGCTTAGACTTGTTTATTGGAAGTGGAAATACTCCTAATCAACATTTTTGTACAATGCCCTAAGGTTTTCAATATTCATTCTATGTTAGTTTATTTAATCTTTACAACAACTCTGTGACATCTCAGAGAAGTTAAGTGATTCATTCAGGAACACACAGTAAATGTCAGAGCTGGGATTTGAACGCAGCTCTCTCTTGGCTCCTTTTTTGCTTAGACTTTCATGGAAATGAAATGAAAAGGAGAGGATCATGCAGACGATACTGCAGAGATATATTTCCTATGATTTAGTAACATGCGTGTGTCCAGATGGGGAAATAGGGGGAAGAAATAAGAAACATAAAATATGTTCAGAAGAATTGCACAAGCATAATAACTATGGGAATATGTATTGGACATGTTTAACCGATATTGGATTACTTGCTGTTTAGCGGAGGGGGTAAGGGGAGGAGAGAGGGAGAAAGAATTTGGAACACAAGTCTTACAAGGGTGAATGTTGAAAACTATCTGCATATATTTTGAAAATAAAAAGCTAGTATTTAAAAAAAATTAGAGAAATGAAAAAAAAAAGAATTACTTATGTTTAACCTTATTGGATTACTTACTGTCTAGAGAGGAAAAAATAATTGGAACACAAGGTCTTGCAAGGATGAATGTTAAGAACTATCTGCATATATTTTGAAAATAAAAGTTATTATTTTATTTTATTTTGCTGAGGCAATTGGGGTTAAGTGACTTGCCTAGGGTCACACAGCTAGGAAATGTTAAGTGTCTGAGGTTAGATTTGAACTCAGGTCCTCCTGACTTCAGGGTTTGTGCTCTATCTATGATGCCACCTAACTGCCCCAAAAAACTATTATTTAAAAAAAATTAAATAAAAATTAGAGAAATGAAAAAAAAAAGAAGTACATATGTTTAAATTTATTGGATTACTTACTGTCTAGAGAGAGAGGGAGAAAAATATGGAACACAAGGTCTTGTAAGGGTGAATGTTGAAAACTATTTTTGCACATATTTTGAAAATAAAAAGCTATTATTTAAAAAAATTTAAAAAGAAGAAAAAAAAAAGAACTAAAGGAAAGAAAGAAAGAAGAACCATAGTTGACTATCAGATTTTAAGCTTGAAGGACATAAATGCTGTTAACAGGAAAATGAAAGACCAGGGGAAGAAGTTATTGAGGGAGGAAAATGATTTCAGTTTTGGATGTATTAAACTTGAGAAGTCAGTGGGATGTCCAACTGAAGTTACTAAGTAGGGAGTTGGAAATGTGGGACTGGAATGCAGCAGAGTCTTTCCTCTAGATATTTTAGCCAAAGATCTAAAAGTAAATGTAGTCAAGTGATCCAAGAGCAGAATTATGGAGAACAACTAAATTTAGGCAGTTAAGGCTTGCTGAAATTCCAGCCTCCTTTCCAAAGCTATCTTTGTTTAGTTGTTTTAGCCATGTGCAATTATTCATGACCCCTTTTGAGGGTTTTCTTGGAAGAAATACTACAGTGGTTTGCCATTTCTTTCTCATTTTACTGATGTAAATTTCATTCTATAATAGTTATGACTTAGAACGCACAATATAGCACTTAGCTATGTACTTTCTGGTATTGCTCTCAATTAAAAAGCCCTCAATCAGGCACTAGAACTTTTAATTTCTGGCCTTAATTCAGCCTCATGCTGTATCCCTTGGAATGAATCACTTGAATCTCTCCAAGTCTCAGTCATCTGCCAATGAGGATAAAAATACCTTATCCATATACCATTGGTATCATGGCAAGGATCAAATGAAATAATCTATCTAAAAGCATTTAAAAATTGTAAAGTATTTAAAAATATAGGGCATCATCCTCTCTATTATTACCAGGTACGTTGATATGTACCTGAGATAGGACAGCATTTGCATGTATACAGACACACACACATGTTCAGCCATGCGCTAAGAAAGTTACCAACACAAGGTTGTCTTGGCTCTGACTAATGTTTGGGCCATTCATCTGGGTTTCAGATTTCTCCTGGGATTTTCTCTTCTGACACCGTTTCTGAAGTGCCTTCCTGGCCTTCTTTATTCCTTTTTCCATGTGTTTTGCAAAAATATTAGAGAGTTTTTGGGTTTTCTGGTCTTCGTTCAACTCCCAGACATCTTCCAAGGTCAAGGGATGTTTATAACCTTTCACAATGATACTGCAAAAGAAAGTTCACAAGATTATCGAGTCATAGCCAGAAAGGAACTTCCAGTAACACTTTTCTCATTAGATGCTTTCCCTTCTCACTTTTCTCCCACCTTAAAAAAAACAAAAACAAATAAGCAAAGACATAACTTTCACTTAACTCTGCTGCTTCCTCCATCCTCCTGTTTCCTTAATTTTTTTTTCTGACTAATTTTCCCCAATCATTTCCTTACCAACTGCTCATCATCTTCTACCTCAGCTTTCTATGGAAAATGGTCCAAGCACAAGCACAGTGGTCACCAACAACCACTAAATCAACACAATGAAGCCCCAACCCTCCTTGATCTCCCTGCGGCATATAACATTGTTGAGTCTTTCCTTTGTTGTTACTTTTGTAAAAATACATTTTTATTGACCAAACCTTTGTTCTTTAAATCTTTTTTGTTTTTTTCTCTCCATAATATCTCTCCCATTGACCCCTTCAACAAATATTTATTAAAGTCCCCTACTAGACACACTGACATTAAAAAAAATGAACAAAGATGATCTCTGCCACTTATAGATTAGTTGTGGATGACATATACAGAATACAAAGCTTTATGTGGCAGTTCCATGATCTAAACAGAATACTATTAAATTTCATAAAAGGAAAGATCATTTTTGGCTGGACTTTTTCATAGAAGACTTCATAGCGATGGCCAGTATGGACTGACAGAATTATGGTAGCCAGAAATGTGTTATCAAGTTGGTAGGGGAAGAGGCATTTTAGCTGGAATGAATAATCTGGCTAAAGACACGGATGGTGGAAAATTACAAAAGAGGTGGAAAGTTCAGCATAGATAGGAAGTACTAGGAAATAAATCTTATCCCCTCTCATCTGAAATAACTGGTTTCCCTGCCTTCCATTTTCCAACCTATGTTCCAAATAGCTGTTATAGTGATTTTCCCCTAAGTGCAGATCTGATCAGCAGTATCTCCCTAATGCCTCTGGAGTACAAATACAAAATTCGTCACAACCTGGCTTCAACCTGGCTTTCTAGGTTTCTTTCTATAACATTTTATGGTCTGAGTATGGAGATTCAAGAGAGTTAGCAGTATAGCCTAAGGGCTCTCTGAATTCCTAAGACTTTCTGCACAACAAAATGCCATCAAATTAATCTTCACAGAGTACTGGGTGGATTATGTCACCTCCTCTGTTCAACGAGTCACCATTCCTAGACTTCTTAACTTGCCCTTCAAGTACCTCTATAAATCTTGCAACAACCTTTCCAGGTTTATCTCCTGTCCATCCCTATCCATACTGCTCTATTCATTATTTTCTGAACTTGCTTTTTAATCTTTTTTGCCCTTAGTTTTTTACTCATGGCTTTCCCTCTCCCGAGAATCATTCTTCCTCACAAGCATCCTAATCATAATTAGCATTTAAAGATCCACTTTATGGTTTGCAAAGCACTTTGAATGTGTGATCTCATTTGCTCCTCAAAATACCCTGTGAGATGGGGGCTATTGGGGGTAACCCCATTCTACAGATAAGAAAACTGACCTACCCGGGTCACAGAGTTTGGATCTGAGGCAGGAATCAAATTCAAGTCTTCCCAATTTGTCCAATGCCCTATCCATGCCTCTGCCTATCAAAAGTCGATCCAACCACCTGACTCTTTTTAACAACGAGGTGATTCAGGCCAATTCCAATAGATTTGTGGTGGAGAGCACCATCTGCATCCAAAGTGAGACTATGGGAACTGAATGTGGATCACAACATAGTATTTTCGCCTTTTTTGTTGTTATTTACTTGCTTGGTTTTTTCCCTTCATTTTTTCCCTTTTTTATCTTTTTTATACAGCATGATATATGTGATATGTATAGAAGAATTGCACATGTTTAACCTATATTGGATTGCTTGTTGTCTACAGGAGGGAGGAGAGAGAGAGAGGAAGGGAGAAAAATATGAAATTCAAAATTTTGTGAGGATAAATGTTGAAAACTATCTTTGCATGTATTTTGAAAAATAAAAAACAAACTATTACAAAAACAATAACAACAGAAGTCTATCCATCCATCAAGACTATCTCTATGAAGTCTTTTATGAAAAGTCCAGCTGAAACTGATTTCTACCTTTTCAGAAGTACGGAAGTTTTTTTTATTTATATGCTATTATGTGGCCCTTGCTACATGGAGATTTATTATCTCTGCTGTATGCAACTAAGTGGTACCTCAGTGCACAGAGCTTGGAGCCTGAAGTCAGAAGGATGGCTTTGTGACTTCAAATCTGGCCTCAGGTACTTACTGGATATGTGACCCTGGGCATGTCACTGAACCCTGTCTGCCTCAGTTTCTTCATTTGTAAAATGAGCTAGCCATTCTAGTATCTTTGCCAAGAAAACCCCAAATGGGATCATGAAGAGTTGAACCTGACTAAAACAACCAAGCAATAACATGTTTGCTCTTAGACTGTAAGGTCTATAGGGCAGAGATCATATCTTTTTCCCCTCTTTTTTGTCTTCCAGGATACTTAGTACTTAATAAATAAATGTTGAAATTAGCCATGGTATATTTTGCAGGAACAATTTTGACCTTGGCTGATACAGTTGTTCAATTTTATAATACTTAAGATATATTTGAAAGGAGAACTCAGAGAGTCAAAAAACTTTTAAAACTAATGAAATGAATTGATAATAATGGGATTAAAGACAGATTGATAGGTCATCATTTATCAATAAAAAGCACTTGGACTTAACAGTGCAAGCTTTATGTCTAAAAGAGGAGGGAATAAAAAAAAACCTGACACCATACCCACTCTTATGTGACTTTCCATATCCTCTAGAAAGAGAGGGGGAAGGGAAAAAGACAAAGCTGAAGTACCAACCCATACCCAAGGTATGTCCTACCTGTCAAACCAGCTAAAGGTAATGGAACTTAAAAATGAGGCCGTGGCAGATGGATTCTGCAAGACACAAAGAAAAGAAAAATCAGACATAGAAACAAGAAAATCTGACATCAGGAACAGTTCTTTCTCCCAAAAGCCAGATATTTCCCTGAGTCTAATCTGTTGCCCTGGAATCTGCCAATCAAAAGTGTTTGTTGAGCATGTCTGAAGATCTCAATATGCTAATAATTGGTACATGATTCGTCAGGAATTTCCTATAAAATAACTGACTGTTATAGAAATGTCTAAGGCTAAAGAATAGGAGATACTTCTAAAGGCAACAAGTCAATGCTATCATTTTATCCTGGGCTTTTTGGGATTGCTGGGGTTGCCATCTCTCAAAAAACTAAAACAATATAAGCTTTGAAGAAAGGGACTGTTTTCACTTTTGATTTTGTATCCCCCAACACCTAGCTCACTGCCTAACATATTAATCAATTTATAAATGTATATTAATTGGTGACTGACTAACTATGCCATAGTGTTATGAGTAAGAAGCCAAAATTACAAAATCTCACATTTGATGATGCTTTGGTTTCTGGAGTCCTCTCGGAAATAGATGAAACTATCAGAGTAAGGAGCTTAATGCCATAGGAGATGAAATACAGGCAGAATTCAGCAAGATTGGAATTGTTTCCCTAAAGAGAAAAATAAATGTCAAAAAACCAGAGTATTGTGCCTCCAAATTGATTCTAGACCAAGGCTTCTTAACCTAGAATCCATCAGCATGTTTTTTTTATTTATATTGATAATTATATGTTAATATGATTGATTTTCTGTAATTCAACATATTTTATGTACTTCTAAACATTATTTTGAGTAGCGGTCCATAGACTTCAAAGACATTGCTAAAGTTGCCATGACACACTAGTTGCCTCATTTTAGACTGACCAGATATTTTCCCAATGATTAGAACCAATAATTAAGTCCCATGATCATAACTCCAGTTGGAACCCAATTTCCTTAAACTTAAGGGATTTTTGTCTCCCTCTTTTTTTACCTTCCCCCTTTTCCTCTCTCCCTTCTCTAACCTTTTAAAAAAATTATTATTATAGCTCTCTATTTACAAGATATATGCATGGGTAACTTTTCAGTATTGATAATTGCAAAACCTTTTGTTCCAATTTTTTCCCTCCTTCTCCCCACCCCTCTCCCCCAGATGGCAGGTTGACCAATACATGTTAAATATGTTAAAATATACATTAAATACAATATATGTATACATGTCTATACAGTTATTTTGCTGTATAAAAAGAATTGGACTGTGGAATAGTGTACAATTAACTTGTCCCTTCTCTAACCTTTAAGAGGATCCGGATAAAAGTCTGGAACTGGAAAACTCCACAAACCAGAGAGAAAATCCAGAACATAATCAGTACCCAAGAGTCCTGATTTACACACCATCTCTTGCAGTGATGGATTACCAAAACTAGGACCTAAAGAAAAAACCATGCTTTGTAAGAACATTGTTCACTAATAGAATGATAGAATTCATGATGGGGATGGGGAAAGAGACCCAAGGAAAAACAGTAGCCAGAAATGTTTATCTTCCTTTCCCCTATCAGTCCCCTTCTTCCCCATCCCCAGACCCTAGGAAACAATCCTCCAGTCACCCAACTAGTTATCAGCTAGCAGTGAACTAAAATTAATAAGAATGATGTCCTCTGCATTGGAACAGGAGAACTGTAGGAGTAAAAAGAAAAAGATTTCTAAACCCAACAAAATGAATCTATAATAGTGTGATTAAAGACAAAAAGATGTAAGATCTCTGTGCCTATATTCTTATTAATATTGGTCAAAGCAAATCGAAGAATCAGAGAAGCTAGCAGCCTCATCTCTTTCACCTATTTTTGGTCTTAGATACTTCAAGGTAGAAAGAAGAATATAACTATAATGGTTTCTCCACAATCCCTTTTGGGAAGGTTTATACAAATAATACTAGACAGCTTTCGACCTGAGTTTGGCCTCTGACTTCCTAGGATGAGAATCACCTAGGGGTGATTATTTTTATATTCATATCAGTTGAATTTCTCTCTCTGCTTAAATCAAGATACTCACATTTCATCCTCAGTAATTAGATGGGAGGATATAAGACAAGCCATTCACACTCTAGGAAGGAGCAGAAAGGCTGATGGCTTGGAAGAAAGGAGAGATTGTTTCCAGTCTTGGCTTTGCCACTATCATCTGGAGCATTTAGATATTCTGAGGCTTAGTTTCCTCATCTGTCCCTTTGGGGAAGACATTCAAAGAAAGCTCGGTTTGGTACCGGATCACAATTATTACATTATCTTCATTCCCTGTCAGGGCAGAGGCCATTTCTTCTCTAACCATTGTAATGGTCCTGGAACCTATAACATTTATCTACTTAATAAATGTTTATGGAGTTATATAAAATAAGAGGTTCAAATTTGCATTATATAATTCCATTATCTAAATTCTTAAAGCTATCATTTCACTTCAGGGGATGAGTCCACAATTGATGCCTATTAGAAAGCTAAAAACCGAAAATTACCCATTCTCCAGTCTTATCCTTTTATAATCTATTTCCTCCTGTAGTACAGCAGCTCCCTTAGAGGCAATATTCAGATTGGAAGGAATTGGTGGAAAGTTCATTGGAATGGGAATGGGTATTAGGAGACCTGAGTTCTAATCCTAGCTCTGCCAGTCACACAGTCTTTGTTTGACTCAGTTCCTCATCCAGATAATGAAGAGACTGGACTAAAATATTTCTTTTATTTATTAACTTTTTTCCTTCTTTCTTTCTTTGTTATTGTTTTAACAAGACAATTGGGGTTAGGTGACTTGACCAGGGTCA
The DNA here is from genome assembly GCF_902635505.1 of Sarcophilus harrisii. Taxonomy (NCBI): domain Eukaryota; kingdom Metazoa; phylum Chordata; class Mammalia; order Dasyuromorphia; family Dasyuridae; genus Sarcophilus; species Sarcophilus harrisii. Next base: position 593,333,962 of record NC_045427.1, on the reverse strand, counting down.
CACAGCTAGTACAAATTAAGTGTCTGAGGCCACATTTGAACTCAGGTCCTCCTGACTCCAGGGACTGTGTTCCAATTACTGCACCATTTAGCTGTTCTCCTCGAGTAAAATATTCCTTAAAAGTCCCTTTCTGTTTTAAAGGATACTATGATACAATGACTCATGAAGTGTTCTCATTTCATCATATGAGAACAAATTTCAGGCTCAGAGGCTGGTGATACTTCTTACCCAGGTAACTATGAAGAGACACGGATTAGTGTACTGAACAGGGGGTGGAGTGGGCTGTTCCTGGCTTTCAACAATGGTGAGGGCCAATTCTATGACTGATGTAATTAGAAGTAGCACAACAAGCACCTGAGAAGAGAAAAAAAGCTAAAGTTAGGAGGTCATTCTCAAATATAAATCCAGGAGACGAGACTAAATCACAGGGTTTTAACCTCAGAACTGTGAATTTGAAAAAAAAAATTATGACAGTATTTCACTATCAGCAATTTCATTTGTCACTCTTAATTTTAATTTATGCATATTTTAGTTTTTATTGTATATGTATATTTAAATTTACATTTGATTTAAAGATATTCTGAGAAGAGGTCCATTAGGCTTCACCATACTGCTAAAGAACCCATGATACCCAAAAGATTAAGAACCCCTGGTCTAGAACAAAACTTCTTAAACTGTTAGTTATTACCCCATGTAGGGTCACATAACTGAATTTAAGGGTCATGAAATTATGATTTATGATTAGTAATTGGTTGATTTGTATACCTATATTCCTATACAAACGGGGTCACATAAAAATTTCTCAGGCAAAAAGAGTCATGATTGGAAAAAAGTTTAAGAAGCCCTGGATTAATGTTTCTAGTGAATCTGTGATCTATTGAGTTCCTATGGAACTAATTTCTATAAGACAAAAGATTTACAAATAATATATATTGGTTCCAATAGAATATTTAGTAAGATGACTATTAGGAGTTTTCAAAAAGGTCAAGGTGTTAAGCTTCCATTGTCATCCCAACTCTAGCCAATCCTGTGCTCCTGCCCCAGGACTGAGGGCAGTCTCAGAGGACAGACAAAGGTAACATCCTAGAGACTGACTGACGAGACCCTAGCTGAAAGTGCTGATAAAACAGACCATTGACTTATGTATGGACATGTAACTGATACATTTCCTGCATTAATTCCTCCATCTCCTACATTAGCCATATTTCAGAGAAGTTATATTTCTTTATAATAATTAAGCACACTTTAATGAAAATCCACAGTTAAAAGAATAAAAACAAAGAATAATCAAAGTTTATTGAACAAGACTGTCTGAAGGAATATGAGGGGAAGTAAAAAAGTATAGTATAAGCAGAGAGAGACAGAGAGAAAGGAAGAGAAAGAGAGGGAGAGGAAGAAGGAAAGAGGGAGAGGGGGAATAAGGAGAGAGTGAGAGGAGGAAGCAAATAGGGAGAGGAGGAGGAAGGAAGAAAAGAAGGGAGAAGGTAAGAGAAGGAAAGAGAGGCAGGAGAAAAAGAGAGAGGAAGAATAAGAAAGAGTTTCAAGAAGAAAGGGCAGAAGTATCAAATACAGCAGAGGTCAGAAAGGATGAGGAATGAGAAAAATCCCATTGCATTTGGTGACTAGGAGAATCCTTGAGAGACCTGTACCAGTAGAGCAGTAGGGTGGAAGCTAGATTATAAGGAACTCAAGAATGAAAGTAGTGACAAAATAAAATGCCTCAAGAGTTTTTAGTGGTTCCCTATTGCCTTTAGGATAAAAAACAATTTGTCATTTAAAGCCCTTGAACCATCTGGTTCTATCATACATTTCCCAGCACATTTCACATTGCTCCTCTTCACAAACCTTATGTTTCTTTCTTTTTTTTTTAAAGCATTCTTAGTTATTAATGCTTATTATTATTAATCCATTCCCTTCCCCCAATTACATGTAAAAATTGTTTTCAACATTCATCTTTGTAAGATTTTGACCTCCAAAATTTTCTCCCTCCCTTTTTTCTCTCCCTCCTTCCCAAGGGAGCAACCAGTCTGAAAGAGGTTATATAAAAATACATTCATGTTTCAACAAACTTGGCCTATTTGTTGTTTCCTGAATTCAGATTTTATCTTCTCCCTTTGAGTCTTTGCTCAGATCTTCCAGTATGCTCCATCTCCACCTTAGAATCTTTGACTTCTTAGCCAATCTGGCTCATTTTCAGCAATATCTTCATTATGACCCTTTCAAGATACCTTAGTCACCAATACTCTTTTCTTCAAACTATTTTGCATTTCTTATCTTGGTATCTTTTCAGTAACCACAGAATCAAGGGATCACAGATTTAGAGCTGGAGGTAATCTCAGAAGTCATTTTTTTTTTTTAGTACCTTCAATTTACAAATAAAGAAACTGAGGTCCTAGAAGTAACTTGCCCATGGTCATATAAATAGTATGCACCAGAACTCCAGCTTAAAAGGCCAACTTTTCTGAAATATCCGATCCATGCTGCCTCTTCTTAAGGGCAAGTGCCCTTTTAGAGAATTTTGTCTTTATAATCCCAGCCTCTGACACCATGTCTTGCATGTAATAAGGGTTTTTTAAAAATTTTAATAGCTTTTTATTTACAAGTTATATGCATGGATAATTTTTCAGCATTGACAATTGCCAAACCTTTTGTTCCAATTTTTCCCTTCCTTTCCCCCATCCCCTCCCCTAGATGGCAGGATGACCAATACATGTTAAATATGTAATAAGGGTTTAACAAATGTTTTTGCAATTGAATTTATGATGCCAAGTCCTAGAAAAAGTGGGAGAGGTAGGGATCCAAAATATCTGGATGAAATGTAGAAATGTGCCTGACAAAGTTTTAAAAAAAACTAAATGTAAATTCCTGTTCTTCGGTTCCAAAAATCCACTATTTCTGTTACTCAAGATTCCATGTCTCCTGTGAGAAAATATTTTCTTCCCTGGCTATCAATATTTAACAAGGAAAAGGAAGAAACCTCAGCAATTGTGTATCCTCACTAGTGGAATCTGTTTTTATTGCTTTCTCCTGAGGTAAGAGATACGGGGTTCATTTCTACTGCTTGCCGACAGATAAACTTTGACCTGAAAACATTACACTTTCCTCAGGAACAAAACTTGATGAAGAATGATATGTTCTGAGGCCCATGACAATATAGGAGATATGTTTGGAAGGATCTCAGGAAAATAGAGGGGAATGGGGTGAGTGAAACAGGAAACTGGGGACTTGTTAGAACAATTCTTAGAATAATGGGAAATTCAAGACTCCAAGGGTCTTTTAATCATTTAAGGTTCTGGGAAGAAGAGCAAAAGACTTGCTCTTCTAGCAGAAATACTTGAGATAACCTTCTGGACCTTTACTTAAATGCTTAGAGAAAAACATGACTAATTATTTAATGGCCTGCAGATATTCAAGAAGTCTCCAAACTAGATATTTGTGTTTACTGATTGAGGAAGCCTGAGTTAAACTAAGTATCCTTGGTTATTCTAGCTTAATGGATTACTTACTTCTAAATAAATTTTCTTATTGTGAAGGAGTATATCATTTCTCATAAAATTATTAACTAAAGTATATTGAATCTATAACCTAAAAATTTTTTTTTTCCTGAAGCAATTGAAGTTAAGTGACTTGCCCAGGGTCACACAGCTTAAGAAGTGTTAAGTGTCTGAGATCAGATTTGAATTCAGGTCCTCTTGAATTCAGAGCTGGTGCTCTATCCACTGCACCACCTAGCTGCCCCTATAACCTAAATGTAGTCTATGAAGATCTGATGGGTTTGGAAAATGAAATTCTTTGTACAAACCTTATAATAGGATGCTCATACTAATTCGAGTAAGTATTTGTAAACCTTGTGAAGCTGAACACCATAAACTTAGCTAAACATATCTGCAATAAGCCAACTATATTGGCTTGGCTAAAATTTCCATTTAAGCAGGCGGTGAAAATTAACCTGATAAGGGGAGAGGAGGGTTATGGATTCTTATGGGTTTTGACTATATAATTGTCCTTAATTTCTGTGACCATAGCCTTCACTCTCTGGAGAACTGCAATGAGTGGACCGTCCACTTCTCATGCGATTCTAATAAAACTTCTGTTCTTCACTTTGAGATATCTCTGAGAAATGCAAATTAAGACAACTCTGAAATACCACTACACACCTTTCAGATTGGCTAAGATGACAGGAAACGATAATAATGAATGTTGGAGGGGATGTGGGAAAACTGGGATATTGATACATTTTTGGTGGAATTGTGAATGGATCCAGCCATTCTGGAAAGCAATTTGGAACTATGCTCAAAAAGTTATCAGACTGTGCATACCCTTTGATCCAACAGTGTTACTACTGGGCTTATATCCCAAAGAGATCTTAAAGGAGGGAAAGGGACAACATGTGCAAAAATGTTTGTGGCAAGAAACTGGAAACTAAGTGGATGCCCATCAATTGGAAAATGGCAGAATAAGTTATGGTACATGAATGTTATGAAATATTATTGTTCTGTAAGAAATGACCAGCAGGATGATTTCAGAGAGACCTGGAGAGACTAACATGAACTGATGCTCAGTGAAATGAGCAGAACCAGGAGATCATTATTCACGGTAACAACAAGACTATACGATAATCAATTCTGATAGATGTGGCCCTCTTCAACAATGAGATGATTCAAACCAGTTCCAATTGTTCAGTGATAAAGATAATCAGCTACACCCAGGGAGAGAACTATGGGAAATGAGTGTGGACCATAACATAGCATTTCAGCTCTTTCTGTTGTTGTTTGCTTGCATTTTTGTTTTCCCTCTCAGGCTTTTTTCTTTCTTTCTAGATCCTATTTTTCTTGTGCAGCAAGATAACCATATAAATATATACACATATATTATCTTTAACATATACTTTAACATATTTAACATGGATGGGATTGTCTGTCATCTAGGGGAAGGAGTGGGGGGAAGGAGGGGAAAAGTTGGAACAGAAGGTTTTGCAAGGGTCAATGTTGAAAAATTACCCATGCATATGTTTTGTAAATAAAAAGCTATAATAAAAAAAAAGGAAAAAAAAGAAGTAAAAAAGAGATACTTCTGAGTAATCATTTTAAGTTAGGACTTGCTGTACCACACAGGGGGATGGTTTAAAAAAAAAAAAGACCTCTGAGGTTCTGGATGTCTCTAGTCTACCAAACACATATAAACAGCTCACTGGCATGATAGAAAGAGACAGTATGGTACAGTAGAAGGCGTTTGGGTTTAGAATTGGAGGACCAAGAATGGGCTTAATTATGTCTTTAGGGCATTTTCCCTGGATTTTGTAAAATTGACCTTAATTATGTGTTGTGCCTCATAACCTATGACCAAAGAGCTATCAGTCTCCTTTTATCAGGAAGTGGCTTCCTAGTAGCTACCTCTTAGCAAGGAGTCAATATAGAGAGTTCGTGATTTTGAAAACATGAAACCTAGAAGCTGGTAGCATAGAGAAGCCCAAATATCTCTGAGACCAAGAAAGATCCCCTCACAAAGTCAACATAATGTCCAACAGAGACCAGAGATATGTGTCCAGCAAAGAACAACATGATACAATCACTAGGAAACAGTAGCAGCTCTATAAGCCATGAATGTGCCCTCGCCCATAGATTCCTAAGATGTTCCCTGGTCATCCTTATTCCTTATGACAATACACTCCATATAGTCAAATATGTTCTTTCTGTGTATTCTCTTCCTCTAGTGGGGTGGTAACAGGTAGGAAAGTATACTTCCTGTGGCATTGGAGGTTTAGTCATTTTATTTGCTGTGCTATTTGATTAAATTTT